>NC_089215.1:2723520-3323520 GCF_963930695.1 Labrus bergylta | reverse complement strand
ACATGGGTTTTGACGTTGGAGGGAAACTGCTCAGTCATCCCCTTTAAGTAGGATGACTGAGCAGTAACTCATCAAGCCCTCGACTCTGGTTGAGTTTTCCTGAGAGTGCACTATCAGATCCACAGATACATACACACCACTATATAAAGCCATAAAGTGAACTCCCCCCAGTATAGAACTATATGAGCCAGCATGTTCTTACATGTCCTCCTCCTGAGCGTGAGCGGCACAACGACCCACTTTCTCTGCAACTAAGACGTACTGTACAGTCCCACTTATCCACCCTGATGTGTTGCTCATTAAACTTGTAAACCAGCAGCATTTTTCTGTCCTCAGCCCGGGGTAAAAGACACTGTGAGGTCTTGGTCTGTGCCATACATGCTGACTTTATCTATAATCCTATGCAGCTGAACTCGGGCCGGGAGAGCAAACACAGCAAGGGCAGTGTTAAACAAGAAAAAAGGCGTCTGGTGGGTCGAGTACTTTGAACCTGTTCTCTCTTTTTTTCCACGTGAAAGGCGGTGCAGCGGCAGCCTGGCCTGTACATTACATACAGCATATTATGTGGCGGGGGGTCAACTGTTAGAGCAGCGACTTGTGTTCATATCACTCCTGGCTGCACCTGTTCTGCGCCTCAACTGACACTGCCTCGGGGGAAAATTAAGGAAGGGAGGAGGGGGAGACACGCAAGGAGAGGAAGAGGCAGAGAGAGCGATGAAGAATTCTGGTAGAACTTATATCTAACATAAACACAGCTGTGGTACACAACAGCTTTAGATCCTTCTTTATTAGCAGCAGACAAGTGACTCAGACATGTGGCCAGGTTGTTTAGCATCAAATCTTACAGAGAAGGATAAACAAGGGTTCATCGGGCTCTGGTCACATGATCAAGCACATCAAAAAACACACTGAATCTGATACTGACAAAGTTTGGATACAAGTATAAATGCTGGAAAATCCTAAGTTGAATGCAGCGTTTAAATTTTAAAATCTGTTTATGCATTCGTTTTTATCTGTGAATGAATGTTTAATCGTCCATTTCCGAGGACGTGTCGGAAATAATGCATCAGAATGATTTTGGTGACTTTCTGATGAAAGGGCCGTGCCTACTTCCTATGCCTATAGTCGATGATATTTGCTCTCACAACAAAGGGAATCCGTCCTCACCTGAAAGTTTGTTTCAACACTTCAAAGCGGCGCGGCATCGACAGCAGAGCCAGTTATTCAAATCCATTACCAACAGTCAACTCCGGTGTAATTTAGCCGCCATGATCACAGAGTTTTTCAAAAATGAGGTTTCTATTTGAAGGCATCAAACTGTTTGAATGTTTCAATCTCATTCCTTAACAACGAATATCTGTTCTTTTATTTCATAGACCTTGTCCCCCTAAGATTTGTTTCAATTTGAGCAAAATTAGAAGATCATTCTAGAGCCTGACCGATTAATCTGCCAGCCGATAATATTGGCCGATTTTGGGTCAACATATCGGGCTCATAGTACACATTTGTGTAAATGGAATAAACAAATGACCTTGATCTGTGCTGGTATTTTCCCACAATCCATAACTGCACATCAGAGGACGCTGGTATGAATGTTTTTTTTGTCACAGTCATCAGTCAGGGTGTCAGATAGTGACAGATATATGGGTTGCTTTGAAGTTCAGTGAAAACGGGAAGAACTTGTTGAACTAAGATGCCAGTGACGACACTTACAAATAATAGACCAGGACAGAAAAGCCAACTAGCGATGACACGTCTTTATGTCAAATCCCTTACTGACATTTGGCTAAATTGAAACATATGTTTGATTTGTCACTTTATTTCCTCGGTTGATGGATCAGTAATTGTAAACATAAGGTCTGGATGATATTCAATGTTGTGTTCAATTACAATTCTGGCTTTCTATCACTTAAGAAATGACAGACAGAACTAAAATATGGTCAAATTTTGTTCTGCATGATGATGATGATGATGATGTGCATCAGCAAACACATCACCACTGATTCAGGGAGACAGCAGAGAACAACCAACCCTAAACATCACAGGGAGATGACTCTTTGTCAAATTAGAATCTATTTAGCAGAATCAAACATTGAAAATCCCCTTTCAGACACTGTCTTATCTGTTATTGGTCAAAAGTTCAGTCCAAAGGAATTTGTTTCTACTTTGAGAAGCTTGACATTTTTTTATGTCTTGCATGTTTTCTGGAAAATTGCAGGACTTGAACACTGAATCCATTTATGAAAATTTTCATGTAGTAGTTTCAATCATCTGGTCATCGTCAGTGCTCTGTATACACACACAGTCAGAACACAGAGAGCCTTTACAACAGATACAAACACATGAATGGATTGTGACACAAGTTATCAAACAGTCAGCCGTGATGAGGTCACA
Organism: Labrus bergylta; assembly: GCF_963930695.1. NCBI lineage: Eukaryota > Metazoa > Chordata > Actinopteri > Labriformes > Labridae > Labrus > Labrus bergylta. The sequence continues at coordinate 3,321,126 of NC_089215.1, read as the reverse complement.
GCATCTATGTATCATTTACTTCCACATTAGATGTCCGAGCACACCCTGTAATTAAAAAAAAAGAAAAAGCTAAATGAAATAATCCCTGTACAGCTCACTAACATGTAACTGCCAACTAAAGTTCAAAGCACAGCAGCAGAGTGATAACTGCTGACTCCAGGTAGCGGTTAAACATCTCTGTGGCTTTAATTATCTTGATGACAATCTATGCAAACATCCTGCCATCTCACGTCAAGCTGTAGGGCCGTAGGTAAACACAAGATATGAATCATATCATGCACACACAGAACTGCGAAGCTGCAGGGCTTCAGAAACGGCCGGTCTATTATGTAAACACGGTAAAATGTCAGAGCATCAAGAGAGTGTCAGACAAACAGTCACTGCAGGGGAAACGGGATCGCCCAGACAAACTTGTGAACTCAGAACATTGTGTCCAGTCTGGGTTGCAGAAAGAAGTCATTCTTTGTGAGTTTGAAACTGTATCACACTCGATACAATCATATCTGTTTCACACCGTGATATCCAGTTGGCGGTCTGACAGGAGCTCCCTCAGTAGCTGCATGATAAGGAATTCATTGATAGAACTGAAGCACAGATGTAACTTCAGTAAACATTGATCACAGGTAACAAACAAGTGTCAAAGGCGGAGACTTTCATTTCTAGTGCATGCATCCGAGCTGTCTTCTAACCACAAGTAATGAGTTTACTACTCCGGTCTCCAACAACTTCCTTTCTGACATGTTCTGAAATATACATTTGCATAGAAGTGATGACACAAACTTCTCCCACAGAAGTTGAAAATGATACTTTAAAAAGACATCTGCAGACAAGCAATACAGCTGTGTAGCCTCTCCCATTAGCTGCTGAAGATTTCAAATAAATAGGTCAGGGTTGAAGGAACGTGCAGCTTCTTTATTTTGGTTGTGAACTGAGAGTCCTGGAAGGATTTCTGATTCTTGTATGAAGCTTCAACAAATCACTTAAACAGACTTTAAGGTCTGGTGGAAGTTTTTGCCCAAGACTGCTTCATCTTCATGGCAGATTTCATGAGCCTACATCAGATGTATCAGAAACGGTGAGTCATTTAGTCCGATAACTGACACCAAGAGGAAAGGATGTGGGATATCTCACCGCAGACAGAATAATAGTATGTTTAAAGTAGTTTAGAGGTAGTGTTGCTGCCTATACATGGTCAATCAAGCAATCATTTTTATTCATATAAAGTGCCCGATCAACGTGTTTCAGTTGAATTTCAAGCAAAAAATTTAAAAATTAACCTCAAATGCTGCATTACACATGCTACCATTGTTAAAGACCAACTGCATTATATAAACTGATTCATGCTAATTGTATTTAAAAGAATGCTGACAACACAAAATCTAAACAGTTGAAAACAGATCACCTTTGGAAACTCAAAACGTCATTAAAGGAAATCTTTTATACTCACTTTCACCGATAATTATGATACCTATTGAGTCATGTTGTGAGATGTGTAGCTCAAAAACATCCTTCTTTATCTGATACTGGCGTCAGGAAAAGACATGATTTCATCCTCTGACTGAAACGGTTCATATTAGCTACTGTCTCTTTAAGGCGCCTCGTCCGCACGTGCCCACTTTCCTACGATTGGCCAGCTAATTTGAGTGAGCTTATGGGGGTGTGTGTGTGTGTGTGTGTGTGTGTGTGTGTGTGTGTGTGTGTGTGTGTGTGTGTGTGTGTGTGTGTGTGTGTGTGTGTGTGTGTGTGTGTGTGTGTGTGTGTTGGCAGAACCTAACATCAGGTTCTGGACAAGTCTCGAGAACTGCTCATAAAGTCTCGTTCAGAGCAGCAGGAAACATTGTTCGGGGATGACGCCAACAACTGTGTATCTTGTGTTTTAAAAAAACTATGCAGAGGTTGAGTATGGACATCCAACATCATAACATTATATTTACAAATGGATCACTTTGGAGTATCTCCTTTAAGCTTCATCATAACACACTGAAGCACCAACCAACGGCAGTTCATCACAAACACAACCTCGAGGAGCTATAAGCATCATAATCAGGAACCTGACATCACACCACAAACACTTTCTACTCTCTGCCAACTGTGGTTTTTGAGTTCTCCGTCTGACCCCAGACAGGGGGCGTCTTCAGTGCCCGAGCTGCTCATCTGATGTGATTGCATGAGAGTGAATGAAATAACAGAGTATCAACAAAAAAAAAGAGGAACAGGTTTAGTGTTTTGCTGAGAGGATGCTAAAACCACTTCCGTTCAGTGAATGAGAGAGCTGTCCAAGAAACCACACAGTTTCATAAAATACCACCCACTCGTTTTCTGTGATGCTGCAACCTAACATTACAGCTGGATCTTGTTTATCCTGCACTGCTATCAAATCATACAGTGGAAAGCAGAGATTGATATCCCATCACAACAAACGGGCTGGAAAGGCAGGTAAAGTAAAGAGGCAAACTGGTGCCAATGTGGAAGTGCATAAAACTGCAGTTCCTCTTGAGGCAAAAAAACCCCAAATAATCCTCATTAGGTCGCATATTAAAATGCCAGTTTTTACAGCAGAAATAAACATGTTTACATTTCCATCAATATAGTATCAATAGCTCGTTTCTTTATTGGGAAAACAGAATGGGGTGACATATCCATACTGATGATATTTACGCCCAAGTGGGGAGAGGTGAACATGTTGTAGCTGTTTGCCCAGAGGCTTAAAGACCACCTCAGCATCTCCTGCCTCGATTGATCAAAAGTTAGGCTGAGATAACATTTCCAATATGGCGACTGCCATCGTTTGGCTTCATAACGCCTCTTCAGAAACCAATGGGTGACATCACTTAGACCACGTCCATGTTTTCTGCAGCCTGTGGGGTAAAGCAACTCATTGCAGTATTAAGAGAAAGTAGGCCGACCACCAGATGACAAACTAATTATGCAGGAATTAGCCAGTGTCACAATTCCGTTATGTTTCCTCACTTCCTGGAAAGGTCACTTAGCTGCATGCCAATTAATCCCGGGCTTCTTTTGCAAAGTGAAGCTAATATTGCTGATACTCCATTCAGTCTAGACACGAGGCAGGTTATTAAGTTTGTTTATTGATTACCCAGAAGACTGCTTACTCAAATGTCACAAACGGAGAAGGAGACAGCATTAATGCATCTACATCTTTCTGACTGTAATGGTTTCATTTGAAATGTCACCGTGTCTCCCTCAGCAGCGCATTAACGCTCATAAAGCTTAGAGCTCTTCCGGTTAGTGCCGGGCAGAGCTTGAATGGCCATATGAGAACTTCAATTCATTCAGATTGAAATTGAGGTTTAGTTCGGGGGGGCGAGGGGGGGAGCTGTCCAAAAGCGTGCGCTGGGATTACCCAGGGCCAGGTGGTGAGTCAAACTGTCGGAGAATAAAAGTGAATCAACGTCTGGCTCCCTGCCCACTCACAGTTTGTCCGACCTGCTCTGGATGGCCGCAGCGCTCCCTGTTTGGAGATAAATGTCAGCAGAGCTCAGAGATAATCTTAGTATGAATTTAAATGTGTGTGAGCGTGTGTGTCGGCACGCATGTGGATGTTTGTACATGTTTGTCCATTTGATTATGTGTGTCTGGTTGGTTTTTGTGTCCAGGTGGGGGGGAGGGGGGGTTGTGTTTGTGAGTATGCGTGCTGGAGCGGTTCTCCTGATGGGCATGACAGCTGTGCAGGGAGACACTCGGCTCGTTCTATTTCCCATCTGAGAAGCACGAGGGCGGGATGTTTGCGTCCCTGCAGCCCTGCTCACCTCTCATCCTTGTGACAGCAGCTACTTGGTTTTGATCCATGTACTAGCATGTTTATAAGGGAGGAGGATGACTGCTAATGCTAATATTTTCTGCACACAACGGGTTTGAGGCCCTTTTCACTTTTTTGGGATCTTCTTGTTCTTACATCAGCAAAGACTCATCAAACAGAAACACACACAGCAGCAGACAGCTGGCACTAACAGCCACTTCCTCTGGTTAAACTTACAAATGACAGCAGATATGATCAGCTGTGGCGGATAAATGTCAAATGATGTGAGGCTGCAAATATAGATCTGCACAGATACATGAAGCTGTGACTGCACAGAGGAGGGTGTAAAACCTTGAAACACCAAACACAACATCAAAAGAAGTTAGCAGTGATGACGGCCTCAGGACAGATAGTTTAATCAAGTCCTTAGAATGAAGAAAAGGTTTTATGAATAAGGATGTAACGCTGCCTTTAATTCGATTAAAGGACAATTAAAGAATATTCTCTGCCTCCTCATGTGGGGCTCGTTATTGGTGACTTAGCAAATAGTGCAAAAGAACATCTGCACAAAGCGACAGCATTTGAAAGCTCACATTTCACATGAGACGTCACAACTCAATCAATGCATTTATAGGAGTGACATGCCAGCGGATGTCTCTCTGATCACCTGCAGAGCCATGTCAGACGCTACTCACAACAAACTCAAGGGGAGCGAGGGCTGGTGACAGTCAGACGATCTCAGATGGCACATTTATGCAGAAACAATGAAAGCAGGTTGCAAGTATAACTCTGTAGTCCTGTTTTGTTTGTAGAAGATGAATGGATTAGCCATTTCCTTCCCCCCCCTTTTTTTGTTGCACTGATTTGCTTCGCTTAACAGCCAATCAGAGTGATTCATGTGATCAAAGAGCCATCGCTGCTTCAAAATGCTAACTTCACTAAAAGAGCACAGACTAGGGCTAATAGGAAACTCAACACAACATCCAAAGTGGCTGATGGAACTGACATATCAAGACCTTTATGTGTAGTCGCTGGTTGCAGGCTCACACCAATGTTCTGGTTGGGACTCCCCGCAGAAAGCCATGTTAACGGTATAAAAAAAGCCTGATGATTGTCTAGAGACAACACCTCTGAGGGTTGGAGGATGTGCAGCCCAGAGAAACATGTTCCTGGTTTGAGAAAACCTGCCGGAGGGTGAAAATGAAACTTGGCTGTGTGCAGGCAGGTGAGCTGTGCCAAGGAGAGTTGGCTACAGTACCAAACGTCTAATATTAGAATTCTTCTGCAGTGCATGTTCAACAAGTCCAACCCAGTGGTGAAGTCTCCTATGATAAAACAATGAATGTCGACGATTGAGGGCGTGTCGTACAAAACTATTTAGATCTTATCACTCGTTGGTTTTCTTCAGATTTGAGACTCGATGTGGAAAAAGATCCTCATCGAAATAATAACCAAAAGCAAGAAAGAAACACCTGTTAGTGAATCATATCTACAGCTGTTTCTACAGCAATGATTCTTTTACATACTTTATATCATAGATGCTTTTCCTCCCCTTTCCAGGTTGTAAATAAAGCTTCTGATATGTCAGACTGCCTATAAAAACTGCCTCTGCCTTCTCGAACAGCAAATCTTCTATTTACTCTGAAATATTTGTTGTTTGAGGACTATTTTGGATTCAGTGATAAGGTTGTCAAAATTCTCGATTCATCCATACTTTTTTTATACCACCCTTTTTTAACGGATACAATCTCTGTTATTTTAAATTGCAAAAAAAAAAAAAAAAACATCCACAAACCATTGGTAACATTTCAGTAGCGAGACATTGCCAATGTTGTTGTACAATTTAAACATTGATTTTTGGGCTTTCTGTGCCTTTAATGGAGAGATAGGTCAGTGGATAGAGTCGGAAATCATGGAGAGAGAGAGTATAGGGAATGACATGCGGGATGTGGGATTTGAACCTGGGCCGCCCGCTTGGAGGACCACAGCCTAGATACATGGGATGAGCGCAAAAACCACTGCGCCACCAACGTCCCCATTGTTGTTGTACAATTTAGACAGGTTGCAGGGACTTCCCCTGTAGTCTATGGTACTTAAGAACAAGAAATTATCCAATCTTGGGGGGCCTAGGACTTCTGTTTTTGTTGCCATGGTATCAAAACAGGTATCATATCTTCTGATTTTCATCAGTATTATATCTAAGCTTACAATTCAGGTAATTAGATAACCCTATTCATTAAAACATCACTGTCAGAACTAAACCCTGACTGAATCTGCTCTATCCTGCTTCACATGTGTTCATGCCCAGTGCAGAGCTAGACCTGGAGAATCCATATAAAGCCTGGAAAAAAAAACAATATGTGAAGAGAACTGCTGAGAAGCCAAAAGGTGTGAGCTGTCAGTAAGGCACAGCATGTAAGCCCGGCGGGTTAGCGTCGATGAAGAAGGGGAAAGTGCAAGTTAAACACTGAACAAGATAGAGCTCTCGGGGAAAGCGTTTCTTTGTTTTCTTTTGATTTCTCCGTCCTACACTGGAGAACAAGGAAGTGGACGAGTTTATCTCTGCTGCTCAGAGCTGAGGGAGGATATATCATGATGGATCCTTAAACACATTATCTCACAGATTTTTCTAAAAAGAAGAGGCTATGTGATGATGTGAATATGCAAAGTTTCCCGACATGCAATTTGATTAGTAAATGAGTGCTGGTACATCACCTAAACCTGTTGTCTATTTATGTCACACTTCGGGGGGGGGGGGGAAGCTGCAGCTTGTGACATTTGGATATTGCAGTATTCCATATTGCATTTTTGATCATTTTCCAAATGACGCAGCCATCATGCCGGGCCGATAGGGAGCTGCACATATGTGCTGTATAGCTCAGATGTACTATGCTGTACATACAGGATCTACTGCTGACACCACATTTGATATCTGCACCTGTGGAAATTAGACACTGTGTTCCAGCGTGGAAAAATAAAACCAACCCCACACCACCCAGACATTCTATAGACTGCGTGACACTATGGAGGTATCACTGTAACTATACACCCATTGATGTAGGTTCACAGTTAATCAATGTGTGCAGAAACAGCAACATTGAGTGACTTAACGGCAGAACTGTCAACCTGCTAGAGGTGAGCACAAACACGTCTTACCTTAGGAGTCACTTTGGTTATCTTCACCTCAGAGGTTCTTTACATTTGATGCAGGCGTTCACCTCGGTGTAGATCTCACAGAAATCTGAAAGAAGAGAAGACAATCTGTGAATCCTTCACATCTTTGACAAAACAAAAAAAGAATCCCAGCAGGCCAAACACTCCACAGGCGTACAAAATGATCCCGCGAGACAGGGGTTAGCCAAAATCCAAAGATAGACGCAGCCCTGCAAGAGGGAAATCCACATGGCCACTGATGCATGAGAGCACTGCAAAGTCAGGGATGACATGGGAGGAGTCTCAAGGTTCAAGGAAAATAGAAATCCCTGGAGGAGGTGCAAGGTTTTTTCTTGTCAATGCAAACTGATGTTAGATTTTCATGTGACCAGCTTACCACTAAAAGGCTTAGTAGTCTAATCCTTTAGCCAAATGAAGTGTCTAACTTAAGGCTTAGGCTGGCAACGGGAATCAAAGGGAGTTTATAGTATGAACCTTTGCTAGACTTTCAAAAGGCCAGGACTACACTCTGCATCAGTTCAGGAATGCAGTGATGGCGAGGTGGAAAGGTATTTCTCTTTCTGGATACTTTTACTCTGCAATGCAACAAGAGCTATTGCTAACAGCAGAGGTGCTACGATAAAGGAAAAGTTCAAGGCCGGTTAAAGACAGCGTGGCCTATTATTTAGACTCATCTGTCAAATCAGGATGTCACAATCCTGGAAGTCAAAGTGGATAATTAGCAGTCACACCTCATCAAATGCCATCAAGGTGAGGGTGACAAATGCATTTGTGAATTTGTGAATTGGTTTTAAATGTCATGTAGATCGTTGCAGAGGAGGAGCATGCATGTGTGACAAGCTGGCAAAGTAACCTTCACTGAAACAAAAGTAAACCTTCACTGAGCCATCAGTTGAGATCAAAATGGGGCGCTGGTGGTGCAATGTGTGCGCCCCATGTATGGACGGCCCAGGTTCAAAACCCAGCCTGTGGCTCAGATCAAAATAATCCACAACTATTCGATTTGTCATAATGCCAGAATCACCGATTTAATACTGTCAGCGCCACGCTCAGGGTCCGAAATTAACACCCGCCAAGCGCCAAATACGGGTAGATTTTCCGTTTGGCGAGTACTTTTCAGAGGGCTATCCGCCACAGGGCGGGTAAATGTTTGATCAAAAAGTCATAAAAAACTATGCTATAAGTATTCATCGTGTTTGATGTAGCCTAGCTGCAGCTTCTTTTCCCTGCTCCTCTCTCTGCTGTCATGACTGTCTGTGAGCATCGCGGGGCACGCTGAGACACACCAACATACACTGCAGCGCAAAAGCACGCACACACACACCGGAGCGCCAGCCACCACGCGCACCTGTTTACTTCTAGTGGTGAAGCACTGGAGAACACTCGGGAACACACGTGATCCGGTCGACAAACCGGGGTTTGGAACTACTGCCTACAAATAATATATTAAGAAAAAAATAAAGGCAAGCAAATATTTTTTTTTTTCAATTTCTCAATTTCCTGATCAGATGACATCGAATCGATCAAGTCTGTGACTTAAATGTATTATTGATTAAAGAAAACATAATGCCTTCTCAATTAAATGTGCTGTAATGTGTGTAGGACACAAAAACAAAATTTGATATTTTGGCCGGTAAAAAAATATGTTTGGCCGGTGAATTTTTTCATCTACCTGCCACCTTGGCCGGTGAGTCAAAAAGTTAATTTCGGACCCTGGCCACGCTCTAATGGTGCCGTTTGCCGCCACTCTAATCAATTCTCCTGAGTCTCCGGAGCGTTCCACCAGAGCCACAACGCTCTTAAGAGCTCGCTGCAAGCATGCATGAAGCTGGACAGAAAAGGTCAAGCCAAATAAAGGCTTCACCATTATTCTACTATCATTAAGTAATCTATCAAATCATCAATCCAATCACATCAACTTGAATTTCTCATCTGTGTACTCTTTAATCTCTGGGACTTAGTTGTAATGTTTCTGTGTTTGTTTCTGTGCATGACATAATTGATTATTTGTCTGTCGTTCATGAAATTGTTTTCACTCCAGCCGTGGACCAAAATAGCACACGCTATCATTAGGTTAGTGTACCGGATCATTCTCCCAGGTTGTTGTATCATCATCTGATGACACTCAGCCAAGTAGCACCATGACACTGTCACCTTTCCAGCAGACTTGGCAGGCGGTGAACATCAAGCCCCACCCACCTCACGTCGAGGAGATAATTAATTGATTCCTCTTGGATGCACACACGGCACCTGAGTCAGCATTGTGCACAGTGCTCATAGAGGTGTCTGGTTTTACTTGTTCTTTTCTGATTCAGTGAAAATGTGACTCTTTCCTACTTGTAGAAGTATTGAGACTGGACATCAGTTTATTAAACCCAGCTGGTTGGTGTTATCATTTCAATGTTCTGCTCCAGGAGTTTACAGTTTACTGGTTCTTGCACAATTTCAAGAAATATTAAGCACCAACCAAAAATGTTTTCTTCTCTTAGTGCAGGAACATTTACATTGTGAGAGAAAATTGCCTTAAAAGGCAACCCCTCAGATCCATATTAAGACTTTGAAAAGCTTCAAGCAATATTATTTTTTTAGTAATACAGACAACTTAAATTTAATCATATTGATATCAGATTCTGGCGTTGACAACTTTATAACACTGCTGAACAAATAAGCAGTTTGAACCCTGCTGATCCAGTCCAATGATCTGGTTGTGATCTCCTCCTCAACATTCTAGTTGTGTTTTATTTAGAGTCTTTAAGTGTTTTACACTCGTTATGGTTTATACATTAATGTGTACATTTCAGAACATCATTGATTTGTAGTGTTGTAGTCAAGACCACACTAGCCGAAACCGAGACATACCCCAGACCAGAGTGCTCCGAGGCCGAGACAAGACCAAGACATTTAGGGGTTGAGACCAAGACAAGACCATAAATTTCAGTGAAAAATCCTCATCTTGTGTGAAGAGGGCGTGTCACTCACTCAGAATGTAACACCAAGGTTGGGCCGTAACCAGGGGATAAAAATCTAATTATGAATGAACTGAAGTTATTTGTTCTTTTAGAAAGGGCTCGTTTTCCTTCTAATCACAGTGAGGACTTAGGAAAATAGCCTTTCAGTGGTGGTCTTGATTAAAAAACCCGGAGTCCATCCAGTTTGAGTGTCGAGACCAAGACTGACTTCCAGTACTGCAACACTATTTATTTCTATATTGTGTTGGAAGTCAGATGAACAGATAAAAGTAGTTAGAGGATAAAACACATGCAATGGGATACATTGCATAGAGATATTTCATTTAAAATCAAATCCACCAGGAGGAGGGTTAATGAAGGTTATATTTGAGCATTATAAACCTCAAGAGAAAGGAACATATCTGCACACATCAGGTCTAAGGTGAAGTACTCAGCTAAATGTGTCTTTGATCAATACCAGCACTGGTTTGTTTCCATCACTGGCTCTGGTGATTCAGTGTGGCCATGCATCTGATTCCCGGGCTAATCCATATGCTAAGCCTGCTCTCAGCCACTCGGGGAGGGATAAATATGCATCGACACAGGCGGGACAGATAAGAGGGCCAGCTGCTTGAGGGCAGGGTCAACCCTGACAGCACTCATCTACAGTATATGTTCTGTGTTTTTAATTTAAAAAGACTAGAGAGCGGAACAGGTTAGCGTTGCAAGTAGGGAAACATGCATTAAGGATTCAGTGCTGCTGTGAGGCAACATCTGAAAAGCCTCTTACTCAGTGCCGGGGCGGAGTATCGTAACCTAAATACTTTTGTGGTAAAGGAGCGAAATGTATCCCAAACAAAAGCTGTTGGGGTTATAAAAGTCTGTGGCCGGATTCCTAATCTTCTTTTCTTTTACTTTGATCAAATAGGTCCTGATTTGAACAAAAAAAAAGTGTGTTATAGAAGTGAAGCTTGTGTATTTCCACAACAGTTATCACCAAATATAAGGGCTCTAAGAAAACCAAAAACAGCACACTTCCACGTTCTATTACTCACATATTCTACCAGCACTCTGGAAGAAATGTAATAAAACTCAGCCCTATTCTGCACCCCATCTAGAATCATTGCAGTATACATTTATGCACTCGCACCACATTTGTCTTGGTGACGCTGATATGGGTGTCTGTGTGTTTCTACAGCCTTCAAACAATCACTTAAGTAAAGCTCATTACTTCAGTCATTTGTCTAAGCAAATGTAAGATAAGCGGGGAAAATGAGATCACATGAGATAGCTCAGGGAGATGCTCAGTTTATCAAAATTACCACAGACCGCCACAGAGACAAGTTAGTGCTCGCAGAAAACAAATGAGAAAATAAACACACTTATCAGCCGCTCAGAAAGAAAGATGGAGGAGCAGGAAACCTTAAACGCTGCTCTCCCTTCGAGCCCTGACGAGAGAGAGCGAGAGACTGAATGATTTTGTTTTTCAATGTAACGATCTACACATGAGAACCCGTCTTGTGACTTGCTTTAGTGCACAACAACACACTGCAGCAACATTAGGTCAAAGCGTGATTTTAAGGTTAAACAGATGGTTTATACAGATTAAGGTATAGGGACCACGCTAAGGTTTTAAAAGAAATGAAAGGAAATTAGATGTTCAGTGAAGCCCAGTTTCAACTCTCTGACCACTGACCACATGGACCACAGGAAGGGAAAAACATCTCTCACCGGGCAGGTGACGGAGTACTCTATTAGCCTGATGATCTTTTACAGAAGTTTGAATATTACAAGTACTCTCAATAAAATATCTAAATTATTTAAAAAAGGACTAAACCAACTTTATGTTGAGTTCTTACATCACCATAAATATTTCCAACAGTCATCCATGCCAGAGAAATTCTTAACTCCATAGTTGTAACGGGACGTGTCTTGTAGTGGCGGCCACCATGATATAGCCGCCATGACAGACACAAAATATTTACAGTTGCCGTGGAAACACAGCAGGAAATGCCACTGAAAGCTGCCGTATTGTTGCTGTGTTGTGTAAATTATACTCGGACACATCGTCGGTAAACATATTCTCTTCCTCAGGTCGGTTTTGGCTGTTCGTCTTCACTAAGGTCTAGTGGAGTTCCTTTTCATCGAGGGGGGGGGGGGGGGGGGGGGGCTTTATGTCATCCTCATTGTTATGCTTTTATTGAGTCTAATTATCACAAACAAGAAACATTGTTTAATCCATTGGTGTGATATTTATTTTTTCCCTCCCTGTGTTATTTACGCTAAGCTAGGCTATCTACGTCCTGACTCCAGTCCCAAAAGAAAGCACATTTCAATTGAGATAAATTGCTAAGTGTTGATACTATTCTCTGGAAGAGGCTTTGAATAATGGGCTTTAAATAGCCACTGTGCAACCCCGTGATTGGAATGACAAATACGTGAACCTTGAACCTTTATGTAGCTAAGCTAGCAAGCTCCTGTAATCTGTCTGAAGACACATAATGTGCTTTTCTGCCACCGTGTAGTGTGACTGAGTTCAAAGCATCTGAAGCCCTTTTTACCCACAGATACTCACAGAGGACACAATCATCTGTCAAACAGCTAACATTTAACAGGGTCACAAAATGTCATGTTTTAAGACGGCAAGCCCTGAAGGACAATCATAAGAATCCAACAGTCAGAGAATATTTTCTTATCAGACGGGACACGGAGGATGTGAGTGAGAATTAATGGACAGGATGAAGGAATGTCTGTTACTGGCAGCGTTCTTGGTGAGATTGATGCTTCATTGGACGCAGCCATCTGTTGAACTTTTACGAGAGAAAAGAGTTCACGTTCAAGGGCTAACAGCTGAATCCACAGCCAATGTTGACTCACTCTAAAACGCTCATAGTCAAAATAAAAGCCCACTAGACTGTTAGAGTTTTATACATACAAGAAAGTTTTTCTTAGGGCTGTCAAACAATCAAAACTTTTATTCACGATGAATCACTTTTTTGGAAGTCCATTTATTTACATTTCAGAATAAAAATTGTTGGGCTTTTATTTTGAAATGTCTTAAACTGAGAGTACTTTACTCGCTGTTTAAGTTCAACCCTGCTTTTATTTTGAAATAAAGTAAGAACCTTCTGGTAGTTCATTAACTTAAAAAGGAACTTGTTTCAGATCAAAAACTAAATATGAACAGCTCAAAGGAACGATAACAAAGAGAAATGTGTGATGTCATAAGGTGGATATAACTTTGGACTTGTCAGCTGAGCAGTCTGAGAGTTTATTAATGTCAAAGGTGCAGCAGGGTCTGCAGGGAGACACTGTGGATGACTATCTATGGTGCCCATAAAGGGTCAAAATAGCATGCAAACTAGTTTTTAAATGTATTTACAATGTGGCCCCTGAACATCTCTCCAGATATGTTCAAAGACAGGAGAGTGACAGGGTGGATCAAAGAAAGATATTGGTAACAGATGTTTTTCTTTCCCTAACATTGATATCGGTATTGGCCTCAAATGCCTCATCGGTCAGGCCATATTGTAACATCATAACATTGTTTAAAAAAATTCAAATACTGTATTGTTGATATATGACTACTAATATCCTCTTCATTGTAAACTTTAAACAACAAGTACCAGTGTGCTAATTCAATCCAAACAAGAGAACGTTTCATTTTTTGTCTTTTCTAATGTAAATCTGTTTTAAATGAAGTATTGTCTCCGTCTTTCCCCCGAGTGTGACAGAGTACGTCTAACAAATTACGATGCCCATCCTGCAGACTTAATCTTTACGGCTGACTTCAAGTAATAATCTCCACAATATAAAATAAATCATTCTTGTAAGACGACAGCGACGGCTACCATTGTTAATCTTTTTAGACAAATGTGACGTTTGGGATGGAACCGTCGTATCAAAAGCAACGTCAAGCTTTTGAAATGGAACTGGACCAAAATAACGATAGCTGTCTTAAAGCGAAAGTATGATTAGCTTAGCATGCATTTTCAACCTTTTTTTCTTCAATTGCTGCAAGAAAAACATGTTTGAAAATATGTTTTAACACTTACAAATCATATTCGTCTTCACTGATAAAAGGGTTTTCTGTTATCCTAAGACTGCATGGCTTTTATCTGAACATCTTCTGGTTGGTGGGCTAGCTTACCTTTAGTTCAGTTATACTGTTAAAACATTTTCCAGATTGTTCTCTCTTTGAGATGCAAGGAAAACAGAATTGGCAACTTTTTTTATGCCACTGTCAGATCTTTTGAGTCATTTAAAAGCGAGAAATATCAAAAAGATAAATATTAGTGTAAGCTTCTGAAATGTTAGCGTTTCCTGTTTTTCTCAGCCTTGTACTTTTCTAAATCAAATATCTACATTTTCGACGATCGCTCTCAGAAAATAAGACATTTGAGCGTGTCCCCTTGGGCTGACGTAAACTACAACAGGCATTTTCACTATTCTGCCATTTCATATCAGCCCTAACCTTTTTTACAAGCAAAAGAAAGAACAAACCGACGTGTTTCTCTTTCTGCCCGTCACTAAATAATATTCTTGCTGCAGGGGGCATGCACTGCTGAAGGATTTCTTAGCGGAGCCGGGCTGCAGTGTGTTTCAGACGGCTGCTGTCATTGCCAGCAAAGCAGGCCTTTCTAATAGAAGTGGGCTAAGTGCTCTTGATGCCAGAGAAAGGCCTCAAACAGGAAATGTTACAGGCTGGCTGACACTGTGCCAAACCGCCCGCTGAATCACATCCATCTGTTTGCATATTATGCAAATCACCCTGAGTTATTTAAGTGTAAATCAGAGTACATGTGTGTTTGCCAGAGAGAGAGAGAGAGAGAGAGAGAGAGAGAGAGAGAGAGAGAGAGAGAGAGAGAGAGAGAGAGAGAGAGAGAGAGAGAGAGAGAGAGAGAGAGAGCTACTTTCCAAATCAGCTTACAATCTACCATGACACATTAGCATCGCTCTCGTCCAACGTGCCACCTGTACGACTCCCTTTTTTTTCCAGGTAAAGTGACGCTGCAGACTTGGAAATCCAACTGATTTCCTTTGTGTTGACTTTGTTACAGATGAGTTCAGCATGTATTTCATTAAGGCTCATTCTAGCTCTAATCCAATTCATTCATCTACACGGCCCTGTGTTTAAAAATAAGTCATTTCCACACAGGATTAAGCCACTGTGCCTTACTTTTCAGAGCAATCTGCTGGTTTGCATAGTTTAAAAGCTTAGCTGTTACATGTGGTCTGAAACACACACACATACACACACTCTCACCAACACACACACACACACACACACACACACACACACACACACTCTCTCACCAACACATACACACACCGCTGTAACCGAGCCAATGTTGAGATTGATCAACTGGGCGACGTCCAAATTAAAGCCCGTCCTCTGCAGACATGCCAGGCATAATAACTCTCCCTTCTCTTTGCACTTTTTCTTGGCCGAGTTAAGTTGGGAAAAGGGGAGGGGGGAATAAAAAGCAGGAGAGAAAAAGAAAGCAAGAAAAAAAGAAGAAGAAGAAAAAGAAGAAGAGGTGCGATTGGATAGTCTCGACACCCTTTGCAGAAAAAAAAAAAAAAAGGGATGCCTGGCTCTCAGATGTCTGACCCATTTTCTGCTCACACTCTCTCTCTCTCCTAATTTCCTTCCTTCCTCTAATCTACAGTAAAAAAAAAAAAAGCGCTATGACTCAGATTTTTTGGAGCTGCAGCAAAATGTGTATCAAACCTCAAACCTACAAACTGAAACACACACACAAACAGCACCAATGTACAGTATGGCAGAGGAAGAACTGACACAAGAAATCAGAGCATGCCGTGCTTGATCTGACAACATTTCAAATTCACAGTGTGGGCTCGTTTAATTAGGATTTTTTTTTTTGTGTGTGTGGGTGTGTGTTTGTGTGTGTGTACAGCAGTCACATGTGCTGTATATGTTCTACAGTATGCATAATAAGAGGCCTGTGTTCCAACAGAGATGGTTCAATAATCAATTATTCACTTGCTGGAAATACACGGATGCTCGTTCCTAATAATAAAATCATTTGGCACTACATTCAAATGCAACATTAGAATCGTACATACAGTATGAAGCCTTTCTGGAGGCTCACACTGAGTCGCGTTAAGCAGGAATGATCAGTCACACGCAATAATAAGAGGAAATTTCCCCTGGTGGCACGGGTGCGTATTAGCATTTTCACAAAGTGTTCTGTGTCCTTCTATATTTAACCACGTGTGGTTACAGCATGTACCTGCATTTTTTTAACTACATCTCATCAGTAAATGAGATGTAGGCAGGTTATCTTTAAGGAGCCTCTGCAAGGGAGTCTTAAAGGGACAGGCGCCCAGACGTTTCTTTTAGGAACAGAAGTGGCTTTCATATTTTCAAATATTTCTCCAAGGCTTTGAGTATCATTACCTGTACTTCAATCCATAGTTTTATGGTTAAGGCAAGGCTGATGAAATTGCAAATCTTAAAGTCTGAGCATAAAAACAACCAAGTTTTCTTTGTATTTCTGCAAAAAACACCCCCATAGCACGCTGATACTGAAATCAATGTCAATGTGTGCTGGGTGAACCTGAGGAAGCTACAGGCGAAACGCGTTGTTCACTTACAGTAAAATACCGTAAAGTTATTTTTTTTTTAAGTGTGCCACAAGGTTTTGATGTATTTTTCATGGCATGTTCCTGCAACCGTGCGCATCTGAGAATGTGTTTAGGCTTTGCACAGGGTACCCTGTTGGCCATTTATATCAGCAATGTGACTTTATTTGAATGACTGGCATATCTAAAAAATGTCTGCAGGGTCTTATCTTTCAGTTTCTCTTTTTTTGTTTTTCTGGCACTTTACGATGTTTCCATCCTGCATGACTTTGTGACAGACAGCATAGTTAGAGTGGGAGCACAAAGTGTAGCTCTTGTGATTCTGATGCTGTAGATGCTTCAAATATCATAGCTATGATGTTTTCTATTGTCAAATACAGTGTGACAAATAAAAACAAGGACACAAGAACAGAAAATAAAGGTGACTATTACACTAGGTATTATGTTTAAATTGTATGCATACTACACGCAAATTGTAAACCTTGTAAGTCCAACAACAGTCTGAACTGTAGTAAAAAGAATGAGTATGGGATTTTTAAACACAGGGTGTCAACTCTTATAAAGAAACTCCCCCTCATGTTCCCCCAGTCAAACTCTTTCTAAACGAAGCAGCAGCAGCAGGAAATGTTGATCTAGCATGAGCAGTAACTTAAGCCATCTGCAGGAGAGTCAACAGCAACACTGAGGCTGATATCAATGACATTAAATCATTAAAATAAATAGATTACACCCTGCATCATCTCCTTTGAAATATGAATCCTGCACAGGTATGATGAACTCTGCAGCTGACAATAATACTAAAATAAATAAACAGATAAAGGAGACTTTAAAAGAGTCAATCATGGCGAGAGAACATGAAAATCACCATGATAAAACAACACTAACTGTAACTGATTGTTATATCTTTCTGGAATATAAATTAAAGCTCCAGTGAAGACCTTAAGGTTCGTCAATTTTTGGCGCCTCCTGTGGACAAAGCTGTACTTTATATCTCTTAGCTGGTATTGCTGTGCACATGTGTGAAACAAAATCTCATCCTGCTTTCCTTTAACACTCAACAAAGATGTTTCACTCACTGTGAATCTTTGCATCAGAACATATGAGTATGAATCGCCTCGTCTGTCACCTACCCCCCCCCCCCCCCGGCAGCATTTACAGACATCAGACATAAATGGCTTTTGTAAGTCATAGGAAAAGCATCAGTTTTCATTTCCATGTGTTTCAGTACCAGCCAACACCCCCTCACAGGAGCTTTAAAGAAGACACTTTTCAGCCCTAAAGTTTGTCAATGAATCATTCTCACAGTTCATGTAATAGTAAAGAGGAATGACTAACAAGAATGGTAAGAAGGAAGAACCTGCTTTTAATGAGTAAGCCATGAAAAGCAGAGCGTGTGTGTTCCGTGAGGTTAATGTACAGCGTCTGTACAGTCTGGTGTTACAGTAGCACAGCAGACGGCTTAAGTGACAATCTGTGGAAAAACAAGTGGAAGGGCTACAGCAGGCAGGGGTCAGAGGAGAGCGGGGTCGCCTTCGGTCAGCTAATCCCCCCGGTGAAGGGTCTACCGACAGACGTACTTAGCCCAGTAACACACACACACACACACGTATACAGGAATAACCAGGGGGAGCAGTGGACTGTAAACGATGTACTTTCACGTGATACCCAACACAAATAAGCACCCGCAGAATACATCAACCCTCAGTCCAACACGAGATCCGCATACAATTTCTGCATTTATGCTAGCTGCTCATGCTAATTTTATCTGGAGATACGTAGCTCTCCCTCTTCTCCGCTCCACACACACACACACAGACATAAACAAACAAGGTCGGCATGGTCAGCGCCGCCTGCCTTGGCACAGAGGAGGACTACAGATGTGAAAGTAGGGAGAGCTCACGCCGGGGACCAGCTGGAGCCCATCCAACCTGGACAAGGGTCAGGGACACGACTGAGAGAACACAAGCAGCTTTTGGATCTCTTCTCAGAGAGCCGGCGGCGGCGGCGACGGGTCACCCTGGGTGTCCGTCCAGCCAAATCTATAACAGTTGTTTCTCACACCTTTTGGGAAATGTAACATCTGGGAAAAGTGTGTATTTTTTTTATCCAGAGCGTAGCACTGTTGTATTTGTCAAAGATACAGACTAAATTCTTCACACTGGATCTTTTCACTGATTTTCCCCTGAGATATTTCATATTACAGATACAATTGGACTGGACTGGAGGAATGTTTACATGTTTGCTGTATCAAATAGAAGCCAAAGTGTTAAATTGCATTCATGCATTTGCAGCAGATTGGTCTACAAATCTGTGAAAAATCTGTGAAAAAAATAAAATGCTCCCTTTGCATTTGCAATTCCTGCATCATATCCTAAAACCATCCAAGTCTCTATCACACGGCCCGACCGATATGGGATTTTTTGGGGCAGATATCGATATATCGACCGATATCTTTCATAGATCTATCCTCGATCTTTAGAGATCGGTTGATATAGATATAAACACATTTATAGCTATGATCCCTCAGATGAAGTTATCAAACACTTGTGAAAAAAATATTTTAAGACAGGATTTTTTTACAGTTGAAAAAAAGCCTTTATGGGCCAGAATAACAACAGTGCAAAAATAAAAACTATGAAAAAGAAATAAAAAACGGAAAATTGAATACACGTAGTTATATGGACACATATTGGAGAGAAAATGAGCCAATACCAATAATCACATGGTAAATTGGCTGATATTATCGGCCGGCTGATTAATCGGTCGAGCTCTACTTCTAATAAACTCTCTCTCATGCAGATTCAGTTATCCAAACCGCAAACTGTAAAGTGTATGAATCTGATATTCTAAGGATTATATTACAGAGACCTTGTGTGGCCAATACAGTTACAAACACCAGAAACAGATCCGCTCTTCCAGCATCTGTGCCAAAAAAAAAAACTCTCCAAGAAAGAAGTCCCTTTTGGTGTGGCTATAATACACAAAGTCCACATATTAATCTGAAACTTACTGAAACATGTTTTATGTAAATCAATGACAAACAAGACAAGGGGGAAGTTGTTCCAAAGTTAAGAGACTGTTGCTCCACTCGTCATCTTGCATGAAACAAGTCCTGCACAAACACTCATCTGAGACAGTTTACACAGACTTGTACAAACAGGGAACTTGTCATGAGAAAAATGTGCTGCTTTGTGTATATCCTCATTTATGTTATTGTGCAAAGTGTCAAATGCAACATGTGTTCTCCACAGAGTATGATCTGTCAAAGCCTGAGTGATTACATCTTAACTAAGAATAGCAGCCTGTGCTATGTATGTGCTGAGAACATGTGTGTGTGCGGTTATCAGATGTGCCTCTCCTGGTGTTAAAGTACATGCATGCATAGAACTTGTTTGAGAAGCTGCATGCAAACCCTCTGAACTTTCTGTGTGTGGTGTTGACAGGGCCTCAGCTCCTGCAGGGGGGGGTGGGGGGTGGGGGGTGGGGGGTGGGTGGGGGGGTTGCTGTACACTAATCACAGGGTGATTGTCTCACACTTTGCCTATTGAGTTTCCTGCTGTCCACGGCTCAGCTATGCCGAAGGGAACACGAGCCCGTCCTCTACGGCGACCACATGGAGACGCCGCAAAAAAGACCCAGCAGCCTCGCACACACAAACACGCATAGTAAGCGTTTAAATACAACACGGCTTTTTCCACATGCCAACACACGCAGGCAGAGGAGGTCCTTTCATTATCAGTGAGAAACTGAATCGACTTAGTGTCTACTGTATGCCAGATTTCTTTTTCTTTTTTTTTGTTTGACTGGCTGCGGTTGAGATAGCTCAGATAAGGAATGCTGCAGAGCTGCCAAATCAGAAAGTCTCCCAATGCCTTTTCAAAGACAAACGCATGCACACACACACACATGCACACACACAAACACAGCCTGAGGGCGTTTGGCATTAGGTTGTCATTCTAGACCTCCCAGCGTGGCACTCTCCATCCCTGCACTTGGCTGGCAACACTAACAGGTACGGATGAAACACTCTTCCTGGATCAGGTAAAATAACCCGAGCCAGGGAATAAAGACCAGAAAGAATGCTGCAAAACAAATAAAAACTTTGGATCACAATATCTAGGTTATGTGTAGGATGGAGGAGGAGTCAGTATTGGTTTGTGTTACAATGATGATTGTTGTACAGAATAGATTTTAAAAGCCTCATTCCCGAGTATTTATAAAAACACAACATGCACTTGTGTCTGCCCTCAAAGTGAAACGATAAATGAATTTGTATCCAGAAGGCTCCTGCACACGAGCAGCTACCTTTCTGATTATTTGCCAGTTTCACACCGAGAGCAGAACAAATGTCCCTTTCATCAATCCAGTAATCACCTTTCACACAAATCGGAAGCTGAACAAATTTATAAAATCATTCCAAAACATGAATTCAAATAATTATTACCACAAATGTGATGCGTGCAAAGAAAATCTTACCTTTTCATGCATCCTGTTTTAATTATTCTTCATAGAACAGAGTGAACTAGGAACATGAACAAACACAAGCGCTATAATCAATTAACCATTTAACAGCCCCCCTCCCCCTCCTATGCAAGTTTCATTTCAGCCCTGCAAAAGGTTGATTACTTTCTTGATAAATTCTTGACTTAATCAATTTGCTTATGCAGAGTTTGGCTGACATTGATCATTTTCGAAATGCTAATTAGTCTAGAACCTCCATATTCGTTTTCAATTTCCAAGTAGCATTACAAAGTCCTACTCCATATTATCGATTGCACTGAACTGTGATTGGTCGGCCTGCACAATGTCTACTGGAAGTAAGTATGAGCAGTGTGACGAGGAGACTCTGCCAGAGAAAATACAACATGAGCTGCCTTGCAACTTTGTGCGCTTCTCAGGGCTGGCTCAATGTCAGAAAATATTCCAAGATTGTCCGTTTTAATCTCAAACCGCCATACTTAAAAACTGCAATATTTAGAGTCCAAATGGAAATGAAATATTTGAGGCAATGTAAGTAATTATTTCAGTGTAAAAAGTCCATAAGCAGGATAAGGAGATCTTTGACATGTGGCTCTGAGCTGTGCTGCACAGCAGGAGTTTGTAATCACAGGTTTTAAAGGTTAGATCCATAAGTACCGCGAGCATCAGAATGATAAGCCTTCAGAGTTGCTCTGGAATTTTTTTTTTTTAAAAGGTCACTATGCCCCCTTCTTAGCTAAGTACATGTTGCAGGTGAATCATGCCTCTAATGTGCTGCTGTTGGTAAAGATGCTGCTGCTTCATCTGACAGATTCTGTCCATGAGGATAGAGCGATATGGACAAAGAAAAACGCCTTTTTATTACAGTACATGGATTTTTTTTGCCTTCTCAAGGTTAAATGACACGTGAACAATGTTTGAATCAAGACAATGACACGAAGTGGGGATGCATCCCAAGCAGCTTTGGAGAAACAGCCTTTAAAAGACTGTTGAAATTGTGTAGAGCTGCAAAAAATACAATCTGATTTATGCAATAATAAATTGTAAGAAAATGTTTTTCATATATTTCACAATAATTCATCATTTGGCAATTTTTTCAACCAAAAAATGATCAAAGTTCTTTTGGTTCCAGCAACTCAAAGTATTATAAATAAGCTAACTGTACTGTATGTGGGTCTGTTATTTATTATGTGACTATTATGTCCAATCAGTTTGTAAAATTGTCTGTGAGTTCTTTTGTATGATGTTCTGTTGACTGTCCTGTCCATGTTTTTCTAAATGTTTTTTTTTTTTTTAGTACCTGCCTCAGGACTGAAGATGAAATGTAGCTTTTGCATATTTACATAAATATGCTATTTGCTGATATGCTGTATAATGTGCACTCACTGTCCATGTGCGTTTCCTCAAACAGAAAAGCGCTGAGTGTGCAGAAACAGAGAGGCCCAGATGAGAGCGGGTCACTGTCAGTCACACTTCAAAGAAGCCCATCTAACTGCTACAGATGACAGATTTTCTTCGTTCCTTTTTCACAGCACAATTTCTGTCACGACCTAAAGACAATTTCAACCCAAATCTTAAAAAGTGTATCTAGAGGAAATTACCAACCCTGCCTTTAAATGGTTTTTAATTAAGCTTTTTTTTTTTGGGCTTAAGAAATTAAAGTATGAAGTGATTCAAAAAGCTCAAGTCACAAATTAATGGTGAAAAACAGCCAATTGGACGAATAGTTTACTGGAGCTCAACGCCATGATGGGTCAATCTGATAAGGCAATTTAGGCAGAAAGGTTTCAATTTGTTTAAATTAATTGACCCCGTTGAAAACCAAACTTCTTCTCTGAAGACCAACCGCAAAACCACAGGGCTTTATTTTGGACTGTGATTATGCAACCATTACATAGCAAAAGTAACTGTAGGTGTCTGGCTCGTGTGATGACTGTCCAATGTCAATAATAAAAAAAAAATCAAGAGGTGGAGTTTTGTCGCAGCTTGCCAGACCATCAGGAGTTGGATCGAGTCCATGTGAATTTCCTCATCCATGACAGATTACAAAACAGGGATCAATAAACTCGAGTCGTTCTTTTTTTGGTAGCCGACCATTTATCCAGCAGCTAATCCAGAGGTATTGAAGAGGCAGAGAGGTTCATATCAACATTGGGTCATATCTCCCACTTATTAAGTTTTATTTGCAACAGCAGCAAGGAAATAGCATTAAACCCGCTCTGATGGGTTATCAAAAAAAAAGTCCAATGATTGTGCACTCGTGACTTCTTTCCGACATTAATGAAATGCTGACCTATATACCGAGCATGTTGGAGCAGAGGAGAGTGGCCATAGTGGAACTTGGGCTTCAGCCAGATTTTTTAATTGTAGGGTTTTATAAGCATCTCTTTACAGTTATTCATTACCTCAGCAGATAATCTGTTAAAGCATGGAACATTTCCAAGTGGAAGTGGTAGAACAGATTTCTGTTTCTTTTGCAGTTTAACCGCCATCGTCTTAACCACTGAACACATGGAGCACTCTACACTGTCCGCTCAGGAGGTCAAACGATTTGTGTAAATACAGTACGGCAAATAAATCTATTAAACAGGATGTATCAAAGCTGAAACCATTACCATTTAAGTTTTTTGTTTCCTTTTAAAACACAGTATGTACATTCCACCGCCACGGGGCTTGCAATCAAAACAATAACATAAAATGACGTCGAGGCTGGCGGGGAATCACGGGAGTGGTTCTCTCGGCTACCCTCCTCCCCAACCCTGGATTTAAAAAACGAACTCCGAGTTGACCGTAGAGAATACGATCGGGGGAAGCCCACCTGAGAAAGAGAATATGTTTACAGACGATGTTCCCAAGTAATATTTACAGCACATACAGCAACAGTACGGCAGCTGTCAGTAGCAGTTCCCACTTCCTAAAGCAGCGGCCTTTGACGTAACATCCGCTGTTTCCATGGCAACTATAAACGTGTCATGTCTGTCATGGCGCCGCGACAAGACACACGTTACAACTATAAAAAGAAGGATTTCTCTGGCTTCAGTAACTGTTTTTTTATTTGAGGTAATGTAAGTAATGATTTAATGTATGATTTCATTGAGAGTAAAAATTCTACATATTACACCTTTAAATGAAAGTCTAAATGATTTGGTTACACTTTGTCAAATATGAAGATTTTTGACTCTATGTTTTGACAAAACAACCAGTTTGAAGAAGTTGGCTGAAGGAGTTTTCTGGCATTTCAATGACTAAATGAAATGCAATTAATCAAGTTAGTTGGAAATGAAGGTATTCACAAATGATCCCACACACAGCATAATAAAACTAAATTCAATCATTTTGATCTCTTTTATTAATAAACTCTCTTGTCTCTACGGCCTACAACCAAACTGACTCACACTCACACGTTCATTCCTCTCGGGAACTGATTATAAACTGATTATCTGCTGCCCCAGAGGCACAGATACTGAAATCATTATTACCAGTTTAATTTCAAATCCACAAGAAGGGAATCCCTCTGTACGCCACAACGCCTCAGTGTTTACGACACAGTCAAATAAAAAAAATTGTAGCTACTTTATTGTCTTGGGAACTGGTTGTTTAATACGTCTGCAAACTGTGTAGTGACTTCATTTGTCTCCCACTGCATAAACGGTGACTGCTCTCAAAGAGAGCGAGCGGTAACAGCTGAGTGCCAGTGAATGTGGGATGGACTCGTCCTCGTAAAGTGCTCCGCTTCGCCCTGGCAAAAATAAACCTCACGGGTCTGGGTGCCAAGTATTCCCGTTGATGAAAAGCCAGTTGTGAGTGGCCCCAGTTGTACCGGTCAGAGCCAAGCTGACTGGAGTTATTATGAAAGAAGTGCGGCTGTGTAAAACGGCCTTCTCTCTCTCTCTTTCCCACTGCCCAACAGACCTGTAGTATTGCTTAATATGTAAATTATGTAACCTGAAACGTGTTTTATCTCTCCTCTCTCTCTTCTCTCCTCTCTCTCTTCTCTCTCTCTTCTCTCTCTCTCTCCCTCTCCCTCTCCTCGTCTCTCTCTCTCTCTCTCTCTGGCCATTTTCACAAATTGTTGTTATTTTTCCTGGTGAGAGGGCCAAAGACAGAAAGAGCAGCAAATGGTAACAGCATAAATGCTCACATTTGGTAATTAATTCCTCGAACCAGCTCCGTCTTTGCTAAAATTACTCTTTATGTTTTCGCACCTTCATCCTGGTTTTTAACAATTAAGTCACTATTAGAGCTTTCACACCTGCAGAAAACTCCTGAAAAACTCCTGATATTTCCAGGAACACAAAGAGCCAAATTTTTTGCTCGGCCTTCACCAAGTATTTTTTCCGCAGCAAGTCAGAGTGGGCTTATGGGAGAACACAGCAGGATATTGTCTGGAGAATTCACCTTGCACCAATGGGAAGGGGGGAGTGATGGTTTATATCCTGTGACTGCTGTACGGTGCATTCACTGTCCGCATGCGACCGATATGATCACCATGCATGTAATTAAATGGCTGCATTACATTTTCTGTCAGTATGTTGTTCTCCGATCTGTTGTTGAAAGTGTGACTCCTTTGAACTTCACGTAGCATCAGTACTTTTTGATACGATCAATCTTTCAAAATAAAAGTTTGTGTGTTGCTTTAAAACATTAGCTATCAGAAAGCATCAACTTACTGAAAAAGTTGAAAACCTTAATCCCTTCTACAAGAGATTTTGTAAGGCAATGGGCGAATTCAAAGCAAAATGAAGGTTATGATATAAAAAATGAGAATTTAAAACAGTTGGTTAAAAACGAGGTGGGGGAGGGCTCTTCTGGTAACCCTCTGCATGGAAACCACAGCTCAACAGACACAACTGAAAAACACAAAGACAGAAACGAAACCTCATGTACAATGAGGAGATAAAAGGGAGGGGCAAAAAAGAAACACAACACTGAGAAAGAGCCAGAACCTAGGAGCAAGTGGACTGATATGTCATGTGTGTGAAGTACGTTGTGTGATTGGGAGGGGGGATGGGGGAGGGGACGGGGTGTGGAGACTGGTGTTGATAATCTCTTGTCGTGTTCACCATGACAGTATGCTTATCAGTGGTGCAGCTCCGTGGGCCCCCTGAACGCAACACAAACCGGCTCCAGCATCACGCTGAAAGGTTGGCCTCATTCTTCTCCGCTAATGAGGGTTGTATTGCCAGTCGAGGACACCACTCATTACTCTGAGCGCCACATTTTACAGCAGGAAACGGCATGGAATTTCCTCCACGGGAAGAGAGGATGCAGGATGCACATTACTTTTTATTATTACTCGTGTATGAATAGGTATCAGCTGACTTGGCCTACTTTTTTAATAACTCAGTAGATTCCATGTGATTGAACGTGGTCAGGCCTCGGTTTGAATGAAAGCCTAAATGATGTGTAGGTTCATCATTTAATGATGTTTTTTAATACCTGTGGCTGCATGAAATAAACTGGATGTAGATGTCACCTTCAGCTCCGGGAATCTGTTCTTGGTATTTTTCCTCTATTTTCTAACATTAATCGATCAATAATGAAACTAAACACACGTTAGCTACATTAGCTGCTATTGATTCTCCAACATGACTTCAAACACTGGGAGCATTGTTCAGTTGGGATATATGACCTCTGACTTGTTTTTGTAACCTCATTAAAATGTCACATGCCGCACTTGTTAGCTAAATAATCATCCGGACAAAGCAAGGATTATGACTCAATATAACTATTAATAGAGTTTATTTTTATGTGTGACAGATTATCTAGGCCGTCTATGCATTACAGATTTGATTATCATGTATGGCAAATCAGGACTCATCCTGACCCCTCTGAATGGATTAATTGTGCAACAAGCATCGTGTGACTGTTGTGTTCCCTGAATATCGATATCAGTCCCAAAAAAAAAATCGCATATCGGTCGGGCCCTACATAATTATATCTTTACTACCAAAGTTTCTTTTGTCATATTTTTTACCTAAATCTGCTGTGAGAGCGAGCAGAACGGTCCATTCAAATTCAGAGATCAGCAAATACAGACGTTTCTCAAATCCTTCAGTCCAGTGGCTCTCAACAAGTCTAGCCTCACGACCCACCACCAACTCCTTAATGACAAATCACGACCCAAATTTCTGATATTTTTCAACCAATGTGATTAGTTTAATGAAAACAATGGTGCAGTTTGGACCCCGGACGGTACAAAACATGACAGACCAAACACAAAACTAACTTTTTAAATGATAAAAAAAGTGCTTCAAAGACTGTTTGGCTTTTTTATTTCCATGCACACATTCCCGACCCTTGAAAACGGCTATGAGACCCTCTTTTGGGTCCCGACCCACCAGTTGAGAACCACTGCTTAAGTCGTCTCATGAAAATGCTGAAGCCATGTTTGTTTTTCTTACAAAGAGAGAAGACGCTGTCTACAAAGCACAAATAAAAACCAAAACGTCGCCAACGTATTTGTGTGATTTAGACAACGCTGAGTTTGTTGCCTTGGTAACGAAAAAGAGATTGATATCGTTTGATTCCTACATGAATGCATCAAAGTTTGAAAACCTGGTTGAAGTTGTTCAGCCTATACAGATATACATTTAGGAGGTAAAATCATTTCACATAATACCTGCCAATACATGAACAAGTAAGCAATACCGTACAGCTGGGAGATAAATCCATTTTAAAGTTCAAACTGAGGAAAACGTCTGTCACTTGTAATTGTGTAATGATTGTACAGAAATGCCTCCGCTTCCTACACAACTCATTTCTTCCAGCATCACAAACGGAGGCATGCAGCCAAGTGGGAGAAGTGTGAGCATTGTGAGACTGTGGCAGTCCAAAAAACACCTGCTCAGAAGCATTAGCAGCAGCGAAGTGACTGAAAGTGTATATACAGAGGCTCCAGTCCCGGTCGCACTGGTCGCAGGTTTCCACTCCCAAACTGACGCTGTTAGGTGTGTGCCACCCCCGACTCGCTCGCCCCTCATTTCCTCTCTCTTTCTTGCTTTGCTATCCCAATAATGTCAAGAGTTGTCGTCAACTGTTGCAGTCCAGTTGGCAGATATTTTTACTCATTACAAGCAATGCAGGCCGTATTTTTAGCTTTTCATATCTTGAAATTAGATGTTTCTCTGGACCTGTCAGGTGAATGTGGCTTATAATACACAAATACACTTGCTTAGATTTGAGTTTCTGCAGTGTGACGAGAAGCTGCTAGTTAAGGTGCTGGTTGGATATATAATAAGCACTGCAAGCTGTCCCTGCAACAAACTGCACATGCCTTATTTTCCCATCAGAACTGGATTGTGAGAAACAAGAGGATGTTTTGTGTGAACAGGACGGCTTGATTTTATTTGGACTATTAAGGAGTGTAAAAAAATAATTAGGTATATGCAGAAGGACAAAGAGCAACCTCATGTACATAAAAAGGGCTGATTTTCTCACTTAGTAAAAACATTCTAAATCAAAAGTTTCCATACAAAAGCTCTTTGATAAAGACGGCTTTGTTGTGATGATGCATCTAAATACAATATGTTCACAAACACAAGCTATACTGTACACGCAGCCACAAAATCTATTAGTCCAGTTCCAGTGCAGAAACCCGTGATGATCAGATGACATTTTGTGGTTGGCTGCATTCACCCAGGCTGAATGGATCCTATGAAGCAACCTACAAGTCTATAGCATATGGGTGCTGATCTAATTAGTCACAGGGAAAAACACAGACGACGTGCTGAAGCGCCTTGGGGCCCTGCTCCTATAGCATGAGCAACAGTCAACTCAGGTCAAGCAGAACGTAAGGGCAGGAGAGACACAGGCATGTCTTTCTTTTTTCTAGTTTATTGTGTATTTATGGAGGAAATATGTGTGATGCTAACCTCTGCTAATCAGCTGCAAATGTGTCACCTCTCTGACCCGAGCGATGCAGGAAAAATCTAAATCAGGGGGAAATGTCTTGAGGTATTTAGCTCGACATTCATGCAAACGATGTAGCTCCTCCCACAGAGTTATTACAGCCATACAGACACAAGGACATTTTTTCGCACTGAGATGCATTCTGGGAACATGTTTCAAACATTTTAACCAGCTGGTGTCTCCACCTCTTTCTGTTCAAAAAAAAAGAAGGAGGAAATGGGAGGCAAATCCTAGGATCACCTCTCTCACTGCGCTCCGCTCAGGGAGAGCTCCTGACATATTGGCCTACCCAGCAGGCCCCTCTGCCTCTCTAGACAGCTCTGACATCATTTTACAGCAGATACAGACCCAGGACATCAGCTGCACAGCCGAGGTTATATAAGTGATCGCTGCATGTTTCCAGGCATTAAGCGCTGCTGCCCCACCATCGGGAATAAAAAGGGATCGTAGGAGAAATAGGGGAGGGAATCGAGAAGGGGGGGAGGAGGCTGGGAAGAAAGACGGGCAGAAAACAGGGTCACAAAAAGAGAGGCCCACTGGGGTGCTCGCTGCTGGGAGAGACCGGAGAAGGTCACCTCTGGCCCCCTAAAGGAGCCCCAGCCGAGAGGAAGACGAGAGAATGGGAGGGGAGGAGAAGGGGAAAAGAGGAGCAGAGAAACGGAGAGGGGAGAGGGGAGAAAATGTGAGGAAAGGAAAGAGGAGAAAAAGGTTGCAGAGGAAGGAGAAGAAGAGAAGACAGGAGAGGAGAGGAGAGGGAAAAAGGGACGGGGAGTAAGAGAGGCGAGGAGAGAAGACGAGACTATATAGACCAGGTCACATCAGGCTACACCCATACATCGCCTGTGTTCTCTCACATACACGACACCGTTACATCACATAGGAGCGTAGCCGCTGCTTCCACAGTTTCTGCTCTTATGCATGGGAAAACCATTTCAAGTGAAGGGAAAAAGTCAAGTGTATGCATGAACAAACATCCACTATAAAGTTTTTCCTGTAGGTTTATTTAATTACTTCCAAACTTGATACTTTTTTAACTCCATCTTTTCCCCTCTTCACAGCCTACTCTTCTCTTATCCCTGGAGAAAACGTTAATACGTGAATGGCGGATTTGTCCGTGGCTAATAATCAACCCGGGGAGAGAACACTGCAATTTAAACGCGTGGTTAATGATTAATGAACGGTGGGCATCTGGGGCCCGACCAGCTGATCCGACATAAATTAGTCCTATATTTAAGCCTGTTTTTGTGCAAATCCAAAAAACTCTACAGGGGGTTTAGCTTTACATATATTTACATTATAGCAACATTATTAACCCTTAATGGTTAATTAAAATGCATATGAAGGATGCATGGTTACTAAAAGTGCACACATGACTTCCTGTTCTGTCTTCTTTCTTTAAATTAAGACTGCAACCTCTGGGAAGTTTGCAAAGACATTCAGACGTCAACAAGTCCAGATGCTTTGAATCTGCAACGCTGTCGATGGAAAATCCATACACTCTGCCTTTTTTTTTTTTTTTAAGTAAGCCTCGGCGTGCCAGAGGGAACGTTTCTGTTTGCCAGCTTGATGGATTCAACTGCGAAAAGCATCCAGCTCTCAGACTGTCACTTTCTATCAGCTGCAGCGCGAGGCTGCTGTGAGAATGAACGCGACTCAAGACGCTGGAGAAGGGCGATGAGCAACAACAAAAAAAAGGGCGGTTACATTTTGAGTGATTTAATTACTACAGCGCTGTAATGTGGGGGATGAAGACCCTCGCACACAAACAGCTGCACACGCACTCACTGTCACCATTATGTTCATGTTGTGGTGGTCAATCATGCACCGAGATTATGTTCGTCGAGGATTTTCACAAGGTCTGAGTGAATGATGTGTCAAAAGAGCCTGTCAGCAGCCTGTACATGCACTGGGATTGACAAGGGAAGTTTGTCTTGGCAACTTTAAGCATTTTTAAGTTCTATTATTACAAGAGCGGGAACAGATGTGGGATTCTAGCAACTGATACCGACACTAATTTCAGAGCGGGAAAATTGCCTGATTGCCAAATATGGATGCTGAAAAATGTCATTTCCAGGCAGTAATGACATTTTCTACATAGATATGTTACCAATTTTAAGCAGCAAAATGAGAATGCAAAGGTAGCCAGCAGGATGCTTAAAGAGTATTTAACTCATAGTTGATTATCAGAGCAGACAGTCTCAGTTGTGCATGTGCTGAAGACAGTGCTCGGAGTCCATGCTGTCTCTGTGTGCTGGGAAAAACAATGTCATGAAATCATCTAAATCAGAGGTTCTCATCTGAATATCCTCAGGACCCACCACCACCAACTCTTACCTCCACCCAAATGTCTGTTTATTTCTCAACCAATCAGATTTATTTTATTTTTTAAAAACTTGTGACGAAGCAACAGAACAAAACATGTTTATGTGCTTCACAGACTTTTTTTTAACACCATTTCTTCCCCCCAGTCACACTTCTTCTGAATATGAATGAGTGGCCCACCTTTGGGTCTCGACCCACAAGTTGATAAACCACTGATTGAAATCACTCCGAGCATTGCTTTCTGCATTGTATGTTCTGTAGCATGTGTTTAAAACAAACCTACGATACAAACATACTGGTTGCAGACCCCTCACCCATATCTGCTAGATAATACTGCCCAGTTGATATATCAATCAGTCTCTTATTGTCAACAATGCATTAATGTTATGCCATTTGTAAAGTAAGTTCTTTCAGTGTTGTCATCCAGCAAGAACTGCAAACATTTTCACTGAGTTGCCCTCTACTTTTTGGTGATGTTCCTCCAAAATAAACCTTTTCTTTTCCCTATACAACAAGTCCCAGCGTATGTGGTAATTTAAACCCCCACCGACACTCACTGTTTTGATGCAATGCACATTAAGCCTCCTCACTAGGACAGTCTGTTCTGGAAACCCCGGCAAATTCTGATCAACACGAACGCAAGCAAGATCAGACAGTGTCATCATGGGCTGCATGACACAGTGATAATTAACAGGAAGCAAAAATAGACTCATTAACTCTAAATGCCAATCTGTGCACATCACAAGGGCTAAGCTGCACAGTTACATTACCACAGAGATGCATGGATTGTGTGAATGTTAATGACCCAATTTCCCCATGGCAGAGAAAAATGAGCACATACAAGCTTGACTGGAGGTGGGTTTCCCCTTCCTGTACTGCAATAGTACTATTATAATGCTAATCCAATGAAAATGAGGGGGTCAGTATGCATTGAAAACACACTATAGGACAGCAAATTGCGGTCAAGTAACCGAGTTGAAACACTGCCTATAGGAGGAGTATTACGGCTGAGTTATAGCTTAAGATCCTTATCGATTACCTTTTTCTGAGTGTGTGTGTGTGAATGCGTGAGTGCAGCAGCAGGCAGGCATAAATCCAAGTTCAGGCCTGTGTGAGTGTGTGTGTGAGTATGTGTGTGTGTGTGTGTGTGTGTGTGTGTGTGTGTGTGTGTGTGTGTGTGTGTGTGTGT
This sequence comes from Labrus bergylta, assembly GCF_963930695.1. Classification (NCBI taxonomy): domain Eukaryota; kingdom Metazoa; phylum Chordata; class Actinopteri; order Labriformes; family Labridae; genus Labrus; species Labrus bergylta. The sequence continues at coordinate 3,288,734 of NC_089215.1, read as the reverse complement.
GTGTGTGTGTAAGCAGCACATGATAGTTCAGGCACAACACAGTGCAAGAGAGCAAAAAAAAAAAAGGGGCAGCATTACCGTTATGCAGTAATATCCGGTAATGTTACACTGACAGCGACCTCTCAGCAGAGGGAAAACGTCAACAATAGTGGAGTAATGGCTGCAGATAAACGAGGTTAAGAGCCTGAATGCAGCACCAGGACACGGTGTGTATCTTGGCTGATCTGTCAAACGAGCAGCAGCACCAGCAGCAGCAGCAGCAATGCCCGGGCTACTCAAGCTAGCACCGCCACACTACTGCACGGCGGAGCCTCAGAGATAACGACACTTACCGGCGGTTCACCCCCCCACGCAGCGTGGACAACCAGCCCCGGGTTTTTCGGTTATGAGGGCGGTAATGAAGCGGGAGAAAGTCAGCGGGGCTCCTCCGGGTTTCTGCACGAGTGAAGCGGCGCTGAGTGGTTCCACGTTCCCCCCCCTCTCACACTCACTCCGAGCCGGGCTCCTCCGCTAACGCTGCTCCGCCTCGCACTGTCAAAATTATCTCCCTCCTCCTCTGCCTTCTCTCGCAGCTCCTCGTCCTCCTTCTTGCAAAGCTCAAACGTGGGAATAATAGTTTGCGTCCCCTTCTTCTTTTTTCCTTGCTGCCTTTCCTTTAGCCTACAGGAGCGTTTGGACGGGCTGCAGCGACAGGAGGGAAAGAACCGAAAAAGAAATACTACACGCTCGCTCCTCCCTCCCTCCGCTTTATGTACAGTACAGTCAGACTGTGTGAGCACTTATTAAAACTATCTACCGCTCTCTACAGGAGTACCACTGTAAAGCACACACTGTACACACACAGACACATGTCTTCATCCCCCCTTTCCTTTCCTCTGCTGAGCTTATTTATTGACTTCATTACCAGTGTGCTCATGCCCCATCCCCTCCTCCTCCTGCCTCCTCCCCTCTGTGCAAAGGTGAGATCAGTCCACCTTGTGTGAGGTAAATGACACGTTACTGATGAGGTAATGTGACTGGGGAGTTGAAAGCTGACAAATATTATCAACGAACGATGTGTAAATGTAAGCTAAGTAAGCAAAATATGCTCTTTTTTTTTAAATAAAGCTAAAACAGCAATATCAGTCTACATTTTTGATAAGATTCAGAGGCGGGAAAGTAGGTCAATTAACCAATTAGTCAACAGACAGGTTGTTGACAACAATTATGAATATTTTTTTATTAGAGCTTCTCAAACAAATGAGGATTTTGTGCTTTTCTCCAATGTCATTGCAGTAAATAGTTTATTTATAGCCCCAAAAGCTATTTGCATTATTTCCATCTATCAAGTTCAACTGGAGCGACTACAACCTGAGGGATTTTATCCTATTAGCTTGTTTTAAATAAACTAAAAATCACATAATGAAAAGCATCAAATACTCTCAGTCTTAGTATATTGGTTCAACCTTTAGCTATATGAAAAATAATTTCTCCAACTGATTGATCAACTAATCATTTAAATCCCTATAGATTCTGACACACAATTTAAAAAGTGCTCAAATAATTGAATAAGTGAATTGTAGAATTGTAGAAATAATTACTCAAGTAGTTTATGGGTCAATCATAAATAATCATTTTGAGATAGGGGAGTGAATAGAGTCAGAAACAGGGGAGAGAGAGAGAGGGTGGGGAATGACATGTGGGAAAGGAGTCACAGATTGGATCCACCAAGAGGACTACGGCCTCCGTACATGGGGAGCACGCACTAACCACTGGACTACCGGCACCACCTACCAGAATGCTTTAAATTACAAAAATGGTATCCCTCAAAATGTGCTTTCATATTTTTGATTTGTATTTACCAACAGGCCAAAAACACAAAGATGTTCCATTAACAATGGGAAAAACAAAACACAGCAGGTAACCAGTAAATGTTCAGCAACAACCAGCAAATGTTTGGTGGTTTTACTGGAAAAAATGCCTTCAAGAAGCTAATCTATAAACAAAATAACTGATAGTTGGATAAATTGTTGCAGCACCTTTGCATAGGTGTAAATTAGTGGACACAATAGTTAAAAATAAAAAGACAAATTACTTATTAAAATGTATTTTCAGCCATAATCTTGATGCTTTTCCAACAGTAAGACAAGACTCAATCCAGGCACACCATTTTATGGACAGTAAGACCATTATTATTTTTTTAAATTACACTGACAAAGCAATACAGTTCACTCTTTTTGATGACAGCACTGTGACAGTATATGATATTGATTTTTGTCTGCAGTTGCAAAGGCTGCTGTGCATCATTCAACACATTCAATGGCACCTAAAAAAAAAAAAAATCAATAACTGTATGGACAGATCAAAGGAAAGATTGAAGTGGATATTATTCACCTTTGTCATCATATCTTCATCCAATTTAAACCTCGAGGGATAATATGATCCACTTATTTTGATCGGAATCAATAAGATGAAAAACAGCTGTAAAAACGGAGCATCCCCTCCCTCTACAAAATGACCATAAAAGCTCAAATAGGCCGAAACCGTTGAGGATCCAGAATTCAACGAAGCCAAGGAATCCCTCAAACATATGGCAAAGTGATCGCTCTTTATATTCATATATAAAGAGTGAATTCCAATCGACTGCAGGCATTGCTTACTGTATGAAATAATGTTGTGATTCAAAAGATTTCTGCCTCCTCTGCACACACTCAGAAGAAATTTGGTGCCGAGCAGGGAAAAAAAAAGTGTGATGGTTGGAGCCTCAAAAAGAGATTTTTCTGTCACGAATCAAGCAGATAAATACTCAGGAAATCACCAGCTTTGAGTGGGACACAATCTTCCAGCTCCGGATGCCCAGAAGTGTGACATTTTACATTTGATGGTTTTCAATTTGAAGAGATGGAGGGGGGAGTTGGAAGAGAATAAAGGTTCATTTTAAGTGCAAATGCTGCAACACACATGAAAGATCCCATTCAACCATCATCAGTGTCAGTGCGTCTATGTGTGTGTGTGTGTGTGTGAGAATGCCTGCACTAAAAGTAGACATTTCTCTGTATGGGATGGTATAGACTGCAGGAAGATGCTATTTGATCACACGCACGGTTTAATCACCGCTTCGATTTTCCAGGAAGAGTCTCCTCCAAAGAACAAAGCAGATCCACCAAGTTAGAAAAAGAAGAAGACACATTGAGGACTCTTACATGCTAATGAGTTAACTCTGCTTTTGATCGTGTACCTCTCCCGATAGCTCGCTGCATTCATGCATACATGACACACAGTGATGAAGCCTCTAACTGTAGAGAGAGATTGGGCTTTATGCCAAAGTACTGCAACACATTTTACAACATATAAGCTACCAACAGCTAAGTCACTTTTAGCTAACATGGTGTTTAACTAATTCCTTTCTGGAGACGTTTTCACATATGCACACACCTGAAAATATCTAGATTATTTCAGGAGGTCTGCTCTGGAGAGTCTCCTGACCTGGCTGTTCACATATGAGACTATCCCTGTCAGACAGGAGGGGGGGGGGGGGGGGGGGGATCTCCTGAGGTAAGATGCGGATGTAGCGTACAGAACAACAGAGTCCAACGTCAACAAAAGAGCGGATAACAACATACTGACAAACAGACAACATAATGCAGCTGTTTAATTACATGCACGGAGATCGTAGCAGTTGTAGGCAGTCAATGCACTGACTCCAGTCACGGACTCGGACTTGCTGCGGAAAAAATACTAGGAGGCTGACAGGAGAAACTCTGGGTGAAGTCTGAGCGAAAAATGTGTCTGTTAGCATTCACACATACAGCTCCTCCTGGAAATATCAGGAGTTCTTCCGGAGTTTTCTGCAACTGTGAAAGCCCTATAACATTACCCTTAGCTTGTTAACATTGCCACGTACTAGACATGTATGCCTTCCTATCATAATACAACACCATCACACATTAAGGCTAGCAAGGAAGTGATTTAATGCTACTGTTAACTCTTGAGTAGCATGTTGTTCTTTACCTTGAAACACTGCCTGATGTCCAAATCCAGTGTCTCATAACAAAGAGTAAGGTCTTTTACCTGCTCTTTTATAGAGTCTTGAGATAACATTTGTTAAGAACTGACACCAAACAAATAAAGATTGATTGATTTAACTTGACTATGAATCGAGAAGTGGTTGAATGATAACCATTTGTCCGATTTTTAATGTTTATATGGTTTGGACAACTAAATATGCGCTTTTGAGCTTCCCACCATGATCACAAATATGACCACGATGTTTACGCCCATCTGGTGCATATAGGAGTTTTTAATAAACTCCAGATCACCATCAAGATTTATATTTTGATGTTCACTTCCTATATTTTCTTTTCTACATTTTGTGCACAAGGATAATAAAGTATGTTAAAGGTTAAATGCAGATTAAGATCATGGTCATGGTTTTTGGACGAAGTTACAGTTAGTTGCTGTTAAGTATACTGAAAGAGAAATGGTGTGCAGGAATATATAGTTCTTCTAATGACCTTGAAGCAAATCCTTCCAATGTAGGCCACGTTAATAGTCCTTTGTTTTTTAAAAAGAAAATGCTTCTTTGAATTTATCTGTCCCTAATATTTGGCCATTCCAGTCTGAGTTAGCAAAGTCTGGTGTCTTTGTGTTTCCACTGACAGTGTTTTTCCTTACAGCGTTAAGGTACATGTCCTCATTCAGCAGTTGCATGTAGAGACCACATCCTATCCAAGCATATGATCTAATACTGTCTGTTGTTTACATGCACTTAGATGAATTCAAAACAGCTGTGTGACATGCACCAACATAATGAAAACATTATGCATTCATCTACCTCAAGGACTTCCTGTCAGCACCAACATATGATATGGAATGAGTTTGATTAACTTCCTCATGGATGTTTATGGTTTTTATTTTATTTAAGTATTTATTGTTAGTGGGTTGCTCTTTACAATGAAACAGCTAAATAACAATGTAATGTTTGTCAAATGCATTTATGTTGGACAAATAGTATGTGCAGTGAGAACTGAGACATAGAATAACAAATAGGATAACAAAGGACAAATATTTAATCAAATTTCTTATTTAATGAAAAGGTTTGAAGTAGCCCTTTCCATTGATCGTAAGTCACTTTTGGCCAGTTAATTCAAAGTGACAAACTCCAGTGTTGAGAAATGAAGCCTATGCAGAAGTGTAAATCCCTACAGTTCATCGAGTGTCCACTTGAGGCTGGCTGCAGAAGTCGCAGAAAAGCACTGACAGACACGGCTCCATTACTTTTTACTGGATGTTTTATATTTGAGATACAGGGAGTCAAACATTTGGAAAAGAGCGTCGGTGACGTCAACAGCGCCTTTCTCAGCAGTTAAAAGATTTTAATCTTGGGCAGCTGGTGGCGCAGTGGAAAGTGTGCGCGCCCTATGTATGGAGGCTTTGGTCCTCAAAGCGGGCGGCCCAGGTTCAAATCCCACCTGTGGCTTCTTTCCCGTCATTCCCTGATTTCCAACTCCGAATCCGCTGTCCTATCTCTCCATTAAAGGCACAAAAAGCCCAAAAATAAATCTTAAATAAAAAAAAATAATAATAATTTCATCTTGAGCGCTCGAACGGCCGCACAAAAAAGCTCAGAGAGCTCGGAAGTAAAGACGCTGGGTGCTGAGCTTTTTCTCCGGATGGCTGCTTTCTGCTGAAAATGCTCTCTTCTTGAAAACAATTTAAGAAACGATGCTGGACACGGGGCCTCAGGGTCACATGTTTGTACCAAATTCCATGTCAAATCTAAAACCATATGAATAAAAGATAAGACACTTCTCTCTCTCTAAAACTGTCTATGATACAGTGTCTGACTTACTTTAATTTGCAAAGGTGTTAGTAGTAGTCTTGGTCTTAATGAAAGTGATTGTATAACTTGAAAACATTGCCATTTTAAGAGCCTCTCTGTGATTAAACCTTAAAAGTTTTTAAGAATACAATCATCTTTATTGTTATTGCACATAACATAAAATAGCCAACACTAATGCAGCTAACCTCCAACCCTCCGGTGTCCAATCAAGTTCATTAATTAACCGCCCATCCTCCAGCGCAGCCTTACTTCTGGCAGCGTATTATAAATGTCACTCTAGTTCCAACATTGGCACGGAGGGTTGGCACTGGACGCGAGTCATAAAGCGCAGTATGGTCCAAGTGAACGTTATTCCTGGAGAGAGATTGGACTGTAAAGGAGCTAGAGGACGTTGCCATGGAAAGGACATCTGGCCTCAAGAAGGGAAGATACGTGAGCGAGTTCAGGGAATAGACAGATGGATAATAGCTCCTATATATGGATCTAGTCCCACCACAGACAGCAGGAAAATATGGACGCATCATCTGGAAAGTCATTTGGGTTTACCATTCTCCACCATTACTGAAGCATCAGTATTTAAATGAAGTCAAAGTGGGAATATTAACACAGCTAAATTGTCCTCCAGGCCACTACAGGCATGGTGATTTTTTCATTTGGTTTGGTGCTGTTTAAAAATGTATCGCCTGCGAGCTAATATTGGCACAATAAACTGTACATGAAGGCAAACAAAGGAGAAAAAATCTTGTAATGCAGAAAAGTAGACTGCAATAAAAAAGATAATGTACTTTCAATGATCTATGTGATATTGTTGTGGTGCATATAGTTGCATTAATTAGTTTTAATTGTTTTTGGGGTGTGGTAAATTGCATGTGTGTACACTTTTAATGATTTTTTTTTCTTCTCTTTGAAGCTCAATGTTCAACTGAATTTAAAACAAAAAAACAAAGCACACACATGCTTTAAGCCTTTAACATCCTACAACAATCACACTGAAATCTACTTTTAGTACTTAGTTTTGTATACTTGACGGTAAACATGGTATTAAGAGCTTTAACCCTTCATAAATTGAGTAGACACAAAGAAGAGATTTGCTTCTGTTTGGTTGCATGATGTAAAATTGGATTAAACACAATGAAAACACAATCTCTGTGTGATGAACTGGATTAACCCTTACAGTATATTTCCTGTACCTCTCACCCTACTGTAGCACTGCATTGACCTGTATATAGATCACAATGCTCACACTGTTGGTGTGTAATCCCTGCATAATCTCCTTTATGTTCAGTCACAGCAGTGGTTCAGAGTAGATGACACTTTAGAGATTATATATTTTGGATTACTTGGGACCGGTACAGGTAAGTATGTATACTTACAGACCACAGCAAAGCTAAATATCCTTTTTAAAATGTTATTTGTCATTTATAGAACAGAAATTATCAATCCGTTGTACAACAAGAAAATATACAATGATCTTCTTTGCATCACACATATTTAAAGGTCACATATTCTCCTCCTTTTCAACCAGTTTAAATAAGTCTCAGACCTCCAAAACATGTGTGTGAAGTTTCTTGCTCTAAATCCACTCTGATCCACTCTGTATTTGATCATGCCTATAAACCCCTCTATTTCAGCCTTGCTCAGAACAGGCTGTTTCTGTGTCTGTACCTTTAAATATGTAAATGTAATTCCAGCTTGTTTATGTTTCATTCACAGGCTCAGAGGTCTGCTGATATGGTTTAATTTGTCTTTAATCAAGAAATAAAATTCAGTTAAAGTTTTACATTTTGTCATCCAGCTTGACCTTCTTCCAACACTGACTATCACTAGTCTGGTGAAGCTAAACATACTGTATGTTATCATTCTGCTTGGTCAGTAAGGTCTCCATTTATTTGATCATTCAAAAGTTGATCTGCTAATAATTACGCATAGAGAAGAGTAATTACTGATAATTAGAAGAAGAATCTATCATTTTGATTAAATGTATTATGTTTGTCAGATTCTTGATTTTTAGAAACGGCTAGCACTTGCACATTTGCATACTAAACCTATGTTTCAAAATATTCGATTTTCTGATTGGAGTGCTCTCCTTGTGATGATATTTCCATTTTATGATTGTCAGCTCAGCTTCATTATCATTTGTAACAAATCCAGGATAGATAACCTCCAAAAGCAACAACTGAACGCAGGATGCATGTTTTGTTTTTGGCCTGAAATTGCCACAGAAAGTGGTTAAAAGTTGTCTTTTAAAAAGGTCATACCTCTCCTCTTACTTTCCTTTAATGTCCTTCTTGTTTGCGTTTGTATTCTTGACCCTTTCACTGATTGTGTTCCTATGTTGTTGGTAAAACAACAAAAGGTAAAACCTGACTTTAATGGCAGACTGCACCTGTGACATTTTCCAGCAGATCCTCCTCCAGAAAAACTACGACTACCAATGAGCTGTCTAAGCCTTTCTGAATATGAATGTGGCGCCTCTAAAGGAGCTTTCGATCGCGAAGCTACACTTTCCAATTAGCCCCATACGTTTTTTTTCATCATACCTCCTTTGTCCAAATGCAAACAAGTGAGAGTTAATCAAACAAATGACTGTCAGGGCCTGATACTGGAGAGGCTCTGCTCTGAATAATGGATCAGTCCATCTGCAGCTTAAAGGCACCAGAACCTCCTCCAGCACACGATGGAGTCCTCTGCAGATTGAAGTTAACATGTCGTTAACGCACACACCACTGCTTTAAAGGTTATGTGGCGATTCATATTAATCGACAGTGACTGAGAGAAATGTTGTTTTCCAAGATGTAAAGGCAGACCTTCATTCATTCTCACGGTGATAGAGGCCGTAAAGAGGATTGTTAGGTACCATTTTCTTAATTGTACTTTATGGAGACATGGATGCTGTAAATGTCTAAAGCCTGGTAATTTACACTGAGAGAGGCATATTTTATTTAAATCATTGAGAGAACAGGTTTGAAGGGGCGCTGGAAGGCCTAGTGGTTATGTCACATGCCACATATACAGAGGCTATAGTCCCGATTGCAGCGGCCGTTGGTTTGAATCAGACCTCTGCCCTTTGTTGATGTTACTTTTTGTATACAGTTCAGCGGTTTGAGCTAGCTTGTTGCTAGCTTATCCAACGTAGCTCGGATCGGAAATACCGCCGGGAGGACGAGCATTGGTATGGTGTAAATGATGTACTAAACATCTGGTTAGTATGCAGTGTACTGGTTGAGTATGTAGTAGGCAGTTTAAGTATGAGCTTTCAGACACAGCCTTTGTTAAACTGGTTTGCAGAGGGGGACTAACAACAATCTTGGGTCCTCTTTTCAGGTTAACTTCCAGAAGTCTGTGCTGGTTACACATCGCTCCGTTTTATATGCCAGTTAAACTTGATGCAGCCTGCATACAACTCTATCTCCATTTTATTGATAAAAACACTAGCAAACACTGCCGTCGGTCCGTCGGTGAGCAGTCGTCGCCCTAGTTTTTGTGGTGTGTCCAGCTCTGTCGTTACTCGTCGGCCCCAGTTGGCCCCTTTTTTTGGCCGATTCCACATGTTGAATCGCCGTGAGTTGTCGCGGTTGGGGGTAGGAATCTCTCTGATTGGCTGCTCAGGCTAAGCGAAACAATACAGAAGCGCCTCTTCTATTTTTGTTCCGCTAATAAAAGACCAAGGGCTGACAACGCCAGCGCCATTTTCAACTTTTTATCAGACATTATTCTCCGTTAGAAGTACCTATATTACGAGTGTTGAGCGACAGCGATGAGGAAATTGTCTTCTCAGGATGTCCATCTCATTGATAAAATCAGTTACAACTCCTGTGCCCTTCCTTTATTATTCTTGTATTTGTTGGTGTGAAGAAGAATCTGAACACATTTTTTTTCTCCTCATGTAGCTGCCCCTAAACAATTAGACTGAGAGTTTCCAAGAGAAAGTGTGGTGTTGTAAAGGAGAGGAGGCTAAATGATTTAACCCAGAACAACTCTTTTAAACCCTCCTGCAGGCTCCAGGCAGTGTTTCCTCACACTGTGTTCTGCTCATACTCCTACCTCACAGCTCACAACACTTCATTCTCACAAACTTGTTGCTACAGGCTAGTGGTTTTTTAACACTTACACGGTCTATATAATTCAATTGACGTAGTCAAAAATTACAATCTCCAACTATGAGGAGCAATTTTAACAGCCAGGTCAGGAGAATCTCCGGAGGAATCCCCCTGAAAATTTTCAGGAGTGTTAATGAGAAAACGTCTTAAGATGCGATTGCATTTACATCGTCCTTTTTCCAGCAACTCCCACTGCACAGTTTCCTTCAAACTGTTTAGTTTAACAATGAAAGTGGTTGCGCGCTGGTGGCGCAGTGGCAGGGCGCGCGTCCCATGTGTTGAGACTCTCGTCTCGAGCGGTAGGCCCAGGTTCGCTTCCACCCGTGGCTCTTTTCCGCACGTCATTCCCCGCTCTCTCTCCCTCGTTTCCGAGTCTATCCACTGTCCTCAAAGGCACAAAAAAGCCCAAAATAAATCTTTAAAAAAAACAAAAAAACAATTAAAGTGTTCAAATGTCATTCAAAGTGTGAGGACAGAATGCCCCATTACTCATGCAGTTTGTGTAATCTTTCATCCTGTTTGTAAAACTTTTGGAATATGAGTGTGTGTGCAGGTAAATGAACCGTGCAGGAAAAGCCATTAAGTAACACAACAGTAGATGTTCATTGGTATCATAAGGAAGCTGGTGCACACTGGTGGTGAGATAAAAACATAGAAACTCTTCTTACATGATTTAAAGAAGCTGCAGTGCGTGGTTGGGTTGGTAATCGATGGGAGGAGAGCTCAGGGATCAGCAGCAGGACCACCTGGGGTCAGATTTATAAGAAACATATGCCTACATAAACCGTGCATGCAGCATTTCCCACACATGAACCGGTTTTGAAGATACCACAATGTGTGGGGAGATGGTGGTGAGAGTCACAGGCTCTAAATATCAAAACACATGTTTCAAAGCCTTTTAGGAGGATATATGACGGAGATGAACAGTAAAGAAATGGGAGGTTTCTGAAAAAATAAACAGAACTTTGTCAGACAATTTCAGTAACTGGGTTTTTAACAGCAGTTGACAATTTAAAAAGAAAAACATCTTCTATCAGTGTATTCATTGTCCCCTTGTGCTAATAATCTTGTAACTTCATCTATTATTTGTTAGCAATACACAAAGTCTGTTTTGATTACAGTGCCATTAATAAATCATTGATTACCTGTCTGACATTTAATCATGAAGATGATATCATCAGCCACACTGGTACGGCTGAAGGCCCCCTAGTGGCTGTTTTGGACCGCAAACCAACAGGTGTTGCAGCGATGGAAGCGGGTGAGAGAAGTGGTTCAGATAGAAGTGATTGTACCCGACCTGAAAAGCCTCTGCATGTTTCTAAGAGGAGGTTGCGGAGACAGCTCTGTCCTATGTTTTGAATTTAGACTGCAGTACCCATTTTAAACACTAGGGGGTCAGATTTACATATTGCTCCGTCCTAACCAAAAATCCTATAACCAGGATTCTATTGTGTGCAACTCCACTTTAGTAAAAATACAAGATATACTTTATTAATCCCTTCGAGGGGACATTTTATTTACACTCTGTTATTGAGACACGCTACACACACACTCAGGACTTGAGCCAGCGACCATCTTGGTTCCCAACCCAAGTCCCTACAGACAGAGGTTAGTTTATGTATTTAATGTATTTTTCAAGCAGACAGGGTTTGCCCAAACACAAAGGACACAGAGACATTCAATAGAAGCTGCATTATGTGTCCAAACATCCAATGAGTCTCTAATAAGGTCCATGAACCACTGCTCGTCATGTAAATCACAGCATGTATTGTGCTCACTAAATTACTGCCCCTTTGAACGTCCAATGATTCCACAATATGACTGAATGATAGTCTTCATGTACTGTAACCATGGCAGCAGAGCTGAGGGTTCAGCTCCAGTCATCGTTATGAGACCATGCGGTGTTAACCTAAGTTTGTCTCTGAACCCTGTGATCCTGCTAACAAGGTCAGTGATCACAAACTCATTCATGCTCTTAAAAACCTCTGAATGACTCCGCTGTGCATTTGGTTCTAGTTGTTTTGGATTCTGTGTGTTGTCCCTTGTTTGACTGGAGCCCCCCTGAAACCTTTCATCACAACAAGATTTATATCTGGATTTAGACACAAACAGCTTATCTTTGAAACATATCCCCAAACTCATTTAGCAAACTCCTCAGCTGTCCGCGCTTGTTTCATCCCTTTGTGCCGCGCTCCTGAGGAAGCTGACTCATGTTCATCATCGCAGTGGGACATTTGCATTTCAGGCCTATTTTTCATCCCATCTATTTTTCCCTCCTCAAAGGAGAGGCACTTTGATGTCCCTCAAATCTCATTATGGCTGCGGCTCAGCACCGGCACAGACTGATTCCCTTTGCTTTCTGCAGTGACGGGGAGGAAATGTGGGAGGCAGAAATCCCTGTGGAGCGCAAACCGAATGGATGCAGCCGGTCACGAGGGGAACCCTTTGAAATGCACAGCGCCAAGAGCCTCATTCCATCATGGAGGCGTAGCCTGTTTAGCGGTTATTAGCAAGACCCAGTGTGACAGGGAGCTGTAGTAACCTTAAACACAGGACACGTACAACTTCAGAAAGACAGTGATCAGATCACCCTAAACTCAATCAGTGGAGTATAATCTAGTGCAGAATAACTTTAAAGCTGCTACATGCAACGTTTAATATTTAAAATTGGCCAATAAGTGAGAATCCCAGTTTCCTTTCTTTTGGTCTTGTCTCTCCAATCTCCTGTTATTGGGGTGAAAAATACAAGAGGGCAACAGAAAATGTGCTACTAAGGCCTAAATACTTTCCACTACTGCAAATTTAGTAACAAAGCAAATTTAAAAATCATATTCAAAAGTCCAAAACAAATGCAACGATTGAAACTCGATCAAATGGAAAAATTTGCACCAAAATAAACAAACACATGCATTAACAGTTGACGCTCTTTAAATGCAAAAGTCAGAACTTATGCAAAAGTTCAAAACAAAAGCAACGACAAATTCACACTGCAAACTGATGAAAACATACTGCAACTACATGAATACTGCAAAATGAAAAACGCATTGGAAGAAGAGTGCTAAAACATCCTGTCTCCCTGACAGCAGAGACTTTAGCCTTTAAAAACAACGATACTGAAATGATCAGTTTGTCGCTGATGGTCTAGATCAGTGGTGGGCAACTGGGGGCCCAGGGGCCACATGCAGCCCCATCAACCCTCAACTCGGCCCTCAGGTCAATTTTTACATATCCATTAATTAATAAACATGACGAAAACATGACAAAATCTGCCATGAAATCATGAAAACCAGAAATATGTTCATAATAATGAATAAAATTTAGTAAAATTTTAGACATAATTGACTGTATTCATTTTTTCTATAATACAATTTAGCCCTCTGGCAGTGAGAATTAAATTAATGTGGCCCTTGCTGTGACCAAAGTTGCCCATCCCTGGTCTAGATTGCTTTTGTAGCTCACAGATAGGCATCAGTATTAACTACACAGTGTGTTTCATAACCGGCTAAACAAAAAATTAAATGAGCTAACAAAATAATCAAAACAGTCCAGTAAACACGGGAGCCTCCCGTCTTCACCACTCTTTACTCCTCTGTCTCTGAAGAACGTTCACGTCTGCATATGAACTTGAGTGCAAGGTTTCCTCCTTGAACTCTCCACTGGACTGAATAATTCATCATATAAATGCTCTGCTCAGACTCCACTTTGTTCTACAGATCACTGAGTGCAATCACAAACTACATATAAAGTAACACGGCTGATTTACAGAGCAACGGCTGGATTAATCAGGACTTTTCAGACGAATCAGCTTTTTGTGTAAGTATGTCGCATTAAGGGGGCGATTTACTTCCTGAGTGCACTTAATTTAATAAAAGCGACTGATTATTATTAAACCACGTATATCTGTTACAATAACACAAACAGTCTGTATTTATAAAGTCCTTTCTAAACTTGTGTGCTGCAAAAGAAGATGTGAGAATGTAACTCAGTTATAATAATTAAAACGTTTTCTATAGTCTGGGAACTCAAACCATTTTCTTATCAAATGTGGACAATCAAAGAAAAACGATAAAGCTGCGATAAATACTACGCTCTTGAAATAAACTAATGACTTCAATTAAACCAGGAAAATCTGTTCTGCCGCCCTAGTTCAGGAGCTTTTGATAATATCACAGGGTCATCACTGTGTAGTTAACATTAGTTTCACTTTAAAAACAAGTTCTGAGCACTTTAACAAATATCATCCATGTTGGATTTAAACTTGAGTTTAGGAGTCAACTAGAGATCAGCGGTAGCAGTATCAAATTTATGTCATTTGTCGTTTATTCTACTTTCTAGTAAGAAAAAAATAGAAAGGTCCGCACACTGTTCAGCTTTATTGAGGGCAACGTTTCAATTTCCAAGGGACCCTGTAAAATCTCGACTTTCAGCCCCATGCATCTGTGGTTGTTGTTGTTACAACTGCATGAATCTTTGTCTAGTTTTTCGTCATAATGTCAAAGGTGTTGGCCTTGACAATCCTAGATGATATCTTAAATGAAAGCAGCGCTACAGGGGGTCTGTAGCACCTGGAGAAGTGGCGATAGGACCCATGAAATATTAACCAACACATTTCTTACACTTCAATCCATCTTGAAAACAGCACATATACAAACCAAGTGCTATTATATTTGATCTTCATTCATCATCCTGTTTTTCACAACAATCCTCTCACTCTGACAGCAACAGTGATTACGCAGCCGGTGTGGAACAGACTTTCAGAGAGAGACAAAGTGATCTAACTTTGGCATGGAAGTCTATTTGTGTTTGAATGTTTGCAACTGCACAGCGTGAATACATCCAGCCAGCTGCCAAACCCCGCTGGTCAACCATGATGTGTAGCTTATTACATGTCAGGAACATCACACGAGCGTGAACATCAGCGGGTTTTTTTCTTTCTTTCTTTTTTAAAAAACAGGCAACATATGGAAACATGGCCACAAGAGATAGAGATGCAGTCTAGCTGATTCTCTGGGTCTCCTGAGCCGGACTCGTCCAGAATATTTACAGGGAGGAGAACAAACATGTATGCAGCTCACTGCCTTTTTCAATGGAGAGAAAGCAACACAAGGGTTATGGTTAAGAAGAAAGGCCTGGTCATCGTCATGTCTTACAACCTTTGGAAGTGTAGGTTGAGAAAGTAAGCATGTTAAGATTCTTTCAAGTCTCTTTTAACATCCACAGAAAATAGAGTGAAGATAAACATTCAAAACTCTGTAATTTAAAATTAAATTTAAAAACTCATCATGGTGTCTGAACAAGTGGCGATCCCAGATCCTGTTGGGCCCTAGGCAGAAATCAGTTGGGGGGGGGCCCTCCAACCAGTCTTCATCGCCATTACGTCTACCAGCCGATGCTTAGTCCGCTTCCAAAACATTTTCTGTTTCTTTAGCTCTCCTACAGGCAGATAATTCCTCTTCATTTTTTTTTTCCTTCGGTGACTTTCATTGACAAACTCCGGTTTTTACAGCAACGAGAGTGAGTGCTGTCAGATGGGGGGCCCCTAAGGGAAGTTGCCAACTGTCATTCCAAAATTTGCACATTTGGCCACTGCTTTGGTTTTCTACAATTCTACAATTCACTTATCAGACGCTTTTATCCAAAGTGACGTACATCAGAGAGTAAGAACAACACAAGCAAGGATCTAGAAAAAAGGGAACAATGTGAGTAAGAGCAAACGATCAGCTCTGAGTCTGATTGGACACACAGGTGCTGACAGGAAGTGACCAGAGGCAAAGCACAACATTGAGGGCAGTTCTTGAGAGCTCTAATCAGTATAGAAACCATCTTATAAGTCGTCGTTATCAAACAAAAACCATCGTCATTACCATCATCATCATCAATAACATGGAGACCATCATCATTAAGTTAGTAGGTATTCAGAGCTGGGTCTTTAGCTTTTTCTTAAAGGTGCAGAGGGACTCTGCAGATCGGTTTTAAGTTTGTGCTTTAAGTCTGCTTGGGGCCCCCCTACTGGTCTGAGGCTGCAGGAGATGGGGATTGAACCCCCGACCTTCCAGTTAAGAGACGACCGACTCTATCAACTGAGCCACAGTGGTGAACGATAATGTACACAATACCTTGAATTACACATTTAGGAGGCTGTTGTGTGTTTGGGTTTCTAATTGCTTTAAAAATGTGCAGCTGAGATTTTGAGGCTGTGAAATAACGGCCTTCATACACACTTTTTCTTTCTGTCTCTGAATCCTCTCACGGCCAGAATATCGACGTTTGCTTTTCCCTTCTTTCTCCATTTCTCACGTAAACACTGAGAGCAAGCGTTTGTGTGTCCCTTTCCGCCTATTGTGCAGCGCCCAATCTCAGTCACACACACACACACACACACACACACACACACACACACACACACACACACAAGGACACAAAGTTTACTTTCGATAGATTCTGGTCTGGAGGCAATCCCAGAGTGGATCGACCTGAGACAGACGGGATGATTTGCACGGAGATGGTCATTGGAAGGGTTTTCAGGAAAGCAACGTCAACATGTGTAGCGACATCACATGGAAAACACACACACACACACACACACACACACACACACACACACACACACACACACCTACACACACACACAACTCAGAAGAAGCAAGGACGTGTTTTGAGAGACTAATAAAGCAAATGGAGGAGAAAGATTTGTGGAAAAGGCTCAAACGAGAGGAGAGGGCTTATGGGAAAATAATTATGAACAAAGGAAAGAAAAGACTTGTGGCTGGGGATCAACTAAAGCACACCGAGAACGTCTTCTTCTGTGCAACGTTTCAAAAGGAATGCTTTATTTCAAAGGTCTGTTGGCGTCGATGCTGAGCAGCAGCCTCTGTCCGTGCATTTAGATCATATTCCTAAACAGTAACAAGCTTTCCTTCTTGTTTTTTTTTTGTACTATGAAGAGGGCCTCGGGGTGGACGATAAATATCTTAGGGTATTCTTCTTTTGACTGCATTAAGGAGTTGTATATAAAGAAAAATATGTGAAACCTCGGAGGAGAAACTCAATAATTAAAAAACAGATTTGTGGGTTTGTTATTGTGCTGCAGAGAAAAGAGGGCGAAATGTCTTCAACTTATTGACCGAGCATTGTGAAAAGCCTTGCATGTTCCCTCTGGAAATTAGCGTGTATCGTTCTGCAGTGGATTGTTAATGGCAGCCTCTAAAGGAGAATGTTTTCTAATCAGTGTTTTACATTTGTGTAAGGAGGGAGGAGGTGGTCTGGAGGGACTGACCACCTGAATATATCAGGTATAAGTGTCTGAATACTTGAGATAATAACGGCTGAATTAGAAGATAAGAGAAGGGTATAAGACCCCAAAGGAGATTAAAAAATGAGCTCTGATTTGTAAACAATAACTTCAAGATTGGAGAGAGTCCAGCCCCTCTCCAGGTGTTTGGTTCCAGAACCTGTACTGTGCAATGAGGTGAGCCCAACTAAGTCTAGCTGGTAGCGCTCCACCTCCCGCACCAGCTCTGGCTTCTTCCCCGACAGAGAGGTGACGTTCCACGTTCAGAGAACTAGTCTGCTGGGATTAGCATTCCCAGGCATCCGCCTACGACTACCACCCGGCTTGACATGCACCTGACCCCCATGCCCCTCCCTGCAGGAGGTGGGCCTTCAGGGCGGCGGCTCCATGTTGTTGTTTCGGGCTCAACCTGACTGGGCCCAATGGAGGAGAGACCGGCCACACAACGCTTGCCTTAGAGCCCCAAATATAACTGGAAGTTTAGATGGGAGAACGCATCAAAATTGTCATCATTCAAATTTTTCTAATTTCTCAAAATAAAAAATAAACTTGTAGTAATAGAATGCAGTAATTAGAAACTAGTATTTATTCTTTATATTTATACACCATATCCTGACTCTGATCAAAACCGTGATGCGGCTCATAACCGGGATACTCGAGCCTAAGTTAATGTGTGTATTTTGGCACGTTGACGGTAACGTTTAGCTCAACGCACTACAGCGTGACTTGTGTTTTGAATCATATATTAACCATATTTTAAAGAAAAACGATGCTTTCCTGTGCCATTATTTTGAAACTGAGGCAGGTAAGATGAGGTTTTGTTCTTCCTGTTATCTCATTAACACACTATTTGTTATTGAGAATAAAACAGAAAGTACCAAAAACAAATCTTAAACTGACGTATTGTCTCACACCTGCATTTATTAATTAGCAGCTTAATATATTTATATAGATTAAACATTTAAACACCAATCTGTAATTGCAGATTCTTAAATAGAAGTGTGATGAATCTGCTCGCAGACTTATGACCTGAACTGTACAACACCTCTACTCTGCAAAACATAAATATATATATATATAGAGCGAGAGAGCAGCAGAGAGCACACGTTATCCCACATTCAAATTGAAAGAAGAGATTTCTTTGAACATGGTTGTATAACCTCTCAGGGTGCAATTGCTGTAATGTATGTGTTGACACAGAGCTGGTAATGGAACCATAATTGAAAAGTAGAAGAGAGCTGCGGCTCCGTGGGTAATGTTTCAGAGTGAGTCTGTCTATAATCTGGAAAAACGCACACTTCAGTGTAACAGCGGGATGAGAGATTTCAAAGCCTTGATAATAGTGAAGCCAACGGGACTGTTTGTGTGCAGACTACTGTACTGTGCGCCGCATTGTTTGCTCCCGCCATTAAGTGGTGCAATCATGCGAGCCTATGCATACAAATAACAACTGTAATAGCCAGACCATCATTTGTCCTCGGCCTATGGAGGAGAACGGCTGAATACACAAACACACCTCGTATAGAGCGTCAGTCTGTGGAGGATTTAATAAACCTTATAAACGCATGTAAACACGAGGTGGTTCTGAACCTGAAATCAAAG
Source organism: Labrus bergylta (assembly GCF_963930695.1). NCBI lineage: Eukaryota > Metazoa > Chordata > Actinopteri > Labriformes > Labridae > Labrus > Labrus bergylta. The sequence goes on along the minus strand of NC_089215.1, from coordinate 3,269,920 downwards.
TAAACACATCGGGGGAATAGCGGGAAGTTTCCCCCCCCCGAGATGATGCGAGTTCAAAGTTTGTTAAAGAAAGTTGAACACAAGAGAAGCTGAGAGGGTGTCAGCACTCTCTGCACATGTACATGTCTGCAGAACAGAGGGAGCACTTATTGGGAAACGCGGCTGCTTTAAAAAAAAAAAAAAGAGTTGATGAATGAGTCAGCAGCGGCGGTGACAGCTGATTTGTTTTGATTTATTTGCACCCTCTTAAAATCTACATGTTTTCTCATCTGTTCAGCATGACAGCTAGTGTGAAAATATATTTGAGGAGTATGGAGTCAGGAGCTGCTCTGTGATTTATTTCCCTTAAAGGGGACATATTATTTAATTTTTTTGAAGATATATTTTGGTAACCTGAGTGTCTACTAACCCACAAAATGTGAAATAAATCCATCCAGTCCTTTGTTTGTGGTCTGCATAAGTCTTACAACACAGAGAAAAATGCTCCGTTTCAAATATGCTCTCCTTGTGATGTCACAGTGGGATTCTGCTAAAAAAAAAAAGAAAAAAAAATCCCCTCCCCTCCCCTGGTATCTCCACCCATGGACTCCACCCCCAGACTAGGGCAAAACTTTTGCGCATGTCGGCCATTTTTATTCTCGCTAGTGAAGGAATGATGTCTACCAGGAAAACTCGGGGGGGGGGGGGGGGGGGGTCATTGCATTTAAAGAGACACACACACCAAAACGGAGCATTCTGAGAGAGCTGGTTTATACAGGGTCACAAACCTCCTCTGGTGCTTGATTCATGTTATATTTTGACCAAAGGACAGCAGAGATGTTTCATTTAGGCCACAGGGGGATAATATTTCCTCTTTAAAGGAGGACTCTCAAACAGTAGTAGAGACGATCTGTTTTCTGTGTAAATTAAAGAACATTTAAGGTTACAAAACAAGAGATCAGAAAGAGATCTTCAATGAGGCGAATGTTTCTTTTAAACCTTAGTGGCTCACCAACAGAAAAAACTCTCTGAAGCCGAGCTTTTCATCATAAGATCTAGTGACCCGTCAACACGTATGCCTCTGTGTGATGCCTAGTGCCTGCTGCAATCACAGAAAACAGAGCGCTGTGTGCTGCGAGGGGGCATCCATAGTGTTTGTCAGGGTATGTGCACAATGTGCCTGTGTGTCCATGGAGACAGAGATCATGGTAAACAGAGCGAGAAACCAACACAGACACTACAGACGGTGTTTTTGTGTCGAGGGTCAGAGCGCAGAAAACAACGTACTGTATTAAAATCGCCCCATTGTTTGTCCGAGGGCTCAAGCAGCAACAGTCCCCCCCCCCCCCCCCTCGGGATTCACTGCACCGACTTCAATCCTCTGTTTGTTTACGTTCTGTCATGGAAGAAATGTTCCACCTTAATGCAACAACAGCTTTGTTTGCAGTCTAATTTATAGGAACGGTTACCCCTGAAAAAAACAAAAATAAAAATAAATCACTGCTCGAAGTGTTTCAAGAAGTCAACCATGAATGTTGGTTTGAACCACCTCTGTGTCATGTACAGAATCCTTAATTCACAGGTACATGTTTAAACATTACATCGATCTGGATCATCCACTGACTTTTTTTTAAGATAAGAAAAAGGTTTTAAGGAAGGCGTGGCAAAGCAAAGCAAGTTTGTGCTTCACACAAGTCGACAGCAGAAATGTCCATGATTGTAAGTTTTAAAGATACAATATGTAAATTCCACCACCGGGGGCTCTCAATCAATAATATGCCAACCACAAAAGATGACGTCGAGGCTCGCGGGGAATCATGGGAGGAGGAACAGTACGGCAGCTTTCAGAAGCAGTTCACGATTCCTTATGTAGCAGCCTTTTTTGTAACATCTGGTGTTTCCACGGCAACAATAAACATTCTCACTGTCATGGCGGCCACCACGACAAGACACGCCCCATTACAACTATAAAATTACAGATTTCTCTGGCTTTGATAACTGAGTATGAATATTTGAGTTAATGTGAGTACTCAACAAAAAAATGTAACATTGGTTTAGTCCATTTTTTAAAAATATTTTAATGTAAATTTGTAAACATTGTCATAAAATTCTACATATTGTATGTATGTGTAAAGAACAAACCATCGCCATGGATACATACAACATGTCCTTCATAAGCAGAAGATGACTAGTAGTTGAAGGCGAGGACACTTAAATGCCTCCTAATGTTTAAAATAGCATGTGTAAATGCACTAAACAGCCTTTCGAGCCCAGAGGACACTTGAGGTCGCGTCCCACCTTTAAGTGGCCCTCGTCTCTTTTCAAGCAGCTACAGAAGCGTCTTGATGGCCTGTGTTTTGGCTTCTGGGCTCCTCTGCATACTAATGTTGCTGTTTGATAGAACGTACAGCCTCCAGAATTCCCTCTGCTCTCACCTTTCTTCTTCTGCCAAGCAGGGCGCCATCTAATACATGGGCTGAGTGCAGGGCTGTTTAAAATGGGGAGAGCTGGAGCACGCTAACGGGACATCATGAGAATCCGTGCTTGTGCAGTTTGTGTGCGTCTATGAGTGTGTTTGTGAGCACAGAAGCATGTGCAAGACTGCTTTCTCTCTGCAATGCGTCAGGATCCAACATGCAAAGCGAGCTCCTGGCAGCTCTTTCAAGGCCTGTATGTTCTGCAAAATTGTGCCTCAAACACATGCCAGCCATTCTGCCTGAGAGCTGGCATGGATCTGTGGAAAATTTGGAATATTTCTCGGTCCATTTGAGTGAATGTGTGTGTGTGTGAGAGAGAGAGTGTTTGCTGGGTAGTGGGGCTCTATAGGGAGATAACTTTTCTCTGTAGCTGTGATGAGCCCACGAGGGAAAACACACGCTCCCATATGAATCTGCATCCTGAATAACATACAGAAAGTTCTCCACCAGAAGCTTTTTCAGAACTCACAAATGACTGACAGTGTGTGAGCAGAACATTTAAATTTGTGGTGTTTGACAGTATCAGGACAAGAAGGTGAGAAGGCAGACTCAGAGGGCAGAACAAACACCTAGCTGTGGGAGTGTCACCCACCTGGGGGAGGGGTTACTGCCCTTTGTGATGTCATGAAGGGAATATCTCAGAATGGCCTGTTTGAGCACACATTTTCTGAAAAGTGGAGCAGGCAAAAGACGGAGAGGATGGACTTTTCTCATCATTGAGGGGTTTGTAGACAGACTATGGACACATATTTGTGTTAGAGGAACATGGTGAAGTGTATTTTGCTTTATACTATCAAGCTGATATCAGATGGGATACTGTTTTACCATGATCACAAGTACAGAGTAACATGTTAGCATGCTACCATTTGCAAATTGGAATAACACAAATACAGCTGAGGCTATTGGGAAAGTAACACGTTTTGTGCGTCACTTCAAGTCGTTATTTTGCAGCTCACATCGCTCTCAGTTGAAAATACTTTAACTCTGGGAACACTGCCATGCTGGACAATGTGGCTTCTCCATCACCAACCAATCAAAATCAAGAAGAGGCAGAGAGAGATTAAAAGAGACCTAAGTAGTTTTCTGGCAGAAGCCCTGTATTGAGGAAATGTAAGATAGAAACCTAAAACAAACGAGAACAAAGAATGTAATGACCTTAGATATCACAATGAACCTGCTAATGAATCCTCCACACACACATTCAAACGTGTTACGTTTGTGGAAGCAGCCAGCCTGCTATAAGGCGTGTTTAAGCCCTCAGCTCTCTGTGCTGTGAGTGTTTACTATTTACATATTCATGGCACAGATGGAACACAGAGACACAAATGCCCCTTCACCCACACACACAAACAGCGAATGTAAATCACTCATCATTTTCACACCAACAGTACTAAAAACAAGGTCGCTGGCTGCGCTGATTCGACTGTGAGGAGGATCAAAGCGCCGCAGCACCAGAGACGCTCGGAGACCGGCGCTGCAGGTGCTGAGGATTTACCACAGCAAGGAGGCTGATAAGTCCTGCTCAATATTCATGGTGAAGGAGAACAAAATGAGTACATGTCCTCCAAAAAAGACTTCCTGCCACTGTGTTCACAGCGGCGGGGAAATGAATCAGAAAAAATCCTCCCATTTCAGACCTAAGCCGCCCCGGTTTCATGTTTATGCACTGCAGGCCGACAGGATCTCTACAGAGGGAAGTCTGCTTGAATCCTTAAGATGTTTGTCTTCATGACGTCTGGAAAAATCGCATGTTAAAAAGATTTTTGTCTAAGACGAGTTACAATTTTGGGTTATACTAAGGCTTAGCTTTTTCTAAAACGCCAGGCTCAGTGGTTCTTAACTCGTCCAGCCTCACGAACCATCACTTCCTAAATGAAAGTTGCGATCCACATTTTTGAGTATTTTCGGCTGAGGTTCTGACCTGAACTCCATGTCAAACCATTTAACTTCTTCTTCTACAACCCGGACTCAGATGCATTATACCAAAAAGGATAACTCTCCAGTTGGCTGTAATTATAAGAGTTTTAAGGACGTACAGATTTCAATAACTTGTTTTTTTTTAAAGGCTCATATGCGACTTTCAGAGCAGATTTTCAGACCAAAACAAATACTGTCTTTTGACACCCCTCCTTCATCCCTCAGCTCCCCCCCTCCCTTTCTCCCTCCAGACTTCCTCCACAATGAGTGGACAAGATTCAAGAGTGGACACTTTCAAGAGACGTTATGTCATCTCTAAGTTTATTCAGTTGTTACCTGCTTGTCCTTTTAGGCCAGTTTGGAAAGTCTGTTGGTTCTCCCCTGATGTCACGCCATCACTAATTGCTTAGAAACAATATCCCTGAGTGGGCGGGTCCATCTCACTTCCTCCATGTGGTGGGAGGGCCAGTGATCAGAGAGGGAGGAGTCAACATTAAAAAAAACATACAGACATTAACAAGCTGAGGGAGGCGACGTCCAGCCTGTGAACACAAAGCTGAGAACAATAAACCCAGTGGAAGTTTGACCTCACTCTCTCTTTAGGAAGATATTACTCCTGAATATATTTACATGGCTTGGGAGGTTGAAAATCATTTTCGGCTTGATATTGTATGGAAAAGGCTTCGAGCCAGTGTGCATCATGTTCGGCCACTATGTTTCACTGGCTTCAAGTCCGACTCCTACCTTACTCTTACTTTTCCCTCCCATTTTAATCTTAAAGGATCTGACCAGAGGAACGCACAGAAATCTCGCCGTGAGCCCTGAACATCACTTTGCACAGCTTTTTAATCTCTCCCTCTACAAACAAGACAAAATAACAGGAATGTTACGACAGCATCACCTTATTTATCCGAGAAAGTCTGAGGTCACAACAAATGGATGAAGCTGTTGTACTACACTGATGGCTGCCTCTCACTCGCAGAGACCTCAGCGAGGTCTTTGTGTTGAGGATAATGGGAGATGTGCCGGCTCGGTGATTGCTGAGGACCTGCGAGTCGGACATGAAAGAGCCCTGGGAGAGATGGGTTAGTTTATACTGGAGTGGCCTTGATTGAAAAGTGTTTTTGTGAAGCTGAAGGCATCATTCGACGTTGGCTCGAAAGCACAATGCATCCATCAATGCTGACAGCTTACAAGGCAGTCGTGAAATTACAATATAGGTTAGGTTACTCAAGTCTAGACGAGCAAGATCTCTAATCAATGCAAAGACAAAAACAGACCCGCCGCAATACTTTTCTGATGAAAAAAACAAAAGTTAATAAATCACACCTGTTGAAAAAATCCCAATTGAAGATCAGTATCGTCCTATTGAGATTAAGAAGAACGTCTACAAATTCACCCAGAGATAAAGGTAAATGGACATTTTGCAACCTGAACCTTCGTGATTAAAACAGCATCAAACATTTTCTGTTACAGCTTCTGATTGATATATACTGTAGGCATAAAATCTGATCAATTACTCACATTTCACTTTTCCAGTAAATGTATACGTTGTTTGAATCTACTTTAAGTTAGTAAGGAGTTAGCTTGAATGCTGGTGTTTGATTAGCAAAATTCAAAAAATGTACAGGCTGTTGAATGCTGATCAATTCTTTTTGATTTAACTGTATGGACTGCTACAATACTCTTGGGTAACCTGTAAGGTCCGTTCATTTGTGTATCTATTTTTTAGGCGTTGTATTTATTAATTTCTAGATGTGCTAGCTCTGGCTTCTCATATGGCGACCTGTTGGTCTGTTAAATTGTTGTTGATAGCATGTGAATGTAATCGTCTGAATGTTGCTGTGTCTTTGTTTGTTTCCTTTATTTTGTCTTGACTTCTTTTCAATGACTCGGTAGGCTGTGGAACTGAATTGCTCTTCTGGGATTAATAAAGCCGTCTGAATCTGAATCTGAATCAATACATGAATACAAGCAATTACTGCTGCGTGTTATTGGGAGGGCGGGGGTTTCAATTGTATGTGGCGTCTCTGTTAAGATGTGCTGATTGTTTTTTTGTTGTTTTTCATTTATTAATACTACTGTAGACGCAACTCTTGAGTCCAGGACAAATCCCCCCCAAGGGGACAATAAAATGTACCAAAAACATTCTCTTTTCTGTGCCATGTACTGCAGCTACAATATCCCTGATTAGAATCTAGCAGGGATCCTTTATCGCAAGTCGCGCCAAAAAGAAAATCCTCAAGAGTGAAATTTTAAAAAAAGAAAGAAAGGAGACGTGATGCAACAGAGACTCGACACGGCACATCCGAAAGCCATGCGAGCAAACTTTGCCCACACGTCCCCCTCCTCTTTGTCTTCAATTCGTCTGCCATTCATGTAGCCTGAAACCCAATAGATGTCTTATCATGTCACATGCCTGGAAGCAGAGCTGTCAGAAACCACATCTATGACCTGAATCCAAAACAAACACAGCCTCAGCCGCTCCATCGGCAGCGTCTGCCGTGCTCCCACTTCTCCCCCAGATGTCTCTTATTCCACAAAAGCCTGAGAAAACAAGACGCTGAAAGCAGAGGAGGAAAAGCTGCGGAGGTATGCGAGCAGGAAGAGTGCGAGCTCTTATTTCTCATGTGTGCTGCTGCCAAGCCAAATGTCTTTGTTGTTGGGAAGTGTTCCCTTGTTTAGCTCTCAGCGATTCCAACTGAGATTTCATTTATTATCATCTGATATGCGATGTAATGAACTCTTTGGGTAAAAATAAACATGGAGTAGGAGGGACGCCAAACGCAGGAACTTAACACCACAAGGACATGTAATACTAATGATGATACGCACTTATTTTTATGCCTGCCAAAGTGTGTGTACTACAACTCCAACAGAGCTGACGTGGCTGATTTCAACATATTTACTTCTTTTCTTATTTGAGAAGACTACAGTGTGCACCTTATTTGTTAATGACTGTTGGGATGGTACCAATTGTTTTGACTAAGGTGTCGGTTACAATATTTCCACTTTTTGGTCGGAATAGGACCCCATTTTTTCAGATTTTTTCCCAATCAATAGCCTCTCTGCAAACTCTTAATACAGCATTGCAACAGTATGACAACGTTTGAGTTTCCAACCTTCAGCCTGACACGTGAAGAAAATGATCCTCGTGTGAATATGATAAATAAGCCGCTGGACATTAGTATACCGCCATTTTCCACAGACATTTTCCACACCACACAGAAAGGCACCTGTCTAACGAGGATTCAAACCAGGAAAATTCTTGTCTATCTGGGAAGCTAACTACCGCACCATCGTCCAGCCATGTAATAAACATTTGTGGGTAAAAGTTTGGGCTGTCAATCAATTAGAAAGATTAATTTAGCTAAATTAATTTGATCATGAAAGAAGAATTGATGCACTGCATGACCCTGTTTTTACTTGGTTCAACTCGCCCACACCTTTAAATTTGACTGATCTTCGCGTTATTAAAATTAATTCACAATTTACAAGTTACTTAACAATACAATAAACAGACTCATGATCTTTTTTTTTTTAAATCAATTTATCAACATTACGTCATAACAGGCACCGAACGAACAACAAGTCATCCTCAGAAAGACAAAGCAACTTCTTTTACATTTTTTTTTTATTCCTTGTGATTTGTTTACAGCTGATCATGGCTGTGCTCACGCTCCAGAAACAGACCCAGTTGGGCAGGGAGGGCGCCATCCGACGGAGCAAAAACATGGCGGAACACAGCGCGCACTGAGTGTGTGGAAATTGACAGTTAGCTAAATAAATGTAGCTCTACAACCCTAGCAAACAATATAGAGTTATCACTAAGCATTGCATCTGTAGAATTTGTAAACAAACGGGGTGTCTGGTGCTTCATGTGTGAGTGAAATGCTACCTAAAGCAAAGTAGTAAAACCCGTCTATCAAAGTTAGTTTTATCACTCAGTATTCAGTGACAAACGTAAAGCAGTATTAAGAGAAAGATGGCCATCTGTTTCCTCCTTCCTTTTTGACTCAGACCACTCACATGCTGCTAAAAGGCTGCGCTATGCTAATTGACACATGCTACATTGATACGTGAGCCAAGAAGATGTCAATCAAAACATGATTGGCCACCCATCCATGCTGCTAAAAAAGGGTGTTAAAGAGCAAGAGGAACAGTTTTTTTTCCCGCAATTACTGTGAAAATGAATTTAATGTCAGATGTATTTGGACACTTTAATAGAATACAGAAAGAGTAAACCGGAAAATGAAAATACATTTGGATTGCTTCGTGTGGATATGGATGTGAGTCTAGGCAGTATATACCATATTACCCTTTGCTGACATTTCTTTATTTATTGACATTGAAGTGTCCTCTGAGGTCTCTCCTTGGTGAGCACAACCCCGAGAAATAAAGGATCAGCACCTCGGAGCAGAGAGAGAGAGGGCTCAGTGTGTTAACGGGCCTGTTGTGCTTCACCCCCCCTCCTGCTCACTCAAGCGTTTCTCTTTGCTCTTGTTTTGACCCACTGATCCAAAACCTGCAGCTCACTTTCCAATTCCCTTCTCACTTTTTTTCCCACTTCAAAATCCAATGTGTCCCATTTTAATGTCTGGGATGCAGCTATACTGGCATCCCACTTCTCTGAAACTGGTTCCAGAAGGTAGATTTAGTTGGATGATGACCTTAAGTAGGCTCAATGGGAAGATAATTGGATTGTACTCACATAGCTCCTTTCAATGAGTCAAATCTCTCCTGCCACTTTGATCCTGTTTGCACACACATCCACGACCCTGAAGCTGCTTATCTGTCCACCTGCATTTAATCTAACCACCGTGAGCGATGCCCCTTTGGGACATTTTGGGTTTTCAGTATCACGCTAAAGGACACTACGCCGCGCTTAGCAGCTGAGGATCGAACGTCTGATCCTCCAACCATTTGCTCTACCTCTTCAGAACCACATACTGTAGGAGTAATGGACATGAATGACCCCAGCTCATCAATCTGGAAAATAAAGCACAATGACCGAATAGAACAAAACGTATTGAAAATAAAATAAAAGATAGGCTCTGAATGTTTCCCAGTTTAGTCTTCCCATCATTTGTAGTTGTTTGTTTTTATATTTCTATGTAACTCATCAACTTTTTTTAAGTGCTTTGTTAATAAATTTGTATATGATTGTATTTGATTTTTAATCATAGAGCTCATTTGATTTTGAGAGGAGGGAGACCTGTGTGGATAATTTGTCTCCCAGTTGAAACCTTGATAGCAGCAGCCCACCCCCGGTTACCGGTTTTAATCACAAAGTCTTGGAGGAGGACACCTCTGTGGATCACTCCTGAAAAAGCCTCTTGACAGATTAAGGTACTCAGATCCACAGACCAGTTGCTTCTGGCTGTCCCAAGGTCGAAGTTGAAGTTCATGAGGAGAACAAGCCTTTTCCAATACAGCTCCAAAGCTCTAAAACGCTCTGCCTCCACAGGTTCGGCTCTCCACCTCACTGTCTTCACTTAAATCGAACCTCAAAACTCACTTTTATTTCTTGGCTTTTGTCTCTGCATGAGAGTTGCTTTTATCCTTTCCTATTGGCCTCAACACTTTTATAATATTATGTATGTATAGTATTGTTTTTAAAGGTCTTTAATGATTTATATATATGATTGTATAGAATACTTTTGGATTATATTGTATTTGGTTTTTAATCATGGAGCTCATTTGTTTTTGAGAGGAGGGAGACCTGTGTGGAAAATTTGTCTCCCAGTTGAAACCTCGATAAAGCCGAACACTGAAGGTACATTTTGAGACATCTGACAACCTGCCGTGCTGTTTCTCTTGCATTTCTGTGTACAATCGACCACTTTAAAAGAACAAAAGTGCAGAGATTTGAAGCACAAAATGCAGGTGGACTCTGAATATTTTCACTGATGAATTATTTCCAACTCTTAGGGGACAGCTCGAGATGAATTCCTCCTGTATATATCATATTTTGGCTGAATCCTGAACCTCAAGCAGGATTTTTCCGCTCTCCGTTTCCACTACAGAGGAATATATATATAGTGAGCTGCTGATGTGTCTCTTTACCAGCCCTGCTGCAGACTCTTGGCACAGCTTGGGCCTCGATCACGCTCGCTCTATAGCTTCAATTCCTGGCGAGTGCCCTAACCCTGGCTGCTTCATCCCCCTCCAATCAAACCAATGCGATGTCAGTCTGCCAGGAAAATGAAAAATACATTTTCCACTTACACATACTGTAAAATTCACCTCTATACACACAGCTCTCCATTTGTCTCTATTGCCAGCTCTATGTCTCTCCTGCAATGCAGACATTTTGAAGCTGGTAGCCTGCAGGCCCTTTGCACTGGAGCAGGTCCAGTAAGTGATTAGAGGAGCAACTGAGAGCATCTCTGTGGTCGACTGATGTCCAAGTGAAAAAACATCAAAAGCGAGAGAGTGAGAGAGAGAGAAAAAAACCCACAGAGGAGGAAGAAGTGTCAAACTAAAAGGAGGCAGATCAGGGTGCATGAGAGACACAGTGGATGGAGGTTAATGTCCGGCAGGTTAGAACAACATCAGATGGGCAAAATTTCATTTATTTTGTATTTTTATTTAGCTGGTTAGTAATGAACCCTGTAGCAGTGGATCTCATTTGCATGAGGTGGAATTAAGACCTGATGTTTGGTTAATAATCACCTGTGGTGTGTTGTTTTTGGACAGCAATGGAGAGCAACATAAAGTGTCTCTGGTTCTGAAAGTGAAATATAGATGACAAGAAATTGCTGTCTGAACTATTTATGAACAATTAAGACAGTCCTCTAGTTCCCTCATTGAAATGTTTTGCTTGTATTTTGTCCTTTTTTAGAGAATTTGCTAAAAACTAAAGTCAGGTACCCACAAGATGATCAAGCCGATAAACGATAAAGGTCCAAAACCCCCTCTGAGTCCACATTTTTACAGTTATATATTTGGACAGCTGAACAGAGAGGCAGGAAATGTAAGGAGGAGGGAGTAAGTGAGTGACACGCCCGCTGCACACAATCAATTTTTCACTGATATTTATGGTCTCGGCCTTGACTCAGTCTCGATCCCTAAGTGTCTTGGTCTTGTCTCGGCCTCTGAGGACTCTGGTGTCGGGTATGTCTTGGTCTTGGTAAGTGCGATCTTGACTACAACACTACTCCATCATTAGTGCCAAACATCACAAAATGTTACTATAATCCACCTACAGCAGGGTATAGTACAGTATATGTTGCAGAGTGATGTACTGTATCTTTATAAGTAGAAGTGAAAAACAGTCTGTAAATACACAAATGTACAAGTATGCCAGGCTACCTCTGAGGTCCATGATGATGATAAAGATATATATATATAAAAAAAGTAAAAGCAGCATATACCCAATGTTTTGGATCCCCATCAAAGAACAACAAATCCTGTTTTCAGGGGAGCTCATGTCTCATTAAAAGAAACTCAGCTCCCCTGTGTTTGCACCCTGTGGCTACCTGGTGTGTGTGTGTGTGTGTGTGTGTGTGTGTGTGTGTGTGTGTGTGTGTGTGTGTGTGTGTGTGTGTGTGTGTGTGTGTGTGTGTGTGTGTGTGTGTGTGTGTGTGTGTGTGTGTGTGTGCTCTTACAAATAACACGTGTTTTCCTTTGTGTTGTTCAGAAAGTGGACATTTGTATGCATGCTCACCGCTTGTGCCCTAAAGTAGAGTCTCTCAAACATCAAATAACAGCAAACCCCCAAAACAGACACATCTGTATCAAATGCCAGCTGGTGCAGAATCAAATACATTTTTACTCCAAAGCTTCAACACTGCTGCTGGAGAAGAAAAGAGTCGAGCGATTGATTAAAACCTGTGTTATTCTCCTTCAATATCTGCTCTTCTTCAGCAAAGCCCACACTGATATTTGCAGCCACCTTTTATTGGTTTTGTGGCTCCACAGGCTCTACACATGACTCCAGAGGGGCTACGTGAGAAAATCAAAGCTTCACTGATCTGCAGCTCCAAACAGGAGCCCAAGTTTTTTATTTTTTTTATTGCTTAATATCACAAGGTGACCCTCGTCAGATACAGAGTGTGCACAGGCTGAGAGGAAAAGCCCACTGATAGAAACAGAGCAAGGAGGAAAAACTGGGAGATTACTTCAATCAAATGAATTCTTCATCTATTCAACATTTTTGAAACAAATTGTCAGCTTCCCCAGCTCGACATCTTGATCCATATACGTTTTCTTTACCTTTCTCTACATAAAAATACAGGCTATAAATAACCATCTTTCATGTTAAGTTGTCAGTTTAAATCACATCAACTTTGTTCCTGTTATAACACTTTTTTTTTTCTTAAGTCGGTTTTGACAGAAGACTCTAAATGCTAATACGCCTCAGCCACTGTTGCCATGGTGACGTATACAGACAGACTGGAGATCAGTTAGCATGTCAGGGCACGTCATCGCAGGTTGACAACAACAAGTCTTCAGGAGAGCAGCGACATCCCATGTGTGCTCAGGGATCTGACACAATGCTCTCAACACAGCAGGGGTCGGACCCTTGTTTCCTTCCTGTCTAACACAAGGTTAACGTGTGCTTGGTTGGATTGAGGGATGAAAAAAAAAACATTGTTGTAGCAAAGACACAAGGCTGACAAAAAATTTTAAATAGTGATTAAATCGCTGGATTTCAATAGTTTTCATTTAATCTGTTTGAAATTACATTATTCTTCATTTAAAAACTGTTTATGTGATGCTTTTATTTTGAATTTTTGTTCTGTCTAAAAGGCCTTTCCGATAGGATGTGATGGGCGCAGCATGCTGCTCTTAAGCTAAATCATTGTCCATATGTTGCGCAGCGCAAGAGCATAACTGCGCCGTGCTGAGCTGAGTGCAGCACTAGGTAGCTCTTGATGTTCATACGTGCTGCGCGGAAGTTAAACATTTTTCACGCTGGGTTCATGACACCTCCGGCTCGTCCAATTGGAGGTGACATAATCTGCCCTAATGCATCCGTGTATCCAATGGCGGCCATCTAATGATAATTTAGCTTTAGTTAACATATATTTGCAGGCAAGTGCAGCTAATTATTCATTCCCAGATTTCGCTTCTCAACACCAAACCCATTCTCACTTCTCAACTTGTTAGTCGGGCTGAATGAGAAAGAAGTCCTTTATTGTTGACTGTTGGCTACACTGGAAACCACTAAAAAATGGCCATTGCTCCCAGATCTCGTTGTCTGATGAAAGCTGATGGGTTAAGGGACTGGCAGTTGTATGACTTTGTCTTTTGGACTTTTACCCCTCCTTTCGTCTTAAAAGCTAGTCCACTATATCCTCAAGTCTGGCCTCTTGCTTGGCCACTCTCTTTTTTCTTTTCTTAGCCTTCAACAAAACAGCTTCTTTGGCCTCTTCATCTTCTACCATGATGTCTGTTCTAAGAATACTGAGCTTGGACCAGAAAGAAGAGAAGTTTGCATCAGAGCTTTCTGCTTTAAACCTGTGCTCGTCTTCTCACAGGAGGCTGTACACCCTCGACCCAAGTTACGCAGTGCAAGAACAAAGGTTCAAGCAGGGACGAGGAATCAAAGAGATGCTATTATGTCTATTACCGGTCAGTGTACCATCAAAAGAAGATTTCTGAAGACGTGATTCTAAGGTCAAATCGTTGCATAAATGTTCTTTTTAGAAGCCTTGGATGGCTGAAATTACTCATCTCATTTTGCAACTTTAAGGCCAAGGGTGGTTGAAGGGATGAAAAACATATCAATAGCCTTTTTGCAGACCATATCTACTAAAATCAATTTAGAAAAACAGAAATGTGTCCATTTAAGGCAAGCTTCTGCTGAAGTACTTTGGTGATTAGTTGAGCGAGGCCACATTGGATGAATTAAAGTGATTGTAGCAGTGCACCATGTGTTGCCATGTTCCCATCTGTCCTTTTTTTTTTTTTTAAATGTACAGTATATACAAATGTGAACTTGACCGCAGTGTTTGTGTGCATCCTCTAAAAGAAATGAGCCTCGATAGCCACTCGCTGATAATTGAGTGGCTAAGTGGCTGAGGACGTCCTGCACAGTCAGCAGCAGCTCAGGAAGAGGAAAGATGTTTGGCTCAGGTGCCCGGCGGCTACATTATCTCCCCCCAACCCCTGCATATTAAATATTAAACATCCATCCACATTATTGTCTAGTGAGGACAAAAATGTGGACAAATTACAGGAATGGACGATAGATCAGGCTTCTGACGTTAGATCAATATAATCCATCACAGCTGTGTTAGGAAGCAGAGAAAACGTATTGTTAAAGATGTCGAAGCTGCTTTGAAAACAATCATTTGATAAACTAACCACGGCAGGGAAATAATGATGTCTTTAAACATATGGGACTTATTAAACAAATAACACTATGTGTGCTTATCAGAGGTTTTGAATTACCTGCCAGGCAGCGATGATATCCGTTGGGGAATCTCCAGGAAACGCTATAAGTTCTGTTCCCTATAGCTTCCTGTTTGTAGACGTCCATTTTAATGACGCATTACTGTCCATGCATCTGTTTCTCATGAATATCTAATACCACATTAAAGTTAAGGGGAAATCCCTCAACAGTTTTACTACCAGAGGCTCAGAACAAACAGCAGCATTCGGAGTGAGCATCGATTAGACGGCTGATGTGTACTTTTGTAGTGCATCATTTATGTCCGCCTACTCAGACTGAGAATCAGCCTCGGAAAAAGGTCACACGGATAATGGGCTTTGATTCCTCAACACAAACATGGATCCAATAACAAACAGCACAAAGTAGAAATAGGTCAACTTCTGGGAGGAGATGTGTCAAACTTCTCTCAACAAATCTGCTGAGTAAGATGCATCATGCAATAATGGACAAATCACTCCAATAGTGATGCATACAACGGTTGTTGGATGGTGTTGGGGAAATGATGAACTTATTTAAACCTAAAGAGTGTATAAAAACATTTACGGCGAGACAGCTCATTAGAGATAAGGCCAAAACATTTGAAGCTCCCCCTACTGACACGCCTTCTCCATGTAAGCAGAAGGGACGAGTCAGGATATAAAACCGAAATAGACGAAAAATACATTTTTCTCAAACATGTTTTTCCTGTCGTTATACTTAGTTTTGATAATATTGATTTATTTCCAAGCGTTAATTTTTTCTTAGATGTTTAGTTTAAATTAATTATTTCATGCTGAAGAAAGGTTTTGTTAGCAAAAGGGGCAGGACTTCAATACCATAGCATTACCAGCTGGTCTGCACAAACTGTGACTCCAAATGTGCAAAACACTTCACAGGAGGATTTTGGCTTCACTTTTATGCAATGGGAGGTTGTTGAGACATGTTGTCCATGTTAATATAGAGTCAAAAGACAAATCCAAAGGACCATTCATTTTGAGCAAACAATGACATGGAAGGCCAATCCTCTTTTCTGTTAGCTGTTTAATTGTTGATGTCAAATGCTAATAAGTGTTACAGCTCTGGCTGTGATCCTGTTTCTGTGTATCCTTTGTGTCCCCTCCCCCTCTGTCTGTCTGTGTGTGTGTCTCTGGAGGGTGTGGCTGCAATCAACACCGGGTGACTACTCACACCTGCAGCTCATCTGCTCATCTGTCTCAAGCTAAAAGCCCTGGACTCAACTCGACTCATTGCCAGATTATTGAGTCTACTGAAGTGGTAGATACTATCGGCTGCTCCTAACATTTGTTAGAGTTTTGTTCCTAGTGTTTTACTAGTGGATCCTAACTGATTTTTCTCTCCTGTTGTCCAGATTCTCACCGGTGTCATCTCCTCCAGTCTGCTCTCCTCTCAGACAACTCAACCACTCACCCGCCTGCCAACAGAACCAGCTACTTCATAGTCTCCTCCACGCCGTCATTACCAGCCAGCCAGTCAGCCACCCACCTTTCCCAAACCCTGCAATAAAACCTCTAACCCTTCAACTTTGCTGCTGTGTCTGCTTTTGGGTCTGGATACAAACCGTAACAATAAGACCTCAGAGAGATTAAGGAGTGTATGTAGCTTAAGTGACTTTGCTCATTGGTTTCTAGATGTTTGTTTTAAAGGCTCAATTTCAGCATCTTGGCCAACGCCCCATTGGCATTTTGAAATCTGAAGTGACAATGTAATTTGCAGTAGCTGCTTGATACCCAAGTAGTCGAGTTTAGAGACTCAAATTAGCTAAGATGACGCACAGACTGCTAGCAGCACCCATGTCAGCCAAATTGGCCCAGCACTTATTTGTGTAAACTGAAAGTCTCAATGAATTTAAATGGGAGAGTTATGTAACCATTCGCCCTCCCTACAGTTGGCAAGAATGGAAAAAAATGATTTTATACATAAAAACTGGGTTTTTTTCTAGGTTGTAAACATGTTTACGTGTGAGCTGAAGGTTGGATGTTGTAACATATGGCTCTATGGGGATCTACTCGCTCTTGGAGAAAGCCTCAACTGGCCATTTCAGCATCTGCAGTTTTGTCTCCTCTGTGTTGGCATCATTTTCCAGGCCCCAAGGTTGCCGCTTTGTCTAGATTTATTATTTATATCTTCAATTATACTTAATTCAGTATCTGAATTCTTATAAAAGAGAAATTAAAGGTATTTAATGGCATTAATGGTTTCATTAAAGCCTGCTTTTTACCACAAAGGATCAATAAATTGAATAAATGAGTCTTTGTTAAGTTACAGCAGAACTTGAATGTTTTGTTCAGGTGTTTAATTACACTCATTCAAATAACTGTCTGGCCAGGGTGTATTGATTGTAACTAGGCAGCTGGTCTTTAAAAGCCTTTTAATTAACCTGTGCTGAATAATTGTAGCTCTCTGAAGAGGATAGGCAGGAAGTCAGAGATAACTGGTCAGAAAACCTTTTGAAAAACATAATTTACACAATTATCCCAACAGCAAAGTCAATATCTGCAATGCTCTGAAATGTTAAAGAACATTTTGATGGGAGATAGGGGGACGGTGGGCGAAGGTAAATGGATTTTAAGTTTTATGACATTAAGTAATATTCATAAAAAGTTGACACATCAATAAACTGTTACTGTATGTGTGCTACAAATGATATATGGTGTTTGATTAGAGGATAATTCAACTTTACTACTATCAGTGTGTGTTTTTTTAAGCTTACTTTATCATTTAAAACACTTTTTAAATGGTAAACTAAGCTTTATCTACAATTTTCTTTCTTCTGATAAAAGTACATTAAAGTTGAACGAGGAATTTGATGCGTAAGCTGTTAGGCAGTCTAGGTGGAACAGTGCTGTTTGTGTGTGCATGTCTGAGTGTGTGTGAGAATGTGAAGCTCCTGCTGTTTGTTTACACATTGTGTGCCTGTTGTGCGTATGCTACGCCGTCACACAATGTGAAACCGCCAACAGTAATCTCCAGAGTAGAAAAATGAATTCAATGAGGAAGGGAGAAAAAAAATGCTCCTCAAGTGTCCACTTGGGGTTATAACCCATCGTTATAAGGAATCGATTTTATGAAGAATAAGAGTTATTCATAATAATGGGCGTGGCTGATCTCCAGCTCTCTGCCTGTTACTCGGCTGAGACAACATTTCCAGTATGGAACGCCAGTGAAGGGTTTCAAAAGTTGGCTCCAAAAAACGAGTGAGTGAGTCTCAATGAGTGACGTCACTGAGACTACGTCCATGTGTTATACATGAAAACTACACTACTGGGACATCTATATTACCATGTAGCGGATGCAATGTGCAAAGTTCAAAGGTCTAATGATGGCCGAACTTTGTTACATTGATGCTGTCAGGGCTGCTGTTTCTCAATGGGGGTGACACAACCCCCTCAGGGTACTTTTGGGAGCTGCAGGATTTTTATTTTAAATTGTATTATTAAAAAAATAAGTCAAAGATGCTTAAAAAATAAGGGTGAAATATGTTTTTATAAAATGGTTGTTTTAAATTTGATTTGAAATTTTAAATCTTTTATAGCTTTGTTCGATGCAGATGCGATAATGACGTTTGTTTCATATGTTGGAGTGAAGCCACATTAGTTGTTGAATAGCGATAGAAAACCAAGAGAATTGATTTGTTGCTAAAAATGCCAAGAAATGCAAGAAAAACAAAAGGGTTCCCTAACAAATATATACATTTTTACCAATGGTCTCAGTGAGGATTTGACTGTTCATCTTTGTTAAAACCAGTCTGTCTACGGTCGTTCTGGCGAGGAGCTTGTTAGGAAGCCTGCACTACTTCAGCAATTGATTTTCTGTCTATATCACTACTGTGAGTATTAAATAAAGGCAACATATCCATAATTAAGTCTTTAAAAATTCAAATTGTTTGATCGTAGCAGATCTGATTTTGTTTGCTGGGTTCCCAGGTGTCAGTTATTAACTCAAAGACTACAATCTCACAATTAAATGATTGTTTTAGATGGCAGAAAATAAGGCCTGGATTGTAATAAGTTATAATAAGCTTTCATTTTTCTCACAGTCAAGATCCCGAGAGATTTTTCCTTGCCTCTATTTGAATGTATGAGTCATGAGCGTGCGGCTGGTTCAGGCTGCAGTAATTGTCCTCTCTTCCTCTCTAACCTAAATGAGCTCTGCAGTGTGATGCTGTTTTTCTGTAAAATGGGCTTTGTGTCAAGAGACTTGTGTTCAACCATGTGTGTTCATCTGTGTCTGTGCTCACACCTGTGCGTTGGTGTGTTGTATTGTGCTCAGACCTAGAACACAATGTACAGTACATGACTGTATATTCCAATTAACTTTATAGCCGCTGACTGAGCACACGATGTGACATTTTACAGAAAAGTTTTATTAGTAGTCATGAAATATTCTCTCAACTCGAAACAAAACTAGTCGGGTCCCAGTTCAGGAGGCTCAAGGTCTGAATTTAAAGACTGAATACGTTAAAACAAGGAGGCAAGGTCAGTCTCCACGCTACAGCTCACCTCAGAGCAGCTGAAAAACTTTTAGAGGACTAGAGCCCTCAGCTTCACATATCCCACTGCAGCCTGGTGAATTGTTAAATGGTGTCCTCATTGGGGCACCTCTGCAGCTCACCTGGCGGAACGTGCTCCCCATGTATTAAGGCTGTGTCCTTACTGCAGCAGCTCAGGTTTAAGTCCATCTCTGAGACCCTGTGCTGCATGTTATACACACTCTCTCCTGCTGCATGACTTTCAAGACTCTCTGCAAAAAAAATCAATAATATTTGATTTTGAATAGTGAAAAGAAAATGTGTGTTGTAAGCAGCGACCACATATTGTATCTTTAATGAACACGTTTTTTTTCCTATAGGACTAAAGCGCAACAAAAGTTATCTCATGGTACAAGAACAGGCTGTGTGTTATGTTATCTAGAGAGAAACAAACTTAAATCCACAAATGAGCAAGTACTTGGCAACAGTAATGAGAAAACAAAAGAACTTTTATTGGGAAGAAACCTTGAGCAAGTGACAAAGTATACTTCTTCAAATTAATAAAAACATATGTGGTATCCTTTGTCCTCACACAAAAAATCAGGAAGGTTTCCCACAAAATCGGACTCAACTTTCCTTTTCTAGAGTTCTGTGGAGGAACAATACGAGTGAGCGAAACAAATAAGAAAATCGAACTTCTCTCCCCCGTGTTCCTGATACTTGAAGCAGCAGAGAGCGCCCGGGAAAAGTGAACGCTGTCTGCTCCACACACAGAGGCAAAGTCAATATCAGGAAATGATTACTTGGAAATAAGCGTGATTTATTTGCCCTGTCAACAAATGCAGGGAAAACATATAGCCCAGACGGCACAGTGCATTGTGGGAACTTGGCAAGTGTTCTGTGTGTGGCTATGAGCACGCTGTATGGCTGAATAAACATGATAACAAATGGTAGGAATGAGAAAGCTAAAGAAAATAGGCTCTTTGCTGAACACTTCTTTTTAACTAGGGCAATGTTTAAAAATGAAAAAACACTTCATTTCATATTTGATTAATTTGCTCATTTCAGTGTATGGTTTCAACACAATAAAACACAACAAGAAATATTTTCTCATAATACTGAAACACTGTTCATGAGCAAACAGGAACAGGAAGAAGAAAACTTACAATACCTGCCCCTTTACTAATAACAAGGCAAGACTGGTAATTTTCTCCAGATACGATTTTAAGATGTTGGTTGAAATTGTCTTTAGGTCCTGACAGAAATTAATAACTCATGTTCTCTGAAAAAGGAACGAAGGGTTATCCGTCATCTGTAACAGTTGTAAAGATGTAAAAACATCGACCAATGTCTGCCCCCGAGGTACCAATCTGATGAACCAATCACACGCCTCCCTGTCTCCCTGCTCGTTCTCTACCCCTCACAATGCAAGCACGAGCTGCGGTCCACTTCTGGAGTAACGGCACTTGGCATGTAAGTGAGGGACGTGGCCTTTGAGGGAGCACAGAGGGGAGGGGTCATTCCAGATGTGTTTGTTCACCACCTTATTTGCCTCTATGAAGGTTTATTCTCTGGTGGGCCCACTGCCCAATAGACCTGTAGTATTGCTTAATATGTAAATGATGTAACCTGAAACTTGTTAAAATCATATTGAACAGCCTGTTTCAAAAGAAGTTGAAGTAATAATAGTGATAACAATAACCAAGTAATAATTCAATCTACAGAGCTCTAATGAAACAAATATTTCCGCCAGTCCCCGTCCTGCTGTTCAGATCCTTCTCTCTTCATTTCTTCCAGGAAGCTGACCAGGAACAAGACAGTAAAGTAAAGGACTGCTGCATGCACCTGGACCGAAGTTTTAATGGAGTCATGAGACCATGGTGGATATAATTTATACATGTTTGGAGCAATGGGGCAGACGGAACACTGAGGGAATGCTACTTTCAAAATCATGCTAGTTTTCAAAAATTACCAACCCAGCCTTTAAATATTTGCTAAAAAAAAAAAAAACATCATCTGCAAACAAGCCTTAACAATCCATCTTCACACTGGTTTGATCTATATTCTGAGCCATTCTAACACTGCTGAGTTAAGTTATGACAAATATCCTCCAGCCTTCATGTACCTCCTCTCTCTTTATATTCACACACTAGCTGCTGAATCATAACTGACTTATCCAAGGCTGTCAACTCAGCAGCCATGCACATAAACACACTGAGGTACCAGTTTATTATGAAGGCGACCCCTTTATGATCAAACACAGTCCCATTCACGTCTAGCAATATCTCACAGTTTTAAAGCAATGTTTTACACCTCTGCTGTTGACAATGAATGCATTAGTGGAGTCTATAAGTGTCTACACTGTCTATGCTTCAAACCCTGTATGACACAACTATTTGAATGTACATGTTTACCTACTGTCTACCTCTACATTTTCAGAGAATATACTGTACCATACTTTTGATGTGCATGACAGTATAAATACTTTGTCTTTTGTTATCAGAGCATTTTTAATAAATATGTCGACACCAACAAGACGTGTAATGTAAAAAGAATGAAATTATAAAGATGGATTTACTGATAACAACTAGACAGTGCCGCTCTCTCAGCTCGACATCGTAGCCTCTTTCAGCTGAATGTTTTGATTTATACATGCTCTTCAACTCTGTCGCCCCCCGGTGGTGGACCGAAATTCCAAACTTTTTCAAAAAGACAAATCATGGGCAAATTGAGCTGATTGTATCATTTAGTTTGTTGGAACAAACTTCCAAATTTCCAAACAAAAATTCAAAGTGCATGGTCCTTTAAGAAAAAGCTGAAGACCCAGCTCTTTCATGAACACCATGCACTTAATGGCCCCGGACCAGTAGGGGGCCCCAGAGGGCTGACAAACTTTGAACCAAAGCGGTGCCCCAAAATGTGACAAATCTTGCAATGACAGTAGGAAACCTTCCTAATGTGGCCAAATCTGACAGCATTCACTCTAGTTGCCCTGCTGAACGCTGGTGGGACGGCCCCCTATTTAACTTTTGCATGGGAGGCCGACAGACTGTAGAGAACCGTTTCTACCAAGCGATCCGGTTCATTCGGTTCAGTCCCATTTATTGGCGTCAAAAGTTGGTATGGTATCAAAATAAGGGATCCTTACCTTCCTACTTTTTTGGTACCATTCTGTTGGGGTGCCAAGGGTACCGATCAGTTTTCACTTTTGTTTACTGTGTCCCGTTCTTCTTCTTCTTCTTCTTCTTTGTTGAACTTATTTAATAGCGGGCTACACTGTGTTGGGCCGCTATGATGTCATACTATTATGTAGCTGATGCGGCTATCTCCATCTGGCTTACACTCCACTTACCAAATAAGGGTACGGTTGGCCCAAGCAAGATCAGGGTTTACCATACTGAACTGAACCAAACCGGACCGCTCGGTGGAAACAGGGCTTAGAATAGTCAGTTGACAAAGTTAGCAGCTAGCTGGTGAACTTAGTAGAGTATGTAGTGAGAAGGGCTACATGTTTTGTACAGGAGATTATGGAGATAAAACAGATGTAAACAATATATATATACAGTATATAATTTTGGGGTAAAAGGGCTGGGTAGATTTTACAGAAATTTGACAAAATATTGCCCAGACAAAAAGCAGGACTTTTGCATTTAATGGAGAACGTTTCATGGTTTTCATGCAGACTCTGGTGTGTTTTTACTCTTTTATTGTGAGTGAGTGTGTGTGTGTGTGTGTGTGTGTGTGTGTGTGTGTGTGTGTGTGTAGTGGCTGTGTGCCATCCATGGGAGTAAAAAACATTAAAATCTATGTATAGAGTTTATAAAGTTTTTATGAAGTCACCATGGGGCGTATTTTTCTGTCATTATATTTCTATTAACAAATTGTAAAAACAACACAAACCTCTTCGACTGAGACTCTGTTTTTTATTCAACTCTTTGATGTACTTGACGTATACTGCGCTGTTCTGTGTGAGAACCCTATACATGCCTTTTAACCCTCAAGGAGGCGTAGGCAGAAAACAAACTCGCTAATCCAACTGCTACACCAATTATGTCTTCTTATACTAAAGTACATATGATTATTTATACATTTGGTGTTTCCTGCATTACAACCACTTGCATTGGAGGAAGGTGGTGGTGCTGCTGCGAGCGGGGTCGATTCGCTCCGGCTGAATGAATGAGCGGTTGGAGTTGGTATGCCATGGGTGACTGCGCTCTCCAGCAGACCTCTAAGTCACCAGACAGCAGCTATTAGTGCATCGCCTGAGCCCTGAAGGGATGTTTCAGCCCTCATCAGGCAGTAATGAGCAGAGAGAGTAGGAGGTATACAGGGTCATGTCTTTGCTTGCCGGTCTTATCACTATAAATAATATATACTCTAAGATCTGTTTAGGATCAAAGGCGTGCATATCCTTAGTCTGCCTAGCACGGCATGCATGCAGACGGCGCGTATATGAAGTCCTGATGTACTCTTTAGTCTATGAATAAAACCAGACAGAAGACCAGTTTACCACTGTGGCCTGATTCAATTAAACAGATATACAAGCACATTTTAATCTGTGCAGGATTAATTATAGATACGCAGCTCAACAGGTGGAAAGCTTGCCGTTGAAGGATATAGAAATGTTGAATAATTTACAGCAATAAAGGACAGAAACTGCAGCTGCTGAGTTTGCTTTGGCGGGGATTTAAGGTGGAGAATGTGAACGCTGCTTTCATGATGTTCAAAAAAAAGAGGAACACTCCTCGTACTGTCTTCATCACACTTGATATACTTTTTCACCAGCTATCCTTCAGCCGTACCCATGGATTTATGCTATTTTCCTACCTTTAATAATGTCTACCTCTGTGCATATTGTACATTGCCTTTTTTATTTTTGTCAAATAAATGTTGTCATGGTTTTCTTTCCGACTTTCTTTAAATCACACATTCTTTGAGTGAACACAGCCATATGTAGCACCACTGTGTCCAAAGAAGATATCATCAGGACACAATAAAAAAGTGTCTAATCTAATTTTTTCTTGTGATGTTTAAGCAGTAATTCCATTAAAATCACATATGAAAGGTAAATTAATTAATCTAATGTATTTTAAACTGAGGTCAACTGGTGAATTGGTGGTAATGAGTCAAAGCATCATCTCTATAACCAGATTCTGAATATAAATACGAAACAATGGAGGTAAAGAAAACACCTCTGGATGTCCAAACGTTCTGGTTTCTATCGGAAACTTTAAAACAAAAACAAATTAAACAACATGACTGGTTCTTAAAGTCCCTCAAGCTTTTACTGAACTCGGTAAATCTCCATCCATCCATTTTCTTGTCCAAGACTGGGTCGCGGTTTGTGCCACATAAATATCAATTCTATAACATGATTTATAATCTAGCAATGAGGGGACATGAACTGTAAAACAAATACAATATGTTTGTGATAACTAGACATGAAATTCATTTTTTTTCCACATTAACAATCAGCATCACGTAAAGATGGACGCCTCACAATTTCTTTTGGGCACACTGTGTTGAACAGCTCCCATGAATTATGATCATTTTAAAGGCATCTTTTCACCCAGTTTGTGTGAGTGTGGTTTTTTTTAAGCTACACCAACACAGCAAAGTTACCCTCTGGTAATAAAAAAAAGGTCAAGTTCGAGGAATTTTTCATTTTGGTTGAATCTTGACCTTTTAGCACGTCATCCTCCAGCATAAACAGAACCAGGAACGTTCTCAGAGTGACAGCATGACAGACACACACACACCATCTCACACCATAACACACACACACACACACAACGCTCTCGCCTCCGCATTAACTGCAAAGAAACAAACCACATGCTGGAAAATGAAAGAAAGATGATTTGATATCGGTCACTTTGATTTAGCTCTTACTGTCAGTACAACAAGAATGACTCAAAAACCTCTGGAGATTTATCCCCAAGGGCAACAGGATCAGCCAATCCACAAGAAAAAATATGGCTGTGTAGAAATAATAAAATAACGGATTGATAATTAGATAACTGTAGCAGCAGTAAGTGGATGAAAAGTGTGTTAGTGACCAAAAGATTGCCTAACAGGAGGGTCTGCTATGCTGTGATCACTGAACTCTGCGGATGACTCACAGCTTTGAGTCACAGTTTGGCTGTGAGACCACCTCTCTGAGATCACGGCTGTGAGGAAGAAAGATGAACGAGGGGTCCCAGGAGAAGGTTTGGGAGTGTGTGTTTGTGTGTGCTCTGGGTGTGTCTTAGGATTCATTGTAAGATTCCTTAGTTAGGCTGTGATTGGTTCAAGATTTAAGATTCAAAAAACATTTTTGTCCATCACATTGTGACAGAAAATTACCTTTTGTTGAGGCTCAGTAACATGAAAACATACAAACATTCACACTAACACTCACATTAGGTCATAAATAGCTAAAAGTACCCTAAATAGGTAAAAACATATATGCACAGCATTTCAAAAACATTGCTTCTCTAGCCTTGTTTAAAATGTGTATTGTCTGTGTGTCTGTGCATACATGTGTAAATAAAACACGTACATGTGAACCAAAAGGATGCATGTGCCACATTGCGACACAAGTGAACATGATATTCAGACAGTTTTTGCCTAAAAGGGGAAATACAAGTAAAAAGCTAAAGCTGGGATCTATTGAATAATAATTAAAATCTGATAGCCCAGCACGCTCGTTAATGATGCTGCTAATAAGGTAGGAGTTTATAAGTAATCAATCAGAGTCAGGGTGTGACCTTCTGAGTGTTTGTCACTGCAACTTACACAGCTATGGCGTGGGATTGTTCTTACTGAGAGTCATCATGTTTTATTTGTGCTCTCTTTAATCTCCACATCATTGTAAATGAGGGAGACCTCCATGATTTTCAAGTCTTAAATAAAAAGTTTGAAAAGAAATGAGAAAAATCACAAATAAGGACATAAGACAAAAAAAATGTTTTAGAAAAGATGACACACAACACAAGTCAAAATGTGATATTTATAAGAATTCCTCACAGGGGTCTATTGAACTGCCAGGCTTTCAAATTGGTAGCTCACATTACACAAATATAACAGCTGCTAGATCCTGCCATGCTAAACATCTTTGAATCACAACGAAATAGAAATGAAATAAAAATGGATGGTATCTAGGTATCTCGCCTGGCACATTCAACCACAAATATGATACTGCTGAAAATTGTGTCCTGACATGTTTTGGTTCATGCCTGTCAATAACGGCCACCGGAAATCCACAAAGAACTAAGAAGCGCCAGACTTGCTCAAATGTTAAATCCATTTTTATGTGATTTTAAAATTCTTTGTGTAACCTCTTTGTTCATTCCCACAAGGAAGTTTGAATAAAAGACTTGAGGGCTTTTCCAGCGACAGATTACAGGGTTACTCTCACTAGGCAATCTGTAGCACGCCCAAGCACGCTTCACCCTCAAAGTCCAGTTCTTTTGACTAGTGGGAAATCGTGTTTAAGCGCAGTACGGGACAACTTCGCCTAGTGTGAGTGCGCCCTAACTCTTTCGTTTTGTCCTTCAGGAGCAGATCTTCTTGTCTCACTGTCGTGTTTCTCTCCTTGTTTGACTTTGTTCTACCAAAATTAGCTGTGTTGTTATCAGCAATTACCAAAGAAATCTAATTTGTAAAGCTGCTGCTTCTCTTCAGTAACAGCTACATGTTGTCCAGGATCTCAGATTGTATTTCCAGCTCTAATGTATACTGCATGGGACCGCCTGTGGAGATGGCGTGCACAATCAGATCTCGTTGAGGTGTAATGTGCTTCTGCACTAATTAAAATCTGATAGCCCAGCATGCTCGTTAACGATGCTGATAATAAGGTAGGAGTTTATAAGTAATCAATCAGAGTCAGGGTGTGACCTTCTGAGTGTTTGTCACTGCAACTAACACAGCTATGGCGTGGGATTGTTCTTACTGAGAGTCATCCTGTCTGTTGTTTTATTTGTGCTTTCTTTAATCTCCACATCATTGTAAAAGAGGGAGACCTCCATGATTTTCAAGTCTTAAATAAAAGGTTTGATAAGAATTGATAAAAAATCAAAGATGAGGACATCCCAAGACAGAAAAAGTTAAAAGAACACAACACGAGGCACAATTAGATATTTATAAGAATTCCTCACAGTTTGGACTATGTCACATGTAAAATTAAAAAAGCTTGAAATGTTATGACTATATTTAAACGAGGGACATAAAAAGGAGCTCGTTTCCTGATTTGTTAAATCATTAAGGAGGACGAGCCACAAACATTGCTTATTTAAAAAGCAGTGACTTTGTCTCGCTCTGTCACTCACACTCAAGTCTATTTTCAACCCCTCTCTCTCTCTCTCTCTCTCTCTCTCTCTCTAGGGCAACCAAACAGACGTGGATGACTGAAATTCAACAGATGAGGAGCATCTGAAATACTGACCATCAACACGCCCTGTTGATGAAAACATCATTTGCCTTATCTCCTCTGAAAGCGGACACCTGTATCAGTGTTTAATGACTCTTTAATTCTAGTTTTCCTGTATTTATGTTCTGTGATGATCCGAGCCATCGTTTCTGTTCTGAACTAAAAGACACACAGCTCATCTCATGTGACGCTCATTCTGCTTATCCCTATCTATCTCCACCATCAGTCCCACATTTCCATTCCATCATCTAAGTGAAAATGGCACACATGACGCTGCACGAGTGCAAGAAGATTTTTCTTTTTTTTTTAAAAAGCACTCCAGGACCACATCAAAACTCTCCGTCTGCATTGATAAATCAAAGATGGAGGGATGTGAAAAATGCAAATAGCAGCCTGATACACAAACCACTTTAATCACCAATCCCTCTGAGGGAGAAGGATTCTCCCTCAGCTCAGAAGCTGCTGATTAAGACTCAAAGAACCTGCAGTTCTGTGTGTCGTGAGGGGGGGAAACACACACACACACACACACACACACACACACACACACACACACACACACACACACACACACACACACAAATTACATGTACTGTATCATTATGACTACATTTATTTTAGCATCATCCACTTCTTCATGAATAGAGATATCTTGTTTTTTAAATATAGATTCCCCTGCCTAATAAATTATAAAAGCTGGATGTTCATGAACTGTCTTGATGAAACTAAAAGAAATAGAAACCCTCTTCTCATCAATACATGTTGCTGTTCAAGAACATGATTACAACATCTATATCCACATGTTTCATCTTTATTGAGAAAGTTTATTTTATTTTTTTTCATCTCAACAGGGCTTGGTCATTAACCAAATGTGTATGAGATTCATATCCTCCTGGCTTGTAAATTGCTTTTCTGTCCTTGTACATTAGACCAGTTTGTTTCTCAACTGGTCCAGCCTATAAAGACTCACCACCAACTTCTTCAGGAAAATTGTGACCCGAAATTTCTGATATTTTTTCAACCAATCAGATTTATTGAATGAAAAATATTGCCGTTTTAACCTCCGATGGTCTGAAACGTGTGACAGAACAAAAAGGAAGGAGCCAAACCAACATGTTTAAAGAGCGCTTCATAGACTTTTTGAGACTTTTTTCTTTTCCAGTCACATGTTCGCGACCCACTGAAAACTACATCACTTTTGGGTTTCCGACCCATCAGTTGAGAACCACTGCGTTAGAGGAACTCTATATTTGCTGCAGGCTTGGAGATGGAAACATGTGTTGAGTAGTCTTGATTACATTGGCTAGTTAGTGAGTTCATCAAATGTATTGCATTAGTTGGATTTAAAAAGCTGATTAGTCTTAGATTAATTTACTTTGAGTTGGAGAACTGATGAGCTGAGGACTGCAGAACAACAGCAGAATCCAATCAGGTGGAGGAATTGAAACAAGAGGATGTTTTGAATGTGTCCTCTAGAGAGAATCATTTTGATGCATGTATGAAACCTTGGCATCCGGCCACAGTACAGCTCACAGCATGGAGAGAAGGTCGATTGTGTTTACATACTGTTGTGGGGGCAAATGTATGCAGTTCACATGAGGACGTTTGACACACAGCGTTATATAATGTATGCCCTGCAGGCGTGGCAGGTGGGGATCAGGTGGTGTCACTGAAGACACGGGGGGCGTCAGCAGCGATTACCTGAACTCAATTAACCGGTGAGTCATTCACTCTGTCCTTCATCCCAGACGCCATAGAGGGGAAAGTGTTGAGGTAATTGGCCCAGGCTGCTGCTGGTTTTCTATTATCATCTCTAATTATATGTATTTAATCTTCATTCAAGGTGTAAATCTGCATCTGATTAGACCGCTAGCATGGAAACTAGCAGCGCCTCAAAGACAAATGGTGTCACACATGTTGCAAAAGCACGAGGGCGAGCCACAGGTGGTTTCTCTTTGTGCATGCCATCGAGGAAAAATTATATAAGAATGTTGCAGTCAGAATACACTAACAGGTAGAGCTGGGTATTGTTAACCTCAAAATTCAATTCGATATAGATTCTTTGGGTCATGATTCGATTCGATATTGATCAATATGCTTCGATATCGATTCAATATTACACGTAGGTGAGAGAAATACCCAGATAACTACTCACAGTACCTTCTTATATTTGTTAAATAATTATGTTTATATTTGTTTAAAACAAACTGACTCAAAAATGTTTTTTATCATTGCATTATTCTTTTATACCAAAGAATAAAACATGAAAGTACAGTATGATCTAACGTGCACAATTGTGCCTGACTTGAATTCACAGCACCCGCAGTGCCCCCTAGTGGAGAGGGGTTCCATTACAACAAAGAGAAAATCGATATTGAATTGGGAAAATAATAATTGCAATGCATTGAGGAATCGATTTTTTAACGAGCCCTACTAACAGTTTGCTGTTTTTTTCCACTTTGACTGATCTACCAATTCTTCTATAATAAGTTGTTCAGTCTAAAAAAAAGAGGTTAAAGTACTCTGTGATATCTTTATATTTTGCCTCTTTTTTCATACCAACACTCAGAAACCCAGACTCTTCGTTTACCAGGATTAATGAAACAGAAAAGATGTAATCCTTACGCTCAAGCAGCTGAGATCAGCAAATAAGAGTTTCACTTGAAAAATGACTTAAACCATTAAGAAGAAGAGGAGATACTTTATTCATCCAGCGAGGGGAAATTCCATTTTTATACTCTATTGAGACATGCATCTCCTGTGTCTTACACACTTACTATTGACCAGCCTCATACCTCATAAAGTCTGAACTATCCCTTTAAGACCCGTCTGGATTAATGAAAATTAGGTGGAGACAGCATTTCCAATATTGCAGCTGCAATCGTTCTGCTTCAAAGTGCTTCTTTAAAGACCAATAGGTGACGTCCCTGAGACTACATCTGTGTTTTCTTACAGACAGTTTGTGTAAGTAAGATTGTAAAGTAAGATTTGGATGAAAGGTTGGAAGAGATTAGTTTATCTGACATTAATAAGCTGAGGTTCAGAAAACAGAAATGTGTTTCAAACCAGGTTGTAAACATGTTGAAGTCTGCTGTTTGTTTTGACTTTTTTTGATGTGTCTCGCAGGGGATTGACTCGCGTTTGGAGCCAGCCTCAAGTGGCCATTTGAAGAACTGCAGTTTTTTTTTTTTATTGTATTTCTCTACCCAAGGTTTCCCCTTAGTTAAAACGAAAGATCACAATTTAAGAGCTTCAATGTAAAAGGGAACTAGCACAGATGTTCTGTAAACTCATCCTCACAGTAAGACATTTCCAGAAACAAAAGGTTTACATGACGTGTTAAAAGCTGCCTGTCAGACTCAGATCTACTTCAACAGAACACGTCTGTTTTTAAAAGCTTCATGACCCCGTCCTTCCAAAACATCATGCTCTTCTAATCTGAGCACTGCTGCAACACGAGTCTTCATATATCACTGGAAACTCTTACATCACATGCTGTGATGGGGGAGCACATAAGAGAGGAGAAGCAGAGGAGGAGGAGAACCAGAAGAACCAGAATGTAAAAAGATGAAAGCAGCCAGAGGAAAGCGCGAGCGGCTTCAAAGAGAAGCACCAGTGATTTTTAACACCCGGGCCTTGTGTCAGTGTTGCCTTTATGCACAGCTCAAAAAAGACAGATTTTCTAAGCTTTACAGTGGAGATGGTCTGCCTTTAAAATTCGTACAGCAAAGTTAATCATGATGGTTTTAATCAGTTTTCTCTTACGTTTTAGAGAAGAACCTGATCTAAAATGGGGACCATGTTTGGCTTTCAGGATGTCGCTTTTTGTGCAAGTAAAATAAATGTCCAACACATGCATTACTTTATCAGACTGACTGGTTTAAGAGGGGATGCCAGGGAGCTTCAAAACAGCTTTTGCTTGGATGACTTTTGATTGCTTTTCACCATAATTTTCCTTTCAGAATGCTTTAACTCTGCAATATGTTGTTAGCGGCACACACAGACATTTGTGTAAAATATAGTCCAAGTGACAGCTGGAGCACTTTGTTCTCATCATAACAGAAATCCTTCTCTGTTTGCAACCACTTTCAACACAAAATATGTATTTGAACCCTCCCCAGTAAAGTACTTATTTCAGTGTGTGACAGTAAAAAGATGATTTATGAAGAAAAACAAACACTGCGCCTCAGTTAACTCAGGTGACTGACTCTTTGAAGAGGAAGGTTATGTTCTGCTCACAACACTGTTATTGTGGACATTTTCCCACGGTGGCAGCACACTCATACACCTGTGAATAACACTTCAATGGATTTCATGTTCAAGTGTATGTGAGACAAAATGCTTCGGTTGGCCAAGCCACTAGGTTACACCCAATGTGTGGAGGCTATACTCCTACAAACAGGCAGCCAGGGTTCATTTACATGTCTTAAACCTGCAACACAACAACAAGACAGGATAACAACATTGAGCTTTCCACCCTGAGCATGACGTCACAGCAACATTAGATTAGATCAGAAAGAATTCAGGTTTAGGGAACTTCTTCTTAGCGTCACTTTTAACACTTTAAAGTTATGTCCATTACTTATAGTTGACATTCTGTTGCAAGCATAATGGTTCAAAATTCCACTTTTTCAATATCATCTGTTTTTGAGTTGTTTTGAATATTAAACTTTGTATGATTATGCAAAAAAAATCAAGCATGTCTTTCATAAACCGTAGACAATACTGTCACAGCAAGACTCTATAGGTGGGAGCAGGATGGCCTAGTGGTTATGTAGCACGCCCCATGTACAGAGGCTGTAGTCGCTGTGGGTTCAAATCTGGTCTTGGCCCTTTGCTGCATGTCATTCTCCATTTTCTCCTCCAAACATTTCCTGTCTCTCTTTAGCTGTTCTGTCCAATAAAGGCTAAAATGGACCCAAAATATCTTTAGAAAAAGATTCTAAAGACACAGACACAAGTGACTAAAAGTCACTAAAGTGATATTTTCTTGAACCTGGCAAGTTGACACAGGGGGACTAAATCACTTCTACATTTAGACAAAATACCTCTCCTGTCTTGTCTGTCAGAGGTTAGGACTGTTAATCACCATTAACATATCCTTTATGTTTTTAAATTTCAGGAGTTTTCATACATTTCACTATGATTGTTCCCTGTCTGATTATGTGTGACAATTAAACTCGATTAATCCACACAT
Organism: Labrus bergylta; assembly: GCF_963930695.1. NCBI lineage: Eukaryota > Metazoa > Chordata > Actinopteri > Labriformes > Labridae > Labrus > Labrus bergylta. The sequence goes on along the minus strand of NC_089215.1, from coordinate 3,237,073 downwards.
CACAAGTAAATGTGTTCCCATTTGCCACTGCATTTTTGGACTATGAATGAGAGCATGTCACAAAAATCTGACGTGTCATTCGTCTATGAAGACAACAGAAATATGAAGTACATTCACAGTACTGTACTAAGTCAATACTAGTCTGGTTTCGATGCCATTGAACATCAAAGCAGCAAAGCCTGCAGGCTGTTTCCACTGCACTCACAGCATACTCCTCATACTCAACATATTGTAAAAGCTGCACATCCTTTTGATCAGTGCAGTCAAGTCAAGCTGTCAGTCCTCTGACCTGAGCAGCCACCTGTTGGATTTGAGTTCCCCTCAGGGTGCTGTGCAGAGTGTTTCTTTCTGATAAGATGTGAAACCAGACTTAGTCCCGAACAGCTGTTTGCCTTTACCGGCCGGTCAACATGCAATTCACATCCATCAGTTAAACACCAGCTGTGGGGCAATGGTGAATATAGTTAAAATGTAATTTCATTAGACACCATTAGAACAAGAGAGGAAGGATGGGAAGAGTTAAGGGAGATTGTCTACAATTCAAACATAAATATCATCCTCTCTTTGATGAACAGACAATCGAGGGTAACATACACCGTTCAGGTAAGACAATAATAATAAATCAGCCTGCACGAGTAGGTAAAGGTCTACATTTAAAGACTATACTTAGTGCCTAATCACTCAGGTAGGAGAATGGCCGCACTTCTCCAAGCATATTATTTGAATAAGGGTTGGTTGACAGTAGGAGTGCGCAATTAATCACCAATTTTATCAATATAGCAATAAGAGCCTTTGAAATAAACACAGTGCGAATGTCTGAATTTATCACGATAACAAAAAAAACTCAGCATATATGGACACATTACCAGTTGTATGGAAGCCTTTGTATGATGGTCGTGCTTTCACACCATTTTGATGCAGCTTAAGATAGCTATCAGCTAACCTTAGAGTCAATTGGTGCCAGTTTAGTGAAGAAAGACTTGGTCTTTGTCTTGGTCTCTGAGTACTCTGGTCTCGGAGAGCGTTAGTGTTAGCTGAGTAGTTCTGCAGTTTATAACTGACTATTGTTGGTACTTTTATCAGCGAAAGACACCAATCCAACGTTATAACCTCTGTTGGTCTGTTTTTTGTGTGTGCCGTCTTGGAAATGATGATCAAGAGATTTAAACACTTTCATGAAACTATATTTTCTGGCAGGAATAGATCCTCTAAAAGACGGCATATATGTTTCAAAGTGATGATAACAAATGTAAAATTATTCATGATAAGAAAAATGTTGGACACTAATCATCCTTGACAGCTAGAGGGTCACATGTGCTGGTCTCACATGGAACACATTTAGAGTATTCTCATTCCTTTGGATTAAAGACATTTTATAAACATGCCTGCTGAGCATTACATTTGTTTCATAAACTATTCCCCTCTGGGCAAACTACTGTACATGTTATCGTCAAGCGGATGTCATTGCAACTTATCCTTCTCCAGTTTAATCAGATTTTTTCATGCAGTCTCACATTCCTGTTAAATTTGAATCTCTCTGCAGAACTCGCCAAAAACTGGGGTTTTCACAGCGGTTCATTTTCAGCTCAGTCACATCAGCAATTTGAATTTCTTCATGCTAAACCAGGAGACATTTCAGACATGCAGCCAGGTTCATTTAATCAACACAAATGAGGGCTCTATTATCATATTAATAGGGGTTTTCATTCTTAACTAAGGTTCAATTAATTGAAATCAATTGGAAAGCATAAGCAGACGGAGACCAGGTCAATGATAATGATCCATCGTCCCTTAAGACTCAGTTAACACGCTCTGTTTGCCCCAGCTTATTGAGTGAAGAGGGCCTTAGCTTAGCATCATCGCTTCTACTTCAGCAGTGCAGCAAAGACTCCTAACACATGTTCGATACCATAATGAGGTCTGAAGCTGCCCATTCATTCTCACATTTAACCCTTTAAATTGAAAGACTGGTGCACCAGGACGTCAATGGAGAACGTCAATATATTGACTCCGACACATCTAAAGAAAAGTCTCTGACCAGTGAGCGGTTCTTATTGGTAAACAGGCGTCTCAGAGTTTTTATCAGGATCTTAGACTACGAGGGCCTCGGGGGGGCTGGTTTATGGAGTTTACCAGGAAATCAATACCACTTGCTCCAACACAAGTTGTCTAAACATGCATCAAATTGATAACAATAAAGATGCAATCAGTCAACTTCAGATGATCTTAAAAGATGGTTTGTTTGAAGCCAAGTGAAGCCGGTCAATCACTAAAATGTTGGAAAACCTTGGTCGATTGTTTAGTTTATACGTCTCAAATAATAATAAGGAAAAGGGCAACATTATAGGCTGACAATTATTGTACAAATATTTCAGCTATATTTTGAATTCTTATGAGATTTTGAGCTTTTTTTTTTTTTTACAAAAAAAAAATCTAAATGTTAATCAAAGAAAAACTTCTCTCCTGGTTTTATAAGCATGTTTCTTTCAAGTGCTGCCATTTAAGTATTGAGTCCACATCTTAAATCATAGAAGAAAAAAACTATGCAAGTAAAACAAGAAACCAGAGAGGAAATAACATCAGGACAAGGGAGCCCTTGGGCTCATCGACTTGTTTAAATTAATATAATATTTGATTTAATGCTGTTTTGCTCAGTTCTCCATCACTGGCTGATGATTCTTATTGACGTGCTGGATGCCCCAAAGTGCTCAATGGAAGACGTTTTTTAACCCCTGAGGCTACCCTTGGGTACAGAATAGGTGGGGAAAAGGACAAAGCTGGTGACCTGTTTGTTGGGACACCTGTAGAGAAACTGTATCAAAGCAACACAGTCAGATGTCCTCAGAAGATGATGAAAAACATTTTGTCCTTTCACCCGACTTGCTCCGCAGAGAAAGCAGGGTGAAGAGAGTGACGGCTGGAAGTCCCTTGTATTCTTTGGAGAGTGGGAGGATTAAAGAGCGCAGAGAAGATGAGAGAAGGCGATGTGAACGAGCTGGTGCAGATTACAGGCGTGCATGGCGTTCACACAGATTTTCATAAAGCTCATATCAAAGGAGCAGCTGGAGGAGAAAAGGCCGGGGAAGAGAGACACACAAGGACAGTCGCTGAAGAGGGGAGCGCAATCGACGTCGAAATGAGGAGGAGCAGGCCAACGACTTTAACTTTCCATGTATATATTCATAGAAAGCTCAGCACCTCTGCCTCTTTAACTTTAAAGGAAAAGCCCAGGCGGCTAACTCATCGGGGCTAATATTTTATACAGTGGTGAACTAAAACCTTGGGATGAATTCAGAAGCATCTTAAAAAATGCAAACCCCTTCAAAGAGCTGCAGTCTGAATCCATATGAAGATGCAGCTGAACAGATACTTTCTTCTTCGGCCTTGATGTAAACCCTTTGGGTGTACATTATTAAAATCTCTTCCCATTCTTCAGGGGGGAAAAAATGCTTCACTCAGACATATTTTTCTCTGACAAAGGACGTATGTTTTTGTTTAACTTTATCTTCTGTTTACTGTTCTCATCACAGTACCTAATAACTTATGTAATATGTTATCCAGGAGTCGTTTATTTGGGTGTATCTCAGCCATAAATCTTAAGACGGTTTCATTCTGTAGCGAAATTAATTTCCTGTGTTAGATTATCCGGGGCCTAAACTAAACACACAGTTCAAACTGGAGATGCAGAAGAAGGCCGTTTTATTTACACCATAGGCATGTGATCTATTTTGAGATATTATTGTTGAAGCTCTATCTCGCTGAGGTAATCTATGGAATATATCAGTGTACGTAGACGCTCAATCTTCTTTAGTATCTGTGAACACAAACTCCTCAGTGAAAAGAAGAAACACAACCAGAGCAGAGTTTATTCTGGAGTCGCTTCAGTGACAATAAACAGAGACGTGACTTTCCCATTCAAATCAGCCTTATTTATACATATCCGCAACTATTTTGGCTTCACTTTTGGTAAATGATCATGCCGCATGTCCATCCTTTTATATAGCTCATGCATAGTTCAGTTCCTCCAGCCTTTGTGTGCTTTAATCTCTGATCATTGGGCCTGGAAACTGTAGTCACCTCTCATGATAAACCATGTGACATGTATTTGTCGGGTGTTCCTGTTCCAGGTTCTCTCCAAATATCATATTTTGAAACCTTAGAAATCAGCATGTTTTGTTTGTGAAGGTTCAAGACGTTTTCGGGGGGTACTCATCGCTAGGGCCTGACCGATATGAGATTTTTTGTGAACGATACCGATATCAATATTTGGGAGAAAAAAATCTGATTCCGATATGTCGGCAAATATCTTTCTTAAATCTTTAGAGATAGATAGATATAAATGTACACGTTTATTGTGTTGATCCCTCAAATGCAGTTACCAAACATATGTGGAAAAGATATAAGAAGAAGACAAGATGGTCACTCAACTGAATAATAACTGTGCATGCATGTGCATCACAGCTTGACACTCTAGGGAGTGATGATGCTCGTTGTAATCAATATAGCGCCCTCTGCTGGTGACAGAGAACTGCTCGTGTAGTACAATGAAACTCAAATGAAATGCTACTTGACTGGTGAATAAATCGAGTAATATCAGCACATATCTGTGTTAAAATAGCCAATATGCTAGTCACTGGGTAAGCTTATATCGTCTGATATTATCGGCTAGTCGATTAATCTGTCAGGCTCTACTGATGAGAGACAAAGTCAATAAATTTGTGTTGGAAAATAGAACTTCTGGCCACAGGAAAACCCTGTTGTTTTTCTTAGAAACCAAATTACACCATCATCAAAATTAACAAAGAAGACATTAGAAGATCAGATTAGTTTAATGTACTTCCATCCAGTCTGATGCTACAGTAGCATGCACTTTTTTATCCTGGGGATAAATGTCATGTGTGAGATGAGAATGAGGAATCAGCAGGAGAGCTAATTTGGGAGGTTTTCAAAGTCTGTGTCTCTGTGTGTTGTGTTTACATCGTGTGGTTTGGATGTTAGCGTCACTGTCTTCTAGCTCTTTTTAAAATTGAATAACTTATAATAAAACTTCTTTGGAGTGCTCAAAAGACGTGCCCATAAAATATGATTTAGAGAGTGGAGGAGAAAAGAGCTCAAAAGTATCATGTTTAACTCAAGTAGCAATTGATCTTTTCAGACGAGGACTTTATGTAACACAACTTGATTGGTGAAAAAGATCAAATCAAGGTTTCACTGAGACACAGAGGCGAACTGGCTGCATACAAATCCACACCTTTATTATCCTCATATGGCGCCCTTTCAAGGTTCAATCTAAAGCAGCACTTGTAGCCGGGGAAAAAAACAAAAAAAAGTGCCATGAATTGCTAATGTATGAAAGGAAGCTAATTGGCTGCTAGCAGGTGGGGTTTACCAGCCTTGTTTGAATGTTCAGTCAGGAAGTCTCACTGTGAAGTCAAAGCCATTATTGCAGCTGAGGAGTTACAGTTGAATTTGGTGGCACAGGTGCTGCTGAGCTCTGTGTGCTGCTTTGAGCTGTATACTGAGAATTCAGCAGGGAGGAAAACAAAGGCGGAACGGAGTCACATAAAATATACAGAAGCTGAAGTAATGAGCCAACAGAATTCATCACAGCTACTGTATATTCATTAATAAGGAAGCACAGAGGAGGAGGAGGAGGAGAAGGAGGCTGGGAGTGAGCTCAGATCAACTGAACTGAGACGATACATGAAGGACATCAGGTAAGGAAGTTGCTGCAAGTTTTCATAGAACAATAAAGATGAATGGTTGATTCATGATGACGTCATATGATTGATGTTAGCTGATTGAACTATCATGATTCTGATGCAACTTAATGCAATATTCTGTTGTTGTGACCCGTGTGCTCGGCAGCTAAAGTCATGTGAGGATCCTCTGCACATTCACCTGATGTGCAAAATACAGTTCAGAGAAATGAGAATCTTAATTTGCAGGTCCGTACACAATAAATCTGAATCTAGTGTGTGGTTTTATTTGCTTACTAACCAATCATTTTAGTCACCTTTGTAGCATAAATTCCATAACTGAAACGTCCAAGCATTGGGTGGCGGTACTTCACAACTTTCCCCGTAGGCTGAGAGCTCAACTAGTGTTCTGTAGCTAGTCGGAGGGCAAACTCCACAAAGCGAAAACAGACGGTACTAAAAGAGCAACACAGCTGTATACTAACTACACGTTTTGGACTTTGCTGAACGCGATAGAAATCATCAATCAGGAAGACAGTTTAAACCTTTTTTGCTTTTTTCTGGGAGATCCCTCAAAACAGACCGTCTTATACACAGACACAGCTAATATTCCAGATTTTAGGGTAAGCATTTGTTGACATGCAGAGGGTGGAAGTAAATAAATATAGCTACCTATCGAGATGTACTATTATGAGGCTCTGTGCAGTACAGGGAGCATTATTTGATAAGAGAGGCAGATAGCCTCTGCGCTCGTTTCAAGCTAGCTAACCATTTTGAGTATCCATCAATCCAGCAGATACTTTAAAGTTTTATTTAAATAAACATTATTCTAGTCCTATGTAATATGCATGGTTGTGTGAAGAGCTGAATTTACTCTGTTTGGTGCTGTTGACAAGCAGAAAGTATAAAAACATATCAGAGTGAAGCTGAGCATCGACAGTCAAGATCACACACATGGATATTTAATGAACAGCAGCGACATGCTTTACTCACACTGTACACTAAACAAACATCATTTATTTTTCCTCATGTTAGCGGAGCGAATGCAGAGTCTGTTTCATGTGACAGACTCTCCACCATACAGGTCTCACACACACACACACACACACACACACACACACACACACACACACACACACACACACACACACACATACACACATAAAGTCGAGCACTGTACACCTGAGCACACATATACCTCAGCCTGACACACATTCACACTAAATCACACTTTCATTAACGCGAGGTCAGACATTCACAGCAGCACACACACACACACACACACACACACACACACACACACACACACACACACACACACACACACACAGAGTATGAAAGGTGAGGGGGGGGCTCCTCTTCACCACCCTGCCAGGCTCCCTCTCTGTAACTGTCAGCACTGTGTTAAAAGCTTTTAATATGAGGGATGGCGACTACAGCCGCACATAAAAAAATAACATAATAGTTCATGAGAGAGGACAGGATGACGGAGGAGATCTCATGGAGTGCTGGCAGGAGAGCGAGGGGGAGGGGACCGAAGTAGAGCTGCAACTAATAATTATTCTCATTATCGATTCATCTCCTGATTTTTATCTTTTCATTAAAACTGAACTCCAATTTCATAGACTATAGTGAATGATTTATCAATGAATGGTCTAATGAAGGCTGCAGAGGCAGAGTCAGGGATGTACTCACTAATGGTCTAACTCAGCTCTGGTCCCCCAACCTTGAGACTGGGCACCTCTAGGGGGACCACAAAGATCTCAAGTGGGGGGGGGGGGGGGGGGCACAAGGCTCTGTCTGCTCTGAGGTTGTAAAAGTTAATTAAGAATTTAATAATTTAATACTATCTTAATGTTGATTATAATTTTAATTCTTGACAAATTTTGTGGGTCCTGGGGGAACCAAGTGCTCCAAAGAAAAAGGTCTTTCCCATGATGCAAGAAAAAAACAATCCAGAATGGTTTAAGATTGATGAAGCCAGAGAGAGAGAGAGAGAGAGAGATAGAGAGAGAGAGAGAGAGAGAGAGAGAGAGAGAGAGAGAGAGAGAGATTAATGACATTTTGGAAAGGAGCCGCAAGTCGGACCCGAACCTGGGCCGCCCGCTTGGTAGACTAAAGCCTCCATACATGGGGTGCGACTTAAATCACTAGGCCATCTGCACCCCCCCCTCAATTTTGAAGCTGTTTCCCCATAAATACAAAAATTGAAACCATTCTATGGTACTCCACAACATCATCTCACTATGTCTTTTGTTATTGTTTTGACGGAGAGACCAATACCAGCTGGTGCGGGGGAATATATTTCACATTTCTATTTGATTTGAGTGTTGCTCCTAAAGGTTTTGATGAATTTTTTTCCAGTGATTGATCATGTCCGCACCACTTTTCAGACTCATAACTTTTTCTGAAAGTTATGTGTCAAATAGAGGGCGAGCAGTGTTCCTGTCTGTTGTTGACACAGTCACACAGCACGTACTACTGCTGACTTTGTCTAGACCAAAGAAACTACAGGTCACACACAATCAAGATTTCTCCCCCTCCCCCATCTCTCTTTCTTTCTCCTACATCCACACTCCCTCACACACACATATATATAGAAGATTTTTCCCCCATTTCCTCTCCAGACTTGTTTTTCTTTTGACCTTATTTCTTCCTTCCTCTCGCTGTTGAAACTGATCTTTTATTCAGCCCGATTCTAGTTTAGAAGTTGTATTAATGCTTAATTAAACTAACATGAATTACATAAAGCGGTCCTTGGGATTACTTTGCCAACGGCGTCAGTGCATTGTGTGTTATGTATCGGGCCCGGACTGGAAATAGAACGCAAATCAAAGTCTTTCTTGGAAGTGGAGCACATGAGGGAGGATTTCAGACTATCCTAGGAACATTCTGTCTCGACCTATATCGTCCATAAAAAAATGTGAAGCTTTGATAAAGATCATAAAAACATGGCAAGGCAGGACATTCTTGCTAGATATACCGTTAGGCATCAGTCCATTGGGTTCCTATGACTGTATTTTTTCTCAGACAGAGAAAATGGCTATTTAGTGTGAACAGGCATGCTGGCCTTTAATTAAACCGTTTTCTATTTATGCTGTAACCTCTGTGTCAACCGGTTTCATTCTGCCAACAGGGACCCCCAGAGTCATTAAGCTGCAAGACACATGCAGCATCAGAGCACAGCAGTGTTCACCTGTCACCTCTGTCACACTCTGTAACCGTGGATGTAGTATTTATACCCCAAGGAAAGCTTTAAACAGTCTAACAGAAGTGAGTGACGGCGAGGATCAGGGGGGAAGTGAAGCGTTAAAAAAAGAGGACACGTGTTGAGACGCTCAACGCTGGTGCAGATGACTGAACATCGCTCAACGCCTGCAAGCTTTAATACGACCTAAACTATGTCCACTCTGGGAGCTAGATACAGAATGTGGATGCATGGTCTTTCTAGGATTAGAGAAGGTGTGAGACTAGCAAATCTAACCTGATCCCTGTTCAGGTAACATTTGAGGTAACACCCCAAATGTGTTGGATAGAGATCAAAACACCTGGTCATGCTGTAGTTTGTGTAGAAATCAACTAAATATAACGCACAGAAATGTGTACATGCCATGGACACAAATATTGATTTTTAATGACTTTTAATCTGAAGTTCATTTCTGCAGTTCATTGGGGTTTGATCATAGCCTGGAAATAAATCATGGAGTCTAACTGTTGTCACCCGTTGGTTTCTGAAGAGGTGTTATCGAGGCAGACGATGGCAGTCGCCATATTGAAAGCGCTGTCTCAACCCTAACTTTGGATTAGTCCAACAGGCACAAAGAGATGGAGCTGAGGGCGGGCTTTAAGCCTCCTGGTCAACAGCGACAACGTGTCCAACGTGTCAGTCAACTTAGCCACACCCCCAAAGTTCGCTAATGTGTGAATAATTGGGGCAGTGGCTGAGTTGACTCTTAGGCTTAATAAAATCAAAACAGATTAGTTTTATGGAGAGAAAATAAGCCCTGTCCTCAATCAATCCATCAATCATTATTTGTATATATAAGTGTAATCTCAAGACGCTTTACAGAAGAGCAAAATATGGAAGCATATAGGATGATTGACCTGAAAAACACAACAAAAAGTTTTAATGTTACAGACGTTTATTTTTCTTCCGATTAAAAATACATTGGATTGCAACTGTGCTGACTGACTCAAAACAAAAACAAAAATTACTTGTGAATTTGTACGCCCCTCTAAATTACATTTTTGTGACCATTTCAATAACTGACTTGGACCAAATTGTGACCATAGCACAGCATGGGGAAGGCTGTCTTTCAAACTGGCTTATTACTACTGACCAGTTAAAATAATACCCAACCTGACTGAAGTCGACCTTTCCTCTTTTTCCATTACTGTTCACTTTTTGATGACAGCTTTTCAATTTTGTCTCCTGTCCATCCCTTCCAGAGAGTCACTTTTTTAAACATATGTCTAATCTCTGAGGAGATGTGCGAAATGTGGCACACCGTGAGACTTGGTGCGGTAGTGGTGCAGTGTGGAATTTTAATAAGCAGCATACGATCCTGTTCCCGCACACACACACACACACACACACACACACACACACACACACACACACACACACACACACACACGCACACACACACACACACACACACACACAACTCGTGGAATCAAATCTCTCGATGCTCTGCCTGAAATGAATTCACTTTTCCCACGTCAGCCAGAGGAAAAATGTTATCTGCAGCCGACCAAAACCAATTTGGAACAGAATAAATGATGTACCTGACATAAGAAAAAAAGCTGTGATCCCTTGTTGCACGCTTCATTTCTCTCTCATGACACCGCGGTAACTGATTGAACAGCCAGAACACTCGGTCAGTCTCACAGATGATCGTTTCCATGCAAATAAGCGCAGAGCAGACAGCACACTTAACGAGCGCTGAGATATAGGACGCCCTGCAGCCGATCGATAAACAACTTGTGGAAGTGACTCATCACCAGGAACCTCACCCTCCCTCACCCCGCAGGCAAAACGCTGAGGCAACAACACCCCCACCCCCTCCTTCGACTGCTCCAGAAGAGACAAGGAGAGATGTGATGGCCCCCACTCAGACACAAGTGGTGAGCTGGCAGCGAGACCATCCCGTTTCATTGATCCGCTCAGTCCGGATCTGAGAAATATGACTGAGGTCTGATTCCCTAATGGGACCACAAATGCAGCAGTCGGGCCGCGGCCTGTCCACATGATGTATGATGGGCGGATGGACGGAGAGCTCGATCCTCTCATTGTCAGCTAATCGCCATGTGTTTCTGTCGGGCCGTGGATAATACCGTCTTGTCTTCAGCTCTCAGTGCCCATCCCCCACCGTGCTTTAGATCAATGTCATACATACATACATGCCCCACTCATCCATCTGCACTCTCTCCAACTCCATCCACCTTCCCATGGGGGACAGGCCGAGAGCTGTGGTCATAGTTAAGTGCTGATAATGTGGTGATGCACATTAAGTACATTTAGAATTGAATGTATGGTAAACAGCGTCTTTGGGCTACAGTGCCACTATTTGTAATCAAGTAAACTCTGTCCAGAAGACGTCTAGAATAACAGACCTGATCCAACGCATTTTTGCCCACCATAGTACAGACCTGATCCAGGGCATGAGGCCCTGGAAAAGGATTTATTTTACATATTTAAAATACATTTAAAATCATCGTTGTTAGACTAGCAGTTCAACGCTGCTCGCTGCCTTCAATGCGACATATTGCACAGCCTGACTTCATATTTTTCTCGCGTCTTAAATAGTGCAAAAGAAGAATGTTGAAACTAAGGCTGGCTACACACTAGACCAGTGGTTCTCAAACTTTTCACAATGTCCAACATTGAAATACATTGGTGCAGGATGTGTCTCGTCTTGAGTCGTATTTTCTTACTGTTTTGCGTCGTCTGTTGCTAGCGTGTGCTGAAGCATCACTGGCACTTTTAACGTCGCCTCTTGCACTTGTGCAGGGTTCAATGTTTCAGTTTCAGTTTTTCAGTTTCTGCTAGGCTGCTCGACGTATCCGCCACACTTTTCTTCCAAATATTTCCCCATTTGGAGCCAGAAATGCAAACATTAACTGTCATAGTTGCTTCCTCTGCTTGCCATCAACATCTGAATTTACAAAATCAGAGACTCCCAGTGTACCAACAAGACTTGAGGGATCCCGCACACCACCAGTGTGAAAATGAATGCACAGGACGATTTTGAAATCCGAAATGATCATTAAAAACATGGGAGATTATAACACACACACTAGAAGGGTTGGCCAGACCGCGAGACCACACACCTGCTTTTTGTAGTGTTCACAGACATGAGATCTCACAGTTACGTAGGTCATCAAATATGACTTCAGAAGGAAAATAAATATGGAGGATGACAAAACTTTATGTCTTGATATAAATGAAGGGCTGTAATTTCTGGAGATGAAATTAAATGAAAATATTGTGGAATAGTAAATTCACTCAACAAAGCTTTATGTCTTTGTCAACAACTTCCATGAAGGAATCCTAGACATAAGAAGGCTGCTTTTTTTCAGGTTCTTTAAATCTGGGTCTTGGGTCCCAGGGTCTGGCGAGGCTAGGGGGAGGAGACTATCTGCATTTCAGCGGGTTTTCAGAATTTATTGACTTTAATAGAGAAGGCAATATTCGACTGAGATGAAGTAATATATAAAACGAGAAAAGCCTGGCTCCTTCAGTCTGCAGATGATATCAAACCACAATATTGAAAAAGGAGTCTGATATGATCGGGCCAATCAATCATTCAGAAGGGTCATTTTTTTTTCTCAAAACACAAACGTAAGTCAGTTAATCTCATGATCAGAGTAGGGAAACTGGATTAAAGCCAAGTTATTGAAGGTAACCTACGATGAACTGGAAAGAGACAACTATGAACCACCTACCTTTTTTACACCTTGCAGTTTAATGCAGTTTGTCAGAGCACTGTATTGATCGTCAACCAACAAGAACATATTTATAACATAGCTTTTTAGAACTTTAAATACCAAAGGCTGAACGTTTACATCCATAAACATATTTGTTTTCTAGTTGATAACAAATATTGCAATTTTTTTAAGATTCTTTTGGTTTAGGCACCAGTGTAAAATATTTCCCTTATTATTACAGCGCTATTTATATACTCTGCACACATATTTATATAAGTAGTATTCATGCACATTGGCTTGTTACTTCTTTAAGAAAAGTCTGTATGGCCTTATTCACACACGCACTCCTGAACATTTCTAGAAAATTCCAAGACAGGCCCCTGAATTTTTCTTTACTTGCCTGTTCACACATGCACCTATCATGGGGGGACCCAGCCAGGAGGCAGGGGGCCAATGACTCAAAAAGGAACATGTGTAAATGGTGGATGGAACAACAATATTCATAATGACAGTTTTTGTTTTTATATCTATGCTACATGTAACTAGATTAATTCACAGTGGCTAAGAACATACTGGCATGCAGAAAGGGAGTAGAAAGCAGCTTCACTTTGTGCACAACGATCCAAAACGGCTGTGTGATATAAAGATGACCTCGGGTACTTTTCCAGAATATTTCCAGCAGTTTTCTCACTTCAGCTCACCCAAACCTCATGCAGATATTTTCCAAGACAGCTTGCAGTATAAACAATTTGGGAAAAGTCGAGGTGAATAAATCAACCATTTGGGTTCACACACGCAGCTCACCTCAGACAGTTTCAGGAGTGCGACAAAACTGGATGTGTCTGATTGTCAGTAAGATAACAAAAGAAACTTGGTAGCTTGGTCAAACGAGACTTTGTCCGCATTTTACTTCAATAAACTTGGAACATGTACATGCATGGACCAGAAAATAAAAGCAAAAATGTGCAACAAAGAATTTGGGCTTATGTGGAAAAAAAGGTGTTTCCACAAACTGGCAAAAATTGTATGACACACTTGAAGCAAATTATTTAATTGGCCACTGGAGAAACGTAAATTAACAGCGAATAAAAATGAGGACTGAGGTGACTTAAGGAGTCAGTGAAACTCAACATTAAATTAACATGAGAGAAACAAAAAATGTCATATTTCCAGTGCATTTCCGCTGCCCCTCTTTCAATGAAGTCATCTCATTATGGAGTTATCTTCTACATTTTTAATGGCACCCAACTGGAGATGTCACTGTTTATCTCAACATGCTAATATTGACATCGAATTAAGGGGTAAAATGCATATTAAATTTCCTTTTTCTTTTCTAAGTTTCTGGCAAATTTGTGCTAAATTTGCAATTTTACCAGACGTGGGACTGTGACTTTTAAATCCTGACAAAGAAGAAGTGGGTTAATTTTTTATACTCTATTATTATTTTACTGCTACTTGGAAAATAATTTAAAAAAAACAATTAACAGTACCAAAATGTGAACTTGGTGTGTGGGCCACACAAAATGTCAAAGTTTGGTGCTTGTGCAGCCGTGAGTTTCTCCAGGCCTTGGAGGCAGTGGAGGCAATTTTCCTCCCTGGATGTCTGCAGGAGGTAATGGGAGAGATGCACTCGTAGCAGCAGCAGCCACTGTGGCTGACCTTGGTGCTCCTCACGAATCAGCCAAGCACTCAGCCCGAGCCCAGGCAGGGGAAAAATCACTGTGAATAATTTCTTAATGCTTTCACAGAGGAACAAAGCGGGAGGGAGGGGGAAAGGGGTCATGGAGGGAGGGAGGGAGGAGAAAGGAAAAAAAGTAGAAGACGAAGGAGGAGAGAGACTGTGAAAAGTTGAAATAGATGATAGCGAGACGGACAGCAAATAAGAAAAGGAGACAAAGAGAAAGAGGAGAGGAAGAGGAGCGTGATGATGCATAAAGTCAAAGTAAAAAGGAGGAATGGAAGAAAGGAGGGCTGAACATAAAAAAGGGAGAGGAGGGAGAGCTGTGTCCGGTGTCCTGGGATCATGCTGCAGTCTACATTATTCATCGCAGCACCAGTTTCATCCAGGGTGACTTACAGCGCTCATCATTTACATGCCATCACCCATGAATTATTAAAATAATGACTTGTGCGTCTGACGAACCATAAAGTGTAAGGGTGAGCTCCCTGAAGGGAAACATTGACTTAGAGGTCAGTCATAGGAAGCTACACCCTGAATAAACATACTGTAGTCTCAGTACGGATTTGCGTTTTGTGACCACAGGAAATATGTGGCATTATTTACATTTTTCATAACATGGATCACCTATCTCCAGCAGAGAAATGAAACAACAGCTTCTGGTAGACAGGAAGCAGAAAAACATCCGAGCATGAGCACCTGTGTGCATATTGAGTGGATGGTAGGGGCGAATCAATCCAAAAATATTGAAAAGCCTAAGCCTTTGTTTAGAGTCTCAACAGCAGCATCAACAGGACATGATCTGTCTGTCTCTTCTGTGTTTACATCAACATGGAGTGGAGAGAACCCTGATGACAGGCAAGGGCATAAAGTTCTGTCAGAAAATGTTTTTTTCAGGACATTGTGATGTCATAGCGGAGTTGACCTTTGAGTTACACATTAAGAATTTCATTATCTTTTTGTGTGAGCTGTGTCATAATTAGTGAAAGAGTCCATGAGTTATGGCTAATGACATTTTTAAGAGTTCACATTGACCTTGAGCTTGGCAAAAAAATCCTTCTTATCCAATGTCTTCACTTTGTACAGACGGATCAAAAGTTCATGGATGGATGAATGGATGGATGGAAGGATGGACAAAAAGGATGGATGAAAAATGTATAAATGGGTGGGTGGGTGGATGGATGGATGGATGATGGATGGATGGATGATGGATGGATGGATGGTTGGTTGGTTGGATGGATGGATGATGGATGGATGGATGGATGATGGATGGATGGATGGATGGATGATGGATGGATGGATGAAGATTATGGTTAAATGGATGGATGAAAATTGAATAGACAGTTCATGGATTGATGGATTAATGGATGTAGAGAATGAGAAATGGATGGATGGTTATGGATAAATAGATGGATGATAGATGGAGTGATGAATGAAAATTAAATAGATGGATTGATGTATGGACAGAAGGATGGATGGATTCTGGTAGAACAAGAACTTGCGGCCATGACAACAGACAATGTTGTAAAAGGAGGGTTGCTACTTTACATGAAGCCTAACCGGTCAGCCCAAATATTTATAGAATTCACAAATTTTTACCCAATATTGAATTGGTGACTTGACGAAACACACAACATAAAAATTCTTACCAATTTATCCTAAATTCCAAATAAATGCCAAATTGAAGAAAATTCGTTTGAGGTGTTCATTTGACTGGAACACAGATCAAAAATGTAATGCCTCCAGCTGCAGCTATTAGCACAGAGGCACAAAAAGCCATCGTGATTTGGGCCCAAGTATAACTTGATATCAGATCAAAGCCTATTTTCTTTTAGCACCACCCACTTCAAGTCTATGGCTCATTACACCATCTAAATCGTCCTGCTCGCTTAAATATCTTGATATTTTAAGCCTTGATCTTTCTAGGATCTGAAAAGATCAAGGCTTGATGAGGAGGGAGAGAAGGATAGGATCTGAAGCACATGGTTATATAGAAAGAGCTTTTTAATAAGGTGTACTATTAAGCTCTCTTACTTAAACAGTGTGCTCATCTTTTCCTATCCTGACTCAGGTGTCCTGTCTGCTGAGACACCAGTTTGAGCCCCGACATTCCCATCATTGATCTCTCGAGTCATTAACACAGGATTAAACGATTCATTGGAGCTTGTGCATTATGGATAATGTGAAATATATGTTGTTTTTGGTTTGAATAGGTTTTTGCTGATATGTGGGTTGTTTTTATTGTTTTTGTGCTTGCTTCTGTGGAGGCAGCACATAAGTCCAAGATCAATTGTTTCCAAGGTGACAAGAAAATATATATTTTATGACATCGTATAGTATCGTATCTTATCACAAGATTTCATAATTTATAACTTCCTGACGAAACATACGTCTCTGATTAAGCGAAACCTGAAGATGCAACATGTGCTTTCCTCTGCAAAAACTCTGATATAATGAACTCTGATGTACTGGTTCAGGTCTTACCTTTGTGCTGCTGTTGGCATCAAATGGGCGTATTGAGTTTCTGATCCACAATGCTGACCCAAAGCAGCTTCAATTTATCTGATAACAGAAAAACAGATGAACAAAATAGCGTTACAATCACAGCCATGTATTATAACCTTGTTACCATCTATCCACCCCTAAAGTATGGATTCATACTGAATATTATAACAGTCAAGTTTAAGCTTCTTCAGCTATTGTTTTCTCATACAAGAGTTGTTTTTGTATTGCACACACTGTGGGATCAGAGGCTTTGAGTTTGCAAAGTGTCCAACTAAATAAAAATGACTACAAAAAACAAATCCAACTGTCCCCGAGTCTTTTTCATACCACCCACCATCAACCAGTAAGAGCCGTTCAAACCAGTTCAAGTAACAGCAGTCCACATAATGTATTGTTAGCATTGTTCTATATTTACTGCTGCCGTGCAGAGATAATTTATACTGTCGCCATATATAGTACATTTCATAGTTTTACAGTACATGGTTATTATAAACTAGATCCAGGTGTCAAATTAAAGGCTGCTGAAGCCTGCAGGTCTGGCAGAGTGGAGCTTCTAATCTCATTTTATGAACTGTAATATTCTGCTCACGTGTCTCTCTTTATTAATTTTCCCTCTCCAGTACAGTCTTTTTGCTTTGCCAATTTCTAAAGCTTACTTTGAAATAAATATTTAAAGTTGAACTTGTGTAAAACACAAAATGAAATGGCAATGATGATTAAACCACACATAACCGTCTTTTGATAACTGCACACCAGCTTTCTGGTGCAGTTAATATGAAGCTTGGTTTAGATGTCTTATGTGAGATGCAATACTTAAATGTTCTTAGCATGTGGTTCTGTTCTCCGTATCGGGATTCATAATAAGCAGACAGGATATGTGAGGGAGTATGTAAAATACATTTAGTTAATGGTAAATGGGCTTGAGCTTGTAAACTTTTCTAAACTTCTAACTTTTCTTTTGATCGGCAAACTGGACCAGCTGGGGCTCAGCACTTCCCTGTGCAACTGGCTGCTGGACTTCCTCAGCGAGAGGCCTCAGACAGTGCAGAAGTTCGCGGACGACACAACAGTGGTTGGTCTCATCTCCAACAACGATGAGATGCACTACAGGATGGAGGTCAGCCAACTGGCCACGTGGTGCAGAGACAACAACCTCTTCCTGAACGTCGACAAGACCAAGGAGGTTGTTGTCAACTTCCGGAGAGTCCCCACTCCTAAACACCCACTGACCATCGACGGTGCTGCTGTGGAGTGAGTGAGCAGCACCACGTTCCTGGGGGTTCACATCAGTGAGGATCTCTCCTGGACAACCAACACCACATCACTGGCCAAGAAGTCCCAGCAGCGCCTCTACTTCCTCCGCAAGCTGAAGAGAGCACGAGCCCCCCCATACATCATGTGCTCCTTCTCCAGAGGCACCATCGAGAGCATCCTGACCAGCTGCATCACTGTGTGGCTTGGGAGCTGCACTGCTGCCAACCGCAAGACCCTGCAGCGCACAGTGAAGGCTGCTGAACGGATTATCGGAGTCCCACTCCCCTCTCTTCTGGACCTCTACGGTACCCACCTCACCCACAAAGCAACCAGCATTGTGCGTGACCCAACCCACCCCTCACACAGCCTCTTCAGCCTCCTGCCATCGGGGAGACGGTACCGCAGCCAGCGGGCCGGCTCCACCAGACTGGGAAACAGCTTCTTCCACCAAGCTGTCAGGAAGCTTAACTCTCTCCCCTCCTTCCCCTCTGCCCCCACGAACACTGGACGCTGAAACCCCCTCCCGTTTGCCACCAAGAACTCTGTACTAATAACTCTGAAGCTAACAATTCAAAAGCACACTCAGTTTACTGCACATTGCACATATTGCACAAGTTTACTTTTTCTTTAAATTTTATTTTATTTTATTTATTTTATTTACCATTTTGACCTTTTGCACAATTTAGAATTTATTACTGTAAATATTATTTATCTTATTTTTACCTCATTTTATTTTATCTATTTTACCTTATCTTATTTTACCTTATTTTGACTGTATTGCACCGCGGGACGGAGACAAACGCAATTTCGATTCCACTGTATGTCTGGCATATTTTGAAATTGACAATAAAGTGGATTTTGACTTTGACTTTGAAAAAAAAAAAAAAAAAAAAAAAAAAGCACTTTTCTCGTCTTCTGACTACTACACTGCATGTCACACCTACACATTCACACACTGATGGTAGAGGCTGTTATGTAAAGTGTCCATCAGAAGTAACTAATCCCATTCATACACCGCTGTCAAAGCAGTGGAAGCAACTTGGTGTTAAGTGTCTTGGCCCAAGGACACATTGGACATGTGGCTACAGGAGCTGGAGATCAAACCTCTGACCTTCCGCTGAGACGACTAACTGAGCCACAGCGGCCATTTTTTTGTCCTGGCAAAAGCAACACCTGGAAACTGTTCCCTTCAAAAAGGCGAGTCGGACAAGTTTCTTATCCACCTTCTGTCTTAATTGATCAATTGTTAAAATCAGAATTCCCACCCCTTCTTGAGTTTGATTGGTGAGTGAGGGAGAAGTGACTTGGACGATCGCCGTGCTGTTCCAAAAGTTAAACTTTTTTTAAATGTGAGCGTTTCGACAAAAAAACAGTGCATGCTGAGGTCATTATGCACTCAGGACACAGAGCGCTAAAAACACTCTGAATTGGTATGGGTCCTGCCAGGACAAAAAAAAGGCCTCAGTGGACACAGACCCAAACTGTCAAATACATGCCAAACATAAAACCAAATTTGATATATTCTTGAGTAAATACCGACGCAAAAAACACAATCCGACAATCAACGTTAATGAAAGAATACGACAAGTTTTTGTTCAAGTTTGGATGTTAAAAAATGTTTTAGGTTGATCCTTTATTTATTTGTTGGACACTTATTCTGTTACACTACAAGCTAAAAAACTTTATGAATCATCTTATATTTTCCAGCTATTACTTCATAAAATGTCTGACTTGAATTAAAGTCTCTTAGAAAGTTAACAAAACTTTTTATCATTTAGAAATTCTCAACAAGGATAGACTTGTTTTGTTACCTGTATTCACCAGACTGTGAACGACTGATCGAGCATAAAGCATTTCTATCCTTGCTCAACAACATCTCCAAGGTTTTTTAGAAGAAGATTAACCTTTCTTTAACTGCTCTGAGAGGTCTTTTCTTGGCCAGAGAGCCTTGACCAAAGCGGGCTTTAAAATGTCTCGGGGGTTTGTAGCAACAATAAAGTTATCATTCTTACTGAATGTTTAGTAAGAATTAAGAACTTGTGCAGCTCAGTTCTGGATCTTTTAATGAAAGAACTGTCCAAAGTTCAAAGTCGAATCGTCCAATTTGATGATTTTTCTGAGCTAACATGCCCTCTGGCAGAGGATTATCAACGAGACTTGCTAATAACACAGGGAAAAGAAGCATTACATTTGATGATCACTGGATAGAAAGCTTGAGTGGTTGTATTCAGAAAGTTTCAAATAGACTACAATATGAATGTTCAACATAATTAGCCATTGGAGAAGCGTTTCTTCACCGTGCTGCAAAGCTTTGAATTTTTGTCACTGAATGCAAGGGGGAGATTAACGTTGCACGCCGATAGTAATAAGTGTGATTTACAGAGCATTATTAAGAACAATCGAAGTTAAAGGATTTACATTCAACACCAAAGCCTTGTCTAATCTTTGGAGAATATATCCCACCCGTTAGATTGCACAGTAAACTGGGAGCAGCTATGAGATGGGAGTGAAGCTCTGAATGAAAAAGGTACTATAAAGCGTTTCAAGCAGAATGCTGATCAAAGGAAGACTCTGTCTATATAATAAAAATGCTAATCATTAATTACTGCTAATCATCGTAGTCATCTGAGACAGGGTTTAAAACATCTTTAATCTTTGAACTCATCTTTGAACCTTCATATAGGTGCAAATGCATGCTGACATGGTGTAATTACATTAATTGGGAGGTCCTTTGATCCACTTATAGACTCTATAAATAATTCCACTGTGACTTCACCCATTGGTTTGTTAATGCCAGTTTTGAAGGCTTGAGCTCAGGGGTTCTGGTCCTCGCCCAGCTTGGTTTCTTGGAGACTGACGGGGCAATACCCAATGGACCAAGAGGTAACCAAGCACCAAGTAATCAAAGCTAGCAGATAAACTGAATAACCATCACATGTCCCACTGAATAAGATTGTGTTGATAGCTTAGCAAAACTGATTAGTTGTAAAACCAAAGAAGCTCTTAGTACTAATGTCACCTGCAAACAAGTATATTGCCTCCCATGAGCAGGTTGCCACATCATTGAATCTTTGAATGATAAACCCTGAACTGGTAACAAGCAATGTAAGAAAAGTGGCAACAACAATACCTGCTAATCTATGCTAACATATTATTAAATGAGAGTCAGAGTCAGAACAGATTCCTCATATAAATCATGGTGTAGTCTTGTCTCCCTCATTCTCTTCATTACATGTTTTTTTTTTTATATTTAATATTGAGTTTCATGAGGCTTTTAAGCTTAATAATATCATTTAAACAGGTGAGTTATATACCACTTTCCCTGTAAAGTTGTAAAAAATGGAAAGACTTTTCTTTTCAACAAGGATGAAAACTTGTTAAATTGGTCATTTTAATATTGGACTCAATGGTAAATGGTAACTGGAATTGAGCTTGTAAAGCGCTTTTCTAGTCTTTTGACTACTCAAAGCACTTTTACACCGCAGGTCACACACTGATGGTAGAGGCTGCTGAAGTGACCATCAGAAATAATCCCATTCATACACATGCAGGTTAAGGCTCTTGAACATGGACACACCGGACATGTTGTTGCAGGAGCTAGGGATCGAACCCTCGTCCTTCCGGTTGGGAGATAACCAACCCAACCAACTGAGCCACACCCGGGGGGTACCTGCTTTCAAAGCAAGCCTCAAGTGGCAATCGAAGGAACTGCAGTATTTGGTAATCAGCGTTTGCTTAGTTTTTCAGCCCAGAAGGTTTCTACTTATATCCAACATTATCAGAACGATTACACTAAGATGTACATTAGCAGTGCGGTGAATAAACGCTGAGGGTGCAATGTCAGGTGTTTTGTTTCCCTAAAGGAGCTCGACCTGGACCACTTAAGGAGATTAAAAAGACACTTTGGCCAGGTGGATCAGAAAGACATATGTAACACTCTGGGTCATATGTCTTACTAACACCTCGGAAATGTCTTTGAGGCGACGAGAGGCTTTCAGTGCGAGCTTCTCAGCCTTGTGTGTGCTCAAAGAGGTTAGTGAGTAATGTAATTGCGGTGCAGGAGATGAAATTATCGCACCCTTCACAAGGTGAGGGTGTGTGTAGTGATGGCAAAAGGAACACTTAAGAGCTTGAACAAGGCTCACATTCTGATGTAGTGGCTAACAGCCCAACCCTCAGAGTGTTTCTTTATTGGACACCAAAAGAACAAATTGATTGACTTTTTTCCACATGTATTTTAATTAGATATAACTGTCAAACATTTTTTTCTATAAACTCTACCCTTGTATGTGTTTTTCCAAAGGACACAAGGATATCATTCTTGGGGGAGAAACACTTTGTCTTATGTTTTCTTTTGTGAACCAGATTAGAGTCAGCCATCAAAACCCCTTATGTTGATTGTTTTGGGTTTAAATGATTCTCTGAGCCTTGCAAATATAAAAACGGTCATGGATATAATTTGTTTGTGTTGGTAGATACATGATAGATGATGCTACCTATGCAGCTAACATTTTAGCAAATACCGGCAAAAAAAACAGCTATCCCTATCTTAAACGTTTTTATTTTGTGTTTCGGGTTTTAGAAGAGATTAAAAATACCACCCTTCAGATCTTGCACATGCCCCCATGCACATGTCTCAACATGTGGATAAATCCCCAGTTTGACAAGCAAGGTGTGCATAGTTTCAGATAAGCAGTAATTGGACAATCACTGTTTTGTGCAGGGATGTAAGGAACTGTCAAATGAGAACTGGAAAATCTTCTCCAGACATGATAATGAGGACATTACCTTGGTGTCCTCAATGGAAGCTACAGGGCTGCCTCAGACTTTTCTCTTTTTTTTCCCCTTCCCTTTGAGTCAGATGTCAGCTCCCCATGGTAACATGTCATTCTCCTAATATTACATGCACCGACCCCTCTGGACTGACATTTACAAGGGCACATGGTGCTTTATCCATGGATCAACTGAGATGTATATTTATGCACAAATCACAATTTTTTTGTCTTATTTGAGGAAAGTATGCAAATATCCTGGCAGCAAACTTTTCAAAACCCAAACGAGCAATTGAATGAAACTGAATCATAATGAACTATTTGAGGTCTCTATTGTCTTGTTTTACACCCTGCAGAGTTGTGGAAAATGTTGTCTTGAGTAAAGCCCTGTTTCACACACACCTTTCCCCTCTTCCTCACATAATCTCCTCCTCCCACTGCATCTACTTCGACTTCTACGGTTCTCTTGCCCCTTTTGCACTTGCACAAAAAGAGATAATGAAACACCACAGAATGGAAACACCACCCACACATCCTCAGACAAACACTGTGGGAAAAACAATAGTGCTGACTGTCCTTGAAGAGAGAAAATTAAACAAAAAGAAAAAACACAAAGCCAGCAAAAAATGCTCTGTAAGCCCTAGGTAATTAATTAAGAATGTTCAGATTTAGTCATGGCTTAATACCCAGCAGTGCCGTGCTAAATTGCAGTGGAGTGAGAGCTAATTAGGCCTGACTTTTAAGTCATGATGTGTTTTATTTATGACTGCATTTCTGGAGCATTCTCTCAATTCATGTGGCACTACCATGGTGACCAGGAAATCTTAAACTGCTGGTATTAAACTCTGGATGTCACCAAGCATTCATAAATCGTATTATTGGGTGGAATGAGTGTGTTAAAAATGTAGAACAAGAACAGTTTATGAATATTCATAACCCCCTATGATAGATCTTGGTGAGTCGTTAGGAGTTGGCTCATAGCTCAGCCCTGGGCAGAGAGCTCATTCCTAAAAGCAATTCATCATTTGAAGATGTCAACATGGACTGTCTTGTCTGTGGAAGCACTAAAGTGGCTCTCAGTCCTTGAGTAAAACAGTCAGAGCTCTGTGAGACAACTCAAAGTCTGTGCATCTGACACCAGATCACACTTTTAGTACACAATTGTATCAAATACTTGATTCTGATGTTTTAATTTTGGCATTCTAGGATGTCTTATTTTATACAAAAGAAAGCTTTAATGACAAAACAGAGCGTTGCTTTGGAAGCTGGTACGGTTAAAGACTGAGGAGTTGAAGTGAACATTTTCTCTGATGTTACAATGTGCGAAGCTCACACTCGGAAAATGTTGCACTTCTGTATTCCAGCCTTCAAGCTGTATAAAAATAGGTTCTCTGAAGAGTCGATTATTTCCCGCTTATTAAAGCTAATTAAGTTAAAATGTGAAGGAACATTGGGTCATGGGTCATTGGCTAACATTATGTTTTCTAAGAATCCTTTCCTGGTTTAAGAGCAACTGAAAAAACAGCAGATAATGAAAGTCTGGAGAAAATAGGGCCAGATTTTGATATAAAATGACATATTTAATAACTTATTAGATACAGCTAGCCAACAGCTAACATAATACTCTCACTGATTCCTTGGCTTATATACTGTACGATAGATGGCAATCAATTTAAAGCAGGAAACAGCATTACATTACCTAGCAATGTATGCCTTATTTGCAGTATCCTATATCACTATCAAATGGTGATTTTAGCTCCTGAATTGGATTGGTAAGATGTTGAATGGCTGTAACATATAGGTTGTTCATTGTCATTTTAGTTGCTTATCAATAGAGAATCAATGAAGTGGTTATGATTCGTCAGATACCCTGAATTCACGCATTTCAAAAATTGAATCTGTTTTAAATCAATATTTAAACATATAATCATGAAATGCAGTTTAAAGGTAGCCCCAGAAACAGCCACATACCAACAGCGTGATGAGAAAGACCAAGACATGAACAAAATGCTGAAGAGTGAAGGTCCAGGTTAAGCAAATTGCTATAAAACATACCATGCCCTACATTTTGTTGTTGTTGTTTATGTGCAGCAGCGTTGTTTTTCCTTTAGCAGTCTATTATTGGTACAAACAGAAAATAAGCTCATGAAGGTATAAAGTTCTCAGGAGGGCTCCCCTGCTTGTATTTTCTCTCAGGGAGTCCCAGGAACAGTTTGGTGTGAAAAAAGGTTTAATGACTGGATGTTGACCATTTCGCCACCATTAGCTTCTCTGAAGGTATTTATACAGCCATATGATCAACCTACACCAACAATGGGCATCTATTGTCTTTAAAGGCCAAGAACGCAGCTAAGTGGGGAAAACAGGATTATTGGACAAATTGGATTATTTACTCCAAACAGCTTTTATGTTAACAAGGTTGATTGTATTTGATTGAACGTCACCACCATCGCAATTTATTTAAACATTAAAGAGTCTTAATTAGCTCCGGCATTTCTAAAGTTCAACTGGTCCAATGGTATTTAGTGGTTCAATATTGGATTAACTTATTTATGGTCCTAAAGGTAGCTTGTTTGACCAAATCTAATTTATTAAAATGATATTTAACAACATTTTTAAAGCGGTTTTCATTTGGTTTCATAATGTTTCCTTCGACTGTAATGACCATTGGGTGTGTTTTAGACAGCTCCGTGTGCTTCAGGTTTGCTTTTATTCAAGGAAATATCACCAAGAACACATGTAGACATTGTAAAGGAATCGTGTCCTGGCATAAGCAGCAGCTTTAGACCCGACAGTTGTTTCCTTTGGTTTCTCCATTGTTTAAAATGCTGATATCAGAAGTCCAGTTCATTCTTGATTTTAATTGGTCAGGGAGAGAGAGAAGAGACATTGAGGAGCGTTGCACTGTTCCAAAAGTTGAAATATTTCAACTGAGAGCACGATGACAAGAAACAGCTGATGCTGAAGTTGTGCTTAGGATGCTGAGTGCTGGAAACCCTGAACTACATTGGCTTTGTATTGAAAATGGGCGCTGCCATCTGCGGACACTGGCTCCAAAGACCTATTTTAACACTATCCTTTATTTCATGTTCATTTGGGCTAAATTATTTCAGCGCACAGGCGTCTGACTCTTGACCAATGACACAATTGTAATGTCACAGACTGTAATGATGCTAATAACCTAACTCAACATCTCTCTATTTTACTCCATTACTGGCAGTTTTAATTATGTGTAAGCATCAAGCTAACAAACCAAAATGTTAATCCTGGTCCATCTATATGACATTGCGCCCCCCTGTGGACCTGGATGATTTCTGCGACAATTTTGTCACAAAGGCTCCAAAGAAAGAAAGAACCCCGAAATACACATGCTAATTTAAGTTCTCCAATTACAGTTTGGTAGTGGTAGGAATGACATGTAAAAGTACAAATCGATACCGTAGAGCCATGCACAAACATGTAATCAACATACTTTACTGCTCTGCATACCACCATCAGCTATTTCTACTCTCTACCATCTCCTCAGTTTATGAATTTTCTACAGCACATATGACTTTACTATGTTTGGCAGAACGGCCATTAAAAAGTAGACTGACTGTGAGAAAGTATAGCCCAGAGTGCATTTCAGCGACAGCACAGAAGCTCCAAGGGGAAAACTGTCTCCTGTCGTTAATCCTGCCCTTGGCTTTCTCAGTTAGTTCAAAGACCCTGTGGGGTCTCCAGAGCTCATCATTTATTGATCTAATTCTTGTTAGATTCTATTTATAGGTAACCACATCCGTACTGTAACACTTCCTTCTTTCCACTTCTGTTTGCACAACACACAACACTTGTGATCAGGCACATTATTATCAGGTTGAACTGTGTCAATGTCACAGCAGGGTAACCGAGGGATGAATCTATGGTTTGTCATGTTTCATCTCGTCCCTTGTCGCTGTCGCATTCACAGAAAAACAGAGTGCACACAGTGGGAGCCTCACAACATGGGGCATGCATATTTCAAATGCTCAATCTGAGTAGATGGCATCGCTACATGTTCTCTAGGTTGCTAAGGTTCTGATGGAGGGAGGGAGGGCTTCCTCTCTGGCAGGGGTTGCTATTAATATTAATGAATGTCTTTGGGTGTGTTGCAGACACGCTGCCCGCCCAGTGTCAACACAAAGTCTTCATGAAGTGACAGTGAAATGACAATGAAATATTTGACCATGAGTAGGATATCTCTGTGGATGTAATCTGTCTCTACGGCACAATGATGATAGAGGTAAGATCTGAGAAAGTTTTATATTCACCGTCAACAGAACTAACAAGAGGAAGCAGCTGACTGACCAGCAATAGATGCGGTAATAAAAGTCACATTTCTATCAAGAAGAAAAAAAAAGCATGGCAAAGGCCAAAATGCCAAACTCAAGACGTCAAAACAGCAAACAAAGTGTTGGTGTCACATTGGCAAAATCAACCTCTTATATTTCATTTACGGTAATTTCCTTTCAAACCTGTAATTATCCTTGAAAAGACATTGAGGTTTCCTTTATTTCCAGGGCTGTCAAGATTACAAGCACATTAAAATAAGGAAAAAATAAAGGCCAATTCTTATAAATAAAAAGCCAGGGAAATCTGACTGCTCTATACATATTAAAAGGGTTGGGGGGAAAAGGTTGCTGAGAATATTTTTTTATTTTCTTATTCTGTTTTTTTCTCCTAACCCGGGAAAGCACAGGTTGTAAAAGGGTCATGGAATATAATTGGATTCATTCACATATAAGCCTCTTTAGGTACATTTAATCCCGATTAATGTCCTGAAACTACAGTACATGAGGAGTGTGGATCCAATACAATAAAACGAATAGTAAATAGAAATCCTGAATTACAAGGAAATAAGCAGCAAATACGTGCATCTTTTCAGCACATGTCCTACATATTGTTTTACATTCTGTAAACAGCACTATACAGTATGTGTCTGGGTATATACAGTATTGCTCAAATTGTCTTGGCAACATTTATTTTTTGATGTATGAGTGAACATGACGCTTTAACAAAAACACTTTCATTTTTACATCAGAGCTCATTTTTCACTATGAATCTTGGCTTGTATGGGTTGTGTGTTTACTGTCAGGAAAATTAGGACCATTACAGTGAAGGTTTTTTTTTAAAATACCTCAAAAGTAAAAATAAATGGATTTATTTCCCTGGGATTGTATATCCCAACAGTAAAAAAAAAAAGAGCAGAGTGAATGAGCAAACATGAGAAAACCGCTGGACACAAAGACAAGAGAAAAGACCAATAATCTCTGGCTTGAGGCATTCCTATTTATAGGAGTTGAATGTCACTCCAGATTAAGGTCAATGACGGCATTTTGCTGCCCTCTGGTGGAGAGACCAGTAGTCTCTGAACTGACATCATTCTATAAATCTACAACAGTGTGTGTGTGTGTGTGTGTGTGTGTGTGTGTGTGTGTGTGTGTGTGTGTGTGTGTGTGTGTGTGTGTGTGTGTGTGTGTGTGTGTGTGTGTGTGTGTGTGTGTGTGTGTGTGTGTGTGTGTGTGTGTGTGTGACCCACTCAGATTCCTTTATATTGAAATTTCATCATAAATCTAAGCTCTTAACACTTGAGAGTCACATTGTGTAGCTTACACATTAATATGCGCTCTATATTCTCCAAATTCTAACCGTACAGCATGGGATATAATTCAATTAATTGGACTGCAAATATACGACCACAAATCACGTCCCACGTTGGCCCCAGGCCCTGGTCTCTTAAAGCTCCGATGACATAGAAAGGATATGAAATTGCCTCCAAATAGAGCTTCAAAGATGGTTGGATGCTGTAGACTGTGAAGCCCCTTGAGGAAAACATTTTTTATTTGTAATATCCAATTAAAAATAAAAAATTGACTTGACTGGGGCTTCAGCCTCTTAGGGTTTATGGATTTAAATCTACAAAATCATATGTTTTTGATTACATACAGACACACGTCATCCTGGTTGTTTAAAACGCAATAGTTCAGTGTTATAACTCAAGAAGAAGAGGCCAACTTTCATCTGCTCTAATATTTTAAATATTGTGAAATGGAGGTGTTTGTTTGGCTGAAAGTGGAAATAAATCGATGCCATTATATCTAAAGAGCTTTTTTCATATAGTAGAGGATATTTCATGGAGAATGTACATAAGTAACAAAAAGTGGAAATATGCACAGAGATTATATTTACAGTCAAGTCAAATGTATTTAAAAATGAACTGAGTGTTCTCAGTCATCCAGGTCATGATAAAATACGAAGCTTGATCCAAAGGCAACTGGACTGGTTGAAGATCTTGAAGACGTTCCACCTCTCTTCGGAACAGAAGAAGCCTTTTGGAGGAGAGGTCTTCAACCAGTCCAGTTACCTTTTGGATCAAGCTTCTTTGTATTTCACCTCACCGTTGCTGTCACATTTTGCACGTCGATCCTCACTCTCCCCCCAGTTTCCTACTCTATACACTGTCCATAATAAAGACATAAAAAGACCAAATATATATATTTTTTTTACACAGAGCATGCCACAGATTGTTCATGAAGGCAGAATTACTGAAACTTAAAAATGAAGTTGAATTAAAGACATTCATGGTTATGTACAGGGCAGAAAGCAGAGTTGTTTGTTTGTTTTTTTAGGTCAGAGGATGAGGAACATCAGAGGGAAATTACATTTTAAGCCTCAGTTTGTCCAGATCACTTTAAAGCAGATGTATTTCTTTGGTTGGAGTCAAACTTTGGAATTATTTACAGAACAATTTGAAGTTTAGGAAAATGTAAAAAGAAAGAATTATTAGACTTTATGAAATTGGAAGAAACTCTGTGTGAATTAATAAAGGCATTCAGAGACACTGAATCTGTTTTTTCTGTCTTTTTATGTTAATGTAAAATGTGTTGCTTAATAATTGTCATTTGACAGACAGTCTATTGTGATTGTGTTTTGAGTAAGAGGCAGGCAGAATAAGATGTTTCCTCTCCTTGCTCCTTTCTGGATGTATCGTTTTCCTTTTTCATCGATTTAAAACTGAGCTGGACGAATTAAATTAAACGATCTAAGATTGAATCTTCTCCCTAAGCCTGATTAACTATAATGTACAGATTAACGTTTTCTTCCTACCTGGTCTCATTCGATCGCAATTATGGTTTATCCTTATTGATATTACTGTATGTCAACACTGAGCCATGTCCAAAGGAAGATGATGCTTCTGACTGCTTATGGAACTATATAATTATTGTTTATGTCTCAGTTATATTGTTGCTATCACAGTATACAAAATAAAAAGACTTCTCTAAACAAATACAGTGTTTCTCTGTAAGAGTGCAGAACCTTTGCTCTCACAGCAGGACAGTAAATCCAACATGATATCCTGATATATCCACCCTGATCCCTCACCGCTGCTTTCACAGGAATCAATGTTGAGCAATCCTCTGCTTCTGTGCAACGGAGCGAGTGATGCACAAAAGCTGTCATGTTTTCATGTCACATAAAAACCCTGGATTTAATTTTTGATTTGGAGCATCAGGTGGAGATGACAGGAGGTCATAAAAAGCGAGGTTTAAGCAGCAGGGTCTTGGCTTAATATCATTTTTCATCTGTCCGGTGTAAATCAGCAATCAGCATGCCCTGCACATGTATTATTATAAGTTTATTTGCACAACTGTCAGGCCAGAGTTAGCTAAAAAGCTGTGACATCTGTGGTTCATGCACACTTGTATCTGTTTCATCAAACTCTGAAACTGTTGTAAATTGTAAAAAAGACAAGTGATAAATAAATAAATAAATGCAGTGAAAAAAAATCAATGAAAACAAAAATTATCAGTCAGACAGCAGCACTGTAGATAAAATAATTTTGAACATTTTGAAGAGAATTCTTCTTTCATGCTGCCTGTGGGTTTTTCAACTTTCATAAAATACTGCAATACTTTTCAATACCACATTTTTTATATGATACAATCGACGTTTTTTAAGTTAGATTTGTGGTCAACTTTGGGGGGGTGGCATGCAGCAATGGGCCGAGGTCGGACTCGAACCCACAGGCACATTGTTGAGGACTCCAACCTCTTTACATGGGGCGCGCGACACAACAACAGGCTACCAGACGCCCCAATCACCTTTATTTTAATGTTTGGTAGTACGGTAAAGAACCAAAGACAAAAAAATAATTACATCTATATCATGAGACAGGTGCCTATCTATCCTCATGAATCCATCAAAAATTGCAGGCAGACTCCTGCACACTTTAGGTACAGAAATGTATTTGTGAAATTAGGACAGCCTGAGTTTGCTTGCAACTTTTCACAATTTAAAACGATAAATTAGTCAATATTGATAGCCTTGGACTTCTACTTTTCGTTCCCTGGTGTCAAGATACTACTAGTGTTCTCTTAAAGTTGAAAATGTTGGATTTGTAACTTCAACAGAGTCGCAGGTTGTTCCAATCAATAAAGAAAACAACATTTGACACTGCCAGTGTCTTCATCGATACAACATTGATTGTCCATTTGAATAAAACACGGTCTGATAAGAAGAAAAAACAGGAGACTTTTCCAGATCATTTTCTAAAAATACTGTAATTTGGATCGAGCACTCGTACAATCACAATGACATTTCCTTCAAACTCCACTGACGCTCATCAACAAACAGAAGCTGAGAGCACACAGTTTCACATTTAGTCAACACTCAATACAAACTGTTGCAATGTTGGAGGAAAAAAAAAATCACTTTTGTGCTTTGAATGAATGATCACAGCATGTCTTTGAAGTAAGCCCTTTATGGTGACAACATGTCAGAAACATCACACTGAAGTCAGGACAGTTGTGTTTACAAAGCAATGGTTCTTTGGCTTGACGACCACATCAATCTGCTCAATAAAACAACGAGGGAGATTAATCATTGTCTTTTCCTTTGTCTATCATTTCCAACACGGATTAAACTGTTTCTCTCTCTACAACAACTCGTGCTACCACAGTCTGTCATTTTGCTACTTCTTCAGCTACTGGCTATCATCACTACCTCTGAGACTGACATGTGCTCATCTTGTTCAAGCTATCATCTTTAAACATATTTTAAAAAGTAAGTTGGATTTTGATTATATATTTGGTCCACTCTGGAGAGGATTTTTAATCTGTAGCTCTCACTATGACCACACTGTTTAAAAAATAATCTAAACGTGAACATTGTTTGGTACTGCGGCTCAGTGGAAGAGCCGGTCCTCTCTCAACTGGGCGGTCAGGGGGTTCGATCCCCAACTCCTGCAGCAACATATCCGATGTGTCCTTGGGCAAGACACTTAACCCCAAGTTGCTCCCACTGCTGCATCAGCGGTGTATGAATGGATAAGTTACTTCTGATGGACACTTTACACATCAGCGTGTTAATGGTTAAGTATGACCTGCGGTGTAAAAAGCGCTCTGAGTAGTTCGAAGACTAGAAAGCACCATACAAGCTCAAGTCCATTTACCATTTAGTTATCATATATTACTTTTTCTGTGAACTAGAAGGAAACTCTTGCGTTTCAGCCCCTACACCGGTGGAGGTCAATGCTCTCATAGAAGGACCTTCGACATCCAAAAATATATTTCAATGGACGCCTTCACACAGGCAGAATCCAAGATGGGGTTAGATTCTGCCTGTGCCAAGGCGTCCATTGAAATATATTTTAAAATCACTTTTTGGAAATTGGAGTTTTTCCGCAATAGTTGCTCTTGTAGGAGATATAACGCATTTATTTTACAACCATCAAAATGATTTCCCACAAAGCAAAGCTGAATGAAATCGAGAAGAAAGCTCCCAAACTACATTCCTAACACACTCGATCTGATCATAGCATATGTACTTTTACTTTTACAAACTACTGGCCACAGTGAATCAGTGACCATGGTGACCTTCCTCTGCCAAGTGAAAGAGATTAAACAGCTGCAGTAAACAAGCAGAAATGTACTCTAATCGTTCTCTAAAAGAACATTAACATGTTCACTTTTAGTCAGTCCTAATCAAAAAACAAAGCAGCTCTGTAACATCCCTCAGAATTCCTTTAGCACTCTATCTTTCTTTGCATCATAAAAAATATCCTGACAGCATTGAGAGGGATCCTTCAACTGTTTTGAAGGATTTGGATCAGACTTTTGTATGTCTTTTTTAAACTGTGGCTTTAAATTTTTGGTGAACACATCTTTCTTTCCACTGGTTTCTATCTTGGCAGATGACCAGAGATAAGTTGGACACAAGTCAGCGATTCTTAAAAACCAGAGTGAGAAGGGTTAGCTGTTTTGCAGTTTGTGAACGCAGATAAAAGTCATCCTGCTCACTTCCTCTGATGCACCTGAATGCTACCTTTTCATGAAGCCCTGCCCCCTGACTATCTGCTTGGGGCCACACACCCATTGTGCAAAGAATGAAGTTCAGAAATGTATCAAACAGGCAAAATAAAAAAGCAGAAGGCCGGGTGTCATTAGGTAAGACACAATGAGTGTTGTTTCCTGTGTGATGAAAATGAGAGATTATATCAGAATGAGATTCTTCAACATTATCTTCTATGCATAGTCGTCCTCATTTTGCTTTTAATTGACACAAACAAAAGACTAAGCGGGATCCCTAAGAAACAAACTTAAAAAACATCTAACTTTGTACTTCCTCTCAGCTTTAAGACGCTTTTTAGTGTCTTTCACCTCGTTGTTTTATGTTTTTTATTTTGTAAACTCGCTCTCTTCATACTCTTTTTAAGCAAACAACTAAAACCTACAGCGCTCAACCAGCTCAGAAAGCAGCGGCCGATAGCTCGATGGCTCCTCAGCTTCTTCAGGTTGGAAACTCTTTGCTAAATGTTTTAACCAGAAGCTGGTGAAGACAAACATGGCTCTAAAACAGAGAGAATATTGGACTTTACTTCACCGGGTATGTAAAAACCTCAACAACATGAGTTCTACTTTACTCAGTGTCTTGAGAAAATGTAAGCAAGGAATTTAAGTCAATGTATCTACATCTTAATATATCTCTGGTTTAATTCCAATCCTGCATTTAAAGATAATTGGTGTCATCTTCGAGGGGGATCAGTCTGTGATATTTGAAGTTTTTTTTAGTTGTTAATACAGTACGTGTTCCTATCATCTGTAAATGTGAAAGAACTTAACATTAAAAACACTTCTCAGGATCTACGAGACTTCTGTATTTGATTGTTTTAGTTTGAGAGGCAGACCCTTCTCAGAGGGTTACTCAGAATATGTTGTTTGCCTCCAGATCCTGAACTGAGACACAGATAAAGCTCAGACTTATAGAATGGCTAAATAGCTTTTCCTACAGAGGAGCAACATGTGTCTTTACAGAAAACTGTGAAATTATTAAGGACAAGTCTCTAAGCGACAAATTGAAAGATTTCTCACTATTTTGTGTTGGATCAGAGGAGTGAATTCTTTCTGTACTCAGGCCAGACGATTCTGCAGACGGGAGGCTAACTGCCACACAGAGCAGGGCAAGAGGAGTCCAAATATGGAAACGGTCAGATAAAAAAAGAAAGGGTTGCTTAACTTCCCCGCCTTTGCCCAGAGCAGAAGGGCAGAAAATAAAACTTTTGTGGTTTCTCGTCTCGCGCCTCTGCAGCACTTCACAAGTCCCTCACCGTTTCATCAAAGTCTGTTCCTCTCTCCTCTGAAGCTCAAAAAGACCAGAGTAAAAGAAGCTAAAAGCTAAATAAATACAGTACTGTATCATTACATACAGAATAACTTTGTCTACAGCCTCAGAGTGCCTGTGTTGTTGTGCAGCTACACCACCCTCTCCTCTCGACACCTGACGGATATAAAACAAACATAATGCTCCCTTAAGAATGCTTTTAAAGTGTCTCTAGAAAAACCTTTAAGTCAAAGGAAATAGGCCACCAAGAACCACTGCAGTCCACTTTCCCTTTGTCCTCTCTGTAAAAGTGTATTGTCTCACTTTCTTGGGGTCTGGTACCATG
The DNA here is from genome assembly GCF_963930695.1 of Labrus bergylta. Classification (NCBI taxonomy): domain Eukaryota; kingdom Metazoa; phylum Chordata; class Actinopteri; order Labriformes; family Labridae; genus Labrus; species Labrus bergylta. The sequence continues at coordinate 3,202,273 of NC_089215.1, read as the reverse complement.
GCGGTATCCCCTGTAGGCTTCATTTAGAGCAGCGCTCAGCAGAGTCGAGAGCCACCGATCCTCGTCAATCTGCAGCCAAAATCAGAGGCCCGATACCCTGTGTGCTCTCAGCAAGTCCATGGGGACTGAAGGAAGGAGGCGGTGTCCTCTTCAGCGTTGTCAGTACTTATTAATGCCGAAGATCCTCACACCGTGCAGCTGAGGCAGCTTAGGAATGAGCACAGTGAGCAAAGACACCGTGTTGACCACAAAATGGACCCGGTCGTATTTGGTGTAGAAGCTGGTGAGTATATACCTGCACAAAAAGACACAGAAGAAGAACTTGTTATGATTAGCAGATTATCTTTACATACACTTTCTTTTTGTCTCCAGATGAGTCATTCTGTTTACAAGCTTAACAACAAGTAAGGAATAACTTGGATGAAAATCACACAATTTAACATTACTCAATAGCCAAAAAATGTCTCACTCCGTTTTTCTTCTGATAACCACAGTGAGACGTTTCCTAACTCATACAACACACACTGCCAACACCAGACTCTGTGAGACTGTTTCAACACGCAGAATAGTTGCAAAACCAGCGGTTAGAAAAGTCCCAATTTTTTTATTTTTAGGATTTTTTATAAATGTATTTCATATAATTTTAAGCCACAACACAATGGTAAATAATGTCTAGGCTTGCAACTTATGAGAAAAAAAGAAGAGATGCATGATATCATTGTTCAATACCAAAATAAAGTGTGATATATAACTTCCAAACTCCATTCGATCTGCAGAGTCCCTCTGCACCTTAAAGAAAAAGCTAAAGACCCAGCTCTTTGATGAATACCTATGACCTTCATGATGGTAATGACGATGGTTTTTGTTTGATAACGACGACTTATGAGATGGTTTCTATACTGATTAGAGCTCTCAAGAACTGCCCTCAATGTTGTGCTTTGCCTCTGGTCACTTCCTGTCAGCACCTGTGTGTCCAATCAGACTCAAAGCTGATCGTTTGCTCTTACTGACATTGCTCCCTTTTTTGCTAGATCCTTGCTTGTGTTGTACTTACTCTTTGATGTACGTCGCTTTGGATAAAAGCGTCGGCTAAGTGAATTGTAGAATATAAGCAATAGTTAAAGAATGCACATTAGCTGGAACTCTGCTCATGTTACAAATATGATGAAAATAGGATTGTTAAGCAGCATTAATTATGACTTTAATAAAAGCTGAGTAGAAAGAAACCCTTTTGCTCTTCAGCCACTAAACAAATGGAGGTCGGTGCTCATGGAGAAACCAAAGAACCAAAGAAAATACTGGAGCACACCTATCACTTCAGGGAGATTAAATAAAGGTGCGAAAAACTAACGTTTGACTCTGAAGAAAACGCGTTGCATCGAAACGTTAGTCCTTCTCTTTGGTTCCTGTCTTGAAGAAGTTATCCACTGAATTGTTTTTTGTTTGTAGTAAAAGCTGGTTTGTAATCTCTTAATGTGTCCAGCTGCACTTTCATGACCTGATTATAAGACAAACATTGAAGTCAAAGTCAAACGACTTCATTGGAGTGTTTCTGGGACCAGACCTCAGTTATTTCTGTTTAAAAACACAACTTAATGAAATTATTCAACAGGCTGAATATTTTACAGATCATTCCCAGGTTTTCCCCCTGATATTATCTGGCTGCTCTGCCTGAACTGTCTGTGATTGACCAAGTTTTCTGTGCCCAAGGTTATGCACTCGCTGCGATATTTACGTTCCATTGGGGCCAAAAAATTAAGTCAGAACAGGACTGACAGTTAGAAATACTACTTTAAAAATCACTATCATATGAGCCATGACTGTGTTGCAACATGCTGGCAGCAGATGTACATATGTGGTTTAAGTGGAGAGACACTACAAGCAATAAAAGCAACATTGTTGTGATGTAAACAGCATTTTAAGATCCAACAACACACAAGAGTTTGGATTTCTTTTTGGAGCTTCGACTGAGGAACTGCACATCCTGTTCTTTCCTGAACGAGTGAAGACATGTAATAAAGGCTCATGAGACACTTTAGTAGATGTGAAGCCTTTTTTCCATCCAGAGATACGAGAACTGACCGCTTGTGTCTTCCCGCTGCTACTGAAACAAAATTCAAGGGGAGGCTTTTGAAACGAGCGTGTAAATAAAACGCACACCTGCAAAACTGCTTTGCTCAGGCTGAGCTGGCAAACCGACCCCAGGGAGCGCGAGAGAGTGCTTCCTGTAAACGCCTCAACTCTGCTGGTTAATAAGCAAAGGAAAGGGCAGGAAAGCAGCATGGGGTCCTGTTGCAAATACTAAGCCCCTTAACAATGTGCAAGCTTGACTAATAAGGGAGCAGCAGGGAGGATAATCAATCGACACTCATCCTGAGGGAAAAATCAAATAGAGGTAAAAGCGGAGAAGTTTGAACAAATTAAATCAGCAAAGTTTCAAGTTTGTGTGAATTCAGTTGAAAATAAAATAAGTAAAGCAAGCAGGCTGATTAAGGTAACTACAACAGGAAAAACGCAATTAACCAACCACTTCCTTAGAGACTCACAAACATATTTAAATGGTTTTGCATGGGAAGCCAGTGAGGAATTACATCCTTGTTGAAGCACCAGGGAGTCATTTTGGTTTATTCTCGTCATCTGTCTTCACCTTGTTAATGTCAAATGTTTGCCCCACAGTCCACACGGTCCTGCTCTACTTGTTTCTCAGTGTGTACTCTAATTCAGATCCGCTCTGTATAGATAGCTGTTCCTCTACTACCTGTTACACAATTAAAGCTGTGGATGAGAATTTGAGAGCCACTTACAAGACAATGGGTGTGATGGTGAGGAACTTGCGCGAAGCAGTAAACTGCACGCCGTAGTCCATCTGCTCCCAGTGTGTAAGGAGGCGAGCTTTGCCCTGGTCCGGGGTCTCAAACGGCGTCCCTTTTACCGTGTGAAGTAGGAGGTACATACACTGAAAGAGATGAGAGACACATACTGTAGTTAAAAACAAATTTGACATAAACACAACAGAAATCCAGTCTATCCTGTGTAAATGTGTCTCTGAGTCATGACTGTCTACAACGAGTGAGAAGCTCGAGTCTCGCTGGCTGTGTTGTTGTCAGAGCCGTGTTTACATGGAAGGGACTGCCGGCTCCTCCCCTTGTGTATAAAAGCTGTTTTAGTGAAGGACTAGAGAAGAAGCAGAACATACTCACTGATTATTTGGATGTCACATAAGTGTCTTTAGATCACGCTCATTCTGTGTCAGTTTATGTGCAATATGAAGCTACAAGCTAACTAAAGCGTGCTAACATTAGCATGCTAACACAACAAGGCAGGCCACAGGTGATTGCAGCTCGAGCAAAGGACAATTTTGTCCGCTGCTTGCGCTTAATGGTGCTTAATTATGGTGCGTTCAAATTGATAACTCCTTCATGGGAATGTGAGTGGAGAGGGGTTGGAGGTGTGTCTCTGGAGAATAGCGGAGGTTCGGCCAAACAGCAGTTTGTTTTGGTTTCATGCTGGTGCTCAAGGGCGACATCTACTGGATCAAAAAGTAGTGCAATCGTCCTTTAATTAAGGGCTTCATTTTCCCAGATTTTTGATTTACTGAACTGGCTCCTAAACCAGCAGGAGGCCCACGTGCATCAAGTGGAAGTGTTTTCAGGATTACAAGATGAAGAAGCGCTTTTAATCTACACCAACCCTGACTATTTAATAAAGGACAACATATATATCTCCTGGATTGGAGTGGTTTTGCGAGACAAAGCAGTGCAGGATTCAGGGAGCTCAGTGGCCATCAAGCAAAACGTTTTATCCAGAAGAACAGTGTTACGTGAGAAATTAAAATTACACCTATGGAATTCAGCCAAAACCATGTTTTTTTGGTATTTTGGTGTCTGGATATTAATACAGTTGTGCTTTGTGAAATGGTTAAAGTTTGGTTTGGTTAAGGCAAACGCAGGGTAATGGCTGGGCCGTCTGGACCTGGGACCACCCACTAATGTGCAACTGGCCCACCAAAAATGACTGAGAGATTCCATTCATATATTTTAAGATATTGAATATAAATTATGTTAAAAAATGTATGATGGATGTAACATCAAAAAAACAAACATTACTTTAACAACATCAAACCGTTGGCGATATTTTGCTTCTTTTTTTTTTCTGAAAATGAGGGCCTTAGATCATCTATGTTTAAGATGCTAGAGTGACCTCAGCTCTGAAATTACAGACTGCTGAAATATTATTGGCAACTATTTAGTAACAAGGAGCATGACTAAGAGCTGTTAAATAAAACATTCCTGCGTCCGTGCAGAGATTTGTTCACTTCAGAAACTTTGGTCATTCATCAAACACCAAACCGTTTAACCAGGCCGCACTTTTAAGTGTCCTCATCTGCCCTGAGTTGTTCAACCTATCGTGAAAAGAACGGCGGTGAAGCTGGTTGCGCTCGTGGAAATTATGCTTCACTGACCAGATTGTGTATGAGGTTGGTGAGGGTCCAGACCACAGGTACGCTGGCAAAGGGAATGCTGAGCAGGATGACGTGCAGGAGGCCGATGCCCAGGATGTAAGACAGCCACATCCCCCTGCTGTTCATCACACGAGTGTTCGGGTTCACCTCGCTGTGCGCCGTGCCCACATTCATGATGGCGTTGGTGCCACTTCAAAAGCACTGTATCGACTCTTTGAACCTCCTGTTTGAACTTTGTGCCAGGCTGGTGCTCCTACCCGTCTCCTGTGAGATACAAAAAAAAAAAAGGTTATCTGGCAACACATAATCTGGAGTATTAATAAAACCTCTCCTAGACATGCTGAACACTACGTGTGAAAATATATAACTTGATGCTCCAAGCTTGAGCTGTTAAATTAAAATAATAACTGCTTTTGTAGGGCTGGGCCTTAACTCAATAATTGTATTCACAAACTTAGAGTTGGGTCATTATGGAAGCTATTGCATAACAACACTTTTCGCGTAATCAACTTTATCCATTTGTCAGTCTTGTGATGAATTAATGTTTATATAAGAAACCTCCGATAATTAAAAAAAGAGCTGCTAAAACAAACTTCGGAAACAGGAAGTTAGCAGTTAAAGGGTTTGCACTTAACAAATATGAGAAGTGTTTTAGGACATATTTGATTACCATGGTTACAGAGGAAGAAAACACAACATGCTTAATAAGAACACGTATTTTTATATATCCGTTTACACATCATGGTGCATCTATTTCGTATCATTTTAGCAATAGAAGTGATACACACTATGGTGCCTAGACCTCTTATTCTAACTTAAAGCAGATATTATTTTGGATATTGTGCAATAAAGCACACTCATGATGATTCAAACAAACAGTCGCAAGCCAACTGGAAACAAGAGGGTAATATTAATTGGCCTGAGGGTAAACTGGGATATAAGAGGGCTCATTTTAAGCAGTGACCTTTGACTTAAAGATAACCTGCTGAGCTCATCAGTATGTGCCTGCTCGACACTAATTGATTGACAAGAGTAAACCATGTAGCAGCAGGCAGCTGGTCATTCCAGCATGCTGTGTTGTAAGTTGTAAGAGCCCTACAATGTAACTGGCTACATCGTGATCTGCAACGTAGCTACACACGTCTACAAGTGTGCTACCTACTGTAGCACTATTAAGAGTTTAATGTACACCAAAACATCCGCTATAAGTGAGTAAGTAAATGGTTCCACTCACTGCAGAGAAAAATGGCTTCAACTCCGACCTGTGTGGGTACTTGTCCGTTATCACAGTTTTTGTCTTCATTTATGTAATTGATACTATCACTGTGGAGCTGGCTGCAGGTCCGGGTCTTTCGATCAGTCATCCGGTACCATCCTTCACCTCCAAAAGCGTGCTGCTCCGTGCTCCGGTGCGCTCGCGGGTCTCACGATCGACCGAGACGCGAGCACTTTTTCCTTCGTCTTCCAGACAACAGCTGGTGACAACACAGCACAGTTCATGATGTAACGTCATCGCTATTCGTTACCACGGCCCCGTATTTCGGCTCGGTTCCCTCACTCCTCGCACTTTGCTGCGGTTGGTTGTTGCGCGTCACGTGGCCCAAATTGACCAATCAGCGTTTAAAGCGTTGACAAAACGCGGACTACGCCCCCTTTTGACGTCACCACGGAGGTGGGTCCGAGGAAGAGGGCATGATTGACACTTGGGATTGAGAATGAAAACATTTAAAAACTATAAAACAAGATTACATTTTCTATATGAAATAAGATTTTTGAAAAACTATAGAATAATATAATACCCAATTCTTCTTGGCAATCGCTGTAAAAATGTTTTTTTTTTTATTTTTGTACATCATGTTAGTGAAGGTTATGAACAGGAAGAAGTACATGTATTTTCATTCATTCCTTTGATGACTTTGATATAATATTATTTTTGCAATAATTGTTGTTAATAAAGTTTTAAAAAGGCTGAACTAAGAGTATAGACATGTGATACGTCTGGGTGGCTCTAAGTAGCCACAGCAGTGTTATGAGTTGTACATTTACAATATCATCGTTGTCATATTAGTTTTGCCATTGGCTTGATACAACACGACAATTTGGTACAACTTTGGCGCTGTTGGCCGAGTGGTTAGGGCACGTGCCCCATGTACAGAGGCCATGGTACGCAAGGCAGGCGTCCCGGGCTCAAATCCGACCTCTGGCTCCTCTCCCGCATGTCACTCCCCACTCTCTCTGTCCTTAATTTCCACCTCTATCCACTGTCCTGTCTCTCAAATAAAGGCACAAACGTCCTATAAAAACACAAGGTACAGCTAAGGCAAGAAGACAAGTGGGGTTCCCATTAGCTTATAAAATGAATCGTAAGGGGAACCAGAATGCCTTTGATTAATACCAAGGCAATCTGTCAAACAGATGTCAAGACATTTCATGTAAACATATTCAAACCTTGTCAAATAAGATTAGCTGTAACAGACTGTCATGCATAGAGTTCAAATGCAAAGGACATACAAAGCAGTTTAGCATCTACCAATAAGTGTAAAAACTACATATGTATAGGGGAAATACAAAGGATAAACAGCTACTTTTAAATAGGACATATACTGTTTGAACTGTGCGACATGTGGCTCCTTTCCCGCAAGTCATTTCTCTCTCTCTCTCTCTCGCTCTCTCTCTCTCTCTAAATAAATAAATAAATAAATAAAGGCAAAAGCCCAAAATGAAACTTAAAGAAAAAAACGTAAAACAGCTACGTTTATGTATGAAAGATCGGTCTTCATTTCTGTTTAATTCAAACAGCCAATAGCTCTGATGCCTCTCTGATACATATTCAGTACCCGAAGAACAAAAGGAGGCCCTTCACTATTTATGTACTCAAGGTGAGTGGAGACCTTGCTGGTGGCAATGAAAAAAGATTGACAAGACTGATACTCTTATCCGTAAATCAAAGATCAACAGTGTCATGTTTTAGCTCCCAAGATAAGCCTTAATACTAATTTAGTCCCACAGTAGCCGGAGGCCAAATGGGGTGAGCTGTGTTCTACTTGCATGCCATGTTACGTGACACCCAGCGTTTCTGTGGTACCCCTGTGATCAGTGTCAGGGAACAGGTTTGGCCGACTGACAGTGGACTCTCATATGTTCATAGCCCTGGGTGCTATGGCTGTGTTCGCTGTGTAAACCTAGAGCTCTGTTCAGAGGAGAACTAAAGATGACAGAGCTATGAGATCACTGCTAGAGCTGGAACAATGGACAAATATTTGACATTGATAATGCAAACCTAAGGAGAGGGGGGGGAGTTATGACGCCTACAGATGAAGTGTGAGAACAAAACGACGTCATCTGCATACATGGCATCTAAAGACACAGATTTGAAATGGAGACCTTCCATCCATTTCTTTCACTTATCTGAGGTCAGGTCAGGTGGCAACAGGTGATGTGATATAACCTAGACGCCCCAGCAGCATTTTATAACTCGACCTGGGGGATTCTGAAACGTTCAAAGGCCAGATAGGCACTGGGTCTAGCCCAGGGTCTCCTCCAAGTTGGGCATACCTGGAAAACCTCCATGAGGAAGGCACCAGGGGGCGCAAAGGAGCAGTGGCTCTTTTCCATGCTCCCCCAAATGTCCTATCTCAAAGCCAGCCTCCTGGGGAAACTTATTTGGGCCGCTTGCATCTGTGATCGTATTTTTTCAGTCACTACCCAAAGCTCATGACCATAGATTGACTAGTAAATTGAAAGCTTTGTCTTTTTGTCTTCATTCTAAGCTCCTTCCCACCATGATGGTCCGGTACAACGCCCCCACTACTGTTGACGTTGCACCAATCTGCCTGTCAATTTTACGGCCCATCTCACCTCACTTGTGAACAAGACTAGGGAATACTTAAAGTCTTTCACTTGGGGCAAAGCCTCACTCCACATCTGCACGGAGCAACCATGGCCTCGGACTTGGAGGTGCTATACCCTCAGCCGAGGCGCTTCTCACTTGGCTGAAAACTGCCCCACTACCTGCTGGAGGTCCCAGCCTGAGAAAGCCAACAAATCTACCTTAACTGCAAAGAAAACAGAGATAAGATTTTGCAGTCCCAAAATCAGAAACCCTGCTGCCACTGGCTGCGCCTTGACTTCATGTCCACGAGAATCAATAACAGAATCGGTGGCAAGAGGAAACCTTTATTTATTCTCAAAAGCACATGGTGAAAGGCCAACATGAGCTGGGAATGTGTCTGACTTTGTCCGGAGCTCTCATTTTGGTCAAACAGGTACACAGGATGGCTTGTAGAACGGACCCGGGACCACATATTCCCGCAGTTACCCAACATGACCCTCCGAGGGACACTGTCGTAGGCCTTCTCGAAGTCCACAAAACACATGTAGACTTGATGAGCAAACTCTCATGCTCGCCTCAGAAGCCCTGCAAGAGTAAAGGGTTGTTCCACAGCCAGGATGGAATCCAAATAGTTGCTCCTGTATCCAAGGTTCAACAATCAGTCAAAGCCTCTTTTCCAGAAACCTAGAGTAAATTTTCCCCAAGAGGCTGAGAAGTGTGATACCTCCGGTCCCATTTAAAAAAAAAAAATTGGGAACCACCACCCTGGTCGGCTACTCCTCTGGCACTATCCTAGCCCATGCAACATTTAGTATTGGCTGAAATGAAGAGCATTGACCCGTTTTCAGTCCTTTCAGTTTAATAAAAAATTTACACTTTAATTTAATGTGCAAATGATAGTATTGAGATCAAAAGCTATTTTAAAAGTGATGACACAAATCATTACAAAGCATGCCTACAATATCAACGCTAAAAACTGCTCACAGTTTAAAAAATAATAATTAAATATGTAAAATACAAAATAAGATGTTTTTGAATAATTCATTAATTTCACAATTCATTGTCCAAAAAGTTGTCCTTTTATGTTTTATTAATCAAAATGTGCATTCAGCTAAGTACACATTGGAATGGGTATCTGATCTTTGCCATTAAAAAAAACTGCTACCACTGAAAGTGATCAAATCAACGCTTCAAAGTCTTGCAGTCGTATCCATTTCTGCACAATCACATATTTAACAGATGTTTAGTGATGTTCTTCTTCAGAGTACATCTCTCAGCACTTGGACAAATGCCCATGGGACGTCTTGCTGAGCCTTTCAGACGAAATGTGATTCTGTTAACGGGACTTGTGATCAGAATAAAATATGTTACCGGAAAGATGCATTTGATGTTGTATTTTTCTCTAGCATCAGTGTCTCTACAAAGCTTGGAACCTGTCAAACAAACTAATAAGACAAACTAAACCGAACATGTGCCAATGAAGAGCAAATTCAATGTTAGGCCTGATCCAGATACGACTCCTAGACAAGCAATAATATTGAGAAAATAGCAACAGCGGTTAGATTAGTAAGTAGAAGAACTATTAGAATTTGTGCAGGTATGCAGAAGTTGAGTATCCTTTTAGTCATCACAAAATGGTTTCTTTGTTCTAACATCAGTGATACACTATCATGTGCTGTTACAACTTTGTACTTCAAGAAAGCAAGTTCTTTATGTCCTCTCTTTGTTGTTGATGGAAGGGATTCCTGGAGATTGCAGCTGGTGTAGTCTATCTTTAAAGATTGCTGAAGAAAAATTGAGTGATTGCAACATTCAACAGAAGTTGAAATAAAGGAATATTTGGAGTGTATTTCTTAGCTGTTTATCACTTTGTATAGCGGAGATTGCAATATTTCAATGATGTACAATCAGAAAATTTGGTGTTGCATTACTTAATGTTCTAAAAACTGCATACATTTTTTAAAGTCTGTCAGAGCAGTTATAAATTTCCAACCATTGGCAAACCCTTTGAGGGCAAAGGGTTTTTATACAAATCGAAGGTATTGTGCAAAAAGATAACTGTTTTACATAATTACATGTGACACATTCTGCTCCTGTTGTAAGAGGGAAAAAAACAATTTAAAATCCAAGATTTTATTTCCTTCCATTTGGTTTCATTCTGAAATAAACACACTATTAGGAAAACTATTTTTGGATTTTTTTAACAATCATTGACATTTAATTGATCCCTCTGAATCATCATCTTATTTCTTGGTTGCATCTTTAATTGATGAGACTCAAGGCTTCATGTTCACATACACTTCATACACTGTTTGTATGTGACAATCAACAGCTTCTGATTGTGTGCAACCAGCAGATGTCACCATCAACACACCTTGGGCTGGTCCCCACCACCCTGGAGTCTGTGCTGTGATGCACCTTCAGCTGAAAAACTTGTACACTAACACTGTGGTGCAGTGAAGACCACAGGTGTAAGAATTCAACAAAGCTCCCTCTCTGTTTGTACTAGTTGCATCTAATCCATATCAGATGCACTTACATATTATTATGATATGTACTCCACATAATGCCTGAGGTTATAGGGTTCTTTGTACAGTGTATACAGGTAGAATATAATTGTATTCCTTTGTATAACTGTAAGCAGATTACAGTCATCATACGGTAAATTTAGCTACAGACAACGTCTAAATAAACACTAATTCAATGACTCAAAAAAGAAACAAAAAAGTATTTGTCAAAATTGGTTTTGATTAGTTTTGGTTAATCTTTAAGGAAATTTTGGAGGCTGCAGTTTTTGTTAGTGTTGCCTAATTTGGTCAACCCCATTTGTATCAATGATGGTTATAGCCTTAACATTAATAATGGTTTTCCACAGTAAGCTAGTATCTACTTAATACTGAAAGCATTTTCTGTATCATTCTTTTTCTTTCACATGCAACATTTGTTTACAATTTTCTTTCACCATTAAGTTGTGTTTCCAGCTAAATCGGCACTTGCTCCTTGAGTCCGGACTCTGGGTGTAAAGATGAACACGAATGGGAAGGAATAAAAACGGGATTTGTTTAAATTGACGATCATCTTTAAAGAAGGCACAAGAAAATAGTTCCCCATTTGTCTAAAAGTTGACTCATCTGATAACTTCTGCATAAAAAAAAACTTGCATGGTCACATGGTTCAGTGTTTTAAAGGTCAATGGCACTGGGGCTTGTACGACCCGTAGATGGGCTGGATGTGACAGGAATGACACTGCTGCTCCTTCCAAATAGCAGAGGTGGACTTGTGACCGAGGCAGGCTTGGATGGTATCCTCGCTGGAAAAGGCTGACGCAGGGAGTCCATTATTGCCCCTGGAGGAAGCTGAGGATTAGAACACCAAAGAATTTCAATAAAAGAAGTGTCTGTTTGGGGGTCGGGGAGGGGCAGAAGGATGGTGGTGGTGGGGTGGGAGGGTTCCCCTCATTGTCCCAACAGTGATTGAGAGCAAGAGGAGGGGAGTGGGATGGCATTGTGTTTGCAGCTCCTCTGAAGAAGGTGGTTATTAGGGGGGATGGCTAAGGAGGGGTGAGGGATGGGGAGGCTGTTGACTCTTCATCTTGTGTGAACAAAGTCTCTGGCACTGAGCCCTCTTCTGTCCCTCTGTCCTAGACTCCCTTGTTTACGAGTGCCATGAATTCTGTCCCTCTCGGCGGGGACCCCCACCAACTCCAACCTGCGCTGCTGCACATTGTGGGGCTTAAGTGCCCTTTAATTAGGCCGCCTCAGTGTCCGGCTGAAGACTGCTGAGGGTTTAGGCGCTTCCCTGTGGGACCTTGCTGAGCGGCTCACACATAGCCCAATGGATGAAGTGTTTGCTGCTCTAATGAAAAAGGTTTATTTGGGGGAAGAGTTCTTGTCGTCTTTGTTCACAGTCTTAAAAAGGCCTGACAAAAGGCGCTGATATTATCTTTAACACCTACCCATTTCCAGGACACATTAGCAGGGACTTGGGAGTTGGATGCAGCCGCAGAGCCTAAGTCATCAGGATGCATATGACTTCCAAAATTCCCCAGACAAACCATGACAGTAAACACAAATCACTTCCTGCAGAGACAGAACACATGCTCACCAGGACTTTGTCATCTTTTATCTGGTATTAATTAGATGGAAGCAAGAGGAAAAAAAGCCTCATCAGTTTTTGCTTATTATGTATCTGACTAAACAAGTTTACTTTTTGGAAATGATAGTCACCCAAAATGTAATATTCAATTTTATAAAAAATTCAAACACTCCAACCACATTTAAGCATGTATAACTTTGCTGAGTTTCTTAGGGTGGCATTGGGAGTGGCATTGCGAATTTGCTGAGCTGCTCCAGCAAAATGAGTAATTTCTGGATGTCCCATTGTGTGAAGGGCTTACAGGGTGAGGGCTCTGAAAGGACGCGCAAAAGGAAGGATATAAACACGGGAGCAAGTGAGATAAATTGAAAGATGGAAGGAATGAGAGATGGTGAATGCTGAAAAGAAGTTTGTGAAGGGAGCAGGGCGGGATTGGGCGTGTTCAGAAACTTTTTCGCTACAGCCCAGTGTGTGTAGATACCCTCCTAATCCTGGTTTTATTGGCTGCCTGTGTCCAGCCATGCTGGTCGGATTGAGTAGCGAGGGTAGGGAGGTGGGGGGGGGCAACACATGTCCCCCTTTGTGGTAATACGCTGATTAGGCCTGAGAATGAGCCGGACCTGGTTACGGCCTTTCTCAGGTCACCGTAGAAACGGGCCCAGTAGGGGACCTCTGTGTGTGCCTCCCCCTCTTGTGCACCTACTGATGCAGACATGCAGACCCAGGCCTTCCATTGCAGCGGTTCGAACAAAACACCACCACTCAAAAACAGCAGCACAAGTGCCGTTGAGTCACAGTTCATTTCAAGATCAGGCGGCAATGTTCTTGACCTTAGTAGCTGCTACCTTTCCCAGACAGTTCGATTTGCACTTGTGGCCTTAACCTGGGAAACGTGGTTTCAATGTTGTTCATATGCAAACCGCAGACTGATTCCTCCGCCTGCACTCATAAATTCAAACCCTGTCACATTCCCCCCATCCATCGCTGGCCCTAACGCACTGTCTATCGCTCCTACAGAGCAACTGTCATCCAAATCCCTGAGCTGAGCTAGGCACATTTCTGACGATGCCGTAACACGCAACAATGTTGGTGATTGAAAACAGACCTGCCTCATTGTCAGCACCGCTGTGACATACCGCAGCTTGAGTGGAGGCATTGAAAAGTCATCTTTATTGGTGGAATGGAGAAGACTCCCCACCACGACTTGCTGGAGAGCAAGCCTCATAGAAATTTCACAAAGACATCTATCAATTATTGTCACATTTAGAGACTTCGAGAACCCCCCTCTTTCTCTCCTCTCAAACAGGGCGGTAGGTCGAGTGCTGCTCAGTCACTGCCTGTTTCCCCATCTTCTTTGTTATGGAGGAATAAAACAGAAGGGGTGGGTGAAGGGGGCACTCCACTACTGACCTCCAGACTGTGGTCACTGAGCTCTCTCCCCACAGTAGGCACTCAGCCTCTCCTCTGCAGAGTGCACGCTCCCAGCCCCTGCTGAGCGACCTTCCAGCCCCTTCAGTCCTACAGGCTCCCTTATGCCCTGGAGGTCTTCAGCAGAAAGAGCACGGCCCCAAGCCCCTCACATCAGAGGGAACGACAACTGGGATACTTTGCTTGTATAAACACTACTACAACAATGAAAGTCATATAACATTGACTGAATATTTGTAAAAGGGACATGACAATGAAAATCTTTGTATTACAGAGAAATGTTAAATAATAGTCACCTGTAATTTTTGCAATAAAACTCTAAACTATGTTAAGAAAAAAATGCTTATTTTATTATTATTATCGGTTATTTTATTGTAGTGCTTGATGTTAAATTGATCCCGATACAGAGAAGTAATGCAACATATATTAATAACATTGAATAACTTTGGACATTTCTTCCTTGATTCAATGATTTAAAAGCAAAGAGGAAACATGACAAACATTACAGCATCCACTCAGTCTGCAGTTTTTGACTCATAAGGACGTTGTAATTTTCTAACTGACTACTTCCCTACTGTTCGAAGTCACATCCCCATCACTTGTTTCATTTTTGTTGATTTTCACTTATATTTCAGTTCGACTTGCAACCTACAAAGAGTGTTGGAGAAACACAGATTTTAAAATTGTACTACATCTTTAAGTCTGTTTTAGAGAAGAGGAGACCTCTGTGGGCTCCTGGTAGATACCCCATTGGATAATCACATTGTAGACCTCGATAAAAACTTAGGGGACACCGTTAGCAGAAGCTCAGCTTGTGACTGCAAAAGATGACTGGTACGACATCTATGATGCATGAATAATAATAACTATTATTAAAAGTTTGACAAGTGAACCCTTTGTTTTCTTAAGCCTTCTGTCTTTACAGGGTACTGAAATGATTGAGTGCTAAATATTACTAATAATCAAAATAGAAAACATGACATTGCTTGCTCTCTTGTTTGCCCAGCTCTAGTATATGTTAAAACGCATCTCAAAAGGCAACTGAGATTGTTTCATTCAATTTTTTGTTGCTACAATATTAAATCAAAATGGAATCAATAAAACATGTCTTACTGTGTCACTGAACCTATTACGACCTTTTCTTTCTTGGAAACAGTCCTCAGAAAAGCTGGCTTCCATATGGCTGCAAACACTAAATCTGTTGTGAAATCTATCATGTTACCCATCTGGTCTAATGACTCGTACTTGTACTTTTAATAAGTATTGACTCACATTTAAAATGAGTTTTTCAGGAAAAAATCTTCAAACCTACTCCAACAGTTCACCTTAAAATATATTTTTAAACTAATTTTTTTAAGGTCACAAAAGAGTGAAATCTCCTGAAATTCTACCAAAAACAAAACTGACTTATATTACATGTTTCCACTGACAGCATCAGTCATTTAGGGGAGTGTGGCAGAAATCTAACGGCAAACCGGGTCCTGACGTTCAATAAAAAGCTATTTTCTGTGATGCCAAGTTTTCATTTATTTATCCTCCAAAATACCGCGCTTACGTGCTAGGCTGTAATCTTTACCACGATTAGCGACTGATAATCCTTTGAGACAAAACTTCTAAAAAGAGATTGCCATCATTACAACCAACTCTGTTTGATCTCCGCCTGGTGTCCTGTTTGTATTCGCCCTGATCAGTTTCCTTGTGTGTGAATCAAATGCATGGTTACTTCAGGCTAAGTCCATCGCAAGTGTCCCACCCTCCTCCTTCACTCTCTATCTCTCTCTGTCCTCCCCTCCTCCCGCCCCCTGTCCCACTGCTGCTCGCCCCACAGCCCCATCAGAATGACAATAGTATTGATGTAAAATGTGTCGCCTTTGGGCCGCTGAAGCATATAACCCCTGCATGCCTGGCCAAGCCACCACTGCAGTTTATGGCTTTATTGTGTCCCCTTTTATGTCCTCCCCTGTTGGGGTGGGCGGACAACAATTTAGAAAATTCACTGTAAATGTCCCCGTGAGTTGGACGGAGATTTTTGCGCGTGTTGACGTATGTGTGAGTGCGGTGTATGCGCGTATATCCGGATCAATTAGTCAGGGCACAACCCCTAAAAAATCAATGTGTCAACAGCGTGTGTGAACCCGTAAGGCTTCTGCAGAGGAGTCGGCCCTTCATCCTTTCAACTACCTGCAGCCACTTTGGGGAATTTTTCAATGATCGCGGATGAAACAAGTTGAGTAACAACTCTACTCTACCTTCTCCGTGTGTCCCTCCCTCTCTCATTTCCCTCCCTCCCTCTTTTCACTCTTTCCTTTCTTTTCCACATTACCAGGGGGTGGCGTGTGATTGACAGATGGGAACGAATAATAATTTTTTTTTCGTAACCTAAGGCCATCTCCTGTGATTGGCTTGCCAGCTGACATCTCCAAACCTCACCCCCCCTCCCTCCCTCCTCTGCTCTCCTCACTCCCCCCCCCCCCCTTTAATATTGGGCCTGTGGATGAGGCATCCTGAGGGAGAAAAAAGTAGAGAGAGAGAGGCAAAAGATATCTACCTTAGGGAAGAACCTCAGAGAGAGGGAGGGAAGAAGAGGACGGGTAGGAGCGTGTGTGCATGTGTGTAAGAGACACTTATTCTCTTAACTACTAGGAGACAGACACACTTTCCTGGCCCGACTCTAAGAAGGGGGGAAAACAGCAGGAAGATTTTTTTTTCAATATCAATTTTAATCTTCCTAATCAAGCGGCTCTTAAGCTCCTCTTCCTGGAAAACTCTTTTTTCATCGCCTGCTGGGAGTTCTACATGTATTGATCCATTTACCCTCTCACACACTTACAAGACTTACCTCATGGATTTGTATCTGATTGGATATTTGATGTGTGTGTGGTTGTCCAGCTCACGGGTGCTTGGAGGCTATCCCATCTGGTGGTGAGTACAAAATTCAGCAGTTTCAGCATCAGAACCCTATAGAGGCAAAAACAGAGAAAGAGTCTTTTTTTCGGTCAAATGATGATTTTTTGAGAGGGCAGAATGTGCACTTTCAGTTGACTGCGTGGAAAAATTGTTCTCCGGCCCAGTCCAAAGAATCTTAACCTCAAATACTAGTGTAACGGAAAAGGCTCGCCGTTCTTTTCCCCTCCACACTCAGGTCCATTTATCATATTGGAGTATGTTGTGATGCAAAAAGGGTAAAATTTAAGTTAAAAAAAAAACATTCAATGGTGAAGAACATGGAGTTCTTTATTGAATTAAAGGGGGAATACAGGATCGAGGGGTTTGTGTGAACTGTTGACAGCACTGTGAGGACTTGTAAGGCATTTAAACAAAAAAAGAGTAAGTCAGTTCATTATTTAAGAAATTGTGGATATCGCTCTGAGACGATGACAACACTGATGTTACCCATTAAAAACTATTTTTCTAAAGCATTATCAATTTCTTTCTTGAATACAGCCAAATAATTTTTTAAGAGCATCTTAGGAAGTCCAACGATCATGACTTATGAGATCAGCGTCATCTTGTTTTGTTTGCTATTGTGTGCCAGTGTTCAACATTCAGGCCGCCGGCCCACCAAAACAAGCCGTGAATTGAATCTGAAATGCTTTGGCTCTTTTTTTTTCTATGTATGACTTGACATGCTAAATCATTGCCACTGACAAAGTTGCACACAAAATATGACAAATTTGTGGTCTTCCATGTGGTATCAGCTGTTATTAAATTAATCTTTTGGTTTGCTGCAAAACACTTAAGCATATCATTTTTTCTTTTGTACACACTATTCACCCCCTCCACCACGGATTTGTCAGGAGACAATATGTTTAGGTGCCGCAGGGTTTTTATTCTTTGCTAAATTATCCCAGATCGCTTTTGGCATCAGCAAGTGAAATTTAGAGGTCTATCTCATTAGAAATTCAGCTACATGCAGCTGACCTCATGGCTCCTGGTCCTCTTTTGTAACGTAAAGCTTTATTTCGGAGATATTGGTGTAGGCGTATGACAAAGCTCTTTTGGCTCATGACACAATACTTGTCAGAGCTACTGCACTTTTAGTAGCCCAACTAGCATGTGGTCCCACAGTGGTGCTGTCCAAACCGCTAGCATCTTCTGGTTTCATTTACAGAGCAGGCGGCTGCCAAGCACACAGGCCACAGGGCTGAAGTGTTAATGGCAAAGAGGACTTTACACTCACTCCTGGCTCCAGCAGGAACCATCAGACAACAGCGACAAAGAGCCTGGGACTCTCTCTCTCTCTCTCTTTCTCTCTCTCCCCTCTGTGAGAATTACCTGCAGCTGTTCTGTTCAAGGAGCTTACATGACACTGGTGTAATGTTCGAACCCTAACAATGCACTCCACCTTTGATTTGGCTAACAAATTTTGAAGTGTAGGCAGGGTGAGGGGTTACTGGGAGGAGGGGAGAGATGAAAAGCAGAGCCGAATAGCTCCAGGTGACTGGGCAGGTGCTGAGGAATGGATGTCAAACAGCGCTGTCATGGGCATCACCCCGCGGTGTCGAACACGTCCAAAATGAGACAAAATGAGGTGGTGCGTCAAACGGGAGGGTGCCGAGTTTCAGCGAAGGGCCCAGGCAGGCTCCTCTCAACTTCTGTCTCAGGGGCGATGACTCGGCCATAAATTCTCCAGCCAAGGTGGGACGGGTTGGAGGGAATAGGACTTTTGACTGCTTTATGCCTGGCAGCCTTGCTTTTACAAGATGGGGCGTTGAAAACAAAACAGAGCATAAATAACTTGAGTAATATGCACATATGCATGGATGAGGATGAGGTGCAGCAGAAAGAAAAGACATACCAAGTTAAGTGGCAGGGTTTAGAGAGGCGAGACAGAGTAGTGAATTGCCTTCTTGAAATGCAAGAATGTTTGGGAAACTATTGTTTTGTTCAAAATAAAGGTTTGAGGGAATTCCTGACAGCTTCAAGCTATGTTGTGGTCACAAATAATCCACAGGTCCCATAATATCCCTGCCCAATTATCTGTCAACACCATCCTTTCTGTGTGGTAAGACAATGAAAGAGTATCCGTTGTTAGACCGATTGCTGTGTTTTTGTTCCACCTTTAAAACCTGTGTTTCTAAATTGAGTAATATCAACGAATATCACAGAATATTCTTGATAATTAAGAGACCCGGCTGGTTTCATATTAAGCCTGTGTGGTTTAACGCAGCTTTTTATTCAGAGCATCTTAAGCAACTCTGTCAGCCAGCAGAGATTTAATGTTGCTTATGTAAACAGCACTGATAGTAAGTGAATGATGACAGTCACTTTCATCAAGGAATTATCTTCAGCTAAATTTACTCCCAATACCAGCCATCAAGCATTAGAGGCCATTATCGGTTTAGCTCACACTACAAAGCAAGAAGTATTTTTAAATCCGATAACTGTTATACTCTTTATCCCTCGTTATCATCACTGCTGTTAAATCAGCAATAGAAAGAAGAGACACTGTACACCTGATTTACACCCTTTTCTTTTAGGGCTCGCTGTAATTTCATGTAACGCCACCTCAGCTGAATTCTGCTTTTCCAACAAAAAATTGGGAATTTAAATCGAAAAACATGGGAAGGCTGGAAAGAAAGTGAGACAGAAAAAAAGAAACCTTTGCATGGAAAATGTCAGCATCTTGAGAGGCTTTAAATAATGCCATACATTAACCATTAGATTTTAAGATAAGAACACCTAAACAGGGTTAAAAAAAACTCTACTCAAGCGAAAAGTCTGGCAGTCTGACTGAGTTTTAGTTCAAACAAGCAGCTGAATAACAATATCAAAGGCATTATTGCACTTGTAATTAAAACCAATTAAAGACACTTTCTGACTTAAAATCCAATATTCAGTTTGAAGCACTACTTGTGAGAGTTTTGGGGACCACCGTCACATTCATCAGCACACCTCTAAGGTCTCTCGGCAAGCCATATCTGGGCTTACTGCAGTACATAGTCTATAGTCAGAAATTTCCAGTTCAACCTGAGCAGCTTACACGGGGCTCTAGAGTCCATCTCTGGGTCTCAGGAATGTCATTATCTGACTGTGACACCCCCCACATCCAATCTTCAACCCCAAAACCCCTACCACTGGCAAAAGGGCTCACTTAAATGACTCTTACTGCGGGAAAATCCTCTGCCTGCCGCCTTGTGTGAAAAGATCAAGGATGTTTGGGTATTATTCTCCACACTGCAGTGGACGGTAGAGAAAAGAGCAGGAAAGTCCAGAAGAATGTCATTCATAAGAAACTTCAGGGTTCCATTATGAATGGCTGAGGGCCGCCGTAGAGCCAGGGTCAAAGGCAATTTTGGGCTATGGGAATATATGGAGGGATTTCACTCCCAAAAAAACCTGGTTGACTATGTAATATGTTTAAAAAGACAAAGACCACAGCCAGTGTTTTTACCGTTTATATGCCAACATTGCTAAAGGAGCAGATCAAACAACACTTTGGTTTGTTTAAATGTCTTATCAATGAAATACATTTTAATGCATCTTCATATTCTGCCTTAAAAAAAAGTATATCATTTCTGCATCTTAAATATAATAAATTATAAAGACGCATTTTATGACCTCATAAGGGACTGATGGTTCATTGGAGTTGTCTTCATTTTTAAACAGCCATCAAACTTTTTGAATAGGACTCAGCTAGACGTCATGTTCACAGATAATGTATTACGTTTTATTTACCTTATCCTTGGTCAGGATTATTCCTTGTTTGTTTATCCACTATATGTTATGTAAAAACTACAAATAAAGTTAGCTAAACGTTGACGGGTCACATGTTCTTTACTCACGCTGAGGTGTTTCTTGCATTTCCCTGAAGACATTCCACTAAATGATACAAGCGTTAACTTGAAAAAAATTCCAGATTTCTTTGGATGTAATGTCCGTAATGTAATGTAAATAAACTGGTACATTGGTAAGCATGGACTATCTCATTTATAGAGTAGAACAAGTCCAAGAGAGAGTTTTGGAGGGAGAAGCTCAGCGTGTCATTGTCATTGCTGACCTCTTGAGCAACTAGATGTTAGTTTTAGCTTCTGGAATAATCTTCTCAAAGAATTCACAGGCAGAGTGAGCATGCAGGTAAGATCAGATTAGTTTTTATCTTCTTTCTTTTAGGAGTATTTGATGCATTCATTTTAATTATAATATCTCAACATATAAAAGACAAATTGAATCCAAAATAAAAACCAAAGCCTTCTTTTTTTTAAACAACATAGCTTACCACGACGACCAACAATGTACCAGTTTTTAACTGGACTTGTACTGTCCGTTACTGACCTTCATTTGCTGATCCAACACATTACTTCACAACATTAGAAGACTGTTTTCAAGCCACAAGCATGTGGGATGACATTACAAGTCAAATCCAAGCAAGGTGAGACTTCAAAGGAGAGTGGTATTTCAAAGCAGCAAAGGCGAGTCCTAATCTTCACTAACCATCAAAGGACATGCAATGTGCTGTTGTAGGAAATGACAAAGTCCCCCCAGTGCTCAGCTATTAGCAGCACTAAAACACAGGCCAGGACAGTTCCTCAAAGGGAAAAGTGCAACGGCCGGGGGCAAAGAGATCATTAGGGGACACGTGTGGAGGCACAAACACACAAGATTTAAAGTCTTCATTACCTGCCTAATTTCACCTGCATTGCTTGTTGCAGAGGTTCATTATTAGCAGAAAGCTATTTCTCTGTCACACAGGGTCAGTGACAAAGATGCACTGATCGCACCTGTGCAACCTGTAGTCAGTCAGAGCCCTCAGGGTACTGACCAGGTCAAGAGAACTGCCAAGCGATGCAGTGTGGGAAGAAAGAGCAGAATATCAGAGCATCTGTGAATGAAAAATACTGTAGGGAAAAAACGACTATCATTTGTAGCGACCAACCAAGCTCCACCATACACAAAGAAGAACGCAGATTTTGAATATAAAACTGCATACTGAGTGTTAAATTAGCAGATCTGTCTGAAAAGGAGATGATTGTACCTCTGGACATAATTCAGCTCCTTGTAGAAAACTAAAACAACATTAGCAGCAGGTTAGCTCAGTTTTGGTTTAAGATCATTTCTGTTTAACTAAAGTTAACAAACATCTCAAAAGGTAATTTATCAAAGCAACACTGGTCGCTAAAATATAACTTTTACCAAAAAGGTTGTATTCAATTTGAAAAATGTGTATCTTCATCAAAATTAATTCTATTGAACAACTCCAAATATAGATTCTGTGCCTTGACGTACAATGCCTGCAGCATGCTAGAAAGAAGTGCTGCAAATCTTTTTTTGACAAAACCCAGCTCAACGGTGGGGTAAAAAAGTAAAGAGGGGAGAGACAAAAACAGGCACGTCAGCTTGTTAAAAAGATCAGGACAGTCAGGTTGTTCTTACTAGGTAAATTAACTAGTGTGGTCTATCAGCAGTACTGTGGGTGAAATGTTTGCAGACAGGCAAGCTTTATCAACCAGGATTATCCAGAAACAATAAAGTTTTACATTGCAGATATTTTTAAAGGTTTTGTGAAATCGACCAGGCATGAGAAAGTCAACAGCAATTCGGTGTTAAAATTCCAGACAATCCATTACGAGTTATGATTTGCATAGGATGCATTACAGCTGACAATTCAAGCAGCGGTTCCAACAAGCTGCCCCTAATGAGCAGAGGCGGGGGAACAATGCTCTGTTTGAGTTGTGGTTCATTCACACAGTCTCTCAAGACTCTCATTCAAACAAGCTCTGTCCTTTCAAGCCAACAGCCCCAGACTCTGTTGTGTCCACCTACAAACAGACCAAGGCACCAAGCGCGCAGTCTGACATGCATTTGTCAGTGCCATGTACTCTCTTGTGCGCTTGTGTGCATTCACTTCCTGACAGGCAGGTTCACAAGTTTACACCCTGTTCAGTTTCCCTCTTCACGTCTGCGTACATGTGACTGCAGGGGCTTCTTGTCCCAACTCCACACACTCTTCTACAGTCTGTAGAGAGTTAAGAGGAGGGGAGGAAGAGTTAGAAAATAGGAACAGGTTGGAACATTTTTCAGGGGTCCTGTCTTTTTTTTTTTTATCTGCTCAGCCAGGAGCTGTTGGACTACAAATCAAAAGTGTGCCAAAGAAAAAGAGAAGACAACAAAACACAGACAGGAGCTTCTGCATTCCACCCTCCACAAGGAAAAGTCCCATCCTCGGGCAAAGCCGGCAACTTTCCTTGGCCCACTTACTCTCTTTTGAGTGTCTTTATCTCTCTACAGACTCTGTTGAGGGATTGTGGGATTTAGACATGAAATCGTGATGGCAATGTTTTCAATGTACGTCTCTGACTGCTCTGCTAGGGCCTCATTCAGCAACATGATGCCCTCCAGGCATATCTGACAAGTTGAGCTGCGGCGTCAACATATAGAGGTAAATTAGAGGTAGATTAGAGTTTAATGCAAACAGTATTCCCCTAGTTTATTACTGCAGAGGAGTTTTCAGGAGCATGACTCTCACTGAGGAAGTGACAGAACACACTTGGGTGTCAGTGCTTCAGGCACAAACCCAGCATAAGATAACACTCATTTCACTTTAATGAAATAAGTTAACTTGTTCAGACATGGCTGAGAACACTGTCAATAATCACTACAGCAAACAGGAATACAAGAGCATTTCATCAAATCTGAGGGAAGAATCATATCTGTTTGTAAAGGCTCAATCCTTTCAAAGGCCTTACTGACTTTATTTAATTGTATCTTTGAAGTTATAATCTCAATAAGTTTTCTTTAAATAATAGTTGCCAAATGAGGTTAAACAAAAGTTACTGAGCTTTTAGGCAAACATGAAAGCATCTGCTTTTGAAAGATTATAAACTGGGTGTTGTAGGCAAAATTCCCAGGAAAAACAGACCCATCTCACTTGTGATTGAAAATGTTTTCCTTGTTCATGTTAATGTTGCAGGTAAACAGTTACTATGGCTGAAAATAAAATAAAAGAGTAAAGACCCCTGGCAACAGAGGGAAAAACTTTCTGGAACACTTGCAAATCAAAGGACAGAAATAAATTTAATATTTAGATGATGAAGTATTAGAAAGGCTTAGCAAAATCAGCAGAGAAATCTATATTTAATGCTATTACCATAATTCACAACAAGTTTCATCAAAGATAACGCACAAAGATCTTTAAGATTCATTTAAAAAATAGAGCACAGTATTAATTCATTTATAATAATGATTTACCGGGAATTAAATTATTTGCATCACTGACCAACTAATGTAACATTTGACTGTTATTATAGGGCTGATATAGCCACATATATTCAGGGGAAGATGTAGTTTTCTTTGTCATCACAAAGTTTTTCAAGTTTGTTTATACAATACTTCATAGTTTGAAGCTGCTTTGTCTGCAGCAAATTTACAAGAGTGTAAAAGCTGGGCAAGTGTTGGGCCACACTATGACGTATTATTTGTAATTCCCAAAGTCAGTGTAGCTGAAAACATCATCAGCCCCAAGCCTCTTGTTGACCTGAAAGCACTAGCCTGGAGAGTTGCCCAGCTTGTGATGAAACAGAAAGGATTCTTACATCATAATATGTCAGCAGTTTTCAGCAAGTCCTGCAACAAAGGCAAGTCAATTTACACTTTAATAATGTTTGCACAGAGAGGTTAATAAGGCATAACACTTCATACCCAAGGATAACCTTATTGGAAGTAGGAACTTACAAGTAGCAACACAACCTTGAACTTCAATCTACTAATCACACATGCATGCTACTTTCCATGAGTCTTTGAACATTGCCGAGGGATTGAAGCACACAGGGATGTATTGTGACAGGCTCGCTACAATCTTGTTATTTTTCTCTACTTCACTCTTGAACTTTAGGTGTCTTTTTGACAATACAATTTGTTCTGAGCTAAAAACTACAGAATGCATTTTATTAACTTAAGGTTAAATCAGTAACACAGCCAACTCCCTGTAAAAGAACCATTTACAACTTGCTATTATTTTGCCAATTAAATTCTTATAATTACAGCTAAAATCAGTGGTTGAGATTTAAAGGTCCCATATTCTTCTTTTTCTGGTTTTATATGCTCTTTAGTGTGTTTTCCAAGTGTCCTGTGCATGTTTAGGCACATCTATGTGCAAAAATTCAAAGTCCGTGGAAACACGGCTTCTCCTACGTCCTCCTGTTAGCTGTAGCATTAGCTGCACGTAACGCTCGGTTCTAGCTCCCCTCGATAAAAATGTGTCAGTGCGGCGTCATTGTCAGTGTGAGATCACTGATCTAAGCCCATTGGCTCCTTGTGGCAAGCCCTGCAGCTCATGTTGAAATTTCCGAGAAGCGTGCTGAGCAACTGACCAATAACGACAGAGTGGATCAGCAGACCAATCAGAGCAGACTTGGCCCACATGGGGTCTAACAGTGGGGGCTTCGCAGAGTGCAGCTGATGGACTCAGAGCGTAGAGAGAGCAAGGAGGAGCAGTTCATGAAAACAGACACTTTTTTTCAAACTTTAGCTATTGTGAACGTACAAAAGTAGGTACATAGATTAAATATACAAACCCCAAAAAGGGCAGAATATGGGCTCTTTCACACATAGATACGTTTACACTCCTCAACAAAGATTTAACAGCTAAAGTCACCTTCACGATGAAGATTTCACATATAAAGCATGTTTATTTTTTTATCAATGAAATTGAACCACAATAGCCTATGACTAGTAGCTATACCTAAACATTAAAACGTGAATTTATTGAACACCTGTTCATCTAATTGTAAACTACAGCCAAATTGTAATTGTAATTGTGCCTTTTTATTCAATAACATTTAAAATGCAGGAATTGCATTGTAGTATTTGGACTTTGTTGTATTGCCAGGTAAACTTTACCCTTTCTTTAAACCCAGAAAGATACCTTTATGTAGTTTTTCTATCTATATCTCCTCCAAAAGCAGCTCTGGGTCATGTTTACTATCAGTGACGCGCATATTAGCGTTAATGACGTTCCACTTCCGTCGAGAGCACGATGGAGAAGTAACCATAGCAACAACACAGAGCGCATTTTTACAGTAACAAATTAGCTAAAACTGTAGAAAAAAGACAGTGTTAGTCAGAGTAGGTTTTGTATAACCACAAAAGAGGAATTACTAAAGGTAAGGAAAACATACTTTATACCCAGCTGTCATGGCGGGGGTCACAATTTTGCATCATTCCTCATTCAGCTAGCTAAATACGTCTGTAGCTAATCATCGGCTAGCGATGACTAAGCATTTCCACATATAAGATTTTGAAACTCAAAGGATTATCAATTTGACAAGAAAAAGTTTGATAACACTCACGTCTGCTTTGAGGACATCTCCAGACTATTAAATATTATTTTTCGGTTTTCCAAGTAGAACATAAAGTACTTAATTTTCTACATCACAGACAAGTGATATGATGAACATGATATGCGCGTTCTTAAGAAATTGGCGGCCGGAAGTGACGTGTTATATTTTGTTTGCTTACTTTTTTATTATTATTATTATTTTTTTATTTTTTTTAATTATACAAAACAATATGAAAGAACAACAGAAAAGATACATGGACCTGATAAGAAAATTACAATTTTTGGTAGTACAGCGCACAAGGTGAAAAAGAAGGAGGGTAAAGGATTAGCAATGTTCATCAAAAATGAAATTAAAATAAAATAAAAGTAAAAAATGTATTAACAAAGTCTCTTAACTGGAGCTATGTCTGCGCTTCTGTACATGAAGTATGTTAAATATCATATAATAAAGCTATTATCATCATTATACCTGAAATTAGGAGTGCTTTTGTTTCATGTGCATCTCTGTGAAAGGTATGCATGCACATTGCACAATAAAGGCCAATTTCAGAATCTAAATCTATTATACTATATTATAATATGGTTAGGGTCAGGATATAAAGAGTCTTTGTTTTTCCCATATAAACTTTCTTATTGCATTATCCGCTCCCAAACATAAGCAACCTTAAGTAGTTTTGATCAGATTTATTTTTATTGTTGAATCCGAGTACGAGCAGGCGCCTGATTAAGCCTTTTATGTGATTAAAGAGGATACTTGCACTTAGATTTGCTAATAGACCCTGGTCATGAACTTCCAACTGTTTCAGTAGGTCATCAGGCTAAAGGCGGTGAGGTCAGATGTCATGTGTTCAACAGGTTCAGAGGGTCACCTGGTGCTTTTTGTGCCTCTGGACATAGGAGGCTGTCACACAAAGAAAGCTCATCTGTGTGAAGACATGTGCTTCACACTGACCCCTGCAATACAGACCTCCCACAACAGCAGCTGCAACATATTTCTAACAGTGCAAGGGTCTTTGACTCACCTACTGACTGAGACAAAACAAAAACTAAGAGATGCAAAAGGGTAACCCCTGCCGCTTCAAACTGAAGTGCAGAGATTACAGAAGTGACTTGGGAGTGATTGAATTAAAAGTTTATGTTGACAGTATAGTCTTGATTGCGTGTATTTCCCTTCTTCAGCAAGGTGTGTGGTGGAATCCCTTTGTTTCCTCCGCTTCATTTCTGTGGTTTCAAGCGGCCCGTCATACTTTCACATCAGACCAGTTAGGATACAGAGAAAACCCCCAACCAAGCCATAAACCCCCCCAGGCCAGTAGAGGCCCCATAACAACCTGCCTGAACATGCACCTGCCAAGCCCTGCCGCTCACTGCTGCTCTGTTGCTTGTCTCGTCCCCTGCAGCAGATTCCCCCGGCATTCTGCCTCTGTGGAGGTCTCTGCGTCTGCTGCTCCCTCACTTGGTTGAGACACGTTGCTCGTGGCTTCCGAGAAGTGAGGCAGAGCGGGCAGGATCAGCATGGCACACATGTGGTCTGCATGCATGAGTCTGCGTGTGTGTCTGTTTGCACGATACGCCTCATAACCCCTCAGGGTTAAGACTCTCATTAGCACCTAGCCAAAAAAGATATCCCTTTCATCTCATCTGTCCATAAGGATCAAGCGAGGCACATCCTTCGCAAACAAAGACAAATTGGCTGGCAGATCCACAGTGTGTAGTCTAAAAATGCTGTGTCCACCACAGAGTCTCATGCGGTTAGATAATTGATTCCATCAGAAATCCCAAATTCGGTTTGTGGGCAAACAGTTTAGCTGGCCTGGATAGAACTTTAAATATGGCACAAAAGTCGAAACACAGTTATCTTGGACTAAATTGAAATGGAGAGATTTTCCTTTGAGTTGATTGAGAGATGTTGTTGGGGAGCTTGTGACATCAGGGTTAAGATCCAAGCTTGACGCATGGCATCATGCACCCTGCTCAATCCCATGACTGAGAGATTAATGGGCAGCAACCAAGCAAGCAGACAGTGTAATTAAGGTCCTTAGTCACCCAGTCACCAGACGGAGTGAAGTCAGCAACACTTGAACTCAGTGATGTTGGCGGTATTGGGGCTGGCAGATAAGCTAAGGGGCTGCCTCTGCTTGGGTAAACTCATGACAAAAACATTTATAGAGATTGATGAGCTCTTAATTTTACTAAATCTGCATGGGAACGTCAAGTTTGGCAAAACAGTTGGATATAAAAAGATGAGACTTCATTTTCCTTTTGCTCTGTGGTGTTTGAAAGTTTTGAATAGTTAAAATATTAACGTTTCAATGATAAAAATGGATGTTGGAATATTTGTATCACTCATTATTACCTGTATTCCAATACCTACCTACCTGTCTGTCCGTCTTTATGGACAGTATATGTAGTATATAGGTAATAATGAGTGCGGGAAATGTGTAATAAAAAATCCATCATCCGTTTTTATCATGGCAACTTTAACATAAACTATTCAAAACTGAAATCCTTGTCCCTTCCACATAATGCACAGGACTTATGGCCAATCTTAGTTTGTCATAGCATTCATTTTATTTGAATGTTCTCACATTTGACCATTTAGGCAAATGCCAATCTCATCTGTAACAAGTTCTTCCCTTGCTTCCTGTGTTTAAAGAAAAGTTATAAATATGTGGAATAATAGAATCAAATAGCACTTATAAGCATCATGTCATTGAGGGGCTGTGATCAGACAGGATTTCATACTGAAACTTGAGCCTTGTTTGTTTTGTATGAGTGTGAGTCAGAAAGCTCATGACAACAAAACAAGTGGCTTAGAGCTGCTTATGTGATCATCATCCATTAAACCAGCTGTAAAAGCAAAACAAACTCAGCCATGTCTCTGTGCGAAAGCCCCAAACCTTGATACCTGTGATCCTGCTGTAACAATGCTCACCTGAGATCAAAAACAGTGTGTATGGGAGGGTTGATGGGTTGTTTTAGGTGGGGGCAGGGCTTAGATATGCAGAAAGCAAAAGCGCACATGAGCTGTGAACCTATCTAAGGGGGGATTTTTCCCTGTGACTTCAATGCTTTGACTTTTGTGTTGGGGTGGGGCACTGTGCTGCACTCATCTGTCAGAGTCAGTGGCTGCTGTGATTGGGTTGCGCCCTGCGGGGGTCCTGAGGTCATCCTGAGTGGCGCTCTGATCTGATCAACGTCAATTGTCCTCCATGATCCTCTCATGGCCTCCAGCGCCATGTTGTCGGCCCAGACTCGGCTAAGTACTGGATAGTCTGGTAGAGCTCTTTATGTAAAAATGTGAAATGCCAGTACACCTTCCAAACCCTGTAAACACCCAAATCACACCCACAACGTCAAACCATCATCCCTTAAGAATGAAGGCCTGTACAGAAGCATGTTTTTTCCCAAAGATAATAACTTTAATAAATAAATTGGAGTCTGACATCTTGCAGTAATTGTATGAGCTTCTGGAAGAAACTTTAAAGTTGTGTTGGAGCTTGTCATCACAAAAAGCATGTTAAAACACAGGCATGGCAAACACGTTGTCTCTCTTTTACTTTATTTCAAGAGAAATAAAAAGCAATTAAAATTAATTACCTGGGTGAAACTATAATGGTTCCTGGCATCACAAGGTGATCTTGGCTGTCTTATTGTGATGATTAATCCTTGTTTAGGCACATCTCCTTGAGCCTTCTGGTGAGGCAGATTGATTCAGATATGCTGTTTTCATCCATCAGCAGCGAGCTCAGCTGTATACACTGTCATTCTTAAAAAATCAGCTACAGAGACAAAACCACAAATTAATAAAGGTTCTAGTGTGACAGGTGTTTTCATGTGTTTGAAATAGTGAGGGGGCTTTTCCCAAACCAAGCAGACAGGTTCTCATGTGTTATCTGTTAGATCAGCAGATATGTGTACAAGTGGGAACACTTTGGAAGTCAGTATTAATAGCTCGTATCCTTGCCCTGAAGTGGGTCCTTTAGCCCGTGTTTCCTGGAGAAAAAAAAGATACAAAATAAACAGAAGCTCTTAATATAAACTTTATTAAACAGATAAGTCAATAAAGCACTTGTGTATGAATCACTGTGCTGTCAAAGTGGTACAATTAAAGTTAACTGAGATCAGTGGATACAGACGCATTTTCTTTTTAAAGTGCAAGCCTCCCTGAAAGGTCACCATCTCTACTATTTAAGGGTTTCTTTCACAGAGGTTAGAGATTTGTGTTTTGGGGCAAGCAGTTTCACAATTAAAACTTTAAATTGTAAAAGCACCATGGCTGGGTATACACTTTTTATAAACGATAAAATACGATAAACGCTAAAATCCTTTTTTTCCCTACAAAACATTTTTCAATTGAACAAAAGAAGATTAAGATCTCAAATGGTAATGTTCTCTAAATACAAGCAGCTTTACAAAACTCTGTCTGAAAAGAAACATTGTCAAAATAGGCAAAAGGAACAAAAAATTGTTTGTGTGAAGCTGAAACTCTCGGTTAAATTCTAAGTTTAGCTGTGGTGATTTATTGTAGCTAGCAAACCTATAAAGCTGTTGTGAAAAGCTGTTTGAACTTAAAGAAGGTACAAATACATTGTTCACCTTGGCCTTGTGTCCCTCTGGATATGCCCATGTATGTTTCTCTTATTCCCATGGTTGTCCCTTTGGATACTCCAATTGCAGTTTTTCTTACTTTTACAAAACCAGTCCTATTCATCCTGTACAGATGAAGAGATGTATAAAAGATCATGCTTAATGGAGCTTTCCTTTTTCTTTTTTTTGTCTCAGGTCCCTAGCCCTTGGACAGCAGTACTCATCACTGGGATCCCAACCCATCCTATGTGGCTCTATTCCTGGGCTTGTCCCCAAGCAGCTGCGTTTCTGCCGTAACTACATAGAGATCATGCCTAGTGTTGCAGAAGGTGTCAAGCTGGGAATCCAGGAATGCCAACACCAGTTCAGGGGCCGTCGATGGAACTGTACGACTATCAAGGACAACCTGGCAATCTTTGGCCCCGTGCTGGATAAAGGTAACATATTTATAAGGTATTGTCTTTATAGCTCTGTTTTGTAACAATGTGAATATGTGGCTCATTTGAGGCTTGCAGTATGAACTAAATGATTGTATAAATGATCGCTGCCAAACAACACCCAACCTCTAAAAAGTAGGTTGTATAGCCAAGGCTATTGCAAGCTGTTACAAAACATAGCATTAAACAGTTTCCCCCCTCAGGCTTAGCACTGCCTGTTCTCTGGGCCTCTGCTGACAAACGCTTAACTAGGGCAATTACAATAATATACACCTTTCCTGGCTGCTGTGAGAAATGAGCACAGGTACAAGCACTGACACATTCAACTTCCATCCATCTTAACCTTCAATATCACATTTGTCTTCAGAGTCAGCTACTTCTTTCTTTCTTTTTTCCAGTTTTCCCAACCATGTTTACACTCTCTTACATGAAAGAGGGTCAGTGCTGTAAATCTATCAGCACTACCTGACATGTACAGCTGATATACTGGAGACATCCATCAGATGCTTCACATGCAGAATACTAATTGTAAGATATCTCGACGTTAAAAACAATCCCATTGAACCTGACAGTGGGACACAATAGACACAGGTGTCCTGCTTGAGGCCTTGCAGGGCCAAATTATAAAGGTAGAAGTTTGTGTGTGTTGATAGCGAGGCCTCTGATTGGAAATGAATTACCCCGTATGTCAGAGGGGAATGAATCCGGGCAGAAATGGGCAGTGTGAGCAGTCCAAGCTCCTCAGTCAAATAAAAGGGAGAAGGGAGGCCAAATGAGATTATGGGCAATAGAAAAGGGCCGGGGGGCTCCGCTCAACCCCTACTGTGCATGAAGACCAGTGCGTGCCTCACACAGTCCAGCTCCCACGGACGCCCCATTCACACGCCCTTTTGACTCTGTCATGAAAACAGGCTGAAAGGGGATCTCTGCAAAACCTAGCCCGGGTGTGCACTTTGGGAAAAAGGGTGCAAAGGAAGGAAGGTAGGAGGGAAGGTGGGAAGGAAAGAAACTGTCTCACTTTGGGAGTGATAAATGGAAAAGTTTGAAGAAGGGAGGGAAGAGCTACCAACCAGCAGCACCAGCCACCTTTTGCTGGCGATGGTGGGTGATGCCTTGAGGAAGTGGGGGGTTGAGGTCCTGTGGTGGGTGGTGGTGTATGGGATTTCAGCTCAGGGTGTTGGCAGAGGGGTGGCTAGAGAGAGAGAGGGGGTTTGGTGGTGGGGTTAGGGAGTTTAGGGAATGCCAGCTCCGGGCAGAGCGGGGCTGTGGGGGCGCGAGTCGCTGGGCCCTTTGTGTGGATAATACAGTGTGACACAAGGGAAACAAAGGCGGATTGATGGGCCCAGCAGGTAGCAGGAGCAGCGCTAGCCTTGGCTAACAGCCAGAGCTCCAGGGGCCCAGGGCTCACAGGCCCCTGTTGTGGAGGGCCCAGCTAGGCTTGCCAGGGCGAGCAGGGATGCCGGACCTGAGGACTGTGTGTTATCCAATCATGGAAGGATTCGCTGCTGATTTAGACCAAAACCTTTAACTGAGAATGACGGAGGAAGATACACAGTCTTGTTAGTGTTTTGCTGTTTCCATTTAACAAGCTATTTCTCAAAATACAAAACAGTTTATTTGTCAATGGACTAGAGATTTACAAAACTTTTGTAACAAAAAAACATAGTGATCCATCTTATCTTTCACCCTGACAATCATTTGCATGCACATGGCATAAAAGTAACTGATAGTTTGTGGGCTACCATTTTACTGTGCAACCTTGGTATATTGTTGCCAGAAGTTATCGTATTTGGACAAGAGGGTTGCAGCTCAAGTGGAGTAGGGGGATTGCTTTTATCTAATGCTAACACTTGCTTGATTAACAGGGTGTACATCTGTAATCCAATGTGACTGTGATAGAAATTGGAATAAACATTTTGGCTGGTGAAAAACTAAGCTTAGAACAAAAATGTGCTTTTATATATAAATTAAATATACAACTGGATTCCTAACACAGTATTTCTCAGGTTTCCATGGTTGTGAATTGTCAATCACAAGTAGCTATGTCGTAAAGGATTCCCTTCTTTATGCTCAATTTAACTCTAATTGTCATTGTGGTAAAAAAAAAAAAAAAAAAAAATGGGTTAAATCCTCTGGTTGTGTTTATACAAATTTAAAAAAAATCATGAAATATCACAAACCATGCAACTCTCTTAAAAAACCAAGCCTCTGCTTAAGAAGGACATAAAACTCCCCATACCTTTGTGTGTGTGTGTGTGTGTTTTCTGTGTCTAGTTTAGAGTTATCTGAGTGTAATGGGTGAGCTACGGTAAGTGTGCTGTGATTGTGAAACAATGGTGTCTGGTTACATAATAAGCTGTTGCCTTCAAAGGAGGTGTAACTCCATCCCTGAGTGTAAAAAAGAAACAGGCCGACACACTGCTAGGTTTCACCACAGGGCCTTGGGCTCTGAACAGGGACGGGTTGAAGGGAGGGAGGGAGGGAGGGAGGTGACAACATTCCTGAAACACTATCCAGATGCAAAGCAGCACACCTCAAGAATGACAGGAGGTCACCGAGATCCTGCTGAGCATAAGGCCCTACTGACACAACAACAATGGGCTGATGTCACTGCAGGGACTCTGCTTTTAGGCTCCTTCATGTGTCCTGTATCTGAGGTTCGTCATAGCCAAGCTGAACATGTGAAAAAAACCCTGTGATCCCTGTTTATATATTGTGAAATAAGACAGGGTTCTTGTTAACAGTGGCAAATAGCAGGTCATAAATGTGCCTTCTTGAAGATGAAATGCTGTGTTAAAAGGTTACTGCCTAGAGGTATCCCTTTCAATACCTCTGTCTGAGTGTTGGCAGTAGTAAAAATTACCTGGTCTGTGTTTTACAAAGATTGACGCTCTCCTCTGTTTTTTCCTGCTTTCCTCTCCGTCTGTCTTCATCTGTCTCTTTCAGCAACCAGAGAGTCAGCGTTTGTCCACGCTATAGCCTCCGCGGGCGTAGCATTTGCGGTGACTCGCTCCTGCGCTGAGGGCACGTCCACCATGTGTGGCTGTGATTCTCACCACAAGGGTCCTCCAGGGGAGGGCTGGAAGTGGGGCGGCTGCAGCGAGGACGCTGAGTTCGGGGTGTTGGTGTCCAGGGAGTTTGCGGACGCCAGAGAGAATCGTCCAGATGCTCGTTCTGCAATGAACCGACACAACAACGAGGCAGGACGCTCGGTAACTACGTTTAAAAAATAAAATAAAAAGATTTATTTTTGGGCGTTTTGTGCCTTTATTGTAGAGATATCACAGTGGTAAGAAATCAGGGAGAGAGAGAGTTGGGAATGACATGCGGGAAAGGAGCCACAGGCCGGATTCGAACCTGGGCACCAACCAGTGCGCCACCAGGGCCCTGGTTACATTTAAACAGACAACATCCATCTACAGTATGTGCTGAAAAGTGTCTGTTAAAATTCACTAACTGGCACAAATTAGGCTGACACCAGGACATGACACCCATAAATGATAGTCGAATTCCAGGACTACAGAAAAGAAACTGCTGCTGTAACAGCCTCAAGTCTTCTGGGAAGGAATCCCAAAAGATTTTGGAACCTGGCTGCAGGGATTTTCTCCCATTCAGCCACAAGAACATCAGTGAGGTCCAACACTGATGTGACAAAAGCCTGGCTCACAGTCCTTAATCCAGTTCATCCAAAAGGGATAGTGTAAAAGTCAGACGTCTTTGCATGTCAGTCCTCCCCATTTTATAATAATAACTCATTTAGGTCCTCTAGTTGTAATAAAAGCATGTAGGATTATGTAAATTTGAGACCTTATGTTATAAGATGAAGGTGTTTATAAGAACATAATGAATCTAATGAAGAGAAGGATGAAAGTTCTTCTAGGCACTGTAAACAGCACTTAAATTAAATAACCTCAGCAAAATGTGTGATTTGAAGTGAAGCCTGAGGATGCTGTAAACAATGGACAATCACCGCCTTGTCTTCCAAATATATAAAAAAGGGTTTTCAGTTATTTTGCTGTTTGAGGTTACTAATTGTTCATTTGACAGCCAGGGATTTGGTATCCAACTTGTCTGCACATTTCTTGGTTTCCACCTAAAAATTACTTGACTTTGAATGACTGGTTAATTACTCATCTAAGCACCCCCCCCAACACACACACACACACACACACACACACACACACACACACACCTTTCTTTTCATGCCTTTGCATCCCAATGAAAAATTCCCTGCCAGTCAAATAACCTGAGTGAGTTGAGGGGGAAAAGAAGGAAATCAGCTCTGACTTAAAACATCACTGGCTGCTGTCACTGCTTGGAGAAAACAGACTCCCTGGCCGCTCGCTGAGGGGCAAATGGAAGGACCACACGGCAACAAGCAGGTCTTTGATGTGAGCACACAGGAGCAGCCGGGGAGAGAGAGAGCCCACAGGAGCGAACTGAACAGCAGCACTGTCAGGACTCTCCACTCTCATCCACCTGGCCCTCTCACGCTCTTTTATTTAGCCCCGAGGGCCTCTGGGACTTGATGTTGGCATGACAAGCTCACAGTGTGATGTCACTAGCCCAATCCACCCATAAGTCGCTCCCCCCCCTCACTCTCCCACTCCTCACCCAGAGGTGCCCCAGCCACCTGCCTTCCGCCGCAGCTGGGGAAATTCTGCAGCTAAATATAGCTGTTGAATTAAAGCACAACAAAATCAAAACACAAAGGTAAAACGCGCCCCGCGGCAGCACAGTCATGGTGTGAGCCAGTGACTTCAGAGGGAATTAGCTGCTGCACAGAGCCTCTGTACTTCACAGCTGCATGACACTTAGATAAATTGCAGCCGGTGGCATATTGCTTTTCTTGGCCGGCTCTGCAGGTCTTTAGTGGTTGTGTTAGTTTGCGTAACTGAATTTCCTGTAAATTTCTGACCATAAAATTCCAAAAGATCTTTCTTGGTGGTGAATGACTTTGACTGCCCTGTGAGCAGTGAGTCACCAAATTAAGGGCAGCTCATTTGAAGTCAATTAAAGTAATACTCCCTTCATTCTGCCTTTTCTTATTTTAGATTTGCACAGCCCTTAGAACTTGAAAGGTGGAAGCTTAGAGACACAACAACAAAAAAAGACAAACATCTTTAGAAACTCACTAAATGGCTCCAAAGCTTTTTAAAATGAACAGTATCTCTGAACTTCTTGGCGAAGAGAATGTAATGTAAAAATATGATAGGAGTGCACTTTAGATTTCCTTAGATTATGTGGTTGGGGTTTTAGATTGCCCAGAGACAGTTCAGTAGAGAGTCAGACCACTGAGAACCTTATTACCGTAGCTGTGACACATAGATTTGAGTTGTTTTTGTCCTGTTGCCAAATACAAGGATTTTTGTGTTGTCTTCACTTTATTTAAGGAAATGTAATCGCATCATCCCATTAACTCCCCTTAGACATTGAAAGAGTGATTCCAGGGACCATATTCAGTTTGTGATAATGTTAAGTAAGTCAGATTATCGTCTGCATAACAACGTGATGTGACCGCAATATCAGTTTCTTTAACCAGAAAATGTGTGTTCTGAAGCTAGATTGAAATATCTCCACAAGAACATATAAATGTAGAAATGCATCATATTCAATCTAAACTAAATAAAAGACTTAAGTATATCTGAGTGTCACCTACATTACCGTGATGGGCAACGTTATAGTCTTGTATGATTTTCCCTAAAGGGAGCATGTACACATTGAATAGCAGTGGCCCAAGAATTAAACCTTGCGGGATGCCACATGTCATTATGATTCACTCAGATTTATGGTCAGTGGGGGAACAACTGTACTTATTCCCTTATTAAAATGTTTCCTAAAGGCAATTTGAATCTAGAAAGTAATTTAGTTGAATCCTAACATAACCAGGTTTAAGTACAGTTGAGTGTCATCTGATTAGCTGTGCTAAGCTATGGCATGTTTCGACCAAGAGGGAGCATGCACAGGTTAATACATAAAGTAAAAGCCCAAGAATTGAACCTTCAGACATTCAGATTTTAGGTCATCAGCTGAAAAACATGGCTAAGCACTGTAGGCAGATTGATATCTGGGCAAAAGGCATTTAATGTGACATAATGAAATCTTCATAATAAAGCCCAACAACATGCTACTACACTTGCCAGGCTGATAGGAAAGTTTGGTTTTATGTTGTGTTGAGTTTGAGTCCCATAGGAAAAGTTGTACATGTTTTTAAATGTACTAAAGCAATAATTGTGGCTTGAAATAATCCAACAAACTGACCATAAGCGCCCTATGTGTGTTTTAGACCATCCTGGACCACATGCACCTGCGCTGTAAATGCCACGGCCTGTCAGGAAGCTGCGAGGTCAAGACCTGTTGGTGGGCGCAGCCAGACTTCCGTATGCTGGGCGACTACCTGAAGGACAAGTACGACAGCGCCTCGGAGATGGTGGTAGAGAAGCACCGCGAGTCCCGAGGCTGGGTTGAGACGCTACGAGTCAAGTACAACTTCTTCAAGCACCCCACCGAGCGCGACCTGGTCTACTACGAGGGCTCGCCCAACTTCTGCGAGCCCAACCCTGAGACCGGTTCGTTCGGGACGCGCGACCGAGCCTGTAACGTGTCGTCGCACGGCATCGAGGGCTGCGACCTGCTGTGCTGCGGCCGTGGCCACAACACCCGGACTGAGAAACGCAAGGAGAAATGTCACTGCATCTTCCACTGGTGCTGCTACGTCAGCTGTCAGGAGTGTGTGCGCGTGTACGACGTGCACACATGCAAGTGAAAAACAGAACTGCTGGACTACGAGTACTTCCCTCCCAAACTTCCCCGCAACTCCCCACCTCCAACTCCTGCACGACTCCCGTACTTCCCCAAAACACAAAATCATATTCATCGGCACACACTCAGGCCCTAATGGGTAATGGCACATCAGTAATGGATACTTCTATACCTGTTTTTTTTTGTAGAATCAGTCTTCCAAACCACTTTATTTCCATAATATCTGACCAGAAAATTTGGGAAGAAGCTAGAATTATGCCACTTACCCCTTGTTCCTCTCCCTGCTACATCGGACCATGACTCCCACCCCGTCTTCTCCCTTCCTGTCTTTATTTATTTCCCCTCTCCATGCCAGCACAATGTTTGTGGCATGTACAGTAACACTTTTTACCTGTGAGATTAATGCAGTAAAAAAAAGAAAAGACTCTCTTTGCTTTTTGAACAAAAAGCATCTTCTAACTAACACCTCACTTCTCCAGCTTATCTGGCTGGTTTACCTTTTGTTTTTTTTTAACTAAATCAACCTCTACAACCATCACTTAGTCGGAAGTGAAACTGAACACAGCCCCAGGAAACCATCACTTTGTAACTACTGAACTGAACTGAACTGAACTGAAAACAGCAGGCAGGTGTTGGAAGTCGCCATAGTCCTGTCTTTTTTGTTGTTGCTGTTGTTGTAAAAACTACTGAGCTGATGAAATCCTCAGTGTTGCTGACTGGCTGTGCCGCACCAGTCAACCGGGGAGCCTGGAAGATATATGCTACAGCCTGATTTTATAGCCCTGCATTTCTGAAATATTACCATCGGGCTGGGACTGGAGGTATGCAGCATGTGTGTGAACAAGCATGCTCATTCCACTAACTAACAAATGTATGCACTATTCAGTTAGACAGAGCTCCAGGTGGGACAGATTTGAGCATTGTTTACGCCACAAAGTTCACTTCTCATCGCAAGCTAGCTGTTCTTATGAATGACGACTTTGTTCCTCCAGTCAGTGGCACCATTAACCTGTAAATTTCTCATGATGTGTCTCAACACAGTCCGTATGTTATTCAATCATAGGGGCGATCAATGAACAACAACATGAGTGTAAGGCTTATTCATTCATGAAACTCGAGCTTTAGCATGCTTCCAACATGGAAGATCTTATATTCTAACCCTTCATGAATCCACCAGGTCCATTTTTAGAGTTGTTTGTCTGAACAAATCTTTCGTCATCACGATTAAAAAAAAAGAAAAAAAGTGGACGAGTGAAGACGTGTGGAAAAACGCAGTGTGGGATTTGATTGGCTTTCACTCCCTCCCTTCCTTCTATCCTTATTTCCCCTCGCTCGGACAGTTGAAGTTTCTAAAAAGCTAATACCGCAAAAACACTCTTGCAAAGCTGTTATGACTTTGGAGATATTTAAAGAACTACAAACTACAATTTGCTAAAGTTATGATTTTCTGGAAACTTTGACTAGTACACTGACTGAGAAAACTGACTTCCAGTTTATGTCGATTCTTGATTTCTGATTCTGAGAACAGAGGAAGGTTGGGAAACCTCGTAAGGAGCTGGATGATTTATGTATGCAAGATGTATGAGTGAGTGTGTGCGAATGATGGCTGCCAGTGATAAAGGGAAGTGAAGGGGAAAATAAAAATTTGGTGGATGGATTGAGGTTTCCACACAGCGTGCTCTGACACTCCCACCTGCACTCTATTCATTATAATCAACAACAAAAGTAGTGTACAGCCTGTCCTCTCCTTGTGACTCTCCTAGCTTAGCATTTGTGTCATGTTCTACACAAATACCCCCCCACCCCCCCACCCCCCAGCCCTCCTCCCTACCTGGGCTTACCTTTCTGTGTTCAGTTCCCTCTTCTCCCTCCCGCTATATCCAAAGTTTTGTACAAATGTTTTAAAGTGAATAATTCCCTTTTTATTTTATAATCGTAAATGTTATGTTTTTATAAATATTATTTATTATACAATGTATATATCTGTATGACTGAACTAAGATTATATATTTGAAGAACAAAACGGTCTCCTTGATTTTTTGATTTGAACACCAGTAACACAACCTCTCACACACTGAGCTACACTTATAATGTTGCACACTGGGAGAAAAGTGCTTCAGACTTCATTCCATAGACAGTAAATATTAATGGGCGGAGCCTGAGTGATGTCACAGCCATCTCTTCCTGCAGGGGGCTCCGGAGGTTCAACGGCAGCAGCCGCCGCCATGTTGAAAATCCTGTCTCAGTCTAACTTTCAGTCAACCTAATGACAGACTGAGAGCTGGAGCTGAGGCGGATTTTAAGCCTCTTGACGAACGGTTACATCCCGCCCACCTGTCAATCATGTCAGCTTACGCCCCTAACTATTTATAACACATTGTTCAATCAAAACAGAGCCATTTAAAAAAAAATAATAATAATCACCACCCGTACAGTGTGCCAGTGATGACAATAACTAACCTATTTTGTTTCTGG
The DNA here is from genome assembly GCF_963930695.1 of Labrus bergylta. Taxonomy (NCBI): domain Eukaryota; kingdom Metazoa; phylum Chordata; class Actinopteri; order Labriformes; family Labridae; genus Labrus; species Labrus bergylta. The sequence goes on along the minus strand of NC_089215.1, from coordinate 3,161,915 downwards.
TACCAGGCTGTAAACATGTTTATTTCTGCTGTAAAAACGTCTTTTTGCATTTTGTTTGGATGTGACTCTGGAGTCAGCCTCAAGACAGACACTCGACCAGCTGCAGGTTTTTGCACTTCTGCACTGGCTTCATTTTTAACACTGGAAGTTGCCGCTTGGTTCATACTTAGACACATTAACACAAAAACTATAGATCCAAAACTTTATTAAAAGAAGGCTTTCAAAAACATTTCTTAATGTCAACAATTTGCATGAAAAAAACAAAACCTTCCAATGGAGGTTCTAAATATATCAAAGTCATGACTGAGGCTTGACTGACATACAGTGGGTACGGAAAGTATTCAGACCCCTTTACATTTTTCACTCTTTGTTTCATTGCAGCCATTTGCTAAAATCAAAAAAGTTCATTTTATTTCTCATTAATGTACACTCAGCACCCCATCTTGACAGAAAAAAAACAGAAATGTGGAAAATTTTGCAAATGTATTAAAAAAGAAAAACTGAAATATCACATGGTCATAAGTATTCAGACCCTTTGCTCAGTATTGAGTAGAAGCACCCTTTTGAGCTAGTACAGCCATGAGTTTTCTTGGGAATGATGCAACAAGTTTTTCACACCTGGATTTGGGGATCCTCTGCCGTTCTGTCAGGTTGGATGATGAACGTTGGTGGACAGCCATTTTCAGGTCTCTCCAGAGATGCTCAATTGGGTTTAGGTCAGGGCTCTGGCTGGGCCAGTCAAGAATGGTCACAAAGTTGTTCTGAAGCCACTCCTTTGTTATTTTAGCTGTGTGCTTAGGGTCATTGTCTTGTTGGAAGGTGAACCTTCGGCCCAGTCTGAGGTCCTGAGCACTCTGGAAGAGGTTTTCTTCCAGGATATCTCTGTACTTGGCCGCATTCATCTTTCCTTCAATTGCAACCAGTCGTCCTGTCCCTGCAGCTGAAAAACACCCCCATAGCATGATGCTGCCACCACCATGTTTCACTGTTGGGATTGTATTGGGCAGGTGATGAGCAGTGCCTGGTTTTCTCCACACATACCGCTTAGAATTAATGCCAAAAAGTTCAATCTTGGTCTCATCAGACCAGAGAATCTTCTTTCTCATAGTCTGGGAGTCCTTCATGTGTTTTTTGGCAAACTCTATGCAGGCTTTCATATGTCTTGCACTGAGGAGAGGCTTCCGTCGGGCCACTCTGCCATAAAGCCCCGACTGGTGGAGGGCTGCAGTGATAGTTGACTTTGTGGAACTTTCTCCAATCTCCCTACTGCATCTCTGGAGCTCAGCCACAGTGATCTTTGGGTTCTTCTTTACCTCTCTCACCAAGGCTCTTCTCCCACGATTGCTCAGTTTGGCTGGATGGCCAGGTCTAGGAAGAGTTCTGGTCGTCCCAAACTTCTTCCATTTAAGGATTATGGAGGCCACTGTGCTCTTAGGAACCTTGAGTGCTGCAGAAATTCTTTTGTAACCTTGGCCAGATCTGTGCCTTGCCACAATTCTGTCTCTGAGCTCCATGGGCAGTTCCTTCGACCTCATGATTCTCATTTGCTCTGACATGCACTGTGAGCTGTAAGGTCTTATATAGACAGGTGTGTGCCTTTCCTAATCAAGTCCAATCAGTTTAATTAAACACAGCTGGACTCCAATGAAGGAGCAGAACCATCTCAAGGAGGATCAGAAGAAATGGACAGCATGTGAGTTAAATATGAGTGTCACAGCAAAGGGTCTGAATACTTATGACCATGTGATATTTCAGTTTTTCTTTTTTAATAAATTTGCAAAAATTTCTACATTTCTGTTTTTTTTCTGTCAACATGGGGTGCTGAGTGTACATGAATGAGAAATAAAATGAACTTTTTTGATTTTAGCAAATGGCTGCAATGAAACAAAGAGTGAAAAATGTAAAGGGGTCTGAATACTTTCCGTACCCACTGTATCTCTCTATTTTTGACTCACCATCATTGATGTAAAAAAGAAAAAGAAAAGAAATCTTCATCGAATTGATAATTTTCCCAGCAGTCTCTGCAGACATGCTGCAGTAGTTGCTCGGTTTAAAAAAAAGAAGCTGAGCATGACTTCTTGTTAAGCTGCACGGTGATTGCGACACAGATAGTTTGGAGGTTAACCGCTAATGTGCGAGTATGTTCATCCCGAGAGGAGATGAGATATGTCTCCTAATTAGGAGATGATTACGCTGGATCCTAATTATAAAGACAATCTCGTATGATTTCAACATGCAGGAGGAGAAAACTCAATAAAGAAAACAACTGGAAGGAGACTGTGTTTTTTTTTTATTTATTTGGACTGTGTCACATTATATGTTGAGGTTTTTTTTTGGCAGAGTGAGACAGCATTGAGCTAAATCAGTAACTTAAGAGCTTCATATTCCACTGAGGGTGTTAAAATGTCAAACACATCATTAAAGCAGCGTGAGCCCCCTGCTGTGAGGGACCTTCATTACTTAAGTTTGGTTGCTCATTCATCTCTTAATTCCAGAGCTCCTCGGTAATTATAGAATTAATTTATTGATAAAACAAAAAAGGTAAGACACAAGCAAGTACACAACATTATAAGAACAAAGTGAGATCTCGTCCTGGAATGATCAAATCACAAATCTGTGCATACAAATAAACCTATCTGAACAGTGTAATGATTAGTGTTTGTGCATGCTCATCCACTTGCAACAGTATCTTTTGACTCTTTTACATTTTTAAAATCCCAATGGAGTGCTAAGGGCATCACATGGAGATCACAGCACTTGTCGTCAAAAAGGCAATATACACAGATGCCACAAACACGGGCGTATTTCTCTTATTTTACATGTTCACATAGTGCTGAAGAGGAGGAAGAGGAGGAGGAGGATGCCTGGCTGCAGAGAGCTGCAGTGCAGAGAGAAGAGCGCTCAGAGCTTCAGGGACGAGAAGGAAGGATGCCGAGAGAGAGAGAAGGAAAAGAGAGAGACGGAAACTCTCTCGCTTGCTTCCTCCTTGCCAGCCGTCTTTAAGGGGCTTCCGTTCCTCAGCAACTGAAGTGAAGAGAGACAAATAAAAGCGAGAAGAGACAGGCAGGCAGAGGAGACGTGCTGCCACAAGAGAGCACCTGTCTGGTCGACCTATTTTTAGCGCTAACTATACCATAAGCCCTCTGAGGCTGCGATGAGAAGCAAAACTCAAGACTGGCTGTGATTTGAGAAGTTGTACAAGTTTTTTTTTGTTGTGCATCACCCGCCGCAGCTGCTCCTCGTGGGGAGCATCTCACAAAGCAGGATTAGCGAGATAGCTGGATAACTTTGTAAAAAAAAAAAAAGGACTACGAGCTAAAGCTTTAATAGCTTCAAGAAGGAAACAGACTCAGATCAGATAAACTGGGATGAAGGGCGATAGTTAAATTTGTCACATTTTATGGTACTGGGAGAACATGGGACCAAGACAAAAATAAAAAAGCTAATCCTTCCATCCTTCCATTTAGTTTTCACCTGAAGTATATCCACCACTTTTCTTTTTTATTTGCATGTGCACATAATTGAACAATTTACATTTTGTGTTTTAAATCGTACAGAACATCCTTAAAAATATCTTCCCAACAGGAACAACAGAAACTATTTAATTAAAGAGTATTTTAACTTTTTTGGGAAACATTTCCTTTCTTATCAAAGTTAGCGACTGTTGATGTTAGCTTAGCATAAAGACTGCTAAACAGGGGGAAACGTGTTTATGAATGTTTGCCATTGACTGTATATAAATATATATCTATGTACGACGTAACAGCTCCCTCAAATTTAGAGTTGCTGCAGTATAGGTGATAAGCTCCGCCTCCTCCATGTAAACAGATGGGACATGGGTCAAACTATAATACAAAAACAAAAAAATTCTCAAGCATTGTTTCTCTCTTTAAAGTTAATTCTTATCATGATGATTTCTGAGAAGTTTAAAAGAAGTTTACATTTTAATTTCAAGACAACTGCAGATCTTAGAAGGAGTATTACGGCATGATTGACAGCTCTGTTGACAAATGCAGCCCCTGCGGCGCTCTGTACACTGGATTAGCAGACGAGGGCAGGAAGGGTCAAATAGACCGTAACAAACACTGGCACAAGAGTCATTACAGTTTTGTGTTTTAGACATGTTCAAGATGTCAGCGCTCGTCACAGTGGTATTTTGGCTTCACTTGTGTACAATGAGAAGAGGTAAAGACATCCATCTTTATATACTGTCAATGATATATATATATATATATATAACTGGGCCCCTATAATTGAAGTTGTGGCATCTTATTTCCCCAGTTTTAAAACATTCTCATTGTTTTCACATTCTGTCCTTTGACATAAATTGTGAGACATTTATACGAGTTAACAGATTTTGCCTTTTTACTCCACAGAGGATACGATGAGCACAAAAATGAGACAATGCAGCCCCGCAGTCTTACCGTTGAAGGATGCCTCTTTGTCACTATGTGGCTCCAATGAGTCTAGATTGCCACAAACTTATCAGAACCCAGTCTGCAAGAGAGTGACAAAATGTTTATTATTAATCTCACTTGATCTGATGTTAACATTTCTGTGCTTTTTGTACAAATGTTTTTCCTTCGTCTGCCCCATCTGTAAGTGAAGAGTGGTCGAGGTGACAGTGTGGAGCGAGTGTTCAGTATCACAGAGGATCCCGTTTTACATAAAGGGAGTCGTGTTGGAAACAGGAAGACGCTACTTACCCTCCTCCATCCTTCAGTAGACTCAGGAACTTGCCGACTCTGTGGCCAGGGTCCATCTTAAAAAAAAAAAGGAAAGCAGACATGTCTTCTTTATGGACATATGCAAACAATTTAACAACATGACATCCACAAACACTGTCTTCTTGAACAAACAAAACTACAAGTGTGGGATCCTGGAGTTCAGGAGTGCAGAGCGAGGGGGGGGGGCGACAAGAGGGGGAGGAAGTAAAATTAATGGCAACCTATGCAATAACTTACAGTATGTCTGGAATCGCCTGTAGCTACCAGAGTGAAGTCGTTGGAATGAGAGGAAAAAAGATGAGTGAAGCTGACTAGGAGTGTGTGTGTGAGTGTGTGAGTGTGTGTGAGTGTGTGTGAGTGTGTGTGAGTGTGTGTGAGTGTGTGAGTGTGTGAGTGTGTGAGTGTGTGTGAGTGTGTGTGAGTGTGTGAGTGTGTGAGTGTGTGTGAGTGTGTGAGTGTGTGAGTGTGTGTGGCTGTTTGCAGCATGTCTCGGCAAACACAGGTCCATACTTCTTCATGGATGGAAAAGGGGAGGGGTTGCAAAACAACATGGCTGCATTTGTGCATACCACAGCAATTACACGGCATCAGCCTCAACAAACAGGAGGCACACATCATCAACATACCACAGACGTACAGTCAGGAGAGAAATTAACACCAGCCAACTGTCACATTGAGGTCAATTTCTGCAGCTTCTGCTGCGAGTCTGCTACCTGTTTCAGAAGCGTTACAGGCAGGAATGGACTCGCTTTTTTTATTTTGCATTTTATTTTTAAGATAAACTGACTAATACTGGATCTTCAGCTCTTTGAGGAAGAGGCTGCAGAGAAATAAAAAGATGACCTGGGCTTTGGGTATCGGCCAATAACAGTGTCATAGTAATTAATAAGCCACATGCCCCTCTGTGGGGGAAAGAGGGGTTTATTTCTGTTAGGGCTTGACTTCTATGATTGCATTGTTTTCTAATAAAAATGCAATAAAAGTAATAGCTTCAGTAACAACTTTATAGATATGACAGGTCGCTGCAAATGTTTTCAGAGCCAGACTGGGTGGACTCTGGATTTTAAATCAAGATCACCACTGATTTGAACAGGCTTGATTTGAACCCCTGGTGACAGCCACAACCTTCCCGATGTTATGGTCTAAGTTAGTGAGTGACTCGCCCCTCCCCCCCCTTCACACAAGATGATGATATTTCACTCATATTTTTGGTCTTGTCTCGTTCTCGTCCTGTCTTGGTCTAAGTCTTGACTCAGGACAGAGCCCTAAATGTCCTGCTCTTGTCTTGGTCTCGGAGCTCTCTGGTCTCGGTAATATCTTGGTCTCGGTCTTGCCTCAGTCCAAATCCCTAAAATGTCTTGGTCTCTTGGTGTCTCGGTCTCGGAGCTCTCTGGTCTTGGTAAGTGTGACTTGACTACAACACTAATGTTAGCAACGAGCTTGTGAAGAAGAAGAATGTTGTAATGTATGTTTTTCTTTTTAATGTGGTGCATTGTCTGTTTTCTCCGAGATGTTGCTGACAAATTCATGAAGTTGCCCAAAGCCCACGTAAGGGACAGTAACACAGCTAACGTCGGCATTTTCGGGAAAGACCAGTTACTTCGTCGCGTGTTATTAAGTCATTGCAGTCGACAACTACTGATGACGTATGAGGCTCTGGAAGGGTTGTCCCATTTCGTAGCGGAAGGATTTCACCAATAGCCCTTGCAGCTCTGTTCAAAGGGGTTCAGTGGCACTCCAAAACGAGGGGTAGTGGTGAAATGGGACTGAGCCAAATTCATCACATTCCTGGAACCAGCTCAGGTGTAAATGATGTTTTGCCTCATTTATTTATTCATCTTAATTTTCATGGTTTTATGACCTGCTTGTTCTCCTGCAGTACATGAAGCCCTCAGTAACCTGGACATTGAGAAGTCCTCCACACATAAAGGTTATAACTGTAATTGTTGATTTTTAACACAGCCTGTCTGATTGGTTATGTTGGCGTCCTGTCAGGCTAACAGACCCTCAAAGGGCGTGTGCATGTAAACACTTGTGTGTGAGATATCTGCACTACTTTCTGAGGAGACCGTCGGAAAAATGCACAAAAACACAACCTCGCTGCCAAACCACAAAACCCCCCAAAGGCAAGTAAACTTTATGCGTACACAGTGTACTTATCTACACACAAACAAACAAAGGGGTGTAATTCAGAAGGCAAAGAGTTGGCTCTCAGCTGTTCATGTACGTTTTCATTTTCCCCCCACATTTGGATGGCTTTAATGCACATGTATGTGTTTTCAACCACAGAACAACTGCACTGAATTGAATTTACTGTAATTGTAGGTACACTAAAACCATGAAGAAGTGTGTAGGATCGTTCTTATGAGTGTCTCTGATTCACAACATGTGAATGCAGTTTGGTTGTTTCATAACCGTGAATGTATTAGGACTGCACGGTTTGGAGGATGCTTTGTGAACTGGATCCGTCTGCTCGACAAATCATCAGCAAAGCCACACACTTTTTCACTCCAGCTGATGGATGACAGTTTTTTGCGACTGAGACGGATTCTGTTGACGGCTCAGAGTGCCGGCCAGATGTCGAAGGAGAGGAGGGACGAGCTGCTCGGGTTCAGGAATCAGAAAAACAATAACATGGAGACTCAGCCGATTTGAAATGTGTGTTTGAAAGTTAAAAATATGACGGGATGTGTTAGGACAAAGTCAACTTAACCTTTGTGTAATCTGATGCAACCTGTGTTGATTCGGCATCACATTTACAATAACATCATCTTACACACTGGTGGAGAGAGAGAGAAATAAGGGACAATCAAATCACCCTAACTTTGCCCTACCCCTGAGTTTACAGTCTAGTAGGTTGTCCCTTATTTTTTTAGGTCAGATGATTCATCAATTGAGAAAACTTTGTATTAGTAGGAGCAAAGTAATATGCGGTTTTGCTATTGTGACACATTTTAAATGAAAATGCTTTTAATGTTTTCAATAAAATGTCATTAAAGGTCACAAATTATGAAGAATACATTTCATGTTTTTCTGACACTAACATGTGTCTCTAGTCCGTCTACAAACCCCCCAATGATGAGAAAAGTCCATCCTCTCTGTCTTTTGCCTGCTCCACTTTTCAGAAAATGTGTGCTCAAACAGGCTGTTTGGAGATTTTCCCTTCATGACATCACAAAGGGCAGTAGCCCCTCCCCCAGGTGGGTGACACTCCCACTGCTAGGTGTTTGTTCTGCCCTCTGAGTCTGGCTTCTCACCGTAAACAATAGGACATGGAGCGAGAAAGCACCGAGTACACCCAAGCCCTTCCAGAGAGGGGGAGTGGTCAGACACAGCTCATTTACATATTTAAAGGTACAGACACAGAAACAGCCTGTTCTGACCAGGGCTGAAATAGTGGGGTTCATAGGCATGATCAAATACAGGATCAGAGTGGATTTAGAACAAGAAACTTCACACACATGAGGAGCTCTGAGACTTATTTACACTTGTTGAAAATGAGAATTTGTGACCTTTAAATTGACTGTGAGAAACTAATTACTTGTCTCCATAACAGTTTTTTAAGCTTTTAATATAGGACATAACGTATTGCATATCCTGAGTGAAGATTTAAAGTCTTTATGCTTGGTTCTGAACTCAGCTCAAGGTACTCAAAAACTACAGGTAGGTCGGAGTTGTCCAGTGTAAGACCATGTCAAGATTTTCTAATCAGCCCTCAATTTTCTAATCAGCCCTCAAATGTTCAGCTGGCAATGATAAGACTGCATTTGTTTTGCAGGAATGTATGGGGGGGGGACATAAATGCATGTACCCGATGACAGACATTCAACAAAAAGTAGAATTGGGTAACCATGAATGTCTTTGCAAAAATACTAAATTATAAAGACACTTTAATCTGGATCAACGTACCAACTGAGATCAACATTTGCATCTCTACAGACATTCTGCTAGAGGGCAAAACATCTCTTTCTCACCTGCACGGCCATTTCAATCAGCATGAGCAGCTTCTTTATGCCGATCCACAGACTCTGTCCTTTCACAGCGCGAGCGATGCTGGCCCGCTCCACGTCCTCAAAACTGCCCAGCAGCTGTTGGAAGAGAAAAGAAAAAGAGAGCGCTCAGCATGGGATTAGTAGCTATTAAATGTGGAAATGTATTGAGGAATTGTAGGAAAGAAATCGACATCAAAATGTTTCCGTTTGATTCAAGTAATGCACATTAAAGATTCAGCATGAAGCGTCTCAAACACCTTTAATACTGAGAGTTTATACTGTTCATACTGCTAGGTTAAAGTACAGTGTGTGTGCTGAGTGTGGAAGTTACCTCCAGCGCCTCGATCAGCTGCTCTCCCCTCGAGATGTTGGAGATGTGGATGGTTGTGCTGAAAGCGTCTAACATCTCCATCTCCTGGAGGACGTCTCTACGACTCGTGGTGCCGATGATGAGCAGCTTGCGACCCTGAGCGAGGCACAAAAACACTTTTAATTTCATTCAAACACTCACTTGTTCTTACTCTTTAGCTGCCTCCTGAGAATCACAGGAGACTGAGTGTCTACATTTTTATATATAAATATCTATCATTTTGGGGACGTTTTTGCCTTTATTGGATAGGACAGCTCTAGAGAGTGAATGTTGGGAGGGGAGAGTGGGGGATGACGTGCAGCAAAGGGCACAAGGTCGGATTCCGACCCACGGCCGCTGCAACGAGGACTACTCTTCTCTACATGGGGCGTGCAACACAACTGCTAGGCTATCTGTTCCCCAGGTTGTCAAAGGTTTTGATACTCTTTCACACCACCTCTTAAAAATATGGAATCTTTTTTAATATTTAAATGATCAAGTGCCTTTAAAATGATCAAGTCTTTAAAAAGCTGCAGTTCTTCTTCACTCATGTTTTAACCCAAAGCTGCTTGGAGCAAAAGACAGACAGCATCTGTGGTTATTTCAAATTCACACTTTGGCAAATATTGAGATTTCTAAAAACCCTCTTGGTGTCTCATACACTTTCAAAAGTTATGTTTATGTGTCTTACAAACAGAGGTGACACTGTCTAAATTGCACAAATACATCAGCTGTGTTTCAGTGCCAGAACACTTGCCAATGTATTTGTGCAACGTAAGACAGTGTGCAGAACTCTGCTTGCAATTCTTGGTCATTAAAAAAAATAAATTCTCCTATATCTGGTGCCTGGAAACTTCAATTTTTGTGGTACCAAAACAGATATTGATATTGTTAGATTTTTTCCAGTATCATATCAAAAGATTTAAATTCTGGTCTCAGAAGGAGATCAGCTTTCTTGGTTTCCTTTGCATGAATATTGGTGCACGAGTTGTTTAGAAATCATCCATCATGATGTCAGGCTCCAAAACAGTAATATGCAACTTTTCCTCTTTTAAATCTGCATCAGTGTCAGTCTCAAATATTCCATACAGGTTGGACTCTACATATGTTGTAGAGTCAAATTTTGGTTTAGGGCCAATTGACCAAAGATTTCCCACATTTCTGGCGATTCTGTCCCGTGTCAGATGAAGGCCGACGGTGTGTACAGGCCTTAAGTCACAACAAGAGCCCAGAGAGCGAGAGAGACAGGAGAAGAACGGACAAACAGACTGAAGCATAACAGACCCCAGATCAACAGAGGACAACAGCAGAGGACACAAACATGAGCGGAGAAGAAAGAAGAGAAGCTAAAGAATTGTAGCTCCCATAAGCCGACAAGTTGGAGGAGGACCAGGAGGAGAAGACGAAGGAGGAGAGGCAGAGGAGTGGCGAGCAGACAGGGGGATTATGGCTGCCGGCTGCCCCCCCATGGCGTGGGGGGTTGTGATGCTGCATGCAGATGAGGTGCCACACAGGCGGCGGTGCTGCCAGGTCCTGGCTCTCTCACAGAGCCCATTCTCCTCCGTGTCCCCCTGGCCTCCCCCGGCCCCAGGCACCCCGCTGGGCCCAGCGCTTTACAACCCCAGAGGAGCACTGCAGCCAGGCATTCAGCAGCCGGCCCCGCGCCACTTCTCATGCACATGCAGCCATATAGTGGCCTATACTCTCATTCACAAACCAAAGGGACTATGAGAAATGGGTCTCCAGCACCACCATTCACTGGGAGCACAACAGGCCCCGGGACCAAAACACTGGCTAATAACCGTACACACTCACACACAGCCGCTCACACATGCCAGCGGCAGCCACAGACCTCCAACAACTCCAACTCAAGACTTATGAGCTGGCATCTACAAGATCTGCTGCCCTCTTTCTGCCACATCAGGACTAACAACAGCGAGCACGCAGCACATAAACACCACAACAAACTCTTTACCTTCGGAGGAGGTTTCTTCAGCAGCACCAGTAAAGCTTGCAACACCAGGTTGGAGAAACGAGGCCCGATCGGGACGTAATCTGAAGGGGAGAGATACGTTTATTTCACATGAAAATCAATCACATTTAAAAGTGCATCCATCCAGAAAAATGTTTTCATTAAGAAGGAAAGTTTTAAAGTCACATAAGGATGGTTACAGGATCAAAACAATCTACAAAAAATAATAATAACACAGCAAATACAAAGCATTCAACAGGAGCTCCTTGGTGTTTGAACCTCTCTTATTCAACTCTTTTCATTCTCTTCATCAGGAGTAATTTGAGACCTTGAGGGACTTACCTAACAGACGTTCAATGTCATCAACAACCACACAGCTCAGCTGGGACTTGTAGGCATCTTCAAATATCTATCAGAGGGAACAAAAGTGCAATCAGGACCAGATGAAAGCACATAGGCTCGTGGATGGCCTGCAGGCGCTGCTGCAGACAATGACTGGTTTGTTACATTGGGAGTAAGTGCCTGTCAGTGTGGATTTAAAAATGGCGTCTGTAAATGTTTTTTTTAATTTAGAAATGTCTTCTGTTTCCTGAGGCTTAAGTTAATAATGGTCTGAAAACCCTCATAAATCTGCCTTTTTTAGAGGATGAAAACTGAGCATACATCATGTTCATATCCTAACCGGTTCAAGACCTCGAGATGACAACAGTTCTACCTCGACAGTCTCATCCTCGTTGACAGTTACCTTCTTAATGGCTTGGCACTTGGCGATCTCAGAGTGTCCGATCATCTTGTCCGGGGAGCAGATCTTGATGAAGGGAAACTGGGAGTCTTCGGAAATCTTAGCAGCCAGAGCGGTTTTTCCACTGTTAGGTGGGCCTGAAGAGGAGGGGGGGGGGGGGGGGGGTCAATCACAAACCAGATTGTAATAACAATAATAGAAAATAACACTGAACTGTAGTTTGCTGACGATGTGTGGTTGAGTTATAGGAGGTTAGTGTATATTTGATTGATTGATTGAGGTCTCTTTTGGAGTTATTATAGTGGATGTGGGTGTGTGTATGTGTGTGTATGTGTGTGTGTGTGTGTGTGTGTGTGTGTGTGTGTGTGAGTCTTACCCTCCAGCAGCACAGAGACGAGCGGTGTGCGTTCGCTGTTCTTCGCCTGCTGCACCAGCAGCTCCCCGTCCTCCAGGACCTCTGACACTGAGTCGCCCCATCGGATGATCCCGTTCATGATGTAGCTGGCGTAGTCCTCCTGGTTGGTACCAAACGCCTGGACAAGGAAGAGAGAGAGAGAGAGAGGGAGAGAGAGTGTGTGTGAGAGGAACAGTGGTGTTGTGCCTTATTGTTTGAGAGTGTAAGATCAAATGAAAGTGAAAATATAGAACATGTGACAGGTCTCCCGGTCTATTGCATCTCATACTAGGGTACATACTACCATACCTTCGATACGTTACTAGTCTTCTCACCTTACCCAAATCTGGACGCTGAAAGTTTTAAATGTTGAACTTGTCCAGGAAGATTAATTTTTTGGGGGGTTTTGTGCCTTTATTGTAGAGACAGGACAGAAATCAGGCAGAGAGAGAGAGAGGGGAGCGACATGCAGGAAAGGAGCCACAGGAGGAATATCGAAGCTGGGCTGCCCGCTTGTCAGTCTACAGTCTAAGACGCCCACTAAGCACTGTTGTATGAGACTTTATTGACTTTGTTTTGGATTCTTTTGAACTTCTTTGTAATGTTCAGCTGTTCAAATGTGTTTGTGACAGAATCAGCAGGAGAAAGAGACACACAGGGACGTGGAGCAACTCACAGGTTTGATGTCGTTATTCAGCGAGGCCATGAAGTCCAGTCTGCTGACCACCAGCTTCTCTGCCGTCTCGATGTTTACCTCCACTGTGTTACTGGCCTGCAACACACACACACACACACACACACACACACACACGATACACAGTGAGCGACAGCAGATTATGAGCTGCTCCGATTCCTGGATGAACTCCAGGCCCCCTGCTAATGAATCTATTACATGAACTATTACACATTTAGATTTCACAATGATGTCAGGAGACAAAGTGCTCCCTCCGAGCAGAGAGGTCAGAGCAGGAGGAGGAGGAGGAGGAAGAAAGACTAAGTGCTCAGAGGAGAGAAGAAGAACGTCACAGCCATCAGACATGTGTAAGGCCCTTGTCTGTCATTAATCATCACCCTCTAATATATCCTCTGCTTTGTGTGAGTGTGTATTTAAATGTGTGTGTGTGAGTGTGTATTTAAATGTGTGAGTGTGAGTGTGTATTTAAATGGGAATCTCTGTGCCCCAATGAGCTGTGTAGATTTGAGCCAATACACCTGATAAAATACACACACACACACACACACACACACACACACACACACACACACACACACACACACACACACACACACACACACACACACACACACACACACACACACACACACACACACAAGTAAAAATCGATCCATCAGATAAAGTGTAAAATGGTTCCAGTGTTCATTATTTTGACTTCCTCCTCTCCAGTCAGAAAGAGTAAATTGACCTGTAAGGCATTGGTGAAAACATTAGAAGGAATCTGGAGGACTCTGACCTTGATGTGTCTGTTCATGGCGGTGGACTGTGCAGCTCTGACCAGGCCCTCCAGCTCGGCTCCGCTGTAGTTCTTCGTCCCCACAGCGAGCTCTGCGATGTCCACGTCGGAGGAGAGCAGGTCGTACTGACGCATCTTGGCCGTGTGGATGTTGAGGATCTGAACTCTTCCCTTTTCGTCAGGTAACCCTGCGAGACGAAACAGAGGGCATAGTAGCCTCGGGGAAAACTGTCCTCCTGCATGATCATTGTCCCTGCGCTCAGTCAAGTCTACAAACGGTTCAGTCTAACGGATCCTCATCAGACGTGATCGTACCTGATTAGGAAACTTGAACGTTTTTAAGTTTACGTTATAGCAGTTTTAATTCCCTCTCCCGTCTACTAAGCCGTATCAGTGCGTCCTTCCCTTCTTACCTATCTCCATCTTCACCTCCAGTCTTCCTGGTCTCAACAAGGCCTCGTCTATCAGGTCGGGCCTGTTGGTCATACCTGAGGGGGCACAGGGTTAGTCAGGAGTGTGCAGTTTGAAAGTGTGTCTCCATGGAAACAGAGGGAGAAAGTGTGTGTGTGTGTGTGTGTGTGTGTGTGTGTGTGTTTTGATGATTACCGATGACCAGGATGTTGTTGAGCTGCTCCACCCCATCGATCTTGGACAGCAGCTGGTTGACCACGGTGTCGTGGACTCCTGTGCTGCCCGCCATACTGCCACGCTGTTTACAGATCGCGTCGATCTCATCGAATATGATGATGTGGAGGCCGCTGTTCGCTCCGAGCTGATCGGGGGGGGGGGGAGACATAATATTTTCAAGCCTTTTTGCTGAATAACGGTCACATCAAAACAAGAATAAAATCTTCAAATGGTTTCTTTCTAAGACGTCAGCTCAACAAGATCATAAAGGCACCACCCTTAACTTTTTTTTCCCCATCATGACCTGAGAGTCTGTGCGGACCCTCAGGTGAGGGACAGATGCAGCAGCAGGGTGGGGGGTTATCCCTCCATCTACAGACCTGTCAGTCTGAGCCGTAGCATTTAAAGCAGGTGTGGAGCTGTCCTCGTGACACACTGGTCTCTGATTGTGTGTGTGTGTGTGTGTGTGTGTGTGTGTGTGTGTGTGTGTGTGTGTTTAGAGAGGTCTATCGGGAGGTCAAAGACAGCCCAGCCCCTCATTAGGTGGTGAAGAGTGAGCCTCGACGCTGGTGTCTCACAATGCAAACTACCTGTCGCTGCAGAACTTAAAGTTATTACAGCTCCGTCTCTCTAAAGGGCAGATCTCTCTACTCCTACAGAAATTAGTTTTTTTTTTTAATGTTTTCATAGATAAAATCTGTGATTCAGAGGTTATAATGAGAGGACACTGAGACCTGACAGCTTTTTCTATCTGATGTGAGGAAAAACAGGTTCAGTGTTTCAGGTAAAGGCAAAGAACAAGACCCATTTATCATCAACAAAAAGAGGGTTTAATCTCAGCTCTGAACTCTCCACCACTCCGTTTAATAATTCAGTTTAAATGTGATTTTTTTTTTTTTTAAAGGCAAAGCGTTGTTTTCTGTTGAGAGATAAAACTGTATTGTGTCCCCTACACCTCACCCTCTTCTGCTCGTCCTCTGCGTCCGCAAACAGCTTCCTGATGTTGGCCTCGGACTCTCCCACGTACTTGTTGAGGATCTCGGGGCCGTTGACGATCTTTGGCTCGCGGGCCTTGAGCATCTTGCCGATCTGTCGCGCCATCAGGGTTTTACCGCAGCCCGGGGGTCCGTACAGCAGGATTCCCTTCACATGCTTACAGCCTGGAGAGACACACACACACACACACACACACACACGGCCAGAGAGAGAGAGAGAGAGGAATTTAAAATGAAACTAAGAGCAGGGTGGATCTTATTCAGCGCTACTTTCTTACTTATTTTAAAGCTCATTTATATCTTTAGATAGATCTTAAATAGAGGAATATTTCACCTATGATGTAGACATGTCGTCCAGCTATCAGAAATGATCCTTTTCAGGACTAGGATCAAGTCTACAGTCGTCTTAAAAGTCATTATTTGCATTTTTGTTGTGCCAATCCCTTATCCTAATCCTCCACTACTCTACAACGAGTAAAGATGGTATCAAATATCAGAGGCATTACAAGTGGTCAGTGTTCAAAAGAAGCTAATAAGCAGCAAGTAAAAAAGCCATAACGAGAAAATGGTTAAAAGTAGACCCACCCACCATCGAGGAATGGATGGAAATTATACATGGGATCTACGTCATGGAAAAGACGTTCCCTCAGAGTACAACAAGAAAAGTTTTATATAATATGGTCTAAATGGACTGAGTATGTAAAACCTGTAAGATCGGACTTTAACTGATTTTATTTGTGAATTGTGAAAACCCACCCTCTACATCTTGTTTTTTCTTTTTGCTTGATTCAGAAACAGTAAGCTCCCCGGTTCTGTGGTTCACATGTTGCAGTAAATGAACGATTTATAAGAAAAGCAACATTTTGGGAAAGCATTATGGACAAAGACACTCAGACTTTCCGCACCAGTCTTTCCCAAGTCCCGGAGGAATGGGGGACAAACAATGTTCAAATAACTATATGACGATCAAGGAAGTCTGTCAAGTAATGAAGGTTATGAGCAATGTAAACCATACTGTGCTTTTCCTAATAAAAAAAAAAAAAAAAGAAGCTAATAAAATGACTGTGTGAAGTCGTTTTGGGTCTCCTGTGTGGAGAATGCCTCACAAATACTACTTCAACGGTGGCCTAGTGGTTGATTTGCGTGCCGCATGTACAGAAGCTGTCTTTGAAGCGGACGGCCCGGGTTTGAATGAGGCCTGTTGCTCCTTTTCTTCATGACATGGAAAGCACCGTTTCCCAACATTTTTCCTTGGAACCAGTGCTTTACGGTGTTGAAAAAGGGACCCATGACTTATTGAATATATATGTTTTTTCCTCCCGTGTGATTGCAGTTGTTAGAGGATTGTTCTGTTCCATCAATACCTGGTCCATGTGCAGCTTTCCCTGCACATATAAGACGACCAAAGCAGAACATTCTGGACTGCTGGAAGCTTCATAACTTTTCACTAAATGCCACCATTGATTTCTCTTGTTTTTCGCTCCTCCCGACTCCACCAAGTTCACAGCAGCGCGGGTCTCTTTAACGGCCTTTTGCACCTGCTTAATGACATTTAGCCCAGACTAATCGAGAGGCCCGAGATAACCATCTGAGCTGCCATTTGGGCCCGCTGAAGGAAAAGCAGCCAGGATGACAGGTGGGAGGGGAGGGGGGGGGGTTCTGTTGTGTTTAGGGGAGAAGGCACTGAAGCCTCTGTCTGTCTGTCTGTCTGTCTGTCTGTCTGTCTGTCTGTCTGTCTGTCTGTCTGTCTGTCTGTCTGTCTGTCTGGGGGGCAAAGGGGAGACAAGGTGAAACTTTGAAAACTTTTACTCCCGACAGCTCCTCTCTGTCAGCACCTACTCCCACCGCTCTCCCTACGCCGGCCAATTACAGCTTCACCTTTTAGCTGGATGCTCTATCAGGGCACGCCATCTCATTACAGCAGCCAGCTGGCCACAGCCAAAGGCCGACTCCTGCAACACAAGCAGCCGGCTAAAAAGGTCAAGCTCGCACGCTGCTGGACGCTGCCACAGGCCCCCGAGCACTGTGGGTATCTGTGGGTGTCAATGTGTGCTGTGTTTGCCAGGCTTAGAGGTCTTTACTGCAGGTTTTCACAGGACCTGTAGGTCTGGGAGCGAGGATTAGCACAGATGTGAGTGTGTGGGAGGAAAAGGGGGAGAGGTTTGTTTGTGAGTCACAAAGAAAGAATACCTGATGGCTTTCATTAAAACGAGCTGTTGTCCTGTGCAAAGTGACTCATAAACATAATCTGACAGCTCTCAAACATCTATTAATGAGTCTGCAGAGGTTAGGTTCTGGATGAGGCCACACAGGAGGCCACAGACTAGCCTGCAGTGCTAATCGCTGGTTGTGGATTTCAATGATTCAGGCTATGACACAATCCTCAAAGGAATCATTCAAGGTTTGGTTAAAACCAAGAACTGCAAACAGTGACTTTATTTAGCAGGTATGACATCTCTGTTTGACCTGATGAATACTTAAAGATACACGACGGGTCGGAAAGGGAAAGTTTTAAGAGTTTTATTCTGTCAGAATAAAGTTGTTTTTCTGCTCTTAGCTGAAAACATTTAAATGAAAAGATGAGAAGAAGACTTTTGTTTGCCTGCTTTTCTTCTTGGCTCATACACTGAGAAGTGACCTAACACATCTTGAGTCAGAGAATTTTGAAAACACATATTTTGCCTGACAATTGACTCATTTTAAAAACTCAAAAAGTTGAAGACTCAAGCCCAGAGCATGCAAGTTCTTATGTATGTTATTTGGATCATGATACGAGATTATAACTGCTACTTGCTGTCAATGCAGAAAGATCTAGATTGCTTAAAAAAGTTATCAAACCTGATTAAAAGTCAGTATTGTATTGACTTAAAAGGCTGTATAACCTGGAATAAAGAGACAAACGTTCAAACAGCATGTTGCTTTGTCTTTCTGAGGATGATGCCGCCTGTTTTGACGTAATGTTGATAAAATTATGGAAAATACGATCAGGAGTCTGCATATTGTGTTTTATTTTGAAAATGACAGGATGCTCTGTGTGTTTCCTTGTCTGACTTCCTGCCCGGGTCGATCTATTCTGTTCATCTCGACGCATGCTCTGTTGAAAAAAGACTCGGCGCACATTTGCAGCTGGCCAATCGGACACTGACCACGGCATTCACTGTGTAAACATCAGCATTGACTAAAGTGGCAGTGAACGGCGCTGTAGTGAACGGCGCTGTAGTGAACGGCGCTGTAGTGAACGGCGCTGTAGTGAACGGTGCTGTAGTGAACAACACTGACGGACCACAGCACGCAGAGTGTGTGGAAATTAAGAGCAGTAAGACAAACCCGAACATCAACTAAATTGCTCGTGCTGGAAACTTCTATAAATGTGTTGCTTCTAGACTGCACTAAAACACAACACAAAGAGTGACCTCCAAACTCCTGAAGGTGGCACTAAAGGAACTGTAGCGACTGAACGATGTCACAGACTTCAGGGTACTCATATCTTTTGTAATAACACTGAAGACCTTTAAAATATACTTAAAAGCCTTTCAGAAGTCAGGAAATGTGCCACTCAAAATGTTCTAAAAAAAAAAACATACAACATATGAAATTGTCTGATTTACAGCGGGCTGTACTTAAAAGTGAAGAACAGGAACAAACAAATTAA
Source organism: Labrus bergylta (assembly GCF_963930695.1). Lineage (NCBI taxonomy): Eukaryota > Metazoa > Chordata > Actinopteri > Labriformes > Labridae > Labrus > Labrus bergylta. The sequence goes on along the minus strand of NC_089215.1, from coordinate 3,142,993 downwards.
TAAGTGATGGCGAGAGGAGGAGAAAAAGAAAGACTTACCCATCTGTTCTACGAGATCTGGAGGGAAGACTCTGGAGGCGAAGGCTCTGCGGAAGATGTTAGAAAACTCTTTATCGAGACCGCCGATACCCATCCGCTCGAAGTTCCAGTCCGGGCTGATGATGGACTGACGGGACTCTCGGGTCTTGGACTTCCCTGGAGGGTCAGACGTATCAAACATGTTAAATTCTTGATTTATTTATTCACCAGTATCAACTCTTATTCATGCAGCCGTGCCCCTACTGGTTTCGTTTATTAACTGGTGACATGTTGAGATTTGCCTGGTGCATTAAAGACTCTCTGTCTGAATAAATGCTTTAAAGTTAAATTCAACACTTTATTTCCCAATGATTAAAATATTCATACACAACCAAAATATTTTACAATGAAACCTTGAAGGGCCGGTCAGGTGGCCTTTGGCACAGTTCCACTGAAACATTGATGCAATGCCACATGTTTTGAGAGTGAAAACAAACTGAGGAACATGTGTGTAGTCTGCCCCCTTGTGGTCATTTAGAGAATTGTCCTACAGGCAGGGGATGTAAAAGATAACACGCTCCTATCCATGGTCTTTCTATAAAGATGTTAAAAGTTTGCAGAGGTTTTTAGAAACTCTATTTATATCAGTGTGAGATGCAAATGTGTCAAATGTTATTATTAGTGTGTATGTGTACTTTATTATCTCCTAAGGGAAATTTTGGTTTTGCACTCTGCTATTGAAGGAAAGCAAAACAAGATCCGTACACCGAGAAGCTTGCATTTGAAGGATTTATTACCGTAGGTGTGCGGATCTGATTTTGCTTTCCTTACCTTTTAATGTTTTTTGGATCCACTCTTCTTTGATTTTTGACTGACACTGTGCAGCTGCTCAGGCAGTGACTTTGCACACTTTGGTCTATACAAGAACTTGAACCGACGACCCTCTGGTTCCCAACCCAAGTCCCTACAGACGGAGCTACTGCCGCCTCATAATGTAGTAACAGAGCTTTAACGTTGACACTCACCGATCAGAGTGATGGACGAGGTTTCTGACTTCTCAAAGATCACCTGACTGTTTGGCAGCAACAGACCGACGTCAAGCTGAGCAGAAAAAAAACAAAAAACAAAACACAGTTACATGTTGAGTCTGCCCACATCAAGAAAGTTCATATTCATATGTGTATGGAAGACAGGTTGTATTCCAGTTACCTTCTGTTTCTTTCCAGAGTTGTTTGTTGCCTTCAGGACGCTCGGGTCCATCCCCTCGATATCTTTAATCACCAAACTGAACAGCTTGTCATTGAAACTAAACCCGAGCTGGAATACAGGACCAAGGAGAACATTTTGAGACAGATATTTAAAAAGACTTTGAAGTGCTTTAACAGAAAAGAGTAAAGTGGAGCTTACAATAAATCAACACATTCATAAAGATACAAAATCATTTAATTGATGATATCGATATATATTTAACACGTTGGGTTACCTCTCAGATACGCTCGTTTGTGTCGTTATGTTGGCCCTGATTCACCTTCATTCCTGATTCATTCAAATGTTAATGTGATCTAATAAAAGTGTTCTTTATGTAAAAACGTTTAAAAATAGTCTCAGCGGGGGCGCCTGTGGCCTGGTGGTTAGTGGGCGCGCCCCCCATGTGCGAGGCCTGTGGTCCTCCTTTTTCCACATGTCATTCCACACTCTCTCGCTCTCTGATTTCTGGCTCTGTCCACTTTGTCCTTAACATGGAGGCATAGCCCAAAAATAAAACTTAAAAAAGTTTCCATGGCTGCTTGGGACTTGAGGAATTTGGGCTTTTTTCCATGTTGTGTCTTGGCCTCCCTTAGACGAGGCACAACACATTATTATGCTCAGTTTGGATAGATGTCCATATTTTTGATTGAAAGGTCACATATTCTGCAAAATACACTTCACCATGTTTTTCTAACTCTAATATGTGTCACTAGCTTGTCTACAAAACCTCTTAATGATGAGAAAAGTCCATCCTCTCCGTCTTTTCCCTGCTCCACTTTTCAGAAAATGTGTGCTCAAACAGGCCGTTTGGAGATTTTCCCTTCATGACATCACAAAGGGCAGTAGCCCCTCCCCCAGGTGGGTGACACTCCCACAGCTAGGAGTTTGTTCTACCCTCTGAGTCTGCCTTCTCACCGTAAACAATAGGACATGGAGCGAGAAAGCCTGAGACACCCAAACCCTTCCAGAGAGGGGGCGTGGTCAGACAAAGCTCATTTACATATTTAAAGGTACAGACACAGAAACAGCCTGTTCTGAGCAGGGCTGAAATAGAGGGGTTTATAGACATGATCAAATACAGGATCAGAGAGGATTTAGAACAAGAAACTTCACACACATGTTTTGGGGAGATCTGAGACTTATTTACACTGAAGAAGAGGTAAACCAGATATTTCTAAAATGTTTTCCTCAAATCAAGGATAGAACTGCTTTAAACTTGAGTCAGGTTTTCTCAAAAACACTTAGAGTCTGTCCAGTGCTTGTTAGTGATTACCCAGATGCATTTGTTTTTTCAACTAGAAGCCAAAATCACCTGCTGTCCGACACCGAAGGCCTGGTTGTTGAAGTGCTGGAGGAACTCGCTGGCCATGTTGTCCGAGTTGTAAGGGTTGCTGTCCACGCTTTTCTTCTGCAGGAAGTCGATCTCTACCGTCATGGAGCCTATGAGCTGTTTGGACTTGTCAAACTTGTAGTTCGTTACTAAAAGCAGGAGGAAAAAAATAGTTCAGTCACTGACCTGCAATTATTGTGATTCTTCCTTTGATCAAATCAAAATCAAGAGCTGTGTCTTTTTCTGTATTTCAACAGGACGTGGAGAAAGATTAAAGCATCATGAGGCTTAGTCCCTCCTTCACTCGGTGGATTATATTTTCATTCCTCCTTTTCTCTCCAGATGAGAAGCTCAGAGTCATAATAGCGCCCATCACTTTGGGCATCCCTCGGCCTGGGGGGGGAGTCAGTGCAAAGATATTTCATCAAAGAGCAGGCCTTCTCTTTCTCTGGATGTCGGCCAGACTCTGAGCCAGATGTGCGGTGACGCCACCCGGCTGCCATGTCATTCTGCCACTCAAATCATGCTCCCTCCACCCAGCATGCCACCTCCTTAACACCTTTTAGTCTGCAGCCGTTAATGTCAGTCACAGGTAAGCTGACTGCATCCTCTAAAAGGTGAAGGTGAGAGTTTTTTGCTGAAGGCTGTAATCTTTCCGCTGCAGGTGTCTGTGACTCAAAAGAGAGACAGGCTGCTCATCAAAATTAGAATGAATGGCAGCATCATAAAAGGCTAGAAGCCGGAGGACTCTGCAGGTACACGAGGTACTGCTTAGGGCTCAAATATACTCGCTTCTGAACGCACAGAAAACTCGCTCTGTCGTTAATGTTAATGTTCACATGCTTGCTTCTGTACAACATGTGTTACCGGAGGATTCCTCTAGAGGGAGCACAGCGTAAATCACACGGCATAGAGATGATCCATCTGCAGTTATTTTGGCAGCCATTTTTGGATGCTTTGCGACGTCATGACACATCATCGGGTGGTAGGGGACTCAATCTGTTAACTTTTCGTCTAAACTTTCCGCCATTGTTGTAGCAGCTCTCTGGTGTCTCGTCACCGTACAACTCTACACTGCTCCTAGTGGTTGTATGCATACTGCATCTCGCTGATGCATAGCGTTAATTTCTGAGGACGTGCACAACCAACGGCAAAAACCACTGCAGGATACGCAAGGCTGATATCATGCGTTTGTGTAAAAACAAAAGCAAGTATACTCGCCACTAGGAACTTAAATTCACTTTTAAATATTCACTTTTGTTTTGGAGCATGTTGAAGCATCTATCCATTATCTCCGGCTTATCCGGGGCCAGGACATGTCTGGGAGAACTGAGTGTGTACACTTGCTAATGATGCTAACACTAGCCACAGAGGAGTGCACAGATAATGGCATGATTATCCCACCAATGTTTACAGCAGACGTCAGGAGACAAGCGGCTTGACTGATGAACAGAGCGAGGGCAGCACGAGGAATAACACTGGAATATTCTGCATCTGCCTCGTGTCCATCAGTCTTTCAGTCAGTCTGCACAGATCAGACTGTTTAGCATGAGCATAAGGAGAATAGAGTGGAGAGCATTCAAGCGGGTCACGCATTGCATAATTTCCTCCAAAGTCGTCCAAATTCTTAAACAGAATACAACAAGTGTGACTAAGTGACTAAAGGAAGCACGACGGTGTGACTTAGGGAGTGAGTCAAAGTTCACTGAAGTGTGTTTTTATTGAAATGAAGGAACGTGTCCAACAGCGCGACAGTGCGGCAGAATATTTGTTATTGGGATCAGTTAACTGTTCATGATGGTCTTATTCTACTAACACTAAATTTACCTTCAACATCTTGTCCGATCGAGAGTCCCGCCCACTTTCTCTGCAAAGAAAAAAAAACATTTTCAATCCACTGGTGACCATTTAAGCATTAATAAAAAGGTGAGAACATTTCAGACAAAGGACAGCTACATGTCAACATAACATCACTCGACAATCTTATTTCACACTTCTTCTGACATGCACAACTCACATCTAATTTTTCAAATCATCCCATATGGTCAGTGGAATATAGAATAGAGTCGGTCATCTATCGCCAATACTAAACAAACTCCTGTGGTGAAATAAGACTGTTTTGAGGAGGTTACTGTAGTACCTGTGTGCCATTGAGGCTGCCAAGTTTATAGATGAAGGAAGAGCAGGCAGACAGGGAAAGGTAAGAGAGAGAGAGGGGGGGGAAGAGCAGTGACAGAAAGATTGAGACAAACAACCAGGTCCATGCAGAGAGCCCAAAGACAACCGCACAAGTTAAACAGGAAACTTTCAGAGAGAAGCAGAATATTGTTTGCAGAGAAAACTGGTCAGCACCCATGTGAAAAAACAAAAGTTCAGTCATTTTGCATAAAAATATGAGTTTAAGTTGTAGTGTTTTATGCCAGACACAGTTCAACAATGATGCACAGCTGTTATCAGGAAGCACAGGGATCAGTGAGAAGACGTCGAGGGGAAGGAGAAACGTACCTGCGGCAGGCTGAAGGCGATGGTGCCAGAGCTAACACTGGGATGTGTCTTCAAGGTGAACACGTACCTGTGGCCTGCATTGCGCACCGTTACATGTCTGCATGAGGATGAAACATGAGGACACAGGAAAAGGATTAGGTGAGGAAAAGGAATTGAGGATTATGCAAAATATTTGGACGCAGAAATTAATGAATGCATGTCGGCTTATTAGGGCTTCCATACAAAAACCATATGTAACTGTTCTTCCCCCGTTACTGGAGCAGCTAAAAGTAAATCAGTGATGTATGCATGCTGAGAGAAGTGAATCCCACGCAGCAGGTTGACGCACATAACCCCTCTCCATTGATCAAACATCCCACACCTCTACACTCTTTGACATAACACCATCGCTGCAGCACGATGTAAGGGTTACTCACTGCTCGAGCTGCGGCTCCTTCTCGTTGATGACGGCACAGTTGGTCAGCGACAGTTCGTCTGTTGGGCATTTAGCCGCTTGCATAACCTTGACGGGACACAGAGGGGGGAAAAACAAACGATGACTCCATGAAAGGAAGTTACATGTGGACACTTTCTGAATGATGTGGGCTCTGCTCCGAAACTGCTTTCAAGTTCTCTAAAAGCTTCTTTTTTTTTTTCTTTGAACTTGAGGAAGCTGGACGTTTCACAAGAGCTTTCAGGAACATTATATATGAGCTGCTAGTGTCCCTGCTTGAATGCTGTGTGAGCATGATATGGGTAATGAGTTGCAGATTTTACAGTTAAACAGATAAGAGAAAAATATCGGTCGATATATCAGTATCAGATTTCTTTTCTCCCCAATACTGGAATCAGAATCAGCCCCAAAAATCCCACATCGGTCGAGCCCTAGTTTCAATCCTGATCAGCGATAAAATCTAATACCTAATACCCTCTTATAGGGCCGGGCGATATGGACCAAAACTCATATCTTGATATTGTTTAGCTGAATGGCGATACTCGATATATATCAATGTTATTTTATTAACAGTGAAAACACATGGAAAAATTAAAGTACGTGTTTGTGAATTTAAAAAGTAATATTATAAAATAAAAATGTTCCTTAAATACAATAAAAGAGAGAGAGAGAGGAGCAGGGTTAAGAGGGACAGACAGTCAGTCATCATCAGCGAGATGAGGAAAAGGTGACCTGGCACCTCGAGAACGTTATTTTAATGTAACATAAACTATATCCATATTAACGATATTGTCTTACCCTATATCTTGTTTGAAAATATATCAATATATCTTAAAAACTCAATATATTTCCCAGCTCTACCCTCTTATGCCTCCTGTCAAGTCAGTCATTTAAAACAATACCAAAAGTCCAGTCTTACCAAGCTGTTTTAAGTCAGTGACAAAAACAAAAATAGTCGTTCAACTGCAGGCGTAACGTTTTTAAACTCTGCAGAATCGAGCATCTTACTCGTCCTGTCAGATAATCTCAACAGAACAGAATCCGACTCAACCCACGTCACGAAGACATTTCTGATCCAGTTGATACAGACGATACGAGCTGCAGTGAGAGTGAGGGCGGGAAAACAGGACGACACACAACAGGACAAACACAGAAAACTAGAGGAGGCAAAATGACTCCTGACCTCACAATCTTTCTATTTGTCTCGTGTTTGCTAAGACAGATGTTATTATTCTTTTACATCTGTAGCTTTTTACTTCTTTAAATGTCATGAAAATAAACATTTAGTGACCCATTAAAAACGACCATCAGCACAGAAAACCTGTGTGTGTACCATAGATTGAGTAAGGAACATTCCTCGCATTGTTTCCGAGTAATCAGCTCACATAGGAAGTTTAAATGAGGAGCGGAAAGTTCACAGTGATTGAAAAACAATACGGCCAAATGCTCCTTTTACAATATACTGAGAGGAAAAGACTTAATTGAATAAGCATTTGACTATGAATCATATGAGACGTGTTCCATATCCTGTTACGAGTTAATTAGGAACCGCAAGCTAGAAATAATAAAACAGAACTGAAATCGTTTATAGTTACTGCTGACATCGTTTCAGAGAGATTTTGGAGGAAAGTCTTTATGTTGTCATGGCGTCGGCAGCCTAGTGGTTAGTGTGCCCCCATATACGGAGGCTGTGGTCCTCCAAGCAGGCAGCCCGGGGTTCAAATCCGACATGTGATCTGTTTTTCTCGTGTCACTTTCAACATCATTTTTTGTCATTTTCATTTATTATTTTTTTTCTCCACATTTCAACTTTACTTTCCACATCTTGACATTATTCTCAACATTTCGATTTTGCTTCTTTATATTTAGACTTTTGTCCTCTACATCAAAAAAAGGTTGTTTTTTTGGGGGGTGCTGGTGGCGCAGTGGTTAGCGGCCCAGGTTCAAATCCGACCTGTGGCTCCTTTCCCGCATGTCATTCCCCACTCTCTCTCTCTCGCCCTGATTTCTGCCCTATCTCTCAAATAAAGGCACAAAAGCCCAAAAATAAAAATCTAAAATAAAAGGTTGTTTTAGACATTTAAACTTTTAACATTGTGATTAAAAATACAAACTTTAAAAAAATATTTTGTCTCTTTTTCTTGATATTCTGACTTTATCCCTCTACATGTATACTTGTTCTTTATCTAAGTGCATGAAGAAAATAAATCTTCTTTGTATCATTCTTTTATTTCTCGTGTCTGACCCTAATCCCCTTCCGTAGAAATGTGTTTTACTTTAACAGCTGGATAAAACACAACAGGAAAAACACTGACACACACACACACACACACAGGCACTTTGTTTACACTGCAGCTCCTTTAAAATGCCCACTGCTGTAACTAAACAACACTCATCATCAGTTCTTTATCTGAACGCTTCTTGTTGCTTCATTTCCTGTGAACAGTCGTCATTGATTTAGACCTTTAAAGAAGTCGGAGCTACATCAACATTTCATTTTGAAGTCGCTTGACGACACAATTTAACGACTCTACGACCAAAAAAAACCCCAAAAGCTGTAACATGTAAAAGCTAATTAACATCCAGAACAAGAGCTAACAACAGTCAGAGTGGTCATGAGATACCACATTCCACTTCCGGGTTGCCTACGAAGTTTTGAATGACATCTCATTCTGCCACACAGGCTACTGCTGTGTTGGCTCTCTTTACTTTACGTGTGAAAACAGATAATAATCCTTTAAGTTGACGTTAGTTTTAGTATTTAGTGTACTCTTGCTCGTGGTGAACGTGTTCTTCGACCTGACGTATTCGCTTAACTCACCCGAGCGGACATCTTTGTGTGTTTTTAACTCCAGTTCAAGTGAAATTCAGCGTGAACGGTCCCGCTGACAGAACAACTGCAGAAATGAGAAAGAGACGTGCCCGGAGGAGGGGGCGGGACCTAAGAGCGTGTGATGTCATCACGTACACGACGTGTACAGTTAGCGAGAGCTGCTGATGGAAAGTGAAAGGAAACCACTTAGGAATAAGAAATAACCAAGAAAACAGCATTTTAAAATAGAAATAGATCCCTACATTAATCTTGCCTTAGTAACTAAGTATTATATATAAATGATTTATGGAATTAGTGCAAATTGTATTTATTGTATTATTGTATTTTTTTCACTCTTTATTTAACTGATGTAAATATGTTTGATTTTTAACTTGTTATTTTTAATAATTATATTCCTGCTTCCTGTTTTCTATAGCTGTTGTAACACAAAAATGTCCCCCATGGAGGATCAATAAAGTTTATCTTTATCTTTAAATTATTTACAGGTTTTGCCATCTATCTGTACAAGAATATTATATTCTATTGTGTTGGTTTAAAAATAATGAAATATAATTGTTTGAGACCTTTGTAAACATATTTTAAACATTAAGGCTCTTTCTCATTTATTTTCTTAACAGCTAAAGTTGAATAGACATGATTTTCTGTCCAGTAATTTAAGTTTTGAGATGAAAACAAACACTTTTTTAAACCCTGGTATGGAGACACTATTAAATCTGTCATGATGAATAGTGTAAAGGTCGTAGAGCAAATCCTGTTTATGAAGACTCAGATGCATATATAGACGACCTCGCTTCTCGTGGTTTTAAGAGTAGAAAAAAAGAAGACAAATCTGCACTCCAGTTTGATGAGGGCGGAATAAAAACAAAATGCTCTCTGTGGCAATTTTAAAATGATAAGAAAAGCTGTCCCTTAAACTGATTGGATGCCCTTTGATTTGAGGTTGTATCTTTTGTTAAACAGTGTCAGCATTGGGGTGCCGGTAGCTTCATGGTTAGAGTCCGGTCCTATGTACAGAGGCTTAGTTTTCAAGAGGGGACGGGCCGGGTTTGAATCTGACCTCTGGCACCTTTCCTGCATGTCATTCCTCTCTCTTTCTCTCCTTGGTTTCTGACTCTATACACTGCCTTGCCTCTACAATACAGGAATAAAAAGCCCCAGCAGGAGGAAGATACTCTTGGGGGAATTCAGTGATTATGGCGTCAACTTTTATATTTCCAGTGTGGTGATCTTTGACCCAGTCTACTTCCACTAATGTACACACTTTCTTGGTCATGGTCCCATCCTTCCCAGTGTATTTCAAAGACACTTTTGCAACATTTAAACCCTGTCGTCTCACCATTTAACTGTACATTAAATATCACAGCTGAGTGGCCGCAGACACAGTTACCATGTTAAATTACCATGAGCATTTTTTTTTTGTGGTTGTTGCAAGAGACAAGACAAAAAACATTAAAATACAAAATATTTATTTTGAAAATGTCTTTTATAAGAGAAAAAAACAAACAGAAAAAAAATAAAATAATCAAAAACCAAATCAAAACCATACAAATTGTTTGGTTGCTAGCATACCACACTAGTGCTAGGAACTAACAATGAAGAAATGCTCACTCAGGGATAACTCGCAGACGCTCAGAGGCGATGATGAAAACATCTCCACCTCCACCCTCAGATCTCATATTGCACTCAAACAGTGAGGCAATCTGAAGCGCCGAAAAAGTGGCACTAGTGGTGAAATGGCAAACCTGTCTGTTCCATGAACCGACACAAGCGGGGCGGGCAGACATGTGGCAACCATCTGATTCTTTCTTATTCTTTTTTTTTGTTTAAACAAAAACACAAAACCAAAAACAAATAAAGTGAGTTTAATACAGATCTGAAATACAGAGGGTACTTAACTGTTGGCATTGATATGGTGAGGAGGAGGGGGGGGGGGGACAAATAAAAAGCTAGAGGGAGCTCGTTGACAAAAATTCAGAATCCTAAAAGGAGTATCCCAACCTTCCAAAAACATAACAGTGTGCTTCTGAAAGTCATGAAGAAGAAGAAGAGGAGAGCCTCGTGTCTGCGTACACATGTGGTAGCAGAGCGTGAGGCTGCAGAGGTCAATGTTGCACCTGTGAGGTTGCAGTGGAGTCAGCTTTAAGGCTCAGAAAGCCCAACCTTATAGCAGATATAAACATATATGTATTCTTAAACCTTTTCATCTTTTTTTTTTTTTTTATTGTGGTTGTACAATATTCCCTGATGGCCTGATTTGGCCGCTGAGTGTTATACAGAATCCTGAAGAGATATCAAAAGTAAAGAGGGGAAGGGGAGGGGGGGTGAAAAGAACAGACAAAAGAAGTGATGACATTGTCCATTTGGGGGAGACGGGGGGAGTTTGATGGGGGAATCCTGTTTGTTGCAGTTTGTGGGACTCTTTGTTGCTCTCCCTTATCCCCTTCTTAAAATGTTACACACGCTGGTCAAACACACACAGTTCCTCCATCGCACAGCCGTGGTAATCTGCTCTGAGGATGAAAGACGATGACATTTAGTGATGAATTAAAACAAGAGCAAAGCAGCCATGTCTTCTTTTTTTAATTCTATTTACCTATGTCAGCTTCTTGGCTTTGTTGTAAAGTGAATCCACGACTTTGCTCATGTTCTGAATTGTTTCCAAGGCTGCTCCGTATGTTTTGTCCACCGGGGGTTCTTCAAATATGATCAACACGCCTTCTCCTTGGTCGAGGATTCCTGCAGCACATCGAGAGAGAAACACACACATATATAATCTGTACACTGAAGACATCTGGTCTGATATTCACTTTGAAGAAACAAGACGTTTTCTCATTACCGTGAAACTTTTTGTCCAGAATCATCTGTGATAATTTCCTCTCAACATCTCCCTGAAAGAGATAAAGATAATGAATAAGACACATTTTAACATTTACAAAAACAAATCTCAGGATTAGACATTTTACTGAAAAGATACAGACCTTTGACAGTTTTATTAGACCTGATACGTGTTCTATCTGTAAACAGAAGGAGAGGCAAATTAAACACAGAACCTCAAATAATAAATATCCCTTCTTAAAATGACGAGGAACAAGCTGTAGTAGACCGCCATGACAGCCCAGAATACAAAAACAATCCACCAGAATTCACTGTTATTTAAGATTATAATCAGGCAAAGAACTGCAAGTAATACTCTTTAAATAGTGGAATTACTGTAACCTGGAATATAAGTGGCACAGGTAGATTTGGGGCTGTCAGATTAAAAACATTATAATAATACAAAATGGTAAATAGTAAAATGGACTTGAGCTTGTCTCGTGCTTTTCTAATCTTTTGACTACTCAAAGTGCTTTTACACCTAAGGTCACACCTCCACATTCACACACTGATGGTAGAGGTTGCTATGTAAAGTGAACATCAGTTTTTAGCAAATAAAGACAGCCCAGACGAACCAGCAAATGTGAAGATTTAAAACGAGGTTACAAATTAAATTTAGATATGGAGTAAAACATTATAGTTGTAGCTCCTCCTTACCTGTACTCTGGAAAATGGTTCAATAACCCGGATGAGGTTTTGTTCCAGCAGGCTGTCGTACAGCTTGGCCAGGTGGGTGTTGATGATGGGGTCGTCCCTCAGCTCTGCTTTGTACTCTGTTAGGGCCTGGAAGAGGAAACACTCAAGACTTAGAACAACTCAAAAACAGCCAAATGTGAGGAAGCACATTCAAAATGTAAAGTTTGCCCTTTTTGGACTAAAAAGGATTCTTACCTTTTCAAAGTCTGCTAATGATCTGTTCTTGCTTGCCTGGGCGACACATTTCAGTGCATCTGTCTGAATGGATAAGATAAGAAAATCTAAATGTCATTCTTAAGAAACGAGCGAAATGCAACAACTCAGTCCAACAAACAGTGTGAGAAAGTACAGAGAAAGTTATTTCTTGAACAATGCTCAAGACTTGGAAATCCGCTTCCCCTCCCTGTTTTATGAAATGGTTAAAACAACATGATCTGGGGCGTCAGATAGCATAGCAGTTATGACGCGCGCCCCATTTACAGAGGCCACTACAGTCCTCATGTTTTCTTGTTTTTGTCCCTTTCTGTCTGTACTTCTGTATTGTAAAATCAAAATGTTAATGAATAAAATGTATGTAAAGAAAGACAGCTCAGGGGGCGCAGGATGGACTAGCGGTTGTGTTGCGCGCCCCATGTACTGAGACTATAGTCCTCTTCACAGCGGCTGTGGGTTTGAATCTGACCCCGGCCCTTTGCTGCTTGTCATCCCCCCACTCTCTGCTCCCAACGTTTAATGACTGGATGAAAATCCAGTCAAAAATAAACCATATGATACGATTAAAACGTTGCTGGTTTCCCCAGTCTGTTACGAGAACAATGTATCTGGTGTGTACCTGTCTGCCGGCATGTCGTAGAGCCAGTTTACCGCTGATCAGAGCTTGAACCTCCTCGGGTCTGAAACAGACAAATCACCAGAAGTGAATAAATAATGAACGTTAATATGCGGATGCATGGACTTGGTACAGTCTTGTATGAATGTGACAGCAGTTAAAAAGAGTTTTAAGCAGCACTCACAGGTTGAGAACAATTTTGCACAGAAGCATGTATTTGAGTGCTGTGATGGCTCTGGGGTGGTCGATGGAATCGTAGCCCTCAAACGCCTCAAAGAAGTAGGAGTAAGCCGTCTTCCAGTCCTTCTCCTCTGCTGCGTGGATGATCCCTGAAAAGCACAGCATGATAGATAAACCATCTACAGTCAAAACAAACCGCTCAGTCAGTCACCTGGAAATGTGAAATATCAACAAAAACTGGAGGAGCTTGCTATGCTCAAGATGGACTCTGCAGCAGCTAATGTTTGGGAAATGTTATAACAATGTGTTGAGTCCATGTCACAATTTTATTAATTTAAGAAGCAGAAGATGGCTCTCTGTTTCAAGTTCACTGTGAGTTTTAATGTCATAAACAAACCATGATACTATCGAGACGTCCAACTTGTTTAGAACCAACTGTGCAACTTTGTGATGGTTATCAGTACAAAAACAAAAGCCAAGGCACTCAAAAGAAGACCAAATATATGTTCAAAACACAGTTGAGAGAGACACTGTCAGTTTTAAGTTATATATTTTTTTACATTGATAAGGGACTTTAACAAAAAAAATTCAAACTTCAGTGTTTTATAACCACTGCTGTCTGGTAAAAATATTTTAAGTGTATAATTGTAGAAAAGAATCCCGGGGGCAGTGGGAAATTTATGTTAATGGTGTATAAACAGTGTATGACAACACACTGTAACAGCCATAAAGGGACAAGCCTACTTATTTTGTGATTATTTGGGGGCTTTTTATGTCGTCATTTCAGAGATAGGACAGTGGATAGAGTCAGATCTAAACTTTAAGTGTTATGGTAATACTTCCTGAAGCTTCAGCAGTGGATCATGTGACAACCATGAACATCTAATAACTGTATAAATCCAAATACAGTTATCATTAATTAATTCACACACAAAAAAACACAAGAAAAAGCACCTTTGTTATCTAAATAAATATTAAGAAACTGCTTGGGATTTCAGTTGGGCACACATTTTTCAGACTGCCTTGCGCCCCCCAGTGGTGACATCAAAGATTGTCTTGTCATAAAAACAAGGATTATCACATTTTTCTTCAAACAAAAAGCAGAATATTGGTTCTGGTTGGCTTTATTAAATAATCCTGATGTGACTGATATACGTTGCACCTGTCCGTTGATTAGAACCCTCTATATTTAAGCAGGTCTTTTGCAACTTCCAGTTATTGCCTCCTTGCAGACAAAATCTGGGCCACTTCAGCTTTGCTTGTGAAGTTGAGAAAAGCAAACACGCCTCACCTGACTGCATGTCCAGAGCTGCCTGGAGCTTCGGAGGACAGTAGATGCCGTTGGCGGTGGTCCTGGCGGAGGTGAGGGCTGCGCGGGCCTTGGGCAGGTTGCTGAGAGCGTGGTAGGTCTTACTTTCAAGCAGCTGAACCTCCACAAGAAGAGCTTTGTCATCCATCTTTTTTAGCTCCTGGAGCAACTGGGTGCCTGACGGGGGAGCAGAAAATGATTGAGCGTTTAAGTAACTTTTGCAAGAACTTTGTACAACACCAAGAAAACAGTTACGGGGGGGATTTACATTACTTCATTTTTAGGGACAAACAAGTCTGACTGCTTAATAAATACAGAGAGTTTTTAATAAAAATGCAAACTTCAATACTTGTCACACCACAGGGGCATAAGATTGCAACAATAAAACTGATATTTTGAAAGTTTTAGTGCATCTTAGAAGACTAGAAACCCTCTTTATGGGCTGCATGTCTGTTGAACAAGTCAGAGCCAAAAGCAATGTCTGCTCTTTTTTTGTGAAGTCACTGAAGAAGAAGATAGATGCTGCAATCGACCAAACACTCACCAAGTGCCAACGCCTCCTGGTATCGTTTGGTGTCAAAATAGAGTGAGATCAGTCGTGCCTGAAAGAAAAGAAAGTGTTAGTAGAGAACCAGAGAGCAGCTGTGCTGTGCCAATCTGTTGCTGTGTACAAATGCTGAAACATGTTTCATGGACCAGGAAGACATTAAACTGTCAGGATTACAGGAGTGAAAACACATCAGCCACCTTTACTTTGAACGGTTCAGTGTTAGAAAGAACAGCCATGGCTCTCTGTTTCAGGCTTTTTGCACAGTTGCTTGACCAATTCTTTCATTTTCTAATAAATGTATCATTGCCAATATTTCTAAGGCCTAGAAAGTACAAGTACCAAACATTTTGCTGGTGTTACAATGAATCATTTTTTAATTTATACCCAGACTTTCTGAAAAGATTCAGTAAAAAAATCAAGACTGGATAAGTCACATTATATCATTGGTCTTGCATTTAATTATTGGCAACAAAATACTGAGAGAGAAAGAGAGAGCAAGGGAGAGAGAGAGCAAGGGAGAGAGAGAGAGAGAGAGAGAGAGAGAGAGAGCGAGAGATGTCTTGTATCAGCTTCTTTTGGTGCTTTGTTTTAATCATGCAAAGTTTCAGGGACATTTTGGACTCCAAAGATATTTATGTGAAAAGAAGAGTCCTTAAATGGGATTAAACTGGATTCAGGTACAGACAGTATGTACCTGCTGTATGTCCTTGAGTGACATCTGATGGAGTAAAAACCTTTAAGTAAGTAAGTCGTAGTGTTTTAAAATGTCAGTTGTTGTGAAGCAGTTTGTGGGTAAAAAGCATCTTGAAATGCCACTCGCACACTTTGTGGGAGAACATGCTACATTTGACATTTTGTACATTTCCTAGACATGTTTGTAACAGAAATTTCAAGAAAGAGTAGATGAACCAGCTGTTCTCAAAGATGAAGCATCACCACACATTTGAGTCATAATCGTTTTGCTTTAAACACAGCATCCTGAAGCTACATTACACTTTGTTCAGCGGTTAGCTAACATGTGTTTTGTCAAAGTTTGAGTGGAAATGTTTGATTTATATCTTCAGGGGGATGACAAACACACATCTTTGCATAATTAAATGTGGTGGCATGTTTCAGCTCCTCCAAACCACAGGAGTATCAAGGCATAGGTATGAAAAGGCAGGAAGGTTTTGCATTTTTAGAGGAAGGTGGTAATGTCAAAATTAAATATAAAATATATTATAAACATAAATCTTATGTCATTGTGGTAACAAAGCTAGTACTAACTATACAAGCTATCAAAACAACATCAAATTTTATACCTCAGTTATGAACAGTACTGGCACCATTATTTTGGATCAATGAAAACTTTTTTCCGATTGAATAAATGTGAAATCTCCAGAATAAAGTCAGATTATGAGTATACAGTAGGTGCTAGATGTTCTATCAAAATGAATGAAATGAGGGGGCGCCAGTAGCCCGGTGGTTAGTGCGCGCCCCATGTACGGAGGCTCAAAACCTCCAAGCAAGCGGCCTACGTTTGAATCAGACCTGTGGCTCCTTTCCTGCATCTCATTCCCCACTCACTGTCTCAGATTTCTGACTCTATCCACTTTCCTATCTTGAAATTAAAGGCTTCAAAAACCCCAAAATAAACATTTAAAAAAATTAATCAAACAAGAATGAGTTTGTTTTTATTCTAAACATCGTTCTATTTTGGAAACTCAAGATAATAATAAAAACGTCTCTGTACATAAGCACTCCTGTGTTCCTCAGCCTGAGTTGATTATAAACACATAGAGATATAAACAAAGCCCTCTATCCTTTGTTTTACTCCTCTCACATAGTTCATAATGAGAGGCCTGAAGCAAACCGCAGCCTGTTGCAAGTGCATCGGCATCTCAGCTTCCTACCAGCCATTTTATTGTTTTCTTATTTTTCCTAACACAAAATCTTGCTGATCCTGTATTTTGTAGTTCAGCCAAAACCTGCAGATATTCCTGGCTGTAAGTTTGAACCTGCTGGGAGTTGATTGGCCACAAAGCCCATTTTGGCTGCAGTAGCAGGATGATGTCATCATAGCATGGCATGATACGTTAAGATGAATTAGCGTCTCCGCCTGTCATTCTACGCTGGCAAACTTGACAAATTTGCTTAATCATGGTTATCAAGCGTCCTGTTTTCGATTGGTTTGTATCACAAAGTACTGCTGCACAGTAGTGTTGTTATGGATCTTATCGCTGACAACCTAATGCTCCTCCACAATCTGCCTGAAATCGCAGCGTCTCCCACTCCATCAGCCAGAAGGTGTTAAAATATGATCTTCTTCCATACAAGCTGAAGCTTCTGTTTGGGGATTTCACTTTTATTTTGCTATCATTAATCATAAATAGTTATATATGTCTGCTCTAACCAGGGGTAAAAAAAGGAACACATATTTAACTGCCTTAAACTGTATCGTGTGTAAGCGGTCACAAAGGCCTTTGATAACCTTTGCAAACTCAGTGACCTTAAAGTCCTCATTTGCAGCCCTTGTCTTGGTGCTCATGATACAAATTGGATGGGTTTATATTTTATTTCAAGCCTTTATATTAGAACAATATCCAGGTTTATATTGCAGTTTTCGTCGCGGGCACACATGACCTTTTTTCATATGACAGAGTTGCGGTGGTGGAAAGAAAAAACGTCCCCTAATGCAGGCTTCTAGTGGTGAAGCATGATTATGTTGAATTGGAAGCTTGATCCAAAGGCGACTGGACTTGGTTTAAAATCTTGAAGATGTTGCCCCTCTCTTGCGAAAGGCCTTCCAAGTCTAACTGCCTTTGAATCAAGCTTCAAAATGTACCTTGACCAGGATGACTGAGAACCTACACAGACGTGATTTTGTTGCAATGCTTTTCAGAAAACCAGTTTTTTTGGATGAGTTCACATTATACAATTTAATAGCAGTCTTGTATTTATTTTATCTTACCTCTAGAGCCTGTCGGAGAAAGGTTCTCTTTTCGGTCTTGGCCCACTCAATGCACTCAAGACACAGCTCGACCTCCTGCCCTGTTGCTGCCTCCATATCAAGAAAGAGGTCCAGTAAAGAGCGAACAAGTCGGGCCGCCTTGGCCTTGCTGATGGAAATCAGGAAAGGTCGGACAAATTTCAGCAGACCCCCGAGTTCTGGAGACAGCAACAATAGAGAACATGAAAACAAATATTTCAAAGAGGAGTCATAAAGCAAAATGACTAGAACCATAAGGTTAATCACGGGACAAGCTAAAAGGTACAATCATTACCTGCGGCCTGACCGGTTTTGGCCAGGAGTGTCCCCAGCTCCAGGATGCTCTGTTCTTTAACCCTGACAGCCTCCTCATCGTTCTCTTGGACATCTCTCCGCACTGTTTCAGAAAGACCAACAAGAAGTTAACACATATGATTCTTGATTTCAGATTATCTGTTTCCTTCACATTATCTCAATATAATTCAAAACTGGGTTCGTACACCTTTCTCAAAACTAATGATGCAACTACTGGTTAGATTAATCTATTGTTCAACTAAGAACTTAAAAAAGAAAAAAATACTGTTTGCAAAACTCCAAGGCTCAATGTGATTATTAATAATATCTTAACATGTCTGACAAAGAGTGAAATGCCCAAATATATTGATGCATCAAAAGTTGTTATTCACAAAACAAAGGCATCCACTAAAAGGAAAGGAATTGTGATGTCCGCATTGCTTCTTTTTTGAATCCACTTCTTGTACAAATAAAACGTCTCTCTAACTTAATGTAAAAAAAAATCAATGCACACACTAGTCATCGTCTCTGCCCATCCACCTTAAGATTTACTTTATTCTGTTTTTACACTCTGTAAGTCATGCAACACACACATAGGCTGAAGTATACACACATGAAAAAATGTCAGAGTGACCCCCGGCAGGCGCTCCTGAGCTGGTGGTGGGTAGGGGGTTTGGTGCCTTGCTCAAGGGCACCTTGGCAGTGCTCTGGAAGTGATCTCGCATCTCTCCAGCTACCAGACCAACTTCCATATTTGGTCCGCACTGGGACTTGAACCGGCGACCCTCTGGTTCCTAACCCAAGTCCCTACAGACTGAGCTACTGCTGCTTCTTTGCTTTCACTTTGATTTAGTGTAATTACTTTTCTTTATGACGGCAAAGTGATGTGTAAACAGTACCATGCTCAATGCTGTTAACTTGTGCAAGAATCAGTCATTGTGTCTTCTCTTGATTAAGCATCTTTGTGCGAAATCCAAATTAAAGACCAGTTTCTTTAATTAGTTTGGTGTATCTGCATGTTTTGACAAATAAACCAGCTTATGCACTTTATCTTATGTCAATACTGTCCATTTACGACTCTGTTTTTGCATTTACATTTAATCTTCCATATTTAATCCTCCTATTTGAGACTAGTAATGCTAAATTAAATCCTGGTTGTATATATTCACATTCTTAGTTTTGATAGTTTTAGTGCTTATTTACTTTGTATTTAATATTATATTGTGTTCAGATTTGATAACATTGTGTTTTTTACTCATATTGTGTGTTTGGATAACCTGCTGCTGTGACGCCACAATTTCCCAGTTTGGGATCAATAAAGTAATTCTATTCTATCTAGAATTAGAAGATTTAAAAATACTTTTTTTTACCTACTGCTATTGCACTTTATAACGACTCCCCTTTAAGTGAGGACAGAAGACATTTAAACTTGAGCCTGAGCTACATATATCATATATCAAACTGTATTGTGGGCTCATGTTTTCCTGTATGGGTGGGATATATATGTATATATGTGTTTGTATGTATATATGTGTTGTGTGTTTGTATGTATATATGTGTTGTGTGTTTGTATGTATATATGTGTTGTGTTGTGTGTTTGTATGTATATATGTGTTTTGTTGTGTTTATATATGTGTTGTGTGTTTGTATGTATGCTGCCTACATTTCCCTGCTGGGATGTATAAAGTATATCTTATCTTATTAAAAGGGCCCTATGCCTCTAATGTATTTATCTCCATAGCTATGCAGACACGTTATTAAAACAAGTTCTGTTCCTTTCTTTTTCGTTGTGAACGTGTCTGAATCTCTGTTTTGCTTGCAGCAACATTAACATTTGAGTAAACAGAGTTGCAGAACATCCCGGCAGCTAGTGGACTGTGACAAGGCAGTTTGAGGACATCCCTACAGGACATATATAAACTGTTTACAGCCCACTACAGCACCACAGTCTACAATAACACAACAATAACAACCCAAGTGAACTCGAGCTCAACGCTCAGTCGAACACATCCCTTAAAAAAAACCCATAACAACAGAAGGTTGTGAGTTCGAGTCTCTGTCAGAACTCTGCCTTCCCCCTCTGTGTTGATCAGACTGACAACAAGCTAATGACGTTAGCCACAGCGGAGCTAAAGGTGACACGGGTTAAACAACGGGTTAAGGTTGGAAACTGTTAATGACGCAACAGGAAAAGACAAAAACGTACCGACTAAATCGCAACATTTCGGTGAACTGCTCCATAATACAAACTGAGGCCTGTGCAGTTGGTTAGCAGCGGCGCTAACAGGCTAATAGCATCAGTTGTACAGTGAGTCAGCACGGCACACAAACCGGCTCTCGCCACTAGCTTAGCATGCTAACCTCTCCGCTTAGTTTACAGAGTTATGGCCGAATAACAGCGGCGAGAGGAGTCACCGCCGTCCCCGGAACACCTACCTATTGAATGGAGGATATCGATAGAGGCGTTGCGGTCCGTGCTAATGAGAGACTGGGCTCTCTGAAACTCAACCACTGCTGCAGCCGCCATCTTCCTTATTCAAAATGCTGCCTTGAATGAAAAACTTTACGTGCGGCGGCGGGAGGGAGGGGGGGGGCTACGTTGCTTAGCGTATGTGACGTCACGGTGGTGGCAGTGCACTATGGGAGACGTAGTCATATCAGAAAAGAGGTCGTAAAACGTAAACATTATCAGAATCTTCTTTTCCTACCGCATTTAATTTGATAACGAGAAACAATAAGATTTTTATTTTAAAGAATATCCACAACGTAAGTTAAAATAAAAGGAGGAATCAATTTTATGAGCACAAAGATGGACATAATGGTCAAATAAATGTATAACTGCTTTAAATAAGAATAGAATAGAATTACTTTATTGATCCCAAACTGGGAAATTGTGGCGTTACAGCAGCAGGTTGTCCAAACACACAATATGAGTAAAAAAACACAATATAATATTAAATACAAAGTAAATAAGCATTAACACAAAGACGGCTGAAGCAGTGTTTTACTACAATAGGGTTAGACAATGTTAAACCACATGCCAGTCTGAATATTTCTAATTAAGAAAATAAAAATGTATAAATATTTAAAAAATTGGAAAGATAAGGTGGAAAAATTGGTAATAATAGCCTATCATTTATGCAGGAATAGTCTTGTTTCTGCAGTCCATAAGCGTAATCTCTATTATATTGATGACTGGCTGATACTCAATGCAGAATAAAACAGCAATATCTGTCCAAATGAAAATAAATGATGCAATCTGCCTACCATAAATCAAAGAGGGGTACCACAGACACGCCCCCACCAGAGAACTGAAAAAAATGAGTATTTGTTATGATATTGCCATTAAATATTACAATACTAAATAAAAACCTAAAAGCCACGTTGTTGAGGTGGCTCTTGCCTTCACATGGTTTAAATAGGAAACTTAATAGAAAGGTTTATCTTCCTATAGATCCTGCAAAGCCGACATACTACACACATACGTAGTGCTTATATGACTGCTGATTGGTGGTGTTATGAAGACAACTGTGCATTGAGTTCACTAGGTTCAGTTTACATGCATGCCTGCTATGTGTGGCTATAGGCGGAGTAGTTTCCCGGCACAGAGCACAGAGCGGCGCCCCACCACCGCCTTTGCGTCAACCACCCCTCACACAGTCAGTGACACAACACAACATCAGCCCTGAGCTCTCGCAGCATCCGCATCTCACGGCCGAGAGGACCAAGGAGCACATCTTCATCCCAGCATCCATTCCAAAACTGCCTGCCATCGTCTGCGCACCGCAGACTCAAGGCGTGCTCATCATCAGCTCGCTTCTGTTTATTTTTGACTCGGACTTGGATTATCTTCTTTGTTGCATTGGTATTCTACGCGATGGTTTGATGGTTTTTTTTATCGCGTTTTGTGAGGAAACCAAGGATCTAGACGAGGGACATCACCGTTGCATCTAGATTTTGAATTCTCATTGGGCAGGAGATCTGGTGAGTTGCTTCACTTTTCAACATATGTGGGCTTGAAATGCAGGACTCTATATGATAAGAGATTTGTGCATCCTCGAACTTGAAAATAGAAAATACGCAGCTATATCTAATTGGGAAATCAAGAAAAAATAAATCGAAGTGTATGCGGAATTGAAGATACAGATTAAACAATGGACTATATAAGAACAGATCAGAGGGTAATGATGATGATTTTCTATGTTTTAAGCCACCGCCGTTTACGCCCATCGTTCTATTTCGACGCAGACGCTCAGTTTCAGCACCACGGAGAGCACCCGATGTGCACAACTCCTCCTCACAGCCAAAACCCCCCCTGCATGCTTTAATTTATTCCCCTTAAGTCACATTAAAGCCGCTGCTTTGGAATTTCCCCACAACTGATGAATGAGACTGATAAAGAGGGGTGAAGGAATGAAGGGATCCAGCAGCCTGAATCCTGCGCAAGCCGAGCCATCGCCTGTCTCTCTAAATGCAGAGATGTACCGCAGTGAGGGCGAAAACATGTCGTGCAAAGAAAGGATCACGTATATCTCTTTGCTGATCTATTTTTGTATTCACGGTAACCGGTATGACCTTGAATGTGTTTTTTTAATGAGCCCAATCCCATCTGCATTGCCTCGACCTTCACCTGTTATTAAGGTGTTTACGTTTCTGCCTTCCATTTTACTGAGAGAGGGATGGCGCGTGGTTCATTGGTCGGCCATTGCCCATAAAATATGGATCTCTCAATGTGAAATATTAATGAATTAACAATATAGGTTCCATTTATATCAAATGTGGTGCAGTGTTCCTTTGAATTGCTGATGCACAATCACACATTTGATTTTTTTTTCCCTTTATGCACTTTACTCTCCTGCAGATTAATGTAATCTATTTTTAGCACAATATCACACTAATATGTCCTTAATGTTAGCATTGATTGATGGTATATGCTGCTTGGAGGATCTGCAGCTTGAATTCATTAGCAGGAGCTAAAGACTGATCCATTCCAGCACTTACCGAGTCAGATCAATGCTGCTAATAAGCCTGAGGTACAATCAAATGAGCACACGTTCAGAACTGATAACAGTGATGTTATCTGATGAAAGCTGGATGATGATGGATTTCATATCAAAATCAAAAACATGTTGTGTACTTGATAATGAAAAGGTAAAATTGATCCTTCGCTGATTAATTTGGATTTTTTTCTGCCTCCAGCAGACGCAGCTCTGACATCCAGCAGAGACCGTACAAAGGACACCATCTCCTCGGTTTTAGATGCCCAGCTGCAGCCTGTAGCCCGGGACCCCCCAGCTCCCAGAAGCATCGAGGCGCTTAGACCCCTCAGGACCCTCTCTGGTAGACGCTCCTCTTACCCAGTGCGGCTGAAGCCCCTGGACGTCCCCTCACCGTCACCATGGGAACCGTGCTGTCTTTGTCCCCCAGCTACAGGAAGGCGGCTCTGTTCGAGGATGGACCCGCCACGGTGGGTCACTACACCGCCGTCCAGAACAGCAAGAACGCCAA
This sequence comes from Labrus bergylta, assembly GCF_963930695.1. Classification (NCBI taxonomy): domain Eukaryota; kingdom Metazoa; phylum Chordata; class Actinopteri; order Labriformes; family Labridae; genus Labrus; species Labrus bergylta. Next base: position 3,119,419 of record NC_089215.1, on the reverse strand, counting down.
AGACAAGAACCTGAAGCGCCACTCGCTCATCAACGTGCTGCCATGGAAACGGATTGTAGCGGTGTCGGCGAAGAAGAAAGGCTCCAAGAAGGTGCAGCCCAACGCCAACTACCAGAATAATGTCACTCAGCTGAACAACGAGAACCTGAAGAAGTCGCAGTCATGCGCCAACCTCTCCACCTTCACCCAAGACCAGAGCACCCCAGCTCTCACAAAGAACTCCAACAACACGGTGTCGTCCGTGAAAAAGGCCCCTCTCACCAACTCCAACGTGGCCCCCGGGACCCCAAAGAGAGTTATCGTGCAGGCCTCCACCAGTGAGCTGCTGCGCTGCCTCGGGGAGTTCCTGTGCCGGCGCTGTTACCGGCTCAAACACCTGTCACCGACTGATCCGGTGCTGTGGCTGCGCAGCGTGGACCGCTCCCTGCTCCTCCAGGGCTGGCAGGACCAGGGCTTCATCACACCCGCTAACGTGGTCTTCGTCTACATGCTTTGCCGCGACGTGGTCTCCTCCGAGGTGGCCACGGAGCACGAGCTGCAGGCCGTGCTGCTCACCTGCCTCTACCTGTCTTACTCTTACATGGGCAACGAGATCTCCTACCCGCTCAAGCCCTTCCTGGTGGAGAGCTCCAAGGAGACTTTCTGGGACCGCTGCCTGTCCATCATCAACCTGATGAGCGCCAAGATGCTGCAGATTAACTCGGACCCGCACTACTTCACTCAGGTGTTCGCGGACCTGAAGAACGAGAGCCAGAAGGAGGAGGAGAGGAGCCGCCTGCTCATCGGTCTGGACCGGTGAGGGGATGCTGGGGGGAGGGGGAGGGGGAGGGGGGAGCACAGAGGGGGCAGGGGAGGAGGGGGATCATACTCCAGTCTGGCATTTTGACAAGTTTGAAAGGATAATTGTAATGCTTTATATTTGCAGCAAGATGTGGACAGTTAAGAATTTGTCATTCATAACAACTCGAGAGCTAGACTTGATGATCATCAACTTTACATGTAGGCTTAAGGAGTTCAAAGTGCTTCAGAATGGGGGAATAAATGCACAGGAGGATAGAGAATTTAATGATTAAAAGGAGAGTCCCTCACTAATAATATAAGTTCGACTGAAAAGTTAGAACAATTTGACTTGAACAACATCAAAACAGGAAACTCAAAATGTAATAAATGTTAATATTATGTTGGATAGAATGGATAAAAACATCAAAGTACTTAATTTGAAGAGAATAACATCAGTAGCCTACGTTGAAAATCAGAATAAAAAAAAAACAGGCTATCAGGAAGTCAAATAAGGACGGTTTGGGTGCAGAAGTTAACCCTTTACGCAGTGGCGAGTCTACAGTTTGTTGGGGCCCAAGGCAAAAAAACCAAACAATTGTGGGGGCCTCCAACCCAGTGTTCAACAGGGCAACCAGAGTGAGTGCTGTAAGATGGGGCCCCCTTTGGGAGATTTCCTACCGTCGTTGCAAAATGTGCACATTTTCGGCCACTGCTTTGGCGTCTCCTGGGTTACCTGTTGACGAGCAGCACCTTTACGTCACATAATGACGTCAGAGGTGTTCTGCTATGGTTGCTATTTTCTTCCTATTACGGCTTATTTTAGCAAAACTATCATATGGTTGGTTTGAACACTACAGAAGGTTTTACGCTGGTAAAGGTAGACCTATCTTGTGCGTCTGAATGTGACGCTGAGGACGTGACAGAGCGTCAGCTGAATGACGCTGTTGGGAAAGTAGACTGAGCTAGCTAAAGGCTAACGTGGAGAGCTAAGTTAAAGCTAGTTGTTCCAGGTTTTAAGATAAGTGGCCTCCCTGATAACATCATCTTTTGCAAATGTTTGCATTGTGTTTGAAAACAGTTGCTAACCTAATAACGGGAGGTGAGATTCAAAAGAGAAGCGACGTTTGTTTGCCTCTTAACAACATGTCACAATTAAGGCCAAATTCTATTTTTAAACTAGCACAGGATGGATTATCTTTGACCTAAGAATGAAAGCTTTTTTTGACTGATGAACAAAAAATGCCAGACTTGGGTAGATCCTCTGCTTACATACAGATATATATCTATTTAATCTTACAAAAACATTCAGACAAAAAGACTGAAAAAAAAAAAAACATTTGAAAAGGGAGCAAACATCTACAGCAATGAATGTGGACGGGACTGAGGCTGCAGCAGCCCACCGGTGACCTTCTGACTGTTTGACGATTCGATGTGCACTGCCTACTGCAGGAGGGCGAGGGCCGTCGCCTGACTGGCTTTTCTTCATGCATCACGGATGAGCGAGCATCCTCGGCTGCAAACCCTGGCTCTCTCTCTCTGGAACGCCAACACCAACGTCCCCCCTCCATTAACACGGATACGACTGGACGTTTTCTGCTGCAACGCATATCTGAAAGAACAGCGGCGACCATTAATGCTGGATCCATGTTTTTGCAGGACTTTTACTGTACAAGGAAAGATTCAAGTGGACTATAAGGAGGCATTGCATTGTGGGACTTTTGATGAGAGGACAACAGCCGGAGGAGGTACGGCCAAACTGAGTGGTCGTACTGTGGGTCAGAACTTTATTTTCGTCTAGAAAAAAAAAAAAGTTAATGGATGTTTTACTTCCCAGAGGCTAACACCAATGGAGGCTTGTTTATTGCTTTTCTGGAACAAGTTTTCTTTCATTTTGGTTCTTTTTTTACTTAGAAAATGTAATGTTTTGCACGTGTGCCATGCAATTTTTTCTTTTCCAGGAGTAGGGCAGGATCAATTATTCTATCTCTTCTTTTTACTTCATTTAAAAACTGCATCTACATTAGAGAATGCTGTGAACAAAGTGACACTAGTTTTTTTTTTTTTTTTAGCTATGCTTGCTAAAATAGGCTATTTGTTTAACCAGGGAACTTCTTTTTGTACTTTTGTCGATAGGTTGAGTTCCAACCACTCTGGAATGATGTTTTCGATTTGTGCTTATGATTCAGCATAGAAAATGTTTAAAAAAAAACAGTGCCATATCTTTGATGAGAACCCCATAAGTCTGAGAAACACTGAACTGTTTGTCCTGCTGGTGGTTGATGGGGTGGTTTTTCATCTTCTAATAACTACTTACTGACACCTAATTTATTGCCATTTATGTATTTATTTAGGCACATTTAATGTACATGAGAGAGGAGAGACTTTGCAAAGGGAAGGACATGACAAGGAGGTTTTTTGGAGGCTGTGTAGGTGCACTTATCTTTGGTGGGAATGAAGATTGATCTGGTTTATGCAAATGAATGTTGCAGGAATTTATTGATCCATGCGTCATTGAAAAGCCCTTAGATCAAAACCAATTCTTAGTCTGATCATCACCAAAGTGACATCATCAAGGACACCTTGAGGAACCCAACACTGACCCTAACGCCCCCCCTATATAAACATCTTTTTATCGTGCTACACTGGAACTAATCCAACCTGCTGTCCCACATATCACAAACAGGAAGCACACACATCTTTTCCAAGGGAATACAAATCTTTCAATGACACTCATCCTGCAGAAGAGCACAGCTTACCTTGAGGATAATCCATCTGCATCGCCCTCTGTGTAAAACCAAATGTGAGGCGGCATCTCGTTCATGAAGGGGGGCTGCAACAGATCAGGATTAATCACATATTCGCTCCAAGAAACTACTCGACTAAACCGATGTGCGGCAGTGTGGAATAGGGATGCCATTAAAACCAAAACAGTAAGCATGCAGAACAATTCAGATGTGATTATTTTTCTTCTTCAAGGAGACTCGTTTTCTGCAGCTTTTTTGCTCTCTCTAATAATGCGTCCAATCACTGTGGGAACTTAAGTATTTCTATTCAGATATGTATTAGAACAAAGTTTTCCCTTATCATCAGTACAGACAAATTCTGCAGACTTTTCAGCAGTGTTAATGGACAGGGCGTGCCAACGAAAGGCTTCTATCATGTTTTTAAGTTGTTCCAAGAGAGTGGAAGGCTTCCTCGTCTGCTGTGTTAGTGAGTCAGAGGAAATGAGGAGCTCAGATTGTCACATCCTGGAGTTAGATCAATAAAGGAAAGTTCATTTGTTAGCTTTTTACTGGCACACAAAGGGGGGTGGGGGGGCACAGTCTTTGAAAGGGCGTCTGCTCTGGCAGGTAAAAGCCGGGCATTGGGGGTAAAGAGAATCCTTTTCTCTCCGTCCACCTGCCCCGACTCACTTGAAATGTGCCATTTTTTCCCCACTTTGCATCATTGAGTAGTTGTTTTGAGACTTTCAAAAAGCTTATTAAATATGAAAAAAAAGACTCAAGTGATAGTTAAAGATTTCTGTCATTTTTTTCTGTATCTTGTTGCGTACTTTGTAGATAAAAAAACGAAACAGTGGAAAAGAAGTTCAAAGAGTGGGGGGGCATTGGAGGGCTGCATGTGTGCGTGAATGTGTGTCTGTGTGAGCGTGTGAATGACGGCATTTTATTTGTACAGAGGAATGTGTGACAGTTTTCTTATGGACATGGAGCAAACGCAGATCACACTGGTACCAGGACTTGGTTTTCCCTTCGCTGTGGTGAGGGAGGGGTGTCCATGCTGTTCAATAAAAATGTTCTTTTTGAAAAAAGACAAAAAAGCTCTCGTGTAATTGAAACTTTTTCATTTAGTTTCTGCTTACTTTAATTTATTTTTGTACTGTGATGGAAAAATAAAAATGCACTGATCGTTCAAGACGGCCATTTGTCTTTTTGTGCCTTCACAAGTCGACTGATGGGAAGTTGTGTCGCTTAGATCTGGACTTTGTAAACACAGGATGCCATCTCTGTATACACTAAAGTCTCAGTAAGATCCATATTTAAAGGTTTTTCAAAACAACCACATTCTGATCTGTTGGTCCCTGAAACTTCACACGTAACTAGGATTTAAAGAGCCTTTCTTAAGGGCTCCTAGTTGATGGTAAGGAGGGAGGGGCAAGCGTTATTATTTCACTTTTAACTCCTAGATTACGCCCTCGACTCACAATGTGTGTCAAGTTTGTCTTGAAGAAAAATTCAATTGTGAAGATTTGTCAAGTTAACATGCTTTACGTTTAAGTGTTGGCCATTATTTATATGATTCGGTGGTTTGATTCCCATCTCACATGCCCACTTATCTTTGGGGAATGACACTGAACTTGTAGGCTGTTTCTCCAAATTTGAAACAATTTGAAACCAGTTTTTCCCTTTGTTATATAAGCACTATCAGCATTATAAGATTTAGAATTTAACTGCACTAGCATTGGACAACATGGTCAGCAGAGCTTGTAATAAGTTAATTAAGCTGACTTCACTGCTGCTAGTAAAGGCTGATGTCTTTTTGCTTTATGGATAAAAGGACAAGGGCTGTCAGCAGACGAGTGTTTAAGACCATTTTGTAATTCATTTTCCCGCATCATAAGGATTAGGAAGCCACAAAGTCTTTGGGTCTTCATGTATTTGAAGGGGTAGGGAGGTTGAGAGCAGGAAAGGATACCCACCGATGGAGTGTAGGCACTTGTGGTGTTCGTGGATAGGGCAGGATTCAGAAGGTGACGAGGAGTGGACACCTGAAGAGCTCTACCTGGACACTCGGTCAGATTCACTGGAGGTTAATAGGGTGGAAGGGTGTTGCATCAAATCTGCACTGAAATTAAAACTAACAACAACAGAGAGAGAAACGTATTTCACAGAAATTACTTAGCTGGAACTGAAATGACACCTGACAGCAGCCTAGAAGGAATCTAATTTAAAGATGATTAACTGATGCAAATTAACATTAAATCTGTTTGGTTATATTAACAAAGAAAACACCCATAATCAGCTCAGACAGGAAGAGAGAGAGAGATAAATGAATAAGACATGAAAACTCTCTTCCTGTTTGAGATTATGGTGAGCATCAATACCATCAAATACAAAGATTACTTTTTCATCTTATTCGTGATCAATGCTAACAAATGACTCAGGCTGGTATGATGCTTTTCCTGTGCATTCAGTCTTATCTTCACCTGTAGTTTATTGTACATTGTAGCAATAAATATTCAAAAGATCAGCTTCATATTGAACTGTAATCTTATATATATATATATATATATGACTGTGTTTATATGCAGATGATACACCGTCTTATATCTACTAATTTACTCCCCTTGTTGAACTGTAATCTTTAAATATTAATGTGTTTATATGCAGATTATACACCGTCTTATATCTACAGATTTACTCCCCTTGTTGAACTGTAATCTTTAAATATTAATGTGTTTATATGCAGATGATACACCGTCTTATATCTACTAATTTACTCCCCTTGTTGAACTGTAATCTTTAAATATTAATGTGTTTATATGCAGATGATACTCCGTTTTATATCTACAGATTTACTCCCCTTGTTGAACTGTAATCTTATATATATGAATGTGTTTATATGCAGATGATACACCGTTTTCTATCTACAAAATTACTCCACTTGTTGGGAATCAGGGTTGTATATCCAAATACACTGCGAGCCCTCCCATGTAGGCAGATTAGTTTGGGTCAGTTCATTCTACAGAAATCACTCTCTGTCCATTAATTCCAATTTATTTAACCAGCAGGTCAGGCTGTCCCACTTTACTTAGTCAGTGCCCTTTGGGGAAAAAAAGTCATCCCACTCTGTTTAGCCGATAGTCATCCATCAGCCTGTGGATTAAAACCCCCTGCTGAGGTAGCTCCTGATGGCTGACACAGTGGGAGCGGGAAGCGGCGTTGTCATGCCGACTGCAGGGGTTTAGTTCGTCACCACGTCACTCAGTGAAGCAGCTGCTAGAGGATGGATTAACGTTGAGCTACGGCCAGCTACTTCCACACTGAACGGTAAAGAGAACGGCCGACCTCGGGGGAATATTTAGAGTTAACATCGGTGTTTGAATGATAATCATAGTGATGCCCGCGCTTAAATACACAAACACATGCAACAACAGCACAGCTAGTCAAGAAGCTAGGAAAAGGATGATCAGCTATTGAAGCAAATACATTTATTAATATAACGATTAATGACATTTTTTTCCTTTATGAACATCATGGAATACACAATCTGCATTTATACAAAATACATTTGCACAGAAATAGTATTACAGCAATGACGTTCCCTTTAGTCTTGATCTAGATATTACAGTATACCGATGGAATGTAATCACAAATATGCAAAATATAAACTCAATATAAAATAAGGCACTTATTGAATGAAAGGTGTGTGCATACAGACTTTGCTTTGAGCCACAGGAATAAATTATGGAGAAGAAAATGGAACGTGTTACCCTTTTGGCTAACAATGACGGGCATAATAATGAGAATCTTTTGTATGTATGGAAAAAACCCCAAGTGTACGATGAAAACTGCATAGAATAGTGAAGGGAAGAACACAATGGCACACATCTTCTTGTGTTAACATTCATAACCGACATTCTCTTTACGCCCATTAATAAAAGTGGTAATTAGGAAGGGGTAAAGGGATCATTTGATTATTAAACCTGCGTTTAGGCGAATAATAGAGCGGAAAAGTCATCTTTGCTGAACAAAACTAATCATTAATGTGGTGGTATTCTGTAGTCAACATGAGAAGACCCCCAAATACCTTTAAATTGATATTATTGTGTGTATCCAATGCGGTTCAAAAACTGTTTAAAGTTCACGTATTATACTCCTTTTCAACAAATAAGTCTCAGAGCTCCCCAAAACGTGTGTGAAGTTTCTTGTTCTTAATCCACTCTGATCCTGTATTTGATCATGCCTATAAACCCTCTATGTCAGGCTGTTTCTGGGTCTGTAGCTCGACTGTCTCTCGGTCTTTACTGTACTCACACGTTCACAGAATAGCAAGAAAAAGTCACACATGGAAATGAGATGTGTTCTTCCGTTTGAGGGGAGTACTCTGAAAGATGGTTAGAGGGAATATTAACTGGTTTAGAAATCCTCCAGAAAACACCCCAGCTGAATATTTGAGCGTTGCATTAGATCTGAGCAGCCATTGGCACATTGTTATTTTCTATTTTTTTACTGGGATTTGTAATTCATAAAAAATATATAGGATAACATTCTTGTTATCTATGATAGGTTTTGGATCCCAATATCTCTTTTGTTGCTGCTGCATGTTTGTCCTATTGTTTGACACGTCTTGTTTCTGCTCTGTACTCGTTTGTTGGATATTTCTTGTTGCTGGTGTTGTTTCCCTTTTTATTTCCACGCCTCAAGGGCACAGGACGGCTGAAGGAAAAAAAAAAGAAGAAAAATAGGAAAACGTTCACTGCAGGACGGTACAGTCAGCCGGAGTGGGCGAGGAGCGAAGTGATCTGACAGAAGAAGAAGAGTGAGGAAAAAAAAAGTGTAAGGAGTAAGGGAGGGGTGGAGTGGAGTTGAGAAGGAGAGGGAAAAGCAAGAGGAGGCCAAGCGAGGCTTTGTTCACGAACCCCCTTTAGCATTAAGAAAGCGGAGAGAGAAGCGCTGAAGTGAGGAGTGACACGGAGTCCATCCTAATGATGAGTGGTGAATAGCGGAGCAGAGAGGAGGAGAGGCCCTGTGGGAGATTACACTGCTGAAGGATATGGAGAGCAGCAGACACACACACACTTACACACACACACTCATCACAGGCAGCCTCTGCGCTTGAGCTCCTCTGAAAATCGCCTATTAACGCTATCCATGTCACTTCCTTAATCCATGAACCAGTTTCCCCAAATGACTCCTTTCTCTATCAGAGAGTTGTGTTTTTTTAAACCGAGCAACAGGACAAGGTCAGCCACCACCGCTCTGCCAGGCAGGAAAGACATTTGCTCCACGAGTACTTGCAAACTAATTAAGATAAACGAGTTGTTCAGACAACACTTAGGCACAATGCTACTGTGGCTAAAATGACTGCTAACGATTCGTCCTTCCTGGTGAATTAAAGTCGACAAGAGTGGCTCTGCCTCTTCAACTAGGCCAGACACAGAGGGAGCTCCGATTCCTGACCTTGAGCTGTCGATCTCCAGCCCACAGTCGCCAATCTTTACTTTGTGCAGAGACAGTACAGAAAATCTATGTGGGCACAAAGTGAAACCATTTCTATTTTCTGGTCTTAAGAGACCCTGGCAAACATTTGTCATATTATCTTTAAGACCATGGCTGGAATCAAAGTGTTTCTAGTACTTTTAACATTTCTGCTTTAAAGCTGATATTCAAAGAAACTGCTTCTTGACTTGGAAAACAAAAGTTTAGAAAATAATTCCAATGTTGTCACTGGCAAAAGTGACCTGAGGTCCCACAGGGGTCTGATTCAGGCCACATTTGAATGTTAGTATGAATGCAGTCTTAATCTTGATCAGCAGACAAAATGTTCTTAATTAAGTGCGGATGTGCAAATTTCATTATAACCTAATTAAAGACTCAAATCGTACGCCTGGATGGCTGCAAATTTTACTTTGGAAGGTGAAGTCAAGTTTGACTTTGGTGCATGTTGACATGAACATTTACACTTTTAACCTATTGCAAATCCCTTAGAAAGTGCTAACCTTTGGGGAAATGGAGGGTAAGAAAGTCCAGAGAGAGGATGGTTTTAAGGACTTCAACTTCTGTTTTGTCCAGTCAGTTAAAGGGGACACCAATGGCTGCACGCTTGAGTTAACGGCACAAACCTAATATCCCATTAGCCTCTGAGCTAGCACATTTACGAATCGGCAGTTAGCTCGATAACCAAAGTCCATTTAGCACTTGTTTGTAGTTTTCCTCTTACTTCAGCAGGATTACTCTGTGTAATTAAGGACAGTCCTTTGGACAAAATGACAGGGAAAGAAAAAAAGCCCAGTGAAGATAACATGAAAAGAAACTAGGAGAGCACATGGTGTAGCATTAGCATGTGTCACGCTGGCTAACTTGTTAGAGGCTAGCTCGAATGCTAACTTGTGGTGAGGCTGTTTTTGAACAGATTCATTAATAAGCTAATTAATTATATTAACTCATAACCATGGCCAATATGAAACTCTAACCTTTGAGTAGAGTTTTAGAGCAATGAAAACACACATGTTTGTAGTCCTTAGACTTGTAGTCTACTCTATCTGTGGACAAAATAGATATTATATTAACCATATAAGCACAACAAATATTGCAACTGTGCCGTAGAGAAAGTCATGCCATCATTACGCCTTTGGACTTTCACAATGTATCCACAACAACGTGATATTGGTATCCCAGAATGTGATTTTACATACAGCGTTGTAACACGCACACACACAGGGGGGTCCCTGGGGTTCAAGTGCTGATGATGAGACTTGTGTGAATTGGCTGGAGAACAGTGAATGGAGTTTAGCAGCAGCAGCATCAGACGGACATCAGGCCTCCAAAGATCTTCTGCTCATACATGAAGTCACTCCCATCATGGAACAGGGCGGTAAAGTAGGACAGCAGCCTGATTACAGACTTCACAGCCGTCTGTCTGCACTGCTTCTCTGTGGCCATTAGCCAGACTCTCGGTCTCAGAGCCAAGAACAGGAGAGCTAACAGACACACACACACAGTACACACACGCGCCTACAGTCGCACTCACACACTCTTTTTTTTTTTCCCTCTGTGTTGAAGGGGATATTTGTCAAGTGGATATTCCAAAACGACTAAGGGCCACCACAAGTCATTAGCCTATTCACGCAACACAAAGACGGCAAATGGGGTTGTGTTCAGGGGCTGGAGTTCACGTGGGATAACACAGTACTGGCCACAAACACTCAGCTGCTACACTAGAGAATATAAACTTAAATACTTTGGTATTGTCTTCAAATTTGCCTTCTGTTATTCAGGTATAGCATTGTATTTCTATGCTTAATAAAGTATTTTCTAACCTTAAATATACAAGCAGTATTAGAGATTATTATATAAAAGGACAGACGTTGTAGTAGAGATTATGAAAAGCAGAATTTAAATTATAATAACTCGCGATGTTCAGGATATGCTCAACACATCCTCTGACTAACAAACTAACAATGAATGAGACAAGCTGAATCACTGAATCACATTTTTCCTCCTCGCTGTTTCCACATGTGATTGTAAACATTTACTGAACTAAAAGTGGACTCTGCATTTCCTTTCATTTAACGTGTGGGAAAGTAAGTCTTCAATTCAGGTCATTGACATAATTATTCCTCAGTACATAAATCACAAAAACAGAGTTTTCCTCGATTCTGTCACACATAAATATCATCTTGCTTCATTTTCAGGGATCGTTTTAGATCCGGCTCCTGCACAGGGAGCTGCAGGGATTCATACGCCCTGCAAAGCCTTTTTTTTATTTTTATGATATTTTATCTAAATATTGCACAAAAAATCACCTTAAAAATTTGGATTTTAAACTAGAAGAAACGCTACTTTGGTAGATTATCATTATCATGTAGTGCGTAAAAAAAAGAAAAATCTGTTAAGCATTAAATTGGAAGTGTTTTTGCACACTTTCTGTTTAAAGTTATATTGCATAGAAATCTACAATTTGGCATGGCTTTGCATTTTCACAGATCCAATTAACCGAATCCTCCTAAAGAGCTGCAAACTGAATCATCTCATTATCAGCAGCTCTGCAAAAACACAAGTGAATCAGAAATGAATCATCATCATCATCATCATCATTATCTTCATCATCACCCTGGCGTGGTTTTGAAATCAGCTGTCAGCTATTTTTCTTTTCTTCCGCTTTTTGGCCCGTTGGTTTAGTTGCCAGGGACGGCCAGGATGTAACCAGATCGGCTCTTGGTGAAGTCTGGCTGTGATTGGTTGATCTTGGGCTCCACGATGACCGTGCACTTCCTGCCGCTCATGCTGCACTGGATGGGACTAGAGATGTTGACCTGCAGCTTCCTCTTCTCGCTGCAGAGAGGAAAGAAAAGAGGGAGAATTTTAAAAAAACAAGAGAGAGAAAGTGTGATGTTGTCAGGGCACGGTTTAACAAAAAAAACTGTCTTTTTTAGAGATTGAATTTTGGGCTCTTTATGCCTTTATTTAGAGACAAGACAGGAGATACAGTCAGAAATTGAGGAGAGAGAGAGAGGGAAGCGGAGAATAACGTGGGAAAGGAGCCACAGGTCAGATTTGAACCTGGACCGCCCGCTTAGAGGACTACAGCCTTTGACATGGGATGCGTGCACTGATAACTAGGCTACCAGCGCCCCTGCAAGAAAGAGTATTATATGGAGACAGACTTCTTTCTTCTAAGTCTGAGTTTTGTTGCCATGTTTTAATGTGTTTTTAAGAAATGTAATAAGTGGGTTTACTGTGTACAACATGAAGGTTAAACAGTTTTCCTTTGAGGAAGATTTTTTGGTATTATCACTGAAAATATGTTGTTTTTTAGCTGCATTTCTGATAGCTTTTATTCTGTCAAGTGCTTTTTAAAAATGTCATCACAGTCCACGGTTTGCAGCTCCATTTGCCGACACTTCAAAGTTTAAGAGCTACAACCTCAAATGCAAAATCTCCGTCAGTTACGAGAAAACAACCAGCAGCCCCTGATCAGAGGACCTCAGAGTCCTGCTGGTGTTGCTCGGCTTCAGCAGCTTTTTAATACAAGCACGTGCATGGACAAATTGTACAACGCTCCACACATATCATAAGCGCCTTACAACGGATTCTGAATATGACGGGGAAGCCAGTGCAAAGACGTGAGGATGGTTAAGACCTTCTAGACAATTTTGTCAGAAGCTTGGCAATAACATCTTGCATCCCTTCTACAGTAAGCGCTTCAAGGATGTGCTGCTGAGGCAGGTGAAAAGAGAGTTATAACAATCTAGCTGAAGTGGAAAAAAAAAACCTTGAACACTCTTTTCTAGCTCAGATATGGACACAACAGGACCGAGTTCAGCCATGTTTTATAAGAGGAGTGAACCATACTATTTACAGTACATGCTGAGACACCTCAGTTAAGCAGGGCAATGTTAACAGCAGATGATTAAAAAAAAAAAAGACTTCTTGTTTTTTTTCAGTATTCAGCTTGAGAAAATTGTCTGCCATCAAAGCTTGTATACAGTGAAGTAGAACAGATCATTTAGAGTTATTTGGGGGATTTAAGAGTTGCAGTGAGAGGAGACATATTTAAAAGTTCTCACGCCCCAGCGGGGAGCAGATGCAGAGAAATCAACAGAGGCTCTAGTACAGAGCCCTGAGGAACACCATTAGACATGGCTTTGGCTGACGAGACATATTTTTTCAACAATGACTGAAAATGTTCCGTCAGAAAAATAAGAGGGGAGCCAATATAAAAGCTTTTTCCGAGACACCCACCTACTGTCTGAGTGGCTTTTCTCATGATATTACACAAGCAGCAACACCATGAGTACAAGAGAGGCACAGTGAGTGACTTATTATTTTTTCACAAATACACTTTCTGTCACTGGTGTAAGGTCAATAAATAAAAGACAATCTGTACCTGTTGTGAGACAAAAAGCAGACGCAGACCAACTAAAGCAAACATCACATAACAACATTAACGGATACAATCAAAGTTTCTCATATACTCTCATTAGTGTATCTCATAAGCAGCCTGCTTCAGCGGCTTCACATTACATCCAGTTATAGTTTAATGCACAGGAATAAAATATGCACAGGAATAAAATATGCAGATCCATTAGTGACCCTTGTGTATCTTTGTGTGTATGTGTGTGTGAGAGAGAGGGAGAGAGAGAGAGGGAGAGGGAGAGAGAGTAAAAGTATGGGAGGATGTTAAGACCATAAATCATTTTTGCTTTCACACAGCATCATAATCACACAAATTCATCACATTCATCTACGCGCGCGCGCGCACACACACACACACACACACACACACACACACACACACACACACACACACACACACACACACACACACACACACACACACACACACACACACACACACACACACACACACACACACACACACACACACACACACACACACACACACACACACACACACACACACACACACACACACACACACACACACACACACACACGTTAAGGTATACACGTTTATATGCACAGTCAGACTCACACACTCTCACTTCTGTTTTGGGTCATAAATCAGCCTCCCTCACGCACAACTGTACTTTCTTGCGTACTCAATTATTCTCAGTCATGCATACTATCACACTCTTTCTAACACACATACACACACACACACGCACACACAGCATTAGACCCTATAGAGCAGAGTTTTGAGACTGAGACTGATGTATTTAGAGAGAATGGTTCTTAAATGATAGGAAATGTATAGGAGAGGAAGTATTGTGTGAGAGAGGAAGTTAGCAAAAACTCCGCTGAGATCTTTGATGTTTGGTTTTTTTTTACATAGAAATACATCAGGGACTTCTGGTGTGCCGCTAAATTAGCGACATCGTACCTGTATCTGTTTTTACCTGTCCTCAAAACCTCAAAACCCCCCCAAAAGACAGATGACGGAGAAAGACAAACACAAAGACCACGACGCACACAGATTATGGGCATTAGAGTCTTACATGCTGTGCTAAAGGCTATCCGCTCCATGCATTTCCTAGATGAAGAAAAATGTGTGACATGGCGCCGATCTTGCATGAGATCTTCTGGTCAATTATAGCAACATCTGGTGATTTTCCATGATTTCACATTGCATCACACCTCACCTTTAAATGTTTGATTGAGACTTCCCTACAGCTGCAAAAATGACAGATCGTACTTTTGCGTTGAATGTATGAATGTGAATCTTTATCTTATGATTTAACTGGAATATTCAAATTAACAAGTGATCAGCTGCAGCTCCACTTAGACCAGGGATGGGCAACTTTGGTCACAGCAAGGGCCACATTCATTTCATTCTCACTGCCAGGGGGCCAAATTGTAATTTCCAAAAACGATTACAGTCAATTATGTCTCAAATTTAACTCAACATATACCAGAGATCCAATATTATTATGGACATATTTCTGGTTTTCATGATTTCATGGCAGATTTTGTCATGTTTTTCTTCATGTTTCCAATTAATTGATATGTCAGAATTGAACTGAGGGCCACGTTGAGGTTTGAGGCCGCCAGTTGCCCACCCCTGACTCAGACCCATAAGACATAAAGGCCAAGTAAGCTATAAGTTTAGCTGATCTGCTGCTTGATGGAGCTTCATGGTTTCTTCATGGAGGTGAGAATGGTATCAAACGTCTTATCCAACTCTCAGCAAGGGGGAAAATACCAATCAATTACCTAAAATTATAAACTTTTCCTTTAAATTGTAGCATAGTCATGAACAGGTAGATACTGTGGTTTAAATTCCCCCCTTTCCTGATTGGTTGACAGCCTAATTGGTGTTGAATATTAAAAATAAAGTACTGTTTTAGAAGCCTAGTTACAAACACTCAACTATAAAGAGCATGAAATAAATCTACAGTTTTCTTAGAAATGCTGTCATGACTATGCCATAATGTGGTCGTTTTATAAGAACGTATGTAGGAGAGTATGACGCTGTACTGTGCATGTGGGAGGGAAGAAAGAGTGTGTGTGTGTGTGTGTGCAGGATTATGGTCATTTATATCAGGAGAGAGTGTACGTACATGTGTGTGCATGTTTCATCACACAGGCTGAGAAAATGAAGATGAATACCAGAGGAGAGATGGAGCAGCAGAGCTGTTGGAGTCATGATGAGTATGGCGTTTGCTCGGCCGCAGAGCTGCACAGGATTGGTTTTTAGTGCCTGTCACATCTAGTTAGAGGCTTTCTGGGTGAACGCCTGCTTTGCCTCGTTTGCTCTTAAACAGGATCGATGACGGGAATGAGAGAGAGAGAGAGAGAGAGAGAGAGAGAGAGAGAGAGAGAGAGAGAGAGAGAGAGAGAGAGAGAGAGGGGAGAAAACGCCACAGAGAAAATGTAATGTGATGTGGAATGAGAAGATGACTGAGTGATAATTGTTTTTCGCTGACGAGAGAGAGAGAGAGAGGGAGAGAGAGAGAGAGCGAGAGATGAGATGTTAATGTAAAGGTGCTCAGAGAGGAGGGGCGTTTTTTTTTTTCCTGCACTGTCAACATCTCGTCGTGACACACTTTCTCTCTCTGGCCCAGTTTCCCATCATGTCCGCCCGTGTCATCACTAAACAAATCCATTAACTGCAATTAAGGTCCAAATCCCATAAACGCTGCCAATCTCTTTTCCACTTGAGTCTAAACTTAGGAAAAGGAGTCAAGGACCTGATGACACAAACTGACTTGTTGCGCAAGAACAATAAGTCATAAACAATGAGCAAATTGCTCATACTGCCCACACACACTCCTCTGCAGAGTGTGTGTGTGTGTGTGTGTGTGTGTGTGTGTGTGTGTGCGTCTCTCTCTCTCCTCTCTCTCTCGCTCTGCAGCTCGGCTTATGCAGAGCGTAGCACTGATGCTGGTTTCCATGGTAACCCCCCATGAACCAAACTCCCCCATCTGTCATGGCCGCCAGCCAGCCAATGGTATATTCGCTCTGCATGTGTGTGTTTGTGTGTGTGTGTGTGTGTGTGTGTGTGTGTGTGTGTGCATTTGTGTGGTGATATGTCTCCTTCTCTGAGCGTCTCTCATCCTGTTACTTCTCCATCTCTCTCGCTGAAAAATGCCAGAGGGGGATTCTACGCTTTGCTTTGCGTGAAGGGCAAACCGGGTCGGGTTCAGATTCACACAAATACAAATACAAACACACACACACACACACACACACACACACACACACACACACACACAAATAAAATACACACTTACAAAGCAACTAAAACTGTTTTTTGACACCTTCCTGATATGTTAGCCAAAGCTTCTTCCTGAATAAACTCTCAGACGACCCAATAAAAATCGAATACAGCTCCTTATCTCCAGATAAAAAAACATCATAAGTAAAAGTCTTAAGGTCACTGGTTGGCCTTTCCAATCCAGAGCTGGACTGAGCCGGTCTGAGCCCCGAGGGCAGACTTAGTCCTTCACTGGACAGCCTCTCCAGCAGCACTGGAAAATCAATTCTCTCTCCCCCCTCCCCACCCCTGCCAACCCGCTCTCTTTGTGTGTGTTTGCCCTTCATGCCATGTGAGTCCAGGCTCACTTGCTCCCAAAAGAACCTCCTCCTCATTTTTATGGAGGATTGCGGTTGGTCAAAAAGAGAGAGAGAGACGGGAGGATGGGAGTGAAGATCAGCGGGAGTTTAAGTGAAAGTAGAAGTTGAGGACCAAATTTCTGAAGAGTTGAGAAGAGTTGGGGAGTTGGTTCAACTCTAATCTTTAAAAAGTTGTTCTATCAAGCTGGCAGAAATTTAGATGGTCAATGCAAAACATATCAAATAAAAATAAAAAGTCTCCAACATAACTACCCCTAAAGAAAATAAGATATTGTGTGAAAAAAAACCTTTCAAAATAAAATTGATTTGGGCTTTTCATGTTCGGTTTATTATATTTATAATGTTTCATTTGTATGCAGTTTTCTTTCAGTCTTTATGTTTTCCAGCTAAGTATTATTGATTTTTTCTGGTGTTTTGGATTTCCTCCACTTACTAATGTTTTCAAACTTTGTAAAATCTAAATAAAATATTCCAAAACAAGCAAATATGTAGTGACAGATTGGATTTGTTTAAGTGAGATGTATGAGTTATGTATCACTTTTTTATCTATAGTTAATAACGTCATCATGGCGCCTGCTGTGAGTAGCTGGCCGAGGTACTAACATAAAAACTTGGTTTAGGACTAATACACATTCAGCCCTTATCTTTGAAACTACCTTTTTTTAACATTACAAGTTTTGTGTCTCATCACGTGCTGTGTGTTTGGTTAAACTGCAGATCTGTTTGGTTCTGATAATATTTTTTGAAGTGGAAGTTTTTTAAAGAATATTTTCCTTCAAATCTGCACACAGCGATACAAAGCATTAGCGTTTCTGGTGTTTTTCTATCCGTCTTAATCAAACAGAGACAACACATTGAAGGTGATACATTCACTTTCACAAGTACCCCATACCACTATGCTTAAAAAAAAATCAGAAGCAACCCTTTGAAGGTGGTGGAAATGAAAAAAAGAGGGATTGTAGAAAAGGCCTTCCAGGACAGAATATCCAGAAAGTAAGACTAAAAAAAAAACAGAGTGCTTCGGGCTGTGAGTGAAGAAATGAGCTGCGAAATGAGACCAGGGGCAGAGAAGCAGGAGAGGACGATCCCGGCTATTTTCAGGTTGAGGAGCCAGGATTACCCTCGGGTCTCTGAAGCCATCCAGTCCCTCCTCTGAGTCATCCCTCTAACACAGCACCTGGCTCTCCCCCAAGGAGGAGGAGGAGTAGGAGGAGGAGGAGGAGGAGGAGGAGGACCGTAAAGATGACTGGCAATGAAGACTCGGGACTCTGAGCAGGTGATCAAAGTCAGATCTTTTCTCGCTTCTAACCGTGATGACGGAGCGGTTTTAGGATGGAGGGGGGGGGGGGGGAGGAAATCACAGCTCGTTACATCAGCTACTAAAGGAGGTGAAACACTCAGAGGGAAAAATCTTGTTTCTAAATGAAGGACTTGATCTTTCCCACGCTTGCAAAACGTACCGAGTGGAACTGAAAAACTTCTAAAGACCAAACCTGCTGTTTAATGCCAACGCTATATATTTGGTGAAAGCCTCAGGTAACACATTTAATATTCATCTCATTTTTCAGCTTCAAATACGCACCAACAGTCCATCAGCCTCTGACTCCCTCTGTCTTATGATTATAGATTTATATTCTAGGAGTAATCCTATTTAATGACTTTAATGGATTTTACCCCTTTAACTTTCATTTCGGCTTTAACTTGTGAACATTTTCCAGAGGGGCTGCTTTGAGTGACAGGAAGTTGTCTGCTCGGTGTGAAGATGTTTTTTCCAGAGCGTTGCACCTCTGTGATCCTTGCTCTCTTATCGATGGGTTATGTAATCTGCCGTTTTGTCTGAACTGGCCTTTTAGTCAAAGCCTAAGACCGCTCTTTGCACAGAGCTAAAAACAGAAAGCTGTTGGTTTATAATCAGACACACACTTCTATCTCAAGGTAACTTTTTACACAACCAGGCAATCTGACCATGCCCAATGCAAGCACAAAGTCCAGTTTGTTTGACGAGTGTGAGTCTGCTTCCTTAGCCTTTGCACAGTTGGAGGAGGTGGGCTTTGGCACAGCACGGGTATCAACTGCAACCTTGCGTAATCAAGAAATCCAGGAGTGTTAGAGGGCCATATCTGACCAGAACGACTGTCCAAACTCAGCTGCAGGTTTATCAATTAGCCTTGAAAATATACTATGTTACATTGATAGCTTAGCATTTTTCAGCCCCTTCAATGCTCAGCAGTTGCGACCTCCCGTTGAAATAATGTCACATCTTGCTCTGGAAAAATCCAACATTACGATGCCAAAACTTTAGGCTTCAAAACCCCCAGATAACAGTCCCAAGGATGATGTCATAGTGGTTATGTCCACTTCTTATATAGAGCCTTTGATCTAAAATAAAAAAATAGGAGAGCAGTGATTACAAATAATGCGGATGCTGTGCTAAAGTAGAACAATAAATACACCCTGAAACCTGAAAAGATGGTCAGCTGATACACAACAACACATCCACAGTGTTCCAGCAGGTTGAAGCAGACAGGAGATGAAGCCTGGCTGTTCATCTGTCAGAGACTCAGTGCTGATCTCCTCCACACACACACACACACACACCTTACCAAGAAATGCCACTTTCTCTTTTCTAAGAAGAACCTACAGTCTGCTCGCATCAATATTTCAGCGTGTGGGACCACACTGAGATCAAGACAGAAAGAGCAGGGAGTGAAGAGAAAGCACACACACACGTACTGAATACTGCTTGTTTTCTCCTCACAGTGTGTGTGTGTGTGTGTGTGTGTGTGTGTGTGTGTGTGTGTGTGTGTGTGTGTGTGTGTGTGTGTGTCTGAAGGTCAGGCACCATGGGGCAGCACTGTGAGAGCTCAGACTGCAGAAGGAGCCGTGCTGATTGATGGAGAGGATTTTCTGCAGACTCCTTTTTGCAAATAACAGCCAACGTCTCGACATTTCTTCAGCAACAGCAGGATCAGATATTTATAATCCTTATAGAACAATAAACATTAATGCTATTAACAGACTGAAGACTGTTAAATGTAAAAGAAAGATGTGCTGGAAACCAATCATCAACGAAGTGAGAGCAATTTAAATCTCCAGAAATCCTCTTAACTTTCAACTTTTACTTTCTCTTCTGGATCTCTGAGGGAGACTACACAGCTGCAAATATTAAACAGCTACTTTATGATAAAGTACAAAAGTTTTGCCGATTTTCTTTTTCAGTCATAGTTGCCTCTTATTGTACAGTCAACAACAGAGGCAGAAATACAACATCAGAGAGCAAGACAATGAAAAGCAACAAAGCCAGAATTAGTTCAGGTGATGAAGCAGTTACAAGGTATGAACCTTAAATCAACAGATTACAAGATGCTACATAAAATCTACATATCCCTTAATGAAAAGTCCACAGGCGTGTTAGCAGCTTTGTGAAGCTGATATGAAACTAGAGACTGAGGTAGTTTATAGGTTTAATTTATTTCTCTTCTAAAAAACAAGTCATATAAAACCTAAAGTCATTTTAAATGTGACTCTGTTGAGGTTTCCTTAATCATCTGTTTTAGTAAAAATGTTATCTTTGGGTTGTTTTTGAACATTCTCTTCTTCTTTGGCTAATACTTTTTCTTACATCAATTTGACACTTTATGGAGAAAAAAAAAAAGCAAGAAAATAAAGTACAAATTGATGGGTGATAACCTGTAGTTTCAGCATTAGTCTTACTTATACATTATAGCATTCTTACATTTTCTAAACAAGTGGTAATTCACACACTGATGGTAGATGCAGCTATGTAAAGTGACATGCCCCATCAGACATGTGGCTGCAGGAGCTGAGGATCGAACCCCAGAACCAACTGAAACCAAAGTCGCCCACAGGTTAAAAATCAAACTTGCTAGCTAAAAAAAAAAAAACCCCAGCGTTTACATTTCTACAACCAGTCGTCAGCTTTGCAATAAAAAGGCAAAACAATCCTAACGCTAACGTGTGAGCTAACAAACAGAACAAAAACAAAGAGCAGCTGAGTCAGAGTCTGGAAGGTTTTTCTCTTCTTAATCTCTATTTTGGTGTGATGAGAGCATCATGAACGATCCTTAAATTAATTAAAACGCAGCCTGGGAGGAACATGAATCTCTGTAATCAGTATTGCAGCAAATCATCAAATCATTTTACCACCATTTTAAATCTTGAAGTGGCACAACGGGAAGAATCAATGGATCCCAAAAAGACTGTAAGGTTCAGGATCTGGGATACTTTGTGTATTTAAATACTTTTTTGCTAATCAGTTCAGTAGATGCTTCTATAAGGTATCACACAGGTAATAGTGAGGTAATGATTGGTGTGTATGTCAGGGTTTGATGCTTTCAGGGAAGTCTGAAAAGGAGGTTACTCACTGTTCTGCTTAAGGACAAAAAGAAGAACTCTTTCTAAATGTTGGAGGACCGTCACACACAGCGAACAAAGAAAGAGTTATTTTAAGAAGCCCACATCCCCTCCTTCTTTTATTTTCCTCTCTTCCTTCTTCCGCCCACTCTCTACGAGGATTTGCATCTAACACCAGACCTGACACAGCATCCCGTCCTCGCAGTCACACCCTTTTCTTTCTGTGTCTCACATGGCTGAATCACACGTCTCACGTGCTCCAGTGTGCCGCACTCCTACTGGGGAGGAAACTGGAAGATGCACAGACGGCATGGAGCAGCACAAGAAACACACTTTACCTCAGAGAGAAAGTACACCTGAACGAGCTCTTAATGATCAACTAAAGAGAATACCAGATTATGAATCTTCTCCACTGTGGATGCATAAAAATGGGAAATCAGTCCAGTTTAAAGTTGTTGAGGTTTAGACCGGTTCAAAGTGTGAAATCTGCCTCTCCGAGTGCAGCTCTTTAATTAGCACCACTGTGAGCACGTTGAGCAGTTTTGCAAGCGCTGCAACTGCAGATGTTGTGTATGAATAATAGAGAAAATGCAGCAGGAGAGGCAGAGCTGAAGCGGACTGAAGGCATGGAGGGTGTGTAGGTGTTTCTGAGATGCTGTACAATATGTTTCATAAAAGTCAGGACGAAGAAGTCAAAACTATTATGACCGGTTTAGCAAAATCTTTTAACTTTATAATAATTAATTTACAGTTTGAGAAATGTTTGACATTGCAGCTTTCTGGATTCTCTGCTCCTCTTCAAACGTCTTTGGGTCATGGACAAAACAAACACTAAATCATCACCTGAAGAAGACCTCTGCTCGAAACGTTGTGATTAATAAAAACCTTTTTTTGTGGCATTTGAGCGAGTGTGTAGGCCAATCTTCTTGTATTTGCTATTTTTGCACTGCCCTGTGATGTGCGTATAACTAACTCCTTTTTCTCATGGACAAAACAAGATATTTAAGAGCATCATCTTTGGCTCTGGAGACAATTTACCTGTACAATACAATATGAATTTTGCTGTTGACAAAATGCATCTTATTGAGTGTTGTGGACTTTGAGGACACAGCTGAAAACAAAGGAGAAAAAAATGTCCTGAAGCGAGAGAAACACCCTGAAGCCCAGATCATCTACGGCACTAAAAGCTCTCAGCTGCAGCCGTAATGCATGCTGTATTTACTAAGCTGTGAAAGTACAGCAAATCCGGCTGTAGATATCTCTTTTATGTCTTTTTTTTTTGCCTCCCCCTAATTGTGTGCTCCCCTCCTCAGCTGTTATCTTTTCTCTTCGCCGCAGAAAAAGAGCTGCACTCACAACGGGAGAGATTACTAAGTAGGTCATTTAAAGATCGGGGTAAAAATGCACTAACAGCAGGAAGGGTATCGATTAAAAAATGTGCAAAGAAGAGGAGGCGGGGGGGGGAAATAGAAGGCAGGGTCAATCTTTGGTGTGCATGGAGAAGTGGAAGTCAGAGGTGGAGCTGCCTGAGCGAGGCTTACATCAAAGACGATTCAAAGACGAAGAAGAAGAAGCTGAGCATCTGTGCAGCTGCAGGCCTCTGCACCGAACAAAAGGAGAGGTCAGGTGTAAACCTACATGTTCAGCACACTCTCAAACATGTGAAATCCCAGAAGACGCATTCATCTTCACAATATCATGAGTCTCCAAAAAACTCCCATGAGGCTCCATGTGAAGTTGGATCCTAAACGAACAGTGAAAAAAAAAAAAAAACAAGCGATAAAGACATCTTCTTGTTAATATTCTGAGCTGGGAAGCGAGATGTGAGCTGCGAGATGTGAGCTGCGAGCTGCTGCTGCAGAGGGGAAACAGAGGCGCCGACTATGAAGGGCCCCCGGAGGTGTCTTGGATAAAACGCCTATTGTGATCCTCAAGTGTGAGTTAATAAATATTTCATTCTGTACATTTCTTTCCACCGCTTCTCGGGTTTCAGTTGAAATCTCTTAAAGTGAAAACAAACACACTGGAAGCTTTTTAAAAGAAGTGATGTAGCTGCTGCTGTGTTATCACATAGAAGCTGTAAGAGCTCAGTTTGTCTGAGTGTTTTTTTAATCTGCTCTCCTCCCTACATACAGAAGATACAGAACAGAGGACTACTGATGTGACAAATTGGCCAATGAAGCTAAACACACGTATCAGGCAGAATCCAAGAAACTGCGATTTTAATCAGGAGGTTTTAATCCTGAAGAGGAATCTGTGGAAGTCAATTTCTTGCTTAAGACTAAATTAGTATTCTTTGAATAACTCGTGCACTTCAGCAAACACAAAGACAAAATCAGAACTGAAATTCATCCAGAATGGACGAGGTGTATTCTGTTTTCTGCAAAAATAAACATTTCAAGAAAAAACCTGAATGATGAACCCCAACAGGAAAGGGGTTGGGTGGCTCAATTTCTCTGTCAGGAGCATTTTGCACATGTCCACATGTCCCCTTAAGAAGGAAAAGTTTCTGCAAATCTGATTTATCACTTTGCATATCTGTCCTGGTGGGAGTGGTAAGCCTTCATCAGGGGTCACTGACTGGTCTGATGGGGTTAAATGGTAAAATTACTTGAGCTTGTCTCGTTCTTTTCTATTCTTCTGACTACTCAAAGCGCTTTTTCACCGCAGGTCACACCTACACATTCAAACTTTAACTAATCCCATTCAAACACTCTCATACGACGCCGCAGAAGCAGCAGGAGCAATTCAGGGTTGAGTGTCTTGCCCAAGGACACATTGTTCATGTGGCTGCAGGAGCTGGGGATCGGGCACCCAACCTTCTGGTTAAGAGGCGACCGACTCTACCAACTGAGCCACAACTGTCCCTAAACAAAGCGTGGTCACTTCTGCAAAAACTGTCAAAAATCGCCCTGCGGCCCGACACTGTCCCAAAGCCCTTAACTCCTTGTAAGACCTCTGAGGAGAACAGAAGGGTGACGACATGTGGGTGGACCACTGGTAGGTCGTGCACAGAGCATCTGGAGGTGAATTCTCCTGATTCCCAGAGGACGTCGGGTGAATGACGGCTATCAATAACGTCTCCTCGTGCAAGCTGCTCCTCGGCATTCACAAATGCTCTGGTTAAACAAAAGGGCACCTCCACCTCTCCCTGGTTAAAAGATCAGTGGGAGATGAAATGTTCTAGGAAAGGGCCTCGACGGTCTCTGGGGGGGAAGTGTTGTTACTCTACAGATGGAGGAGGCAATCTCACACTGCTGAGCCATAATGGCCGCACGGCAGGGGGGGTTAAACAAGCAAGTGTCTCTGTGCAGGAGGTCAACTCAGCGCTCATTGTTGTGTGCTCTCTGTACTCTGAAAACCAGTGAGCTGGATCTTAGTCACCAATCAGCTGCATCCTCATCCTTCCTGCAGCTTCTGAGGGCTGAATGAATCTTAAAAAAAACACATGAGGAGGATCAATAAGCCGCCTCCCAGTGAGTCACACCAGCAAAGACAAACAGGCAGCCTCAATTAGTTGCTCATTACCGAAGGGAGACTGCTCACTTCTCAAGTGGCTACGCCTCCAATTCTGTTCATTAAAGTCGATCAATACGTCAATCAAAGGTTCATCTGTTCTCATCTGCCGACAAAATTCATCTTCAGGGAGATACCAGACCCTTACCATGCAGCATCTCTGAACACGTTGACACCTCTACCTCGGAGTGTGTGAACATTTAAGAGATGTTTAAGTTGTATAGATTAGATTTACTTTATTTACCGGTAATTATACTACTTTTTTTTATTTTTTTACTGTTGAGTGGACTTTCTAGATGTTAATATTTCTGTCTTTGAGTGTTAGGGTTCATACTTGTTTCAGTGCTTTATTTGCAAGGAATATTTTATCCATTCTGTTTCTTTTTCTTAAAGTTTTAATCATTTTTTACTACATTTCTTCTTATTTAAAAAAACGCCTGTCCTCACTGGCGCCACCTATGGCCATAAACAGTAATTGAAGCAACTGTTGTTTTTTTTGGACATTTCAACATCACATTTTTGTAAATTTCTCTGGATTTGGGATTTCTTTTCTAGGGTTCATTGTCTGAAGCATGCACTGTAAAAAAAAAAATTGGATTTAAAAATGAAGCCAAAGCAATAGTGCCTTAAAATTAGCAAAATGACGTGATGAAATGTATAGAAGCTTTGATTGATTGATCTTTTTAGTCTTTGTTGTAAATTTCAAAAAAACATTCTCACTTTAAAAAAACTATCCAGATGTAAAAACAACAACACACATTTAGCACTGCGACCTTGAAAATAGAATTTTCTCCAATACTAGACTAAATACAGAAACCTATTCTAATCCTTTTTAATACAGTCTCCATTATTTCTACTCTCATCGCTTAGTCTCTGAGTACAGAGTCCTTGTAAATATCAAAAGTTTCATGTGAATGGATTCTGTGAAAGATAAGCTTGTTTGGTCATGTTATGATTTGAAGAGTCTGTTTTTGTACCCAGAACATGCAGAACATTCTTCAGCGGCTTTGTGCAATAAATAAAGACATTTTATCTTCTGTGCACGAGACAAAGAGAAGGCATTGATACACGTCTTTTAGGCTTTTAAAAACCTAAACTGCCCGTTCACATTTAATCTGTGATGTTTTCTGAATTCCTTTGTTCCTTTCAGACGTAAAATCTTTGACTATTTCTCAGATCAAAGAAGTGTTCTTTTGAGGAAGGAGACTTAATTTTCTTTAAAGCTGGACATGAAATAAGAAAGGTAAAAATAAAAAGAAGGAGAAATTAAGAGATGCAATTGAAGGAAATACTGCAGGGGGAAAAAAAAAGGAAGGAGGGATGAATGGATGGAGGTGTAATAATTGACTGATGTGAAGGAGATTAAAGTAAAGATGAAAGGCTGGAGGGAGCAAGGATGGAGGAGAAAAGGCTTGATGAAAAGATGTCAGGTGTGGAGATTAATGTCAGGCTGGAAATGAAGAAAGGACACAGGGACAGAAAAGCAGATCAAGGGAGGGAGGGAGGGAGGGAAAAGGAAAGGAGAAGAGGAGTTGTAGGAGGCCAGGGAGGGAGTGTGTGCTGAGGCTAATCATAATTGGCCTGACAGTAGGAGATGGTGTGGTGCTGTTGCTGGGTGGAACATGTGTGTGTTTGGGGGTGGGGGTAAAATGTGGAGGTCACTGAGGAGACGGAGACTATAAAATACTCAGCTCCTTCTGTATCATGTAAAGTGTGCAGCACTTGACTGAAGCTTTCATCCAGAGTGACAGGGCGCTGGTCTCCATACGTTATGTATACGTGCACATGCACCTATGGGACTGCAGAGGCAGATACTGGGAGGGTAAATGGACTGAGAGGCAGATTAAATATAGCTCACACGTGCAATATATGCAAACCGTTTTAGGAACTATGTATAGATAGATCATACCACATAAGGAGGTTTAAGTGGAGCTAAAAAAAGCAGCTTACATAGCATGCACATTCAGCATTTATGATGTTCAATGATAAAAAAAGGTGTAATCTTATACCTGCTGGTATTTGTGAAGAGGTTTCATGAAGCACTGAGCGGCCATGCAGCAGATTCATGCAGCTCAAACCATCATGCACATATATATATATATATAAAGCTTTGAATAATATGTATTAGTGTTGTAGTACTCGAAATCGGTTTGGGTCTCATGACCGGTTTTGGTCTTGAGACCACTTTTTGAAGGTCTCAGTCTCGTCTCGGAATCAAAAGGTCTTCAGACTTGGCGGACTCCAGATTTTAAATCAAAACCAATCAAGACCACCACTGATAGGCTATTTTTTCCACATTTTCTAATTCACTTTGATTAGAAGGAAAACACACCTTTCTAAAAGAAACAATAACTTCAATCGAAGTTTGATTTTTATCCCCCGGTTACGTCTGCAACCTTCCTGGTGTTCTGATCTCAGTGAGTGACGTCCCTGCTGCACACAAGATGAGGATCTTTCAGGGATATTTATTGGTCTGGGTCTTGTTTCGGTCTTGCCTTGACATGTCTTGACTCGGTCTCGATCCCTAAATGTCTCGGAGCACTCGGGTCTCGGGTATGTCTTGGTCTCGGTTGCCTTTTGACTCGACTACAACACTTCTATGTATTTTTTTAGGAACAATAATCCCATCCGGGGGAATTTATGACTCTTATGTTATAGGATGAAAGTAATTTGTGTTAAAAATGATTTACAATAAAATATTTGCTTCTCATACTCACAGGGGGGGCTGGGTGTTTGTACAAAGCAGCAGCTTTTGCACCAAAGCAGAACACATATTTGCCTCCTCTGGCAGCTCGTTTGATTTGGACAGGAGCCTATTTTTGCCTGAGATTCACAGACACAGCAGCCTGAGGAACAACAGTCATTAAAAATGGGTGCTACTAAATTATATAATTTGCAGATGTTTGACTCCTCATGCTAATGATGATGTTCTGGAGTGTTTGTTACATGCAGCCCTCTCCTCTCTCTCTCCCTGATTCTCCCTCCACCTGATGCATATCTGAGTGTAATTGTTCCTTTTACATATTCATGTGAGCTGCACGGTGCCTCACAGCAATGAGCTTCCTAATTTGAATCCATTTCTTTATGGAGTTTGCATGTTCTCCCTGTGCATGCATGGGTACTCCAGCTTCCTCCCACAGTCCAAAGACATGTCATTAATTGGCAACTTAAGTGTCTCTTGACTGGCCGAAAGTCCAGGGTGTAACCCCGCCTCTCACCCAATGACAGCTGAGATCGGCTCCAGCCTCCCCGCGACCCTAAACAGGAAATGTTGTAAAGATAATGGATGGATGGAAATATTAATGTCAAATACATGGTTATTAACCGTCCATGCTCGTAACCATTTATGCAAAATAAAGTCGAAATTAAATCAAAACAAAATACTTCAAGTATTTGTTAGGAAAGCAACAAGAGTCTGATTAATTGCATGAAAGCATGCAGCACATTTTCATTCATCCAATCTACAGCCTGTTTGATTCTCTGACACAGAAACTAATTATGCAATCAACAACTTGGACTTTGTTTAAAAGCGTGCCAGATTTATAAAAGTCTGCAATCAGAATTTGAGTTTATCTCCAAATCAAGGAGCTCAAAAAGAAACCAAATAAATAAAAAAATCATACAAATCCTGAATGAGAAACGCTCGTTAATGGAGTCACGGCCTGCTGAATAATCACGATAATAACGCCAAGGCTGCAATTAAACTTCAGAGGCGGGAGGATTTTCCACACAAATGTGATCCTCAAAAGGACGAGGGTGAACTCGAGTAAATCCACGACCCCTCCTTTTTCTTTTTTTTATCTCCTCCTGTTAGAATGAATTTTGAAATGAGGTTTAATAAATCTGTCCCAGAGTGCTACATGTGTCAAAGGTTCACTGCTAATTACCAGCCAGCATGTCTGTTCCCGTGTATCCGGAAATATCACGCATTACAGGAATGTAGGAGACTGTGATGATCTCTACAACAGTCGGCTGAGAGAGATGATATCACAGATCTATCTGCTGCTTTATTGGATGATGAGGCATCATGTCGCTCTGCAGACATGATGCCTGTAGAAGCCATTTTAATCACCGTTCATTTAGTGATAGAAATCTGATTTTAGAAGGTGCTGATCAAGCATATAGTTTGGATCATTAGAAATAAATTTTAATTCACGGGAAGGTGTGAAATGGGAAGGTGTATTGCTTTTATGTTGAACA
Source organism: Labrus bergylta (assembly GCF_963930695.1). Taxonomy (NCBI): domain Eukaryota; kingdom Metazoa; phylum Chordata; class Actinopteri; order Labriformes; family Labridae; genus Labrus; species Labrus bergylta. The sequence goes on along the minus strand of NC_089215.1, from coordinate 3,090,287 downwards.
ATGGATTTATTTGAGCTTGTATATTTATTTTCTAGTCTTCTAACTACTCAAAGCGCTTTAAGACCTCAGGTCTCACCTACACATTCACACAGGCTGCTGATTAAAGAGTCCATCAGAAGTAACTCATCCCATTCATATGTTGCTGACAAAGCAGTGGGAGCAACTCGGGGTGAAGTGTCTTGCCCAAGGACACAAAGGAGATGTAGCTGCAGGAGCTGGGGATCAAAACCCTTGACTTTCCGGGGCATATTTTGGGCAGGTATTTTGTGCTACGGTTGGAGTAGAGTAATTAATGTGGGTGTGTTGCACAGGTGGCTAGAAAGTGAGAAGGTCTTTGTTTGTGGTGGAGTTGTAGGAGCAACACCTGAAACGTTTTTCGATCGACTTCCAGCATTTTCTGCATTCCCTTCCCGCGGCGCTTTATCTCAGCGCTCGAGGAAGTGTTTCACATCTTGTAAATTTGTTTTCTAAAAAAGTAAATTTGTGTCTCAAGATTTGCAAAAGTATTTCAGACTTGATGTTTGGTCGACTACAGTACATAAAGTCTGTACCAACGTTCATATGAGCTGTCCAGTGACTTAAGAAATATCACGTAAGAGTGAGTGATGTATTGTATCAGCACAGCTGTGAGTTGGTCAGATGTAAAGTTGTCAAAATAACAGATTTTTTAGGGTTAGGGTTTTTGGTACGGCAACAAAAATACAAGTTCTTGGCACCCAATATCAGGTAATTCCTTGTTTTTAGTTCCCAAAAAGTTTGAAGCACACTCTTAATTCTCACACTGTCTTAATTGAAGAACTAGATTGACAGTGTGATGTGTTTCTGCAGTTTAAACTCTTCTCTCTCTCTTCTCTGGCAGCTTTTGGGTAGAAATATGACAACTCTTTGACATCCTTAGTCCGCAGGCTGAGTCCTGAACCTCATCACAGCATGCTACATAACAAAAACACCACATGATATATATAGTAAGATTAGGAGCCCGGTAACTCGTTTTCCAGGTGTGTCTGTCCTTGTGTGTGAGATAAAGAAAAGAGGACGTTGTTTGGCAGAGATTCGATGCGGGTTGCAAAGTGAAAGTAGGTCAGAGAGAGTCACTCAGCACATCCACACACTTTTCTTTACATTCAAACACAACCCCTGACACATATTGTGCAATTTTCACACATTTTAATATTGTACTTGTAAGTGTGTACTTCCATAGGCAGCTCACACACGCACGCACGCACGCACGCACGCACGCACGCACGCACGCACGCACGCACGCACGCACGCACGCACGCACGCACGCACGCACACACACACACACACACACACACACACACACATAGTCATTGTTATGTGGACCAGAGGGGAGTCCTGCTCGTCTCTTTGGCACCGTGCTGCAGCCCGGGGGAGGAGGAGCTGGCTGGGTGGAGTGATGGATGGCGACGGGCCAGGCCTGTGTGTGTGTGTGTGTGTGTGTGTGTGTGTGTGTGTGTGTGTGTGCATGGCTCTCCTGTATGTGTGTGACAGAATTTGGGAACGTGCATGCTATCTGGATTTGCAAATAGGAAGTTATAACGATCATGCAGATAGATTGACCTTGATTGACCTCCAGATTGCCACACAAGTTTTACATGAAAGTTAATGACATGTTTTATTGTAATGTCAAAACAAATCTGATTTGTGACACCACATTATTCTTTTTTTTACGCATCACTTTGAACTAGGGATGTGTGTGAGTAGCCGACTAAACGATTTGACATCATCACCCTCACGAGTCGGCACCAGAATCTCGAGTCATTCAAACGCGTTGTTCATATTTTTATGAATTCAGGCCTGCAATGCCGGTTAACTGATGTGTCTAACGGTAGGTACACAACGAGCCGACCGTCGGGACTCGTCAAAGACGGTCGGCGTTGTGAACTGCAGCGATTAAACTACTTTTTTTCAGGCTCTGATCAGTTTTATGTGAACAGTGAAACTTTTTGGCCTGAAGGTGGCGGTCAAAACAAGATGCAGGAGTTGTTTTTTTTCGTCATAAGCTGCCCCCTCTAGCTGGGTTGTAGCTCTGGTTACTGTGCCTGCTCTTCCGGCTCTACTACCTGGATGTAAACCTGCACAGTGGATGGATGTCCTCTTCTAGCTCAGAGCAGTTTGTTAGTATTTTGATGGAGAAGATTAAGATACAGTCCTCATCCTAAAGTCACAGGCTAGACTGACATCTAACCACAAGACCGGAGTAAAAGAATTGAAATGATGAACTACATCCAGCACAGTCATGTGGACGTTAACCTGCAAGGAGAACCGACAGCTGGTGGTGCTAACACTGCTCTCCAGTGTTAGCCACACTTTGCACCACTGGTGGATGCTGCGATCCCATGTTTAGCTGTTTTCTGACAGGTGTCTGACCCTGAGACAGTCGACTAGTCTGAATTTAAATCTGTGTGTAATCGACAGATAAACTAGCCGCTAAAACATCCTAACATTTAAGGTTTTGATGCTACAAAACCCATTCCAGTAAGTATCAAAAAAGCAAAGAGGGTTGATATTCTGCCCTACTTTTCTGCTCTCCCTCCTTTTGATTGTACTCCATCTTTCCTCCTCTCTAACCTTCATGTCCCTCTGACACTCCCCTTCTTCTTCTTCACTGTTTTGGTTTCCACTCTGTCTCTGTGTTCCCCTGTCTGCAGTCTGGGATGAGATGTGCTGTTATTATCTCCAGCCAGCAGGGTTATTAATGGATCGCATATACCGTATCACACAAACGTGGATCCAACGGTTGCCATGGGAACTGCATCCGCAGCGCCCCAGAAAGGAGGGAGAGAGAGCGAGAGAGAGAGAGAGAGTTAGGAGGAGGAGAAGTGGAATGTGAAGTGAAAAACAAGAGGGGAGGAGGGGGAGGAGCAGCAGGAGCAGGTAGGGGGTGATAGAGGTTGGTGGTGGGGGTGGGGGGAGCAGTGATTAATGGAGAAAGAGGAAATAGAGAAGGAGGGATGGAGGGAAAGAGGAGAAGAGAGGAGCCCACTTCTATCAGTCTGAAATATTTGATTCAGCAGAAAGGGGTGACCTTGAGGAGGAAGACAAAGGCAGCCTCTCTCTGTCTCTTTGTCTCTCTGTCTGTGCCACCCTCCCTCCCTCTCTTCCTCCTTTTATCTCTCTCTAATAAATGATGTTAGTGCCATCTCCAGATATAACACAGAGTGCACTTTGGCACATTTATTTGACAACAGTTTTGTCCTCAGATATTCTGCAGGAACAACACTCAGCAGCAGATACGACTCTCACACAAAGAGAGCAGTCATGAAGGGATGTCCTTTGTTTAATAAATCACTGAGAGAGATAATCGTTTTTTAAAGTCAGCGTTATATATTCAGTTTTTATGATGGTGGTTTTGTATTCTATTTGAATGCTTTCCTTTTAACCGAGAACTGGAAATCTAATTTCACCAACACCCTCCTGAATGAACCTCTTTGAATCTTTGTGTTGATTTGGCGAGCTATTAGGTCAACCAGACAACTTCTGTGGACACAGAAATGAATCACAAATGGTTATTTTTAATAAAAAAAGTCCAAGTACACCGTTTTTTTATGCCTTTATAACAAGTTGTATGTATTCTCTCTGAGAGCAGAAGTGACCCTACTTTTCAGTGGAAGAGAAGAGAAGAGAGAAGAAGAGAGGGGAGGAGAGAGGAGAGGAGAAGAGAGGAGAGGAGAGGAGAAGAGAGGAGAGGAGAGGAGAGAGTGAGAGGAGAGACGAGGGGAGAGGAGACAAGAGAGGAGAGGAGAAGAGAGGAGAGGAGAGGAGAGGAGAGCATGTTCATCACATTTTCTGTCTACAGTGAGTGAGAAACTCGAGTCCTGCCGGCTGTGTTGTTGTCAGAGCCGTGTTTACATCATGTTTCCTTTTCCCTTCAGCTGCAGTGGGATGCACCCTCAGTTGTTTATCATAACAATCACTGGCCTTATGTAACTTTATATAAAAATAATTCCAATTAAGTCCGAGCAGTTACGTAAGCAGATTTTGAATTTGGGGACAGAGAGCGCACTGGTTTTGGGATCAGAACTCTGCATCAGCGGACTGAAGAGATATGAATCATTTGGCTGGCTTCTCTTTTCCACCACTGTAGCTGTTGGTGTTTATTTCTCTTGAGCATGGAGATGCTCTGACTCCATCGTTGAGTGATCTTGCAGCACATTAAAAGATTTGCAGTTTAGAAGCAAAAATCTGTAAAAACACCGGTTTGGTCCTTTAAAGTGTTTTTTGTTTTTGTTTCAACATTAAAAGGAGGAAGAAGATAAAGCCAGGCATGAACAATGTGACTAAAATATCTTTCTTAGTCTGAGTAATCTGACGGGAAAAAAATCATAAAGAGAGCACAATGACGCCGACGTGTCTGCAGCGATGTCTGATGACAACAGGCTCACTGCTGCAGAAAAGGTTACCTGAACCACGAGTGAATCAGATCGGACTCGAGCAGATCGATACGAGTTTGCTTCTTTCTCTCTCTCTCATACATAACATCCTCTACATCCTCTCATTTTGCATGGTCTGCAGTCTCTTTCTTCCCCCTCTGTCTCACCTCCCTCTCTGCTCACTATTCCTGTCCCACTCTCACTAACACTTTCTGTGTTTCCTCCTCTGATATAAATCCACTTTCCCCTCCCAGCAGTCTGGCTAACAATCCCCCAAATCCCCTCTGCAGAGTCAGAATCAGACAGGAGCGGGCTAAACGTTCACGTCTTCAGGGGGCAGAAACAGAATATGACCACATCACCCCCAACCGATCAATGCAGCGCTGTGTACTGCATGCTGGTGCTGACTCATACTGTAGGGGAGGGTGGGGTTTATGTGCAGGGTGAGGATGAGGAGGAGGGGGGGGGTGAGAGGGAGATGAAGTATGAGAGTGAGTGGGAGGTAGACAGAGAAGGACAAAGGGTGGTGTTGGAGGTTAGAGGAGAGTACGGCAGAGGAAATATGAATGGGTGAAGCTGTGCTGGAGGAGTGATACTCGGGGGTTAATCTATAAACATCTGTCACAGAGACAGATCTGGGCAGCTTAGAGTGGGGGGGAGAGAGGGAGGGAAACTGAGAAGGATACCCTCTTCTTCACTTTAGGCCTCAGGCATCAGAATAAATCATCAAGCGTCAAATCAACAAACGATTAAATATCTCCACATGTAATTATCTCTTAAAAAAGCGGAGTGTCTGAAACCCTCAGAAGAGTTGTGACTGGAATGCTAAAGGTTGAAACTCTGAAATAAAAGTGAAATATCTCAGCAAATATTTCATGGATTGAAGTGAAAATGTGCACACATGTTCATCCCACCTTTAGGATGAAATGTAACAACTTTAGTTTACAGCCTAACACCTGCAAACCTGATGATCCTTCAATAAGTCTGAGCTGTTCTAAGTGCTGCTTAGCTCACGTTAGCATTGTAGAATTCTCTTTAATTACACCTACTTAATATTTACTAATTTATGGAATTAGGTCATTGCACATTAATCAACCTATCAGAAGTACACGTCAATGCAAATATGCAAGAGTTAGCACAAACGTTACACTTCATGGAGAGTCTAAAGGAAGATTCTTATAAAAACATAAAACACATTTAAGATGATAGCATTGACTCATGGTGCACGATAGCATGCTAATGTTAGCATTTAGTAGTGTTGTAGTCAATACCATACTAACCAAGACCAAGACATACCCGAGACCGAGACAAGACCAAGACATTTAGGGATCGCCTTTCAGGGGTGCTCCGCCCAGTCTCAGACAAGACCGAGTAAAAATGCTTTCGATTCTGAGACGAGGCAGAGACATTCAAAAAGTGTTCTTGAGACCAATTTTATACTACTACAACACTAGCATTAAGCTTAATGAACCAATGTGCCTCTATAGTACAACCTCACAGAGCCCAACTTTCTACTTTTGCGTGATCAAAAATACAACGATAATTGATCAAAACTGTCAAGAAAAGAAAAGAAAGAAAAATAGCGAATATTTTAGTGTGTAAACCAGCAAAGTGGAATGAACGGTGACGCTCGACTCTTATTTATATAAATTATCCGCTCATTCTTTTGTGATTCTGAGTGTTTATATATGTCAGTGTATATGCTTACTCTTAGTCTTTCATTGTGTTGTAGTTGCGTTGCACTTTGGTCATCGTGAGTTGTTTTTAAATGTGTTTAAATAGACTCATCTTGACTTGTATGTTTGGCATTTTTGCACAATTAATAACTCAACAACTTCTCCAAATCCAGACTTTTTTTTAACCCAAAGATATTTTGGTAAACTTTGTACAAAAAAAAAAAAAAAAAAAGCAGGTATGACTTTTCATATTTAAAGGTTCTTTGATATTGGGTAAAATTACCTGATTGATTCTAATTCTCATCTTAAATTTGAAGCTCCCTGTAATGAGATGCGATGAAACATCAGAACATTGTTTATTATAAATATTTTTATCTAGTGAAAACAAAAAGGTAAGTCAGAGTGTGTTTTCTGGAAGTCCTGCATTGCAGTCCCACCTGTCCCCTATCATGAACGTGTCTCTATAAATCTTCTCTCCATCGACTAATCAATTCATCATTTAACCTCAGGAGCCATGAATCTATTTGATGCACGCAGAGGACGGCGGCCTCGGGTTAATGAAATCGTGTCGATGACTCCTGTCACCCATCCACATAAACACACGTGTGCACACAAACACACACGCACACACACTCCATCTCCTGCACAGGAGTTTTCATTAGTCACTGTGGACACTGACAGCGGTGCTAACAGTCACTGGAGCCAAACGAAGCTGTTGCTACAGAAACAAGAATCCAATTCCAGCTGCTTACACAACACGGACACTTTGACCACAGTGAGATTATGTGAGATTACAAGTGTCGGTCAGGAGACAACTTTGTTATAAGGCGAGGTCTGCAAGAAAAACTGAGAAAGAAGGAGAAGGATTACATACCAAGCAGCTGTAAAAGACAATTTTTTCACATTTTCTAAACCCATATAAACCCGTCAGAACATCGTCCTCTGCTTGCTCAAAAGTCAACAGAACATTTCTGTACGAGCGTGAAGTTGTGTTACATTACTGCGGGCTAAATAAAGACGTACAGCAGTGCAGTTTTACCACCTGTGAGAATACAGGATGCAGATGAATAATTCAACGCTCAACTATTTTTTGCTTTCAGATCTCAGAGGGAAATGTGTGAAACAGAGCAGAAGGGTGTGATACAGAGCTGACTGACACATAAACCACCAGAGATGCTGTAAAGCAGAGTGAGGATCCAATACAAAAAAGTCCAATAAAAACACAGATTTAGCATCAAGGAGACTTTTTCATTTCGTCTTTAGAGTCTAACTTAGAAATTGCTTTTATTCACATATTATCTCTTACAGCGTAAGCGTACTCTTCTGATTTTAGGTCTGTTCCCAGCGTACCTTCTAGCCGTCTTCAGTCAAAAGAAGGACAAGGACGTACAATCTTTGGTCCCAGTAACTCTTCTTTGTGTTCGTTCTGAAGGTCAGAACTGAACTGAGGAAAATAGTGTTACCGTTTGCTGCTTACTTTGGGAGGAACAAATTACAAAAAGAGCCGCATTTTATCGAGCTGCACTCATTGGATGCCTTTTTTAAAGGTTTGTTTTTGGCCTTTTTATGCCTTTATTTTAGAGAGCGAGAGAGAGAGAGAAAGAGAGAGAGAGAGAAAAAGAGAGAGAAAAAGAGAGTGAGAGAGAGAGAGGGAGAGAAAGAGAGATAAAAAGAGAGAGTGAGAGAGAGAGAGGGAGAGAGAGAAAAAGGGGGGTGAGAGAGAGAGGGTGAGAGAAAGAGAGAGAGAGGAAGAGAGGGAGAGAGAAAAAAGAGAGAGAGGGAGAGAGAGAGGGAGAGAGAGAAAAAGAGAGAGAGGGAGAGAGAGAGGGAGAGAGAGAAAAAGAGAGAGAGAGTGAGATGGAGACAGAGAGAGTGAGAGAGAGAGAGAGAGAGAGAGAAAAAGAGAGAGTGAGAGAGAGAGGGAGAGAGAGAAAAAGAGAGCTAGTGAGAGAGAGAGAGAGGGAGAGAGTGGGAGAGAGAGATAGAGAGAGAGAGAGAGGGAGAGAGAGTGGGAGAGAAAGAGAAAGAGGGAGAGAGAGAGGGAGAGAGGGAGAGAGAGATAGAGAGAGAAAGGGAGAGAGAGAGAGGGAGAGTGAGAGAGAGAGGGAGAGATAGAGAGAGTGAGAGAGAGAGAGAGGGAGAGATAGAGAGAGAGAGAGGGAGAGATAGAGAGAGAGAGAGAGAGAGAGTGATAGAGAGTGATAGAGAGAGAGAGTGAGAGATTGTTTTAAGATTATCTGAAATGATGTGACACGTCTACCTATAGATTGTTTTCTTGATTTATCTGTTCTGTGTCTTTAAATGTGTTATTTTACGTGTTTTTAAAGGATTAGAATCATGTTTCTTTTATTTTGTTTGTATGAATTTATGGCTGTTTATCGACTGCAGCCAGGACGCTCTTTTAATCTCAACAAGTTTTTTCCTGGTTAAAAAAAGTTTGAATCATTTTGCCAGTAAAGAGGATATTGGTGCACTTTTGATGCACATATAGAAATAGTGGGAGACTTCTTGTTGAAATATTAACAACAGAACAAATTCAATCTGTCCACATTAGAGACTAACCCTCTCTTCTCGTCTCTGATAGAAGCTTTTTTAAAATGGGCTCACATTATCTTACAACAGTGATCAATAGACGAGCGTATGGAGGAACATATAGTCAGGGTTTTCTCTGGCTGGCATCCATGTCTCATTGATTTTACAGTTTGTGTGTGACAGAGTGTCTGCTCTGCTATCCTGGCAGCGGACGGTGGGAGTGCTGCAGTCGCTGCTGCGTGGGCCGCATGTCAACACACACCGACACACACACACACACACACACACTCATACATACACACACACACGGAGAGAAAAGGGGGGTGGCTCTGTCTCATCTAAATATAGGCCTCAGCAGCAGCAGCAGCCTTAAATATTTCATTGCCTCCTCTCCTGAAATGAAGGAGGGGGGAGCCGGGAGGGGGGAAAATAGGGAAAGATTTGGGGAGAGGTAGAGAGAGAAGAGGAAGAGGAGGGGGGAAATGAGGGGTTCAAGTGCGACTGAGAACAGCATAGAAAGGGATGTAGTCAAAAATAGGAAGCATGAAAGAGGAAGAGGGGAACGGGAAGGATGGAGGGAGAAAGGGAGGGAGGGAGGGAGGCTGAAGGCATGGGAATCTAATCCCCCCCCTTCCTTTTTTTATGCAAAATAAGAACGAGGTATTTCTGAATTTCTCCAGACAACTGGTGCGTCATGGCTGATAAGCGGGTTATCTTCTTCTGTATGCATTTAAAAAAAAAAAACTCTGAATCACTAGAATTTGAAGCTACTTTGTATTTATGCTTGAAAAAGAAAAATCGGAAATACGCCAGGCTTGACATTACCTCAAAATAAAAAAAAACCCCACTTCAGTTCTCTGCAAAAAAGAAATCATAATAACATGAAAAAAAAGGAGATTAATGCCAAGCAGATTTGAACAACTGTCAAAAACAAATCGCTCCTCATACGAACTCAAGCATCCAGACACAGCTCTGACAGGACGAGGGTTTATTCCCAGTGGTGCTGTCGCTCTGCTTCGGCCTCGCTGTCACTTAGAGCAGGATAAAGTGATGCTTTGTTGCTGCTGTAAGCTGCCCCTCTCACTGCTCCCTGCCTTTTTGTGCGTATTGTGCACTGTGCAGCATGTTGAAGGAGAGATAAAGGTTAAAGCCACGTCTACGGGGAGCCGCAGCACGGGGACAATGCATGCAAAAAGATTATACAATATTGATACACAAACATGAGCACAGTGCACATGCAGAGTGACTCTCCACTGCTCGGTATTATGCAAAGTGTGCAATGCAATAAAAAACGAGAGCGAGTCTCAAACGAGCCTTTTGTACGTTTACACAGAGAGCTGGAGAATCCGTTTCTGGTTAATAATCTGAGTTTCTTAAATTCTCTTCTGAAGATATTAAACTGGCACGGAGCTGAAGTTGATTATTTTAACTAAGACTGTAATTTCTTTATAGTTCTTTAACAAGTGGACGGATGTGGCTCAGTTGGTAGAGTCGGTTATCTCCTAAAAGGAAGGTCGAGGGTTTGATCCCCAGCTCCTGCAGCCTCATGTCTGATGTGTCCATGGGCAAAACACCTCACCTGAAGTTGCTCCTGCTGCTTTGTCGGTGGTGTATGAATTGGATTCATTACTTTTGATGGTCACTTTACACAGCAGCCTCTACCATCAGGGTGTGAATGTGTAGGTGTGACATGCGGTGTAAAAGCGCTTTGAGTTGTCAGAAGACTAGAATAGAAATATACACAAGCTCAAGTCCATTTACATATTAATCTTTGAGGACAATTTTCAACATTTCCCCTTGCAATCAACAACATTTCCCGACTCTATTTGGACTGTTTCCTGTCAGCCTCCAGGTGAAGAGTCATCCTTTAGTCGAGGTGAGCCGATGTGTGAACGCAGCAGGTAATAGTCTTAAACATTCATTAATGTTACAAGCAATGGGGGCGTGATGGTGACGCTGCTCACTTTATACTCTTTCCTGGTCGCCTTAGTAAATGTGTTATGTTTTTTTTTTTTTTTTTACTTTTGTATTTGTGATCTGATCTTTGTTGAGATATCAACAAAGGTAATAGTTACAGAAAACTCCTTCTCCTCAGGCCCGGTTCTAGAGGATAATGACAAATGGTGCATCTGAGATTAAAGGCAGCACAGCTACAGTGACCGATGTTATGGGTCATGATGTACCTGTAATGACCATCACATCATGGATGTTATGAACACAATCTGAGTCATTGTTGTCATTTGAAAGCCTTGATTACTCATTTATTTATTTGCATCCATTCAATTGAGGGTGCAGAAATTAAAAGGGTGCAATGAAACCTCCCCCCCCCCCCAGCTAGCTTCTCCTCCTCCTGCACTCAGCACCAAGCTGCCTCCTTCCTTCACCTGAACCAATCAGAGTATTTTGAGCTCTGAGAGCACGAATGACAACAACAATGTCCTGCTGTGTAGAACATCTGTGAGAGGAAAGTCTAAAAAAATGTCAGGTCCTACTTTACATGCATAAGCAAGTTAAAAAAGTGACAGTGATGAAGCGGTCTCAGTTGTATCAGCCAGTCTATCACACACTAATGCAGTACTGAAATGCTCAAAGGTGCGTTAACTCAGACAAAAAGAAAACACACACAAGTGCATATTCACACATGCTGCTGCTGGTGTGCCCTTTGTTCTGTCAGAGTTTGTACAGTGATGGATGAGTTAGGATACAAAGCACACCGAGGGTCATTACACGCAGCCCAGCGGAGGCCTTTCACAGCGCGACACCTACGGAGAAATGAGCTCCACAAAGAGGCAGATACCATCACAGTGTGGCAGTGATGGAGCTAACACACCTAGCATACACACACTCACACACAAAGCTCCACTCAAAGCTCCACACATGCACACAGAGATAAGCTGTCTCAGACGCTTCATCTGCAAGTTTTCTCTTTTTTTTGTTTTTCCTCCCTCCAACATTCACATCTGTACAAACAAAGGGAGACAAACATGAACAGACGGAATCAAAAAATATGGCAGACTGTTGTCACAGGAGTCGATTCAACAATCAGTGAAATGAGCCGACTGTGATGCACAAACGTGATGCATCAAAACAGTGATCACAACAGCAGAGAGATCCAACACATGAAGGTTAAAGGTCAAACTTTAACACTTGGAAATCTTGCTTTATTACAAGATTGATTCAGGGTGTTTACACATCACACAGTAGACAACCAGTAAGTTGGTTTGTGAATTGCTCTTTGGTCGTTTTGGCATTGGAACAGTTGCCATATTATTGTTTTTTAGAGCCAAAAAAGGGGTGCAGGGTCTTATCACACATTGATTTATAAGCTAACAGTAGTGTTATCTTAACCTGCTAGCCAGATTATGCTTCAGCATAATTTACAGTATGAACCACAGGCTGATGTTGGCCATTCGGCTAATGTCAAATAAATTCATTTTGCACCATGAGTGCTAAATCGCTTTGCAAATGTTTAGCATGCTAAGCTAACATGGTGATCAAGGTAAACAAGAGCTACAAATGCAATGCTAACTTAAAAAAGTTTAGCATGTAAAGATTTGCATGCTAAACATGAGAGCGTTATTTCTCAGACTAGTCTGAAGAAGAGCGTGTTTGCTCCAAACGTCCCCTATCAATAGAGCCTTTAAACGGGAGCTCCTTGGTGTGCAGATCTTGTTTGCTTCATGTTTTTAAGGACGTTGACATGTTATTGTATTTGGGTAACCCATGCAGTACTGTAGGTGCAGACTTGTGGAGCGGTTTGCATTTCTGCAATATGGTGACCATGGTGTGTCATCCTATTGCATCAGCTGCCCGTGCCTTGTTGTTGTTGATGTTGAGGCTCTTGCATATTTGTATTTATCTGGAAGCCTGCCATGCAATGTTTTATGCCTTTGGAGATTACAAAATGTACTTTTGATGGTTTAGTAACTTTTCATTGATGCTCTGCAAATGATCGCCCTGAGGTTTTTGCACGAGTTAAGCCGACAATTTATCCAAATCTTCCTCAGGAATTAATAAAGTATCTGACTCGTTCTGATGATGATGCTATTTAATTGATTTAAGACTATGGATACATCAAATGACTTAAAGTCTTCTATAAAACCCACAACATGTAACTTCTCAGAGATTGTTTATCATCAAGAGATGATGTTGTCAGATCATTGCAGTAATTACAGAGAAAGTGCAGCTTAAGACATGTCTGCATTGGCTTTGTTACGCAACTGCAGTTGTTGCTGTTCGGTGCAAATGCAATCTGAAGCTTCAGTGTGCATGTCTGTTCTCTGACCCACGCCACATTTCCCACACGTATTAGTCCAGACAAAGTCAAAAGGTCTAAATAAAAATCAGTTAGAGCCCCAAAGGGCAAAAAAATCAGCGAATTAAAAAAGAACGAGGGGTGAGGACAACAACGGGCACATCTCATTATTTTTAGCAGCACAGCTGGATTTAATCACAGATCCAATAGGATGAACTAAATCAAGTGCACTGGGTTTAATTAGGGACACGGGGTCCAGCCACTACAGTCACTTTTTTCTTTGTGCAGAAAAAGAAAGCAGAAGATGATGAGTACCCTCCATGCTTCAAGCTGTTTCAATTTACAAACATGAGCCTGAAGGACTAATGCAGGACTTAAAAGTACAATAAATCCAGAACGCCGCTGCTCGACTTCTCACACACTCCCTCCGGCACTTGTCACCACATCACCCCCGTCCTTCATAACCTCCACTGGCCCCCCCCTATCTCCCCAGCGTATCCCCTTCAAACTCCTCATCATCACCTTTAAAGCCCCCCCCCCCCCCCCACCTGAGCTCCTCCACTGGCACACTCCCACCTGCACTCTCAGGTTTGCTAATGCAAACCTCCTGTCCCCCCATGCAGGACAAACCATAGGTCCTGGGGGGACAGGGCCTTCTCTATTGCCTCTATTGCCTCTATTGCCTCTATTGCCCCCCCACCCCCCACCCCACCCCACTCACTTCCTTCAACATCACTAACAAACTCTGTTCTCATCCTCCGTCTCCTACATTATGTCTTCCCTGTTTTGTTTTCACTCTTTTGTTTGGTTGTTATTCTTTGTTCAGCATGCTTTAAAGCCTTCACATGAGCCTCCTTGTGTTGTATATCGTACAGATGTTCCTCCATTCCTACAGCACTCTGCAGGTTTCTGTATGTGTGCATTTACTGCTGTAAGCTCAGATGAAAGTCATCTCTCCTGGGATTCAAACATGACATGACAGAGGACAGAGGAAAGAAAAAGGGTGAATAAAATCACTTTTTTTCCACACACTTTCTGCAGGAACTATTTTTTTTAAATCTGTAAGATGTGAAAACAACTCAAGAGATTCCAGCTGATGTGTGTCTGCAGTAAACCATGAGAAATGATACTCACTAACAGGGGCTGAATATTTGGATAAAACACAGTAAACAGCTTCTGACAGCACCTCCTCACCTCACTACATAACAGAATAACATTTTAGGTAAAGGGTACATTTTAATGTCCACATGAAAAAAAGAAAACGGTGATCTGAGCACAACTTAAGAGTCAGGTGGAACGGGACGTGTGTGGGTGTTCTGGATTTACTGATGGTAAGCAGAGAAGACAAGCAGAGCCACTGCTGTAAAAGTGTCCTCATGTGAACCGGATCAAAGCTCAGGAGAGATTCTGGGAATCAGCCGCTTCTCCATGTTACAAAATCCTCCAATATCCATGAAACCAAGCTTCTGCAGACAATGTTCTGGCTTCTAAAGGAGGTAAACAAAACACTTAGGTGCTTGCATAAGGATTGAGCGTCTTATTATATTCAAAAGGATTATCTTTTATGCTCATATTTTGTAGTTTTTGAGAGAAATCGGGAGAGAGAGAAGTGAAGCTCAGTAAGTCAGCAGGTTTTAGAGAACATTGTATCCAGTACCTCTGTCTTTTATCTTAGTGAGCTTTGGTAATAAAACGAATGGTAGCCTTTCTCAGTGTCATGGCCTGAAGAGAGCTTTAGCCTCAGATTAAATTAACACAACGGTTCAAGTTAGGACAGCTGTGACTCAGCACTCTATCACGCCCCTTAATCCTGCTGCCACAGGGCACATCAGTCGATACCACACATCTGGACCTCGACTGTTTGACTTTGTTTTTCACAGAATTAAGCATCCTTGCAAAAGTGCTACTTTGAACACAATCATGCAAATTTTAAAGTAATAATATAAGCAACAACCTTCTGTTTTGATTTTATTAAGGATAAGTGTTTTTCATAATAAGGCGCATAGCTGAACTAATTGACAACGTTTTGTTAAGAGGCTTAAAACCCGCCTCAGCTCCAGCTCTCAGCCTGTCGTTAGGTTGACTGAAAGTTAGGATGAGACAGCATTTCCAACATGGAGACCGCTATCGATGTGACTCCAGCGCCCCCTGCAGGAACAGACGGCTGAGGTCACTCAGGCTTAGTCCGTTAATATTTACAGTCTATGCTCATAACGTGCTTCAATCTCATGGACTATTCATTCATTTATCTGGTTTAAAAGGAAATGGATATGAACACAGGGAAGCCAAAATTACAGGAAAAAATAATACTGCACCAAATGAGTAATGCGTTTGCTAAACGTTAGCTTAAAATGTACTTTCCAAATGTTTGGACACATAAGCCACATGTCATATAAGGCTACATTTTGTCCTGATATAATGCTGAGAGTGAGATAAAGTGAAAGTCACTGGGATCCAGTGTGTTCAAAACACACAATAAGTGAAAGGGATTTTTCTCAGAACAGCAAACACAGAGAAGAATTGAGTTGCCCTCCGCCTTCACCTCGGTGTCAGACACAGGTCATTTCAATCAGCGGACTGTTATTTACACTTTCTGAGCATTTAAGGACATTTGAACACGTGGAAATAACGAAGACGATAAATAGGTAATTCATCTCCACACATCACTTTCTCTCTCCCTCCTCTTACCTCTTGAAGTGGCTGAGCAGGGCGCCGACCAGCTCCCCGATTCGGCTCTCGTTGGCGGGCACCATCCCCTGCAGGCACACCACCAGATCCCGGCTGTCCTTGGTGTGGAACACGACCAGCTGGTCCTTCCCAGGAGACACGCTCACTCCGGTCACCTGAGACAGAGAGATAGAGGACGCACGATTAAACACAGGTAAAGGTGTTCACACGGAGAGCATACACAGAAACACAAACATGTGGAAAAAAGGGCAGTAATGTGTGTGTGGGGAAAGTAAACCATCTGTACAATAAACACACAAACAACACAACACCGGTGCTGCAGATGGATGTTAAATATGAGTCTGTTTGAGGTCTCTGCCTGATAAACTTGTGGACGAGCAGTTTTTTTCTTGTCACAGTCTTTTTCTAAATGTCACCGACTGCTGTCCTCTCTGTGGATTAATCTTTGTTTATAATATAACAAAAAACTATAAGGTCTACTCTCAAAGTGTCTTGAGATATGTTATGAATTAGACTGATTGATTGAATCAGAAAATGCTAAAAATGGCAAATGCTAAAAATGCAAAGAATCTCAGTATATCGAGGGCTTTTCCAAAATGGCCACTGAGACCGTCAGCTTCATAATGCCCTACCCAGAAACCAATAAGTGATGTCACTGAGACTACTTCCATGTTTCATACAAGCTACAGGGATGCTGCAGCAGAAAACAAACGTTTTACTAGAAATGGTATCAAAAAGCACAGAAGAACTGAAAACTTTGACAACCTGAGCTTTTCATTTAGATATAAAGAAACAAAAAATATGGCACTGAAAAAAAGATGAGCAAGTGGTCTAATACCTAGTCTCTACTGGTGTTTTGGATTGTTCCATCCCAAGGCTCAAATCAGCACTAGCAGTAAAGATTTATTGATCAGTATCCCAAAGGAGTCGATCGATTTTCTTCCACCCAGAGCCTCCAAACAACAAACCGATGGAGAGAAGCCGAGCCAAAAGGGGAATCCCAGTTTGTTGCGGTTGGCTTGTTTTGGCTTAAAAGCTCTCCAAAACAGACACAAATAGGAAGACACTCGATATCTCCACCTGTAAACACATCTGAGCAGGAGAGGAGCTCATTATGTCTCCATTTTCTGCCTCTTTTATCCTCCTTAAAGCTGTTGTTCTCCTTTCTTTAAATCTTTGCCTCTTCTGTCAGCTCCTCCCTTTGGTTTATTTCCTCTCTTCATTTGTCTTTCAGGCTGTGTTTGTTGAAGAAACCGCCACAGGGCAGGCAGTCAGGTGCATTAATATCCTCTCACCAGACTGTGATGCTGAGACTAATTCACCATCAGGGGGAGGACAGGTTGTTACCGCCGGCTAAAACAACCAGCTAGCTTATTTAGCTCCAACATGTTGCCTGCGACTTCCCAAACAAACACTTCACATAATCACCATGAATTAAAGCCTGAAGCCGGGGCCTCTCCGTCGAGCAATCCACCCGCAGTTAATTACAGAGAGACGATTACATTTACATTTATATTAAAGGCTTAATTGATTGGAACGACAGTCAGTGTCCTAATGAGCTGCGTAATGATACATTCTCGTTCGTTTCCTTGTCTAATTTTTTGACTTGATTCACCAAATTAGTTTTAGAAAGTTGGAAGTCAGTAAGAGGCGTTTATCCGGCCGGCCATCTGTTCAAGTGATTGTCTGTCACATAAATCCAACAAATATCGAGGACGATGATCCATTTAACTCGTGAAATAAGACTTATTTTTTGCTAGTATGTGTTGATAACAGAAGGTCTCTACACACTGAGGGACCTGCAGGGTTTTTTTTTGATTGAGATCACTGATTGAGATGGATCTCATAAAATCTTTGTCTTAATCTGTATTGGACTATCAATTTTCTTTAATTTGAGGCGTGGACGAGAAAAACAATGATAACCTTATGAAAAGCAACTTTTTATGAGGGTTGCTTAGAGTAGAGCAAAAATGCCAGATATTTCTGAGTTGCAGCTCCTTAACTGTGAAGATTTTCTGCTTTTCCTGACATTTTTTCATCAGCCAAACAATATTACTGATTGAAGGGAAAAAAAGAGGAGTTGAAATCTTAACTAAAAGGACAAAAGTCCAGATTCTTTCCAAGGCCAATATCAGTATTTTGATCAGTATCAAAGGAATATCTGTTAGGGAGTCCTGATATATCTGCAAAAGGCTAACGTTTCATCATCTCTACATATTCATATATATTTCACATAGTTGATATAGATTTGTGAAAACTGAAAGAAGTAATCTTAAAGGAGACATATTATGAACAATCCACTTTGTTTTTGAACATATATTTTGGTAACCTGAGAGTCTACTACCCACAAAATGTGAAATAAACCCATCCAGTCCTTTGTTTGTGGTCTGCATAAGTCTTACAATACAGAGGAAAATGCTTCGTTTCAAATGTGCTCTCCTTGTGATGTCACAGTGGGATTCTGGTAAAAAAAAAATCCCCTCCCCTCCACCCATGGACTCCACCCCCAGCCTAGAGCAAAACTTTTGGCTCCGCCATTTTTATTCTCTCTACAGAGGAGTGATGTCTACGGGGAAAACTCAGGGGGGGTCATTACATTTAAAGAGACACACACACCAAAACGGAGCGTTCTGAGAGAGCTGGTTTATTCAGGGTGACAAACCTCCTCTGGTGCTTGATTCATGTTATATTTTGACCAAAGCACAGCACAGATGTTTCATTTAGACCACAGGGGGACTGTTTGAAAAGGTGGAGAAGGGGGGATGATATGTCCTTTTTAAAATATCCGATACTCATACTACATTTTCTTTTGTTATTTTTTGTGAGTGTGCAGGCTGCATCATAAACACCTCTTTTTATTATTATTTTCTGTCCATGTGTTGACCCCTTAAGTAAATGCTGTGTGCAAAACTATTTGCTGGTTTTCTTTTATACGATCAAACAACTGTAGACTTGTCTTTTATGCGTCTCATGCCTCTGCTTAGCCTTTTTATTAAAACCACTACGAAGGTCTCAAGTAGGATATTAAATTCAAGTTGAAACAAGTTGACCCGTGAGGACTGTTTGCTCACGTCTCGTTACCATATTTAAATGCCACGATCCTAAACGGGTCTATTTTCAGTAAAAGCACTGCTGTTGAAAATCCGGACTATTGTTCAGCGATCAGACCGCAGCACAAAGGTTTAAGTCTTCTGCTCTCGGCTCTGATCCGCTCTGCTCTGTTGTCATGTGGACTTCAATTTGAAACAGCAGGTTCTCGCCGTGCAGTCTTTAGGGAACAACTTCTTGGTTATGTAACACCTACAACACAACAGCCCTGTTAAAATAGAAAGAGGGAAAAGCAGCGAGAACAAAAAACGGTCGGGGGCTGTAAAATTAAATGATGATAATACAATGAGCTAAGTGAGGCTACAAGGGCACCACTGAGCCACTTTGTCATGTTTACAGGGCAAAAATAGTCCCATTGCCCTTTAGATTAATGAATATTTGAGCAGAGTTACTATTTATGCTTCAACACCTTCTAATCCTGATCCTTGTGCGCTGTTTTGCATAATTTGAGAGATATTTTCAGTCACTCTTTTGTTCAATTTATTTTTTCTACAACAGCTGCACATGCACGCTATTCATCTCATTTAATAAAGATACATTCTGTAAGGTGGCCCTGCAGCTGTGGGTGGTGATGAGTGTAGAAAAAAAAAAACGTACACACCTATGAGAAGAGACAAATGGGGGAATGAGAGAAGAAAGAAAAAAAGGGGAAGGAAGAGCGAGCGCCTCAGGGATAACAAACAATCCTCACCGGGGAAAAAAAAGGGGGGAGGAAGCAGGAGAGAGAGAGAGAGAGAGCACACACATGCCTGAACGACACCAGACATCAGCTGATCTGCCCTGCCGCTCGGTATCCATGACAACATGTCTCCCGGGAAGTTGGCATGACAACCACGGGGAAGTGAGAAGCGGCGCGGCACAGCGAGGAAGAGGAGAGAGGGAAAAAAGAAGCGAGGGAGTGAGGTGGGGATGAGTGAAAGAGGAGGAGGAGGAGGAAGCAGGAAAATGGGGGAATGGGGAATGTGAGAAAGGAAAGCAAACACAGTGAAAAGCAGGGAGATGAGTCACTGATGCACCATTTCCTTATCTCTGTATTTGTTTTACTTAACGAGAAAAACAATAACAACAATAACACTGACGGTGCATCGACAGTAAATACAATTTTTTCAGGTATAGCCAAGGGGATTCTGCTGTGTTAGCCTATCGATGCTAATCAACAACAAGCTAACTGCTCTCCCCTCTGTTTGACCTCCTTGGATCGATACCTCCGCGTCACGCTGCTGTGGCTCTCAGCCTATACAGCACATCTCTATCACTACCTACTCCCCCCCCCCCCCCTCTATGTCTTTCTATTAAGGCAGTGCTTTTAATCATAGCCAATTACTGGAGGAGATTTTGTGTTATTGTGTTAAACTGTGTGTTATATCATTTATTATGTTTGGCTTTTTTGAATGGGTGTGTATGTGACGTCAGGGCTTCTGAAAACAGCCTCAAGTGGACACTTGATGAACTGCAGGTTTTTTGCACTTCCACATTGGCTTAATTTTTCAACACCGGAGGTTTCCTCTTGGTTCTACCTTAAGTTATGGTTGGAGGTTTATCCTGACTAGTAGAGCCAAACTAAACAAAAAAATGTGTCACCGGTGAAGATCATCATGATGAGGTCATAACTTTAGCCAACATCCTTAATCTCCAGCTAGTGTAAAATTACAGTGACACGCTGCACGAGGAAAACAAAAGAGGGATTAAAAATCAAAGTCATCCTTTGTTTCTGAGGGATTAAATCCATCATGGAGAACTCATCCCTGACGCTGAACAGCCGGTAAAACCTTCTGCTCCTCCTCATCCTCCGAGCTACATGAAAGATCCAAGTCTTCACTTCTGCCTACATTAGAACTATCTCAAGTGGTACAAAACCCAGAAATGTCAGGAGTGTGAAACCCTAAATTAGTAATTAGATTCAAACTAGGCTGTGTTTTATTTTATGCATAACTCAAGTGCAGATATGCAAGTGTGAAAATCCAAATAAATCTGAATTCTTTGCACCAAAAAACAGCCCTGAGACCTTTTAACATTCGTAGTGGTTATAAGGGGGAGTGAGAAAAATGCAGAAAATTGCTCCACCCTGGCGTAAAATGTGGTTATAGTGTGAATGCTGGGCTTTGAGTGTACTTCACAACTCTTGCTGTGCCGCTGTCAATGTGTGAAAGCTGCAAACCAAACTATGTGCCCCCTTGTCCTCCTACAGCGCTGATGGCTCCCCATATGCTGCGTTAGCCTCATCTATCAACTCAAGTGTGTGTGTGCTCGTGTTGTTGTGTGTGTCTCCCTTCCTCTCTGTGAATGAACAGTAACTACAAATCTCTTTAACTCACGCTGCACTCTCTCTCTGCCACCATCTGCCTGGACTCCATCACCACATTTCACCTGCAGACATTCAGGTGTCTCTCTATTTCTCTTCCTGTCACTGTGTCAGATTGAACACCGGGGCGTCGTGTCACAGTCGTCACTGCACACCGAGCTTCATATCTCACTTACCTCAGCTGACAACGGGGGCGTAACCCGGCTCACAGATTTAATGCATTACACCTTCCACTTCCTGTCTCATCGCTGCCTCACCTCCAAGGGTCTGAGGAGCGGATAAACTGCGTGAGCAATATTTGAGTCATAGCTGAGCAGGAGATGGACCTTTAAGAAATATCAATATTCTCATGAGCATTAATTATGTCTCTGTTTGCGGTCTTAAGAAGCTTTGAAAGTCCATACGCCTTCAGCTGCAGAAATAAGTTTGTAAAAGATTTATTTTGCAACATATTGTCCAGTAATCACCTCCAAAAAAAGGGATGCAATATAATACTTGTGAATCCATTAAATATGGAAATACAGCTGGAAAAGAGTGTCTGTAAAATGATCTGTCATTTGTTGAATCTGCACAGAAATGTTCTGCTGATGGTTTTTAACTGCTGGGGGGTTTATCTGCTGGAACATTTCTGAGACGGGCGTAATGACTCAGGTCTTCTAGTGGAAACATCACAACAACGTCAAGACTTCAGGAACTCTAATGAGCGTGATGTTAATCTCCACATTTGACTCTCAACATGGAAGCAATTAAAGAATATTTCCTCAAATGTCAAACTGATTTTTTTCTCCTCAGGTCAAATGAAAATGTTAAGAACAGTATTATGATAATTACAACAATTAATTAGAGGAAAAACATGATGAATGATTTTTATATTCTTAATGTCGCTGGATTTGTCAGTGTTTGTGAAATAAACAAACATGTAGCATGAAGTCAAAATACACACACACACACACACACACACACACACGCACACGCACACAGAACAGGCTAAACACACACACACACGCACACACACACGCACACGCACACAGAACAGGCTAAACACACACGCACACAGGTGCACACACACACACACACACACACACACACACACTAGGCTAAACAAACAAACACATAAACACACACACACAAAAACAGACACAAACACAGACACAAACACACATACGCACCACACACGCACACAGAACAGGCTAATTACACACACACACAAACAGGGACAACACACACATAAATAGACAGAACACACACACATAAACATGAACAACACACACGCACACACAAACAGAAACACACACAAACAAACACATTAGGCTAAACACACACACACACATACATACAAACAGGTACACAAACACACACATAAACAGACACAACACACACATACAAACATGAACAACACACACACACACACACACACACACACACACACACACACACACACACACAGTGGCACGTTCACCATGGAAACAGCCTCGTGTGCAGGGAGCATGTAGCAGCCTTAATGGGCCTATCACAGAGTGAACATGAATTAAAACCGGCCAATTGTGGAGCTGAATGAGATCTTTGCACATCGACAGTCAGAGTCAGGAGAGAGATAACAACGCTGTCACCTCTCACACACATCCAGGTACACACTGTCTCACATATACTGATAATACACACCTGTAGCCTAAAGACAGATGACATACTTTCTCTACAGTATGCTTCAATTGACAGGAATTCAAAGAACTGTACATTATAGGACGGATATCAAACATAATCCTTTTAGTTTGCTGAGTCTTCAGTAATTACACCGGGCAGTTCATACATTTTATTCCATTAGAGTGGGCTTTGAGAGCTCTCCAGCCGATATTCAGTACAGTCTGCGTATAATGAGATCGTCTTTGTAATTAATCTTTCCCAGAAGCAGTACAGTCCATAACGTAGAGATAATCCCAACGCCAGATTACTGCTGCTCATTTATCCACGTCTGCAAGGTTTAGGATTAAAAACACATCTCTGCCAGTCGTTTAATATGTGAAAAAAAAGCATTTAATGGCTATAATCTACAACTGAAAACAAGCTGAACATGCCACCAGGGGTGCATCTAGACTTTTTTTTTGACTGGGGTGGCCAATCAGACTTCAAGGCTGACTCCTCCCCTCACAAATAAAAGTTGTTTAATTGAGGGACTAGAGAAAAGAAGAATAACATACTGTACTCACTGCTTAACTGTGTTTCTAGATCACGCTCATTTCAGGTAAATTTACATGCAGTGTGAAGATACCAGCATAATAAAGATCGCTAGCATTAGCATGCTAACACAACAATGCCGCGCGAGTTGTTTTGGTTTCATGCTGGTGCTCAAGGGCGACATCTGCTGGATCAAAAAAATCACATAAAAAGCCTTTAAGCACAATCATTCTATTAACTTTGTCTCTTGACGATACAGAATCATCCACACACTGAAACTTCAGTTCAGCTGGTGTATGTAACGTCTTTTAAAATCTGCATCTTATGAGCCTCACTGTGTGCAGCGCCTCGTGTTTGAGATAAAGCAGGGAGTGAATCAGAAAAGGTTGTATCATACGTTGTAGAGGGGGATGCTCTTCATGGGTTTGTACTGCTTCAGGGGGTCCATCTTGTACAGGTGGCGGTCGGTGATGAGCACCGTCCGGTCCTCCGCCTTGTGGAAACGGTTGATCTGGGAAAAACACAAAAGCCGCTCATTAATCACACTGCAGGATCCGAGCTCACATCCAAACACCCTGCAGGGAGAATGTGAAGAGCAGGAGCAGCATGGTTTGTTTGTTTTGTAGAGACGAGATGCATGTTGTGACTCTGTGGTTAGTGGAGGATAAAAGGCCCCTGAACAGGACTCCTACCTTTCGCACGTTGCAGGAGAATAAAACTCTCATGAATTTGTCTTTCCGCTGCAACTCGCTGGAAACAAGTGTGAAAGATGAAGCGGAGTCGGGGCTGTCTCGCTTCTGTAGGAAAGAGAAAAAACACTTTTCAAGGAGTAGGTAAAGATGATTGGAAAGGACAAGTTTGTAATCTTGTTTTTATTTCGCTCTCTCTCGTGAATATATCGAGATTATAATACTGCTATTGTCCAACCCCCCCACAAAACGAACTGCCAGACCACCTACTCACCAGGTAGTTTCCTTCCCAGGCCCTCTGTAGTCCCAAGTCGACCCTCTGGCCCTTCAGAGCCTCTAGGCAGGCTACCTTGGCTCTCACCTGCAGGGCCTCTTCTGGAGACAGACCTTTGATCAGCGTCCACGCCCACCACCTGGAGGCAAAGCGCATCAAAACACACACACACACACACACACACACACAAAGAAAAAAAGTCAGAAGAAGAAATCGACTTCCTTTTATGATTTGACTGCACGACAACCCCGGTGGTTCAGGAACTGCAGCAGACCCCAAGCTGTGCTCTGCTAATCGGCCTTTCACTCAGAGATCCTGACGGCCGACATCATTCCGGACGGAGATTTTCTCTCTGTGCTCAGCTTCAAATGTGAAAAAAAGAAAAAGCCAACAAAGAAACATGGATTGAAAGGCAGTGATGAGTCTCTGAAGAGGAAGGGAAAAATCAATGCCCAGTGTGAGCCACAGGCAGGAGGAAACATGCACACTTCTTCAAATGGACTCATGTGGATGTAGAATCACACTCGAGGCCATAAGTCCCCTCCTGTGTTTGCTTTCTGATCCAATATTTATTCCAGCCAATTTGAGATTTTCATTAAAAAAAGACATTTGTAAACATTTTATTTTGAAACACTCAATTCTTTGCCTCTCTCTTAAACTCTGGATTTGAGAAGAGATGGTTGAAAACAGCAGCTCTGAACTGCCTGCAACCTTTAAAGAGGACATATCATCCCCCCTTCTCCAGCTTTTCAAACAGTCCCCCTGTGGTCTAAATGAAACATCTGTGCTGTGCTTTGCTCAAAATATAACATGAATCAAGCACCAGAGGAGGTTTGTGACCCTGTAGAAACCAGCTCTCTCAGAACACTCTGTTTTGGTGTGTGTGTCTCTTTAAATGCAATGAGCCTCCCCCTGAGTCTTCCCTGTAGACATCACTCCTCTATAGCGAGAATAAAAATGGCGGACCTGATCAAAAGTTTTGTTCTAGGCTGGGGGTGGAGTCCATCGGTGGAGATATCAGAGGAGGGGAGGGGATTTTATTTTTTATCAGAATCCCACTGTGACATCACAAGGAGAGCACATTAGAAACAGAACATTTTCCTCTGTGTTGTAAGACTTATGCAGACCACAAACAAAGGACTGGATGGATTTATTTCACATTTTGTGGGTCGATAGACACTCAGGTTACCCAAATAAATGTTATATATATATATATATATATATATATGAATTTAAAGGTAAAGTTACTAATCTTGAAATTGTCACATTGTCTGTGTACCTGTTATAGATGTTCCTGAGAGCCTCCTCAAACTTTCTCAGGACTTTCGGAGGCGTTGGCCACTTCACGTGTCTGCCGTAATCCTTCATAGATCGCACATTTTTGAAGCGCCGGTTCACCTCCTTGATGTATGTTTTGACCTTGTACCGTCGGTACGCCCGCAGGATCACCAGGGCCGCTTTCATCCGCCGGTATCGCATCCTGGCTAGGGTGCCCCGCCACACCTGGAGACACAGGAGGAGATGGAGAACATGTATGATACTGCTGCTACTGCAGAGATAGCACACTAATGGGATAAACTTTAAATGTCAATAATTCTTAGTGGGAGCTTTAACTTGATCCATGTTTGACTGAAAACTTGGTTTCTTAAGGGTTACAAAGAGCCAAGAGGGCTGATAAAAAACTTCTAACATCTGACATAAATGTGTGAAATAAGAGGGTAGAACCTTTATCTACTGGAAATGTTTTTACTAGCACAGAGGGATCGGGGAATATTTAGAGCTGCTGTATAGACATTTCTTATTAATGTGGCCATTTTAAGGTCTTATAGAGCGGTGATTAATAGCTCGCTATAAAAAGGTAAAACCTCTGCACGCATTTAAGAATTATGAGGAGTGAAAGCACAAAGTAAAAGCCGTAAATTCAGATCGATGTTGCTACAATAACTAATATGTTAAAGTGTATTTCAGCATGTCAAACTGCCATTCTCATAATTTACACTCCTACAGGAAACTCATGTTTCTCATTACTAAACGTTAAAACACATGTTTTACATTTGTATTTGTTGTATATCAGGGGTTTGTTGTGTCTGGATTACATGGATTCAGAACAAAACAAGGTCTAAAAATAAGGACCCCAAAGTCTGCCTGTAACCAAACATAGGTTGAATGGCTATCAGACCCTTTAAAACATGAATAATAAATGTAAGTGGGACCCAGGGGAGCCATAACTCCTGATCCTAGACCTCAATAAAATCCCCACCATATGCTGCCCCTCTTACTGTATTCTCTCTCTCTCTCACGTGCACAATGTCTTAATTATTTACATGATTGTTAGACTACGTCGAACCTTAATAATCAGTGAAGATTGCATTTAGAGTCACAAACCAACAGACACAGGTTACAGATAACGATGCATGGTGCATCGAAGGCTCACTCCTGTATATTCAATCCAAGCAGTGAGCAGAATAATCACGGAGAACAATTTAATCTTTCAGAGTGCGGGGGTAGGCCAGAGGCTCCGACAAGGATTTCTTGCATTTGCATATTAAAAGTGTGGAGGATTCAGTTTCCACCTGATGAGACCGGTGCTGAGATAATTGGCAGAGAAGAAAAGAAGTCATGCAGCAGCGGAATAAGGAAGCAACAGATTCATTCATGTGATTTATATAACCTTTTGTTGCACCACGTCTGCAGAGAAAGTCTCACTTTTCATTGTAAGAAATGTTGCATGAAGCCATATCGAAGATCTAGTTAAGACCATGTTGTGTTTAAAAAAAAAAGCACGACTATTTAGACTCCTTTGCCTTAGAGCAGGGGTGGGCAACTGGGGGCCCGGGGGCCACATGTGACCCCATCAACCCTCAGGTCAATTTTTACATATCCATTAATTAATAAACCTGAAGAAAACTTGACAAAATCTGCCATGAAATCATGAAAAACAGAAATATGTCCATAATAATTAATCAAATTGAGTTAAATTTGAGACATAATTGACTGCAATCGTTTTTTGTATAGTACAATTTAGCCCTCTGGCAGTGAGAATTTAATTAATGTGGCCCTTGATGTGACCAAAGTTGCCCATCCCTGCCTTAGAGTTTATGTAATAATGTACTAAGTCTAGAAATCTGAAATCTGTCCAAATGTCCACACATAGGACCTCGAGCTGACTGATCTTCTTTTTCTGAAAGAAATCTTGGAATCAGGTAAAAAGAGTCAGAATAGCCATTGGCCTTCTTCACTGTACATGTCTGTGTGTCTGTTAAGAAATTAAAATCATGAGATATTTAAATTAACAGAAGAGTTCCTTTGAAAGACTCGTCACATTTTCTCAAGCTTAAGCCCCCCTCAGGTGTATTTTTACATTTTAGGGATATTTGAAACGTTCTTATGTCAGTTGACTACCTTTATTTGGCTTCAAAATGTCTATTCAGAAACCAATGGGTGACATCACAGAGACTACGTCCATATTTTATACAGTCTGTTCTCTTGTCCCCAGGGGAGCCTTTACAAAGAGTTTTGACCACAACCCCATTTTCTGTTTCAAAGTGGACTTAAACACTGTAGAGTATAAAGTCTCTTACTGTAAGTGTGACTTTAAATAAACACTTTATAAACCAAATAACATGAAACATAGACTGTTAAATGTATCTTAAATCTTTTCTCTTGCTTTATCTACCAAAGACAAAACAATCTTGAAAATCTCTCCCCTGTTATTTATTTCTGTTTATGAGAAGCAAACCCACATCAGGTTTAAAAATAGCTCCCCTCTTGCTGTGTTACAGTAAGTCTCAAATGTTACTTCTCCGTTTAAAGGGCAGCAGACGACCTTCTCCCCCCCGTTTCCTCCACGGTGCTCTATCTCTAATACATAATGGATGAGAGTGAGAAAAGAGGAGCGGCCACTTATGCATCAATAATCGACCCCTCCATTGACTCTCCCACATGCTCAGGGTGGCAGGAGTGAGAGGAATGAACGCGCTTTTCCGGAGGACTCGGTGAACGAGGTTAGAAGTTACTCTCATTTAAATTCAGACTGTATTCAGAGGGTTACAGTTAATTAGGCAGCGTTTTAAGAGCAGGTGATGGGTCAAAAATGACTGTCAAAAAGGCCCAGGTGGAAATGCTAGACTACATTTCCTTTTCTGCTCGAAAGGAGCTGCAGGTCAGACTTTAACCTGGGTCACCTGCTTGGAGGACGTCAGCATCTATACATGAGGTGACCTAACAGGGGATGACATTTTTGAAGGCTCTCAAATCTGTGGTTGCATTTCCAGAAAAGATGACCTCAAACATTTCCTGTTGCATCTCACTTCTCATCGGGTCTTGTTGTTTTTGATTTGCTAGCAGGTTTAGTCCTCAGCATTAAGGCTTCGTTGGGCTTGGATGCTGATGTTACAAAGGTTGTATACTTTGATCTGTAACTGCTTAAATTAGAAGCAGGGTGGATGAAATAAATAATCTGCCAGAATTTGACCAATCAGAAATGTTCTGCACCGCAAACCCCACCCCAAATGTTTTCATTTCTTTGAGAAATTACCAACGCAGGGACTTTTGGGGGTAAAAAATGTCATTTAAATGTAGTTAAAACTCTTGTTTCTTCACTAAAAATGCACCCAGTTCCTACAAATGTTCCTAATTCCTGTCAAAAGATTCTGCAGTGGCTTAAGGCTGCATCATACCTGGAATTCAAACCTCTTAAGGTTAGTGAATAAGACAAATCTTGTGTTGTCACTATTTAATTTGATCTATTTTAATCATTTGCAACTTTGAATTCATCATTTCCATGTTGATTTCTAAAATGCATTTCCTGTTAAAGCCTCTGAGAGCGGCAGCTGATGTGATTTATGTTGTGGTTTAATGGATATGCTAGAGTTACAGAAAATGAGAAGAAGAATACTGAGCAGCATTTTCGTCTTCATTATCAATAATCTCAATCAACGACAGGAAGGGAAGGAGAAGAAGGAAATAGAAGACGGCCAATAAAAATAATCATGTGCTGCAGACGGAGGCCTCGTGTAAGGATCGGATGAAACAACCATGACGGTTTTGATCGGACCACAAGCAACTGGACCACTTATCTTATCTATTCAGTTACACCTACTGCTACTTGTGTTGTGTTGCTGCAACACCCGATTCCTCCCTTATCTTATCTCTTATCTTAAAATATCACAGTAATTAAATGTTGTCTCCTTTTCATTGCAAACCACTTGTCCAACCGATCACACACAAACAGTCCCGCCCCACATGAAACACCAAATAACAAAGCAGAAATGTGGCCAAATTAGATTTCCAGCGAGAGCTTGGTGAAGATGTTGCCTGCATGTCATCCACATGGTGCATCATGTGTCTCTGCCAGATCAACAACTGTGTTTGTCTTTGCTACAAATCAGTAATTACATCGTGAAGCTCTTAGGCAGGAGGGGGGAGGAGCCAAGAGGAGATAAAAAAAACAAAAAACGACCATAAAGCAACAATGAATCACATAAAACGTCTCCACTGTCTTCATTAAGGTGTGTGACAGGTGGAAAGTGGCGCAGGGTTAGAATTATGATGGAGCCAATCAACCACCCACACACACACACACACACACCATAAAGACATTTTCCAGCCTGGCTGCGATGACGCTGGTGAGCCGATGAGGATGACACTCGGGGGAATGTGGATAAATCAGGCCAATAAAAAAGGCCCCCGTCGGTCTGCCCCGTCCTCTTCAGTCCAATAAAGCCATCTGATCATCCTTTCAGAGACTCTGCCATCATGGAGCCCGCCCTCACCACCAACCCCGGGATTTACGAGCTCATCAAAGCCAGATTGGGGGATCTAACATCGCAACAAAGTGGGGCAGATTGCTGTTTTGTTTTTTTTTTTCTTCTTTTTTATACGAGGGGCCGGCTGGTTTGAAAAGCATGCTGGGTAAAAGAGCATTCCCAAATCAAACATGTGCCAGCGCAACAAGCTGGAAGGTGTCTGTCGATGTGATAAAGCCGAGCAGAACACAGACGGGGCTCCATTGACCACGTTCGATTGGCGGCCATTTTCCTCACATTAACGCTGGAAAGTAGGCCTCCAGGATACGACACAAATACGGGATGTGCTTTGAAACTGTTCAATGTTAAGATTCGAGATGAACACCATTAGACGACCAAATGTTGTCATCCTTGCTAGTCGCCACCAGAATCACTTGTTGGTAGAAGTCATTTCTGTATTTTTTTATTGGACGACAATGTTGGTTAAATGTTGAGTCTACACTGTTACGTCTGATTTATACTTCTTGGTTGAATCTAAACGGTAGCTCTGTATCTATGTATGTGTAGCCTGACGTGCACCTTCTCAAAAAATATTTAAACCATGGAAACGAGGCAACCACAAGCCCTGTGATTGGACCGCTGGGTAGCAGAGAATTTCCTGCACTTACAACATTTCTTCATCTTCTTAATTTCTTTTCTTACTGGTTTTACTATTTTTATCTTTTACTTATTACAGTCCTTTTATTTATGCTCTTATCTTAACTCCTCTTATGTTTTAACTTGATATTTTTTTTTATCTTACTTTGTCTATTTATGTTTAATATTTATGTATATGTATTGTTTTTTTTTATATTTGATTCACTTGTTTCTATTTCTTTTCCTGCTCTTACCTTCTTATTGCTGTTATCTTTTGATTTGCTTTTAGCTCTTTTAGTTTCTTACATCTTTTTAAATCTCTGTTCCTCTTGGTCTCAGCTCATGTTGTTGGGTTCTTGTGTTGCCTGATAGTTCTTATGATGGTTCTTGTGTTGCCTGGGTTCTTGTGATGGTTGGGTTATATATGTCTGTTGGGTATCGTGTACTTTGTGTTCTTTTCTGTTGAATTGTATTTAATTATTTTTAGTATTTTGCATTTGTTCTGTTCTTGCTGTTGTTTATGTTCTTCTGTGTTTGGTTTAGTTTGTTCTTGTTTTTGCTGTTTGTCAAAGCACTTTGTAAACCTGTGTTTTTAAAAGGTGCTATAGAAATAAAGTTATTATTATTATTATTGTTTCTGCAATCACCTCCGTTTTCAAAATCCTGACTCCTATATAATATGCTTGGTTTCAGTTGCCATGGTTTCCTGCACACTAACAAGCACAGAGGAAGTAAAACTGTCAGTAAAACAAGCACAGAAATCGCACGGCCAACCAGCGCTTGCAGGCAAAGTTTTGCAGAGCGACCCTGCTGCACCAACGCGCAAGAATGTAGCGCTCACAACGGCGTCGGCCACCATGGCGTTTACTCGATGTAGAAGTAAAAATGAAGGCTTAAGGCATGAAAAGTTCCTGCAAATAAAGCCTTTAAATTCAACTGCATGTCTGCATAATACCCTTTGTAACAGAACAGATATATGCATAAATATGACATTTAACGCATGATGTATTTTGATTTCACAGGAACCTTCAAGCTTGTGTTGAAAAAGGCCATTAATCCAACTGCAGGGCATGGCAATATAAAAGGTCCAACAACAACAAACCCACCCCCCCCACAGAAGACCCTTCACCTTGCTGTCACCTACACCCAAATTCCAACACGGAAAAGACAGATCGGTGGGTCTGTGCCATTGACACACTTGACTGCAATCCGCTGCTGAACGCCTGAGTTTCCACATCCTCTGGGGATATCGAGCCGGTTTTCCAGTGACATGCTCGATGCACATTGTGGGCGGAGGAGGGGGGGATGGGGGCGAATCAAAAGTGTGTGACACTATTTGGTGAGGCTGCAACGTGCTTTGACCACGCGCTGGGCCGAGGATCAGGCCAGCAGCCATTAGCATAAATCAATAAAGAGCTTCAATGAGCAGCACAGAGGCGGTGTCACCAAACAGCCTTCAGTTAAGCTCCCAGTGTAATGTCATTTTAACATCAAGCTCTGCAGTAATGTACAGGACACTGATGTGAAACCAATGTGTTCTAACACTGCAGTCTAATTAGAGGGGACAGGATTGGAGATATAATTGAATGCCTCTGAATGGCCCATCCATCAATTAGATTGTGACCGCACGGCATAGATCGGAGGAATTTTGCCACCGGTCAGCAGGATGTGCTTAAAGTAACACACATCATTTAAACATACTGAAAGCTCGACTCATGAAGGGACGATTTGGGTTAGCCCTGGCAGGCTTTCTTAATGTGGCCAGGATTATATTAAAAGAACTGAAAAGACTCAAACACACCTCGCTACAAAGACTGGATTATATTTATGAATGCTACAGCTTCCTCTGAACTGATGTGAGCCAAGCTGAAAGACGGACTCCAAACGTTGTGTTCCTTTATGCACATAGAAAATAAATAAGTATATCTTTGGGAGCCGTAGTGTTGTGAGTCTTTGAGACGAGCTGAAAGACTCTTTGTTAAAATATTCTGAAGTGTGAGGCAGCTTCAGGCTGATCAGTCTCACTCAGCATACTACACATCCTTTACCATTATTACTAAAATTGTTGTTTTAAAGCTATCTTCTTCATTGTTGTTGTTGTTGTTGTTGCTCTGTTTGTCTTTATCCATGTCTTTCTTTCTTGTTGCAGCTCCCTCTATCTCACTTTCCATGCCCGACACAGTTTCCATACTTGGGCTTGAAACAGTGACCCTCCAAGATCCCAACCCAAGCCTTTATAGACCGTGGCGATTCTAGAGTCTGTTGGGGCCCCGAGGCAAAAACGTACCGAGGGCCCGTCCAACCAACACTGTGCTGTTTTCACTTCCAGACAGAAAATTCCTCTTAATTTTCATGCATGATACGCTTAGCAGGGCAACTAGAGGGAGTTCTCCTACAGTCATTTCAAAATTTGCACAGTTTGAAGTATTGCTGTGGTTCAAAGTTTGTCAGACCTTGGGGGGGGGGGGGGCCTTGCCTGTTGAAAAGCAGCACCTCTGTTTACAGAATGCGCTATACTGCATTGCTTTAACAGTAAAGCCTCTTCTCTTCTAAAAAAAAAAAAATAGCATGCATATTTCTTTGAAGTCTAAAAAAAAACCATGTTGAATGCGATTTGTTGCATTTGCAAAAGCTGAAACCAGTTTCACGGTCAGCATCCTAAACCCTTTGGCCACTAGTCGTAGACCCTGTTTGTTTGTTTATTATTTTAATGTGTTTGTATGTTTGGGTTGGAAGCTAAATGAAAGTGGCTGAATCACTGTGAGCCACACATCGGTTGCCATGGCGATAACCAAAGTTTACACCCTATCAGAGTTATACTTTTAACTTGCCCAAACTTTTATGCTCTGACATATTTAAAGGCTCCAGCTTCAAGAAAGAACAGGAAGTCCAAAGTGAGTGTGGAGCCCTTGTAGGTTTGTTATGAAATATGGCTTCTAACTGGAAATGATTACATGACTAAGGGCAGTGTAAGTGGCAGTATAATACACGCTGCATACAAAATAGGACGTTTGCAAATTAGGCTTCATTATTCACGGTACAAAAGAACTCACTAAATGCTTTCCACTGAAACAAAGACTCAGTGGTGACGCAACATGATTAGAAAAAAGTCGTCTTTTCACAGAGAAAGTAAGAAGCTCATTTTCTCTCTCCCTGCCAAAACCTAGCTGTATTGTTGTGACAAAAAAAAACTTAAACCGTCCTGCTTTGATCTGCAGGTTCATTCTCACACACTGAAGGTTTTGCAGAAGTGATTGCTTTTGATGATAACTGAAACACTTTGCAGGTTCAGGGGGGGGATCAATCAAAGGATTAGGGATCATGTTTCTGCTGAGAGACGGATCAGTTCTGGACAGTTGAGCAGAGGAGAGGCAGAGCTAACAAGGCGAGAAGAAGCCTGTTATTCACAAGAGGGCTGCCCATAGATGAAACTACCTTTTCATGTCCGAAAAAACTTCAGATTTCATCTATTCCTGCACAATTAACTGCCTCAAAAACACGAGTTATCCAATACAAAATACGTCTCTATCCCTTTTCTGGTCTTTTTCATTCAGCTTGATTCCCCCCGTGGCCGCGTTGTGAAAGCCGCCTACCCCAGGATATAAAGACTCTCCTCGTCTGACAAACCCAGCGCCGCACAGAGACTATGTAAAGCTTTGGAAAGCAATTAAGGCGGCAGCTCAGAATACACGAGGGGGGGAGTCTCCCCTTCTCGTCATCATGGCTGCTCTGACAAGCGGAGAGAGTTAATGTGATGTGGATAGCTGAGCTTGAACTTATGAAATATTCATTTTTACCACAGAGAGAAGGTGTGTGGGGTGGGGGAGGCTTATGTTTAATTTAAAACATCTGTATTTATGTTTGATAGGGAGCCTTTTTCTTACAGTCGATGTTTCATAAAGTGGTAATAATTTGATTGCTTTGTAGAAGGAGGAAGATTGAACACAGGAGGATGTAGAGCCATCACTGATAATGCACACAGGGCTGAGTGCGATACATTTCAGGACGGGAAGAGGAAGGTCGGATTATGTAGGAGCACATAAGAGAAATGGTGATGGGAGGGGAAGCACACAAAGGAGGGGGCTGAACAGCCGGGTCTTGTGGGAAAAACAAGAAACCGGGTTTGTGGGGGGGAAAAGTCCAAAAGGAGCAACGACCTCCTCCAACAAAGCTGCATGAAGAAAGAGAGATTTTAGGTGAATAAAAAAAAGGACCTTCAGGCTGTCAGCGTTTTCTCTTAAATCAGCACATACCTGGAACACTTTATCCTCAGAGCGAGGGAACAGCGAGTCTCTGTATCACACTTACAGTCATCATTTGGATACAAAGTGGTCATGTTTTTGTTTGAGTGTATATTAGATCTTGTGCTCATGTACAATGCATACTCTTTTTTGTTTGTGACATTTCATTTGTGTGTTTTAAAATCCTGCTGCTGGTTTATAAAGCGCTTAATGGTTTAGGGCCAAAATACATTAGTGACCTCCTGATTAATTAAGAACCATCCAGACCGCTCAGGTTGTCTGGGACAGGTCTGCTCTCTGTCCCCAGAGTCAGAACCAAACACTGAGGAGCAGCGTTCAGTTTCTATGCTCCCTATATCTGGAACAAACTCCCAGAAAACTGCAGGTCTGCTGAAACTCTCAGCTCTTTTAAATCCAGGTTGAAGACACACCTGTTTACAGCTGCCTTTCATTAAACAGCTTTAATACGATTTTAAACTCTAACTCTGCACTGTAACTTTTAACTCTTTTTATAGTTTTACTTCAATTCATTTGAATTATTTTTATTTGAACATATTTTCAGATTTAATAATTTCAGTTTTTAAATGTTCTATTTTAATGTTTCTTTTCTTTCCTCTGTCATGATGCTTTTTGATGTCTTGCCTTGTTGTTGAAATGTGCTATAGAAATAAACTTGCCTTGCC
Organism: Labrus bergylta; assembly: GCF_963930695.1. Lineage (NCBI taxonomy): Eukaryota > Metazoa > Chordata > Actinopteri > Labriformes > Labridae > Labrus > Labrus bergylta. The sequence goes on along the minus strand of NC_089215.1, from coordinate 3,054,890 downwards.
TTTCATGTTTCTTTCAATGTTTCCTTTATGGTTAAACTGTTACCATTAACCGTCTGCAGATTTAAACGCACTGTATGGCTCAATATGGCACATTTAAGGGTAAGAATGTGTGACATTTTACACATAAATAAAGCAAGTTTATCCTCGGTAAGTGTCTCTTTGAGTGTCCGGCTTTCTGAGTTGTTGTTGCCTTCTTGTGATTTCCGATCGGGAACTAATTTGATTATTTCCGCTGAACTTGAAAGCAGGGAGATAAAAGCTGCAAGAAAAACACAATCTGAAGGCAGAGGAACTACAAGGGACCACTCGACCTGCCTTTAGGAAGTGGGCCGATCACAGACTGTGTTTATTTTTTGTGTGATGGTGCACATTGGGTATTATTATAAATCCAGGAGGCAAACAGACGCACTGGGAGTGTGTCTGAGCCTCTGACAGCCCTGGCACTGCGCCCCCCCCCCCCCCCGACTGGCAGAAGTTGGCGTGGTGTGCCAGGTGCTGATAAGGGGATTTCTTGGCGCAGCAGATCAGACTCTAGGCTGGGATGTTTGTATAAGGAGTAACAGACTGATAGATACAGGAGTCAGTTTTTGCTGTCGCACCATTATTTGATTGTGCGTGTCAGTGAGTGGAGCACATACTGCACGCACGGCCTTTACATTGACCGAGGGTAAGATTAAATACTGCTGCTCCGACACCTCTGCCGCGCTGACATGTTTGTCTTGGTGCGATTCCTCCGGGCTTTCCCTTCGTTATCAAAAGCCTGCTTATCCTGCGTGATACAAGATAAGATTCTCCTGAGGGAGAGGAGGAGGAGGAGCAGTCGTCTGGTGTGTCTGTGGAAACGGCCAACGAAGGAGGTCACACAGATCAATAGAGAGGTCAACCAATCAATCCACAACAGAAGTTCATTTGGCCGGAGAACCGTTTCATGTCTGAGAGCGAGGGGGATGCTCCCTGAGAAAGGTAGACACAAAAACCAACATGGCGTGCAGGAATGCAACCACATGACTGTCATTAGAGGTGTTCCACTGTGGATACCTGTATCAGAAATGTTTCAGATACGGCCTCGAATACTGTAGGGGCGAGTAAGCCTCAAATCTGACACCATGATTTATAAACACCTCGTTAAAGCTGCTTGTGCCTTCTCTTAAAACAGAAGACTTCCCAGCTGCCAAATGGTTTCAGATCATAAAATGCAAAAAAAAAAAGCTCTACCTGTGTTTTTTGTCAGGATTCCTTTAGGGTTTTGAGTCAAGGGGTACTCAGTATCAGAAAATACTCAAGTCTGCATTTGGTTGAGGGGGGGGGGGAATCATATCCAAACACTTATAATACTCATCTAACGACAAGATGGGAAAACTGTCTTAAGTGTCAATCATAACGGCTCCCAGGTGTACGGTGCCGCGGCGTTAGTAATGGGATGATGTATGCAGAGTGTGCACAATCTCCTGCCTGTCGCTCACAGATAACACCGTAAGCATCCGGGGCGATTTGCATAGAGCAATCTTTAGTTTGACAGCCAGACAGAGCAGAACACCACATGTACAAACATATCTCTCTCAATCTATCAAAAGTCACACAATGCTCGCTGTGTGTACAGATCTGACATGTGTCAGCGTGTGCACCATAATCATACAAAGACGCAGACGTTTCTGCCTGAGAGTGTCAACAAAATGACCCAATGACTGCCAAAGCAGCTACTGAGAGCGTAGAGAGGGATCAATATTCACAGCTAATCATAAAAATCAGGAAGGAAATGGAAACATGCTGTGTTGAAGTGCTGGCTTCTCTGACAACAATGCAGCAGCCAGTATGTCCTCCTTCTAACTTTAGATTCTGCTCCTGAATGCTCTGGATTTGTTTGGTCCAGAGAGGGTAAGCGGTTTTAATCGTCCCCCACATGGCCGTTTTGGACGCCCCTCGGTTTGCCAGATATGAGAGCAGTTATCAGGTCAACAGGTGTTGCAGCGATGGAAGCGGGTCAAGAGAAGTGGTTCAGATAGAAGTGATTGTACCCGACCTAAAAAGCCTCTGCATGTTTCTAATAAGCTCCACGAGCAGAAACGTGCTCAAACTAGGATCAATATTGGAGATGCTTTTGAAAAATGGAGAGAGGTTAGAACACAGAAAGGTTTACAGACCCATGCAGAGCTGGATAAACACTGAAGCTTCAGAGTCCACCACATGGTGACCTGTGTGAGCATCGAGAGGAGGGGGGGGGGGACAGCGCTCTACAATGTTTAGAATTTGGACTGCAGTACCCATTTTAAAACACCCTAGGTGTCAGAGTTACATATTGCTCCTTTAAGTGGTGCAGTATCACTCTGAGAAGATTTTAATTTCAGTCTCACATATTTCAGGCAGTACAAACAATACAGGTATATATTGCAAAGAGCAGCAGCAATAATAACCAGAAAATAATAAAGTCAATAACCAGGAACAACCAGAAGAGTCTAAAAGGTTCAGAGTCTCGACACCCACACACCAAACACTCAATATAATCCAACTGAAACATCACGTTCCTGAGCAGATTTGCACATTCTGCAGGAAAGATTTCACTCTCTCCACATCTTCTGTGTACAGGTCTAGTTATGGAAATATTTGCACTATGCATACTGTGTATACTAGCAACACTTAATAAGTACTATAAGATCAGCTGTTGGCCTGTTTTTAAGCCAACTCTACAACTTTATGCAACTGTAAAAGCCACCTACTTGTCACTAAGGCTTGGAATTCTAAGGCTGCTATGTAGCCTAGCTTCTTTTGATTTCATGTGAGAAATAAAAGAGACTTTCACCTTGAGAGATGTAAGAGACTGTAGCAGATAAAACAAGATTAGATTAGTTTAAAAAATACCTCAGAGATCGTGTAACGGGTATGAACATTTGAGTCTCTGAGGTTATTGACATGCAGAACAAGGCTGCTGAATTTCAATGAGAAGAGGAGAACAGGACTCCTCGTGATCGACCGAGGCCCTTTGTCAAAGAATAGCTTTTGATTACTGGCACTTAAGAGGTATTCACAACGACAAATGTTCACAAATGGGAACTCTTTGAGGATCATAACATACTGAAAAAGGATTTTCAGTTTTAGTTTGGTAAACTCGTTCAAATTCTTTGGCAAAATTAGGAGGAAAAAATACGTGATTCAGAAAAGAAAGAAATGTAATCAGAGGCAGGAGGGCGGTTTCTCAAAATCTCTCCAACGAACATCTGGCAGGGAAATGATCACAAGTAGCAAATCTTACATGGATTCAGTGAAAATTATGCATCAATAATTTTCATTTTAAGATTCAGATGACTTTATTTATCCCAGAAGAGCAATTCAGTTTCACAGCCTCCCATGTCTTTTTTTTTTTTTTAAATAAATCAAGACAATATAAAGGAAACAAACACAGCAGCATTAGGACAATCAAAACCACATGCTGGCAACAACAGATCAGCAGACAGACAGGGCGCACTAATGAGAAATCTGAGCTCACACTGAGCCATGATGTGGTCTGACTCACCTTCTGGAGAAAGAGGACGATCCTCTGGACCATCTCTACCCGCTGCTCCTCCAGGCTGAAGAGGGTACGCGGTGTGCGGATGAAGACTTTGGTTTTTCCGTAGGCCGCGTCATGGTCGAAACCACAGCCCTGCAGGAGCCTCTTCACGGCATCTTTGTCTGATTTAAGGTCGTGGTTTGGCCACGTGAACTCTGAGATCATCTTGTACCTGAATCAGGGAACAAAGAAGACACATCAGGAAATACATCAGAGCACAGCTAAACAAATGCATTGCTTTAAAATACCTGAAACAACTGCATGAAGAAGCTTCAAGTAGGAACAGAGTTAACAAGAATATCAAACATGTATTTCTGAACAGCTGCAGGATGTTCGTCTCTCACAAAACTTAGGATACATACATCTGAACCCAACTATATTATTTTGATTAACGACAAAAGCCTGACTTAAATTAGCCCAAACCAAATGTTGCATGAAATTCTCCAAGAATGCATTTACTCTTTGATGCTTCAACTTTCCAGCAGGAAATCAGCAACTTTCTGCAAACTCTCTTCACGTGTTGTTAACTACTACTACTACGTGGTTGAAAAAGTAAGCTAATGTGGAAGTGCAAAACCCTGCAGTTCATCAAGTGTCCACTTAAGGCGAACTGCAGAAGCCCCGGAAGTCAAAAACTTCTGCCATTGTCAATCACAAAAAAACAAACAATTTGCTAGTTAACATTGAGGTTGTCTTGAGGACTGTTTTATCTCCAGCTAAGCCCCGCCCATCAAAATATGCCACATTGTTTACTAACATTAAAAACGTTTATAGCTCTTTATGAGGTTAATTCACAATGAACAACACAGACATTTTCAGTGAGTAATGAATCACAGTGAATATTTTACTCCCACTTCTTAAGAAAACAAATCTGTCTTTTATGTTTCTGTGTGCTCTGTGCTGTGTTATTGCTCTTTTTAATTGTAAATCTGTTTTTCTATTGTGTTTTATATTACTCTGTAAACCCCTTTGAATTGCCTTGCCTGTTTTAATTAAAAATCCAGACTTTGTAAGTGAATAATTAATGTCTCCTCTGTGCTCGTTTAATTTGGCTTTCGTTCATTTCCTCACACATCTTAACGTCACTTTAGGAAGAGAAAAAGTCTCTCCAGGTAAGTTTTTATGGTCGTCTCTCTTTATATGAGCCAGCATGAGCAAGGGCGTGTCCAGATGGGTGGCCAAGGATGGCATGGGTCCCCCTGGAAATCTGATTGGCCACCCCAAAAGACAGCTGTGCGAAAAAGTCATGCAATGATCTAAAACTTTGCCAATTAATGAATTTTTGCAAGTTAGACTGTGCAGGAGTTTTTCAGTACTCTAAATTCTGTAACATAACTTTTCTTTTTGTGTCATTAAAACATGAACCTAATGTATCCATTATCTTGTGTTATAAAGTAGATATGATATAGATAATTGATATATATTTGTGTGCACATCACACTTTCATAAGTCAGTTCCCCAGTTGGGCCTCCTCAGTCAAAAAAAGTCTGGACACCCTCCTGAACATGAGACTTCGCAGCATGAAATCAAAAACCAACGCATTATTTCATTTTTGTGCAGTGCTCCTGGAGCCCAATGCAGGGGGGGATAGGGGTCAAAATATTCTCTGAAGGGTCATTTCAGTGCGATAAATCGGCTGAGTTATTACACCTTTAAAGCAAAAGCTGTAAATTCAAGGAACATTTCTAAATAATACAGATTATTCAGCTTTTTTGGAGTCAGCGCTGTGTCTTCCAGGATTTAAACAATCTGTATCCCCCGTGTCATTTCACCGCCGACCCACTGGCAAGGCAGTGATGTAATACCAAGACTAAAAAACATCAGAGAGAGAGAGTGAGAGAGAGAGAATGAGAGAGAGAGAGATTGGAGTGACACTGGAGTCGGATTTCTTTTTAGCATGTTATGCAAAAGACTCATTATCTAATCCTCCTTCCAACATGACAGATCATACGAGGGCAGTGTGCAAATGTGACAGCTGGGGAATAAGGACAAGGCTGCAACAAGTGGGTGTTTACTATCTGTTTATGTGAGTGTGTCATTGACCATTAGGGCGGGACAAATCCTAACACAGTGTGATGCTCTTTGGATCGAATCATAGGCAGATAGATGTCGACTTAGAGGCTTGTAACGGAGATTATCATAAAAGAAATCAAATCTAAACCAGCTTGTAATGCTTAAGATCTTATCTGTTATACAATGTGTGCAAGGGCAATATGTGAGCAAAGGATTCTGGGTCTTATCTGACGAGAGGGAGGCTATTCGCTTGACTCTAATGTTGTTGTATCGCCCCTATTCGTCCCGTCACAGGGAAACAAGAAGTGACATTTCAGACTCCGAGGATCAACATCTGTCCACTGATAGTTTCCAAAGTGTCGCCCTGATGTGACAGAAAACAGCCCGGACTCTTTTTTTCCTCAAGAGGAGAAAAACTTGCGCCAAATATTTTTAGCTTCGCTTAGCATGCATACTTGAAATGGGGAGGATGTTATCAAGTCTTGCTGTATTTAAAAGTATTGTAATGATTTATGATGATTTCTCTTTCCTTTGCAGATAATCCACTGTATCGCTGGATTAGTGCACTAATCCAGTTGGCTGTGATCATGTCTGTGTGTGGCAGTGAGATTCATCAAGCTTCATAAACACCTCGGTCTGCAGGATTTATTTCTGCACCTCGCATTTAGCCAATTTTTGGCTTGAGATATTGGATTTTTGTCATGTAAAAAAAAAAAGTCATTTTATTTGTTTGTTTTTTTCATTTTTAATTTTAGGTTTTTCTGCTTTTTTTGGTGACATATAATTTATTTTATTTCTTAAGATTTAAAATGCTCTCCAATGTTTTGAATTTTGAACCGCAGTACCCATTTTAAACACTAGGTGTCAGAGTTACATACCACTCCTTTAAGCCAGAAAATAATCTGCTGATTCAGTTTTTTATGATACAATAAACAAAAAACTGGAATGTAATGGGACACATTCAGACATAGGGTGCTTGGATTAGTATTGATGTTGTTGTTACCTCTGTAGAAAACGAGGATACGTCTGTCTGTAGGCGAAGCCGGCTCGTCGCACTCTGACGTTCTCCAGCAGCCCGAGGTACTCCACCTGATGTTTGCAGCGCTCCTGCTCGAACAGCAGCGGAGACTTCACATCGTTGGGTTTGATGCAGCGAACATAGTACGGTTCCTAGAGGGAGCAACAGCACGTCAACGATTACAGAAGAAGCAATTTGTCTCTGTAAACCAGCTGTGAGTTCATTAAATACTTTTAATTTCAAACACATGGAAACCTCCTGACATTTATTTTGTAGAGCAGAAAGTAATTTAATGAACTTGTTAGATTTTCAGCTTTCATCCAAAAAGTAAAAACCTTAAAGAACATATTTGACAGTGTTTTTTTCATGGGGAGTTGTGAAGACAGATTAAACAGGCATGCCTGCGGTTGCCATGGTGATTTCGGATGCTGTCTGTCAGTTTTTGTAGGCACAATCAGGAAAAAAAAAGTCCCTGAGTCTTGGAATGGAGTCATGGCTTTGCTCTCACTGTACGAGTGTGTGCAGTCTTACAAACAAAATACCAAACATTTCATGATCATTCAAAAAACACATGTTAATCGGCATTCAATCGTCCAGTGTATGCTCGGTTAACATGGCTCATAACTAGACTAAATATTTCTGTGTGTGTTTTATTTGACAGATTACTACAACCAGATTTCACAAAGCAGATTTTCTAAACCATAAAAGAGACTAATTTCTCTGCTTCTTGCGTTAGTTTTAGAAGCATGTGTGGGGGATGGGTGCATACAGTAGTTGTCCTTTTAGCTGGATGAAATAGAACAAAAGTAGAAAAAGCAGCAGAAGTTTGGAGAGGGAGCTCAGTTTGAGGGCACAAACCGCTTTAAAGTGATGTGGAGTGTTGAGCGAACTCTCTGGGTGGTCTTTGAAACTGCTATTTCAGGATTTTAGAGGTGGATAAGTTGTGTTTTTTTCCTGCACTACAGCCCTGCATTTAAAGTTATGTGGCTTCACCTTGCTGGCCAGGTTCTCCACCAACAAGATCATGGAGTTTTTGAAGAGCGTTGCAGCCGTCAGCGGCCTCTTTGTGACTTCGGTGATGCGCAGCTTGCCCTCGGGCCACATCGCCTTCAGCACCGGGTTAGAACTAGACAGAGAAAGAAAAAAACATTTGTTGAAGTCAGAGACGTTCATGGATCACCTTGCAGAATCTTTATCTTAATGTAGATCAAATCAATAAAACGGTGTTGCCTTTTAAACTATTAGCACCCATGCTACAGCATTATGGCTGCCCTCCAGATAATAATCCGTTTGACCCATATAAAGACTTTTATAAAAGAGCTTATTAGACAGGTCAGGAATTACTAGACCACACATTAATATTCAGCAGAGAGAAAACACCAGAGGATTGAAGAAGAAGAAGAGGAGGAGGAGGATAAGAGGGAGCTGAAAGGGGGATTAGTTGTACGAGCTCTGTGCTGTTTTTTTTTTTCTCAGGGAGGGGGTGTCGTGTAATTACAGAGCAGCAGGTGGGGTGATTGAAACTGTGTGTGTGTGTATTGCTGCTACCTGTTATACAGCAGCCTTTTAAAATCCTGGAACAGAGTGTCTTTGTTCTTATCAATGAAACCGACCACTGAGTACCTGCAAAGAGAGAGGAGAAGGTTCATGAATTTATGCGCACACACACACACACACACACACACACAACTATAAATAATCCTGAAACACACAGTTTACACTTCTTGGACACTTTATCGAGAGCATCCTTCTAACACAGGAAAATGGAAACGCCACACACAGGTCAGACCGCTACCAGCAATGTGGAGAAAAGAAGTGTTGGTAACTTAGATTATAACTTCATGTTGGAAAGAGAATCTGATTCAGGGTTTCAAATGTCAATATGCTAGCTTTAAATATTAGACAGGACAGTGGATGGAGTAGAACATTTGGGAGAGAGAGCGGGCGGGAAAATGACATAAGCTGTAGTGCTAATTGAACCCAGTGAGTCCACTTCCAGGGCTACATCCTCCTTAAAGCCCCATGTCCACCTAGCGGTTTTTTTTTTTTCAGGGCAAAAAGCCACCTCAGCGTCCACCTGAAGACTCCGACTAGGAGCTTTAAAATAATTTCTCATCTCAAATCTGCAAGGAGCGATGAGCTCAGAGCCAGGATGTCAAACACAAACCATTACAAACATGTGTTGTCTGACTGACGTCGATATTTTTGGCCTCCGTTTATTTAAGAAATCTGGTGTGCAACAACTACTTACAAGTTATAAATCAGAGAGAAGCTTCTTCCTAATCTCCCTTGAGCTGTTACCCTTCTGTGTCTGATAAGATTAAAGCATTAATGAGCATGTGTACCTGATAAAGTGGATGCATAAATTTCAGTCTCAGTTAAGTCTAAATATGAGCTAACCCTCAAAGCAACATGCTAATATCCGCTTGAAGTTAATTACCGCTGTTAGTGATGATCCTGCTGTTTTACCCCCTGCTGTGAGACGACGTAGGAGCCGCTCTAAAGTGGCTCAGGGATCAATCGGTCCTGCCAGCCGGCCCTGCTCCTCCGCCTGAGTCCTCCCCCGGCACACACACTTATGGGCTCAACATGTTTTCCTGAGAGCTCTTTTTTTTGGGGGACTTAGCGTTTGTGATTTATTCATTTGAACGATGTCCAAGTACTCCAGGGAGTGGGGAAGTGGTGCTGTCAGTACTGTGGATGTCCTTCAATGAAGACATTGTTGAATTAACGGAGTGTGTGCAGCAGAGTTAATCTGAGTGTTTAAGTGTGTGCGTCCTTTTATTATGAATATGAAGGATCCACTGTAGTTCTGTAAAAGACTCCAAAGAGGGTGTGTTTTAATGTCATTGACCTCTTCTACAGACCACTATGTGGGACGCACATGTCCTCCTATCATGATCAAACATGCGCCTTAAATTAAACTCCTTCAATGTGGGACCATGTTGGAAATGTAACTGCATAAAACACTCTTTGATCCACGTTTTCCTCATTCACATTATTCAGCTGTGATCCTCATGTCTGTGTTGAGTTATTTCAAGTCATGACTTCTTTTAGAGGATTAACATGAAGTCGTCAAACTGAGCCCCCCCTTTGGGGTCATACGAGATGACTGGCATTCAGGCGGTGTCAGCCATCTTTTCTTTTTTTTTTTTTTAAAACCAAAGTTGGCAAGATGTTAATAAATGCAGCAGTCAGAGTGTTACCTCATCCGGCATGATGATAACATTTTGACTCACATTTCACTCAGGTTTACTGCCTGGTATTCATAAGACTTATATTGGTTTTATATCTTTTGAATATGGATTTAAAAAAAAGGGAAACAATGACAGAAATTGTGGAAATCCAACCTTATATGGGGACAATTTAATAGTACTTTGCAAACTGTTTCAGAGATCGTAGTGGTGGTGTGCAGACACTATGCCTGCATTAGTCACAGGATTTAAACATCATTCCCCCCCTCCTATTGGCTCAAGCTGAATTCTCCGGATAATATCCTGCTGCTTTCTCACATTAGCCCACTCGGACAAAAAAAAAAAATACTAGGGGTCTGGCAGGAGAAACTCCAGGTGAAGTCGGAGCAAAAAGATTCGGCTGTTTGCGTTCACATATACAACTCCTCAGGGAAATATCAGGAGATTTTCAGGAGATTTGTGCAAGTGTGAAAGCCTTATTTGTAATATTCTGGGTGTTTCGCTGCTCTACACAGATAATATAGTCTTTAGTAATCTTGTCCTTTTTTTCCCCTGCACTCCTGTCAAGATTTGGTTTCATATGAACCATATATCCACCTTTCTTGGACAATAGAAAAGTCAAACATCACGATAAAGTAAAATGCATGAAATCCAAACCTTCAGAATAAAGCAAAAAATGATTTATTGGAAAAAGTATCTTATTTTGATGACTCTGCTGATGAGGTATCATGATAATAACATAAAGCTGGGTATCTGATTCCTAACCTTAACTGTTTGAAGTAAGGAATCATGGTTATTCACACAAAGTAAGTGGCTGGTGGCAAACATTTGAAATGAATAAGTGTTACTCGTCTTTCCTCAAGTGGCCAAAAGTAAAAAAAAAAAAAAAAAAGAAAAAAGAAAAACAGTAGTTTGAGGTTGCAGCTCTGAGGCATGAATATGTAAAAATGTGTGGTAGAGCCACAGTTAAAAGCTTCAACTGAATAAATAAAACGTTAAGATACTTACACCACGTCGCCTGCGTAGTGCCTGATGCGAAAGTCTCTGTCAAACTCCAGGCTCTTGTCAGTGGGTGAGAGCTGCAGAAACAGACGGAGCGGAGAGTGAGCGATAGTAAAGCCTTTAGTCAGAGAGAGAGAAACACACACATGCTGTCAACATTTATCTGAAACACGTCTCCACTCCTGAGTCCTGATGAGGAAAACTGAAAGTCAAATCCCAGCCCTTCAGGATAATATTCATCTTTTTATATATTGCATAACAAACTGCATCAGACAGAAACTTTAAACCCATTTTCAACCCTCTCCTCGTGTTGTCTGTCCGCCCTTTAATATGAATGAATGATGTCGACACATGACACTGACCGATGTGTTGTCAGATTAAATATGAGGGACCATCAAGAAAACAACACGTGGTTGTTTGGGCAGCTGTCCGACCTGTGAGATAAACACTTTATTGTAACCACATGTAATAAAGTCAAGAATCCCCATGTGCCCTCTGAATAAAGACCATCACACTGCTGCAGAATGGGAACATTTTTCTTTCACTTTTGTATCTATTTTATCTTTTAAACATGGTTTAAAACACAAACGTTTGATGCAAAGACCCCAAAAAATGTGTATTTAATATTAAATATCTGTCCATGCAGGGTTTTCTTTCAGATGGATTTCAGGTCGGGCCGATCACATTTCTTTATCTAAATGGGGGCACGTTTAAGTGCAGTGGAGGCATTTTGGTAAACAAGGAAGATGTGGGGCGCCGTACAGCCTCGCAGTTGTGTTGTCACCCCGTGCACAGTTACTACCTTGTCGCAAAGACATGATCGTTGATGTCAATTTGTGACTTTTGTGAATGCGAGTATGGCTGGTTGTCTGTCTCTATATGTCAGCCCTGTGATTGACAGGCCACCAATCCAGATGTAACCCCGCCTCTCGCCCAACAACAGCTGTGATCTGCTCCAGCCCCCCTTGTGTCCCCCCGTATAGATAATGGATGGATGGAAGTTGAACAGGTTACCAGGTTAAGTCTCAAGTTGTGAGTTTTGTGGTTGCTGAAGTCCGATTTAAGTCCAACTCCCTTCTCCACAACTTTAGAAATTTCATGGAGTACTTTCATTGGACGAGGTCGAGTAAAGAGTTAGTGACAAACTCTGATGAGATGTGACAAATTGAAAAAGCTGCAACGGAGGACGAGGGAGAAAACTCCACTAATGAATGACTGAATCGAGCCTGGCTTCAGTTTTATAACCAGCTTGTTTTTGTACCAGTGAAGTCGTGACTGTTCCACATCTGGAAAGTTTGGGTATATTGTTTCTCTTGTAAATTTATGTTAAATTGATTTGTTTCCAGGCAGCCCTTTTTATAAACATGTATACAGGCTGAACAAATGTTAAGACTGACTTGCAAAACTGCAATAGTAGAAGCAGTGATGTGGAAGACACTGTCAGGGAGGATAAAGTCTAAAAGAGAGGAGGAGGAGGAGGAGGAGGAGTGTAAGATGATGTGATGAATACAATTCAGAAACGGTGAGACAGGGACTGAGGATGAGGACGAGGAAGAGGAGGAGGAGAGGTGATGTAGCGTGACGGGAGAAGACAAGAGTGTGTGATAGTGTGAGCCTGTGCTGTATGTAGGCCAGTTAGCAGGAGAGGAACGAGCGAGGAAGCATGAATGAATAAAGCAGAGAACGCCGCCACGTCTTCTGATCATCACTCCCGTTTCATCCTCGTCTGCAAAGCTGCCTGTGACAAGTTTGTGATGCATCACGCAGGGTGGGGTAAAGTTATATGTGTGTGTGATTCTCTACATGAATTATGATGACATCAGAGCTTTGAGGGAGACAGAAGTAGAGAGAGAGAGAGAGAGAGAGAGAGAGAGAGAGAGATATCTTGAACTCTCTCAACAATCCCAAAGAGAGGGAAGTGATTAGCATGTGCAGCAAGAAGCACGATTAAAGCCACTGATAACAAGCTCCAAACTCCACAGAGAGGGACGCACAAAAGATACAACAGACAACAAAAGCAGGTGGACAGCCCGGTAAACTTTGGTCTGGCCCCTTAAAGTATCTCTTCTATTTTTTTAAATTATATTTTTGGGCCATTTTTGCCTTTATTGGATTAGACAGCTGAAGAGAGACAGGAAATGTTAGGAGTAGAGAGAGAGGGGGATGACATGCTGCAAAGGGCAGAGGTCAGATTTGAACCCACGTCTTTAAAATAGTAAGGCTTTGTAGATCAGAATCAAAAGGCTCGCAAATCAAACCTGTAACATGTTTCATTTTTCTGCAAAAGCTCAGGTTATTGAATGGTTAAACAACAGTCTGCTGATTCTTCGCTTGAAGTCACAGGCCGCAAATAGCCTAGTGCAGGGGTGTGCACCTTCAACACCCCTGCACTAGGATTTCCTGCGCCCCATAACCTCTTCATTTATAAAGGAAATCTTTAAGGGATAGCACAACATTTTTTTAAGCATAAAACCTGGATACTGAGACAGACAGCTGATCAAGTGTAATTCAAAAGTTGCCAAAACAGGAAACTGTTAAATAAAGGTCATAATGTGTTACAAAACATCATCATTTCAAAGTTCTGTAGTGCTGCAGTGATGCAATGTCCTGCAAATCTTTTTTTCTCCAGATGTAAGAAAGAGCAAACATTACATAATGAACTAGCTTCCACATCCTCGTGGTCATGAAGTGGACTCGGAGTTGTGTCAAAGCTGGACGTTAAAGTGGAAAAATAGAAGAAAAACAAGAGATAAAAAACACAGCCAATAAATATAAAGTTTTGAAGCCGCACAGACTTCTACCTCGCTGCTATTTCTGTCAGCCGAGCCGATACACTCTGTTCCATCGCTTTGAGTCTTTGTGAAAATGTTGAATGAGTCATCATGGGGGCTCAGTGCTCTCACACACGCACGCACGCACGCACACACACACAATGAAGGAACGGTCCCGTATGAGAGGGAAAATATTCCAAACACAATGAAAACCTCTCTTGGAAAAACAGACAGATTGCTGAATGAATCACTCGGCCTGGTTTCAGGTCCAAACAATCAAAACCTCTCAGGGCTTCGCCGTAAATCTCTCCAACAAACTCCTCGGTGAAATCACAATCAAACTATTTACTTTCAGAAATCTACTCCAGCATTGAAGAGCGGCCAGAAAAGTTTTGCCCACAGTCACTTGCTTGAAAAAAAACAAAGAAAATAAATATTATTGAGCAGGCTTTTTTTTAGAGGAGGTCAGTAGATGGAGATGAACCCAGGTCACCAGAATTGAGGACTATGTCTACTAGTTGATTTAATAAACCGGAAAGGAAGAAGTAACTGAAGATAGTGTTACGGCAACACTGTCCTGGATAGGTTGTATTGCATGGCTGTCGAGAGAGAGGGGGCGGGACTTCCTGCCAGGTCATACGGCCAATGACTGGGGAGCTTTGCTGGCAAAAAAACCTGACAAAATTAGCTTAATTTTTTAATGAAACAAAAAAAAGAAAAGAAGAAGCAGCGAACACCTGTAGTGCAGGGCTATTGGAGCGTGCCAAATTAATAAGTTTATAAGAAATAAACAAATAGCCAATATAACCTATAGCCAACCATTGCCTAAGGTGGGTCCCTCAGAACTGTTAAGTACCTAGAGTTTTGTATTTTGCCATCACTTTCTTGTTTCTTGGAGCTTTCAGTGACCGTATTTGGACAAGAGGGTAGACATGATTTCCACTGTCTCAATCCCCCCCTAATAAACACTCAAACACATCTTCATATATAGAGATATTATCAAGTGTTGCTGGAAATATATGCATGAACAAAAAGCACACACACAGAGAGACAAGCAGATGCACCATCAGACAGACGCTCTGCTCCTCATCCATCTCAATCAGTTACACTCTAACACACGGCCAAAAACACACCCACAACCATGACCATCACATCCTCCAGCGAAAAGATTCGGCTTTATCCCAAACACAGGGGAGGTGGCTAACGTTGAAGCTGCCAAGATTTGTGTTTGTGTGTGTGTGTGTGTGTGTGTGTGTGTGTGTGTGTGTGTGTGTGTGTGTTTAGAGGGATGGAGGGAAAACAAACAAACAGAAAATTAAACAAGGTCAGAATAATGAAAAATCTGGAAAGAGTATGAGCCGAGAGAGAGAGAGAGAGAGAGAGAGAGAGAGAGAGAGAGAGAGAGAGACACTTTGGACCTTGAATTCAGAAGACCTAATCAGGGAACACCGAAACTAATTAAATTATTATACAGAACTTATTCCTCTGAGTAATTATGACCTAAATACAGACACAAATAATCCGGGAAACACCGACAGCTGTTGATTTCACAACTCAAACAGTCAATGAATTAATCAAAATATACAAAGATGTTAATTTCAGAAGCACAAATCAGCTTTTAAAAGATTATCCTTTTGCTTTTTCCCACAGATTTTAATCACTTTTAAATTAAATATGTTTTGGTTTGAGTCGGATAAAAGGACATCACAAGTAATTTCAGACTTAATTTTTTTCTCTACCAAGCTGAAGAGACATTTATCCAAATGTTTTTGATCATTTGTGGACTCATTTATTAATGAATCGAGAGTTAAATATTCGATCAGTTGACTTGTTAGTTGTAGCCCAACTTGTTGTACATTGTTTTATCTACCAGTATGTTGCCAGTACACGTTTAAGTGATCATTATCTCTTAGCATCTGTTAGCAATTTTAAGGTTTGACAACTTTTTTAATGTACTATGAATGGAAGCCGGTGTGCTCACTACGTGTCGGGTAATGTTGGGTTATACAAGGTGCGCTGTAGTCGGGACAAATTACAGAAAAAACAACAGTGGAGCAGCTCACCTCTCCCACACTAGTGTGCCTGTACCCGCTTCAGAGACCTCTCAACCAACAAACAGAGGTGAGCTGCGCCTCAACAGAACACATGTAATAAAAGGAAGTAAACATATTGATTTACCAAAATGTCAACGCTTAATGTTTGGTATTTACAGCAGATGACTTTAGCTGATGTTTAGTGATTAGTAAAAGAAAATAGTCGTGTCCAAACTCTTGGTCCCAGAAGCTCAAATCTTTGCAGAGAGAAAAAAATCGAGTATTTGTTTTACTGCAGAGGAAAAAACACTTCTACTGTAGCTCTAGTAGAAAAGCTCTCAATGCTAATTCAGGCGGTAAAAACTCAGATTATTCTGAGCAGCTTCAGGCGGATCGCTGCGTGAATGCAAAGCAGGAAGGAGTTGCAGAAAAAGAGCAAGTTCAGCAAACTGTTCCTGCACCAGCAGAGCTTACGATACAAAAACACCAGGGACGTGTGCAGGAGCATGAGTACTTCTCCCCCCATTATTGGTTTCTATCATTAAAATGTCGGACCGCAGGGGAAATGTTGGGCGTGTGACAACGCTGAGGTTAACAGTTTTTAACAGCCTGAGGAGATCGGCGTCATCAAAACCTTGTAACCCAAAGATTTTCAATTTGCACTAAAGCAAGGAGAAGTATAACATCCAACAGGAACACAGTGTTGCCTGATAAAATTGCATAATTGTCAAATCAGTTGCTGGTAATCCTTCTGATGATTGGTTAACTGATTTATTAAAGGTCACATCTCCTCCTCCTCTTCTTTAGTTTAAATAAGTCTCAGAGCTCCTCAAAACATGTGTGTGAAGTTTCTTGTTTCTGTATTTGATCATGCCTATAAACCCCTCTATTTCAGCCCTGCTCAGAACAGGCTGTTTCTGTGTCTATAGCTTTAAATATGTAAATGAGCAGTGTCTGACCACGCCCCCTCTCTGGAAGGGCTTGGGTGTCTCTGGTTTTCTCGCTCCATGTCCTATTGTTTACGGTGAGAAGGCAGACTCAGAGGGCAGAACAAACACCTAGCTGTGGGAGTGTCACCCACCTGGGGGAGGGGCTACTGCCCGTTGTGATGTCATGAGGGGAAAATCTCCAAACGGCCTGTTTGAGCACACATTTTCTGAAAAGTGGAGCAGGGAAAAGACGGAGAGGATGGACTTTTCTCATCATTGGGGGGTTTGTAGACAGACTAGAGACACATGTTAGTGTTAAAGAAACATGGTGAAGTGTGTTTTGCAGAATATGTGACCTTTAACTCTTGTTTTCAGCTATAACACCCCCATGACGTCTGAAGGAGCATATTCATTTAGTTCAGAAGCCAGTTTTCAGTGTTATTTAACATAATAAGTACAAAAGCAGAACAGGTACCGGGGAAACAGGAACACATAAAGTGGAGACATCCACAGAGAAAAACTGGCAAGAAAAGTGGGAACAGATCGAGGGGCTGAGGTGAGAGGGTGAGAGACAGAAGAGGAGAGAAAATAACAAGAACATGGTGGAATGACACTGAAACAGCACTGAGTGTTAACATGACGGGAAGTGGTGATAACACACTTCAACACCAACACTTTCACCTTTTGCTCTCATTATTTGTCTTGCAGAGAAAAGACAGTTTACCGCACTCACAGGTCCTTAAAGAAATATGGAAACATAAACACAGGATACTGTCTTCTTTCTTTACCTGTCCTTCAAGTAAAAATATACCTGAAAGTACACGTGCTACATGTGGCAGAGAGGCTTACCAGAAGCACAACATGAAAGAGCTCAGAGGGATGACACACGTCAGTCTACAATTCTACAATTCACTCAGCAGACGCTTTTATCCAAAGCGACGTACATCAGAGAGTAAGAACAACACAAGCAAGGATCTAGAAAAAAGGGAACAATGTGAGTAAGAGCAAACGATCAGCTTTGAGTCTGATTGGACACACAGGTGCTGACAGGAAGTGACCAGAGGCAAAGCACAACATTGAGGGCAGTTCTTGAGAGCTCTAATCAGTATAGAAACCATCTTATAAGTCGTCGTTATCAAACAAAAACCATCGTCATTACCATCATCATCATCAATAATATGGAGACCATCATCATTAAGTTAGTAGGTATTCATGAAAGAGCTGGGTCTTTAGCTTTTTCTTAAAGGTGCAGAGGGACTCTACAGATCCAATGGAGTTTGGAAGTTCATTCCACCACCGTCTACTGTCTAACTATACAGACGGGGTACAAATGGAAAACCATGGTGCTTCTGTGCAGGGCTGGGTTGACCAGGAAGAGTTCTGGTGAGCAAATCATATGCTATGGCTTTTACAGTCACCAGATCTTTCAGGCTAGAGAAACATGGAAAAGTGTATTTTGCATAATGTGACCTTTAAGGAGGGAAAAGACACTAGGGACAAAAGAGAGTCTGTATCTATTGGGATATCTGAACCGAGAGCCAAAAGGAAGTAACTGAAACTCAAAGTGAAGGGGCTGATCCCTGAGTGACAGGATTGTTTTTTTGTCTTCTGCAGAACATTTTTAACTTGCATGTTAGTCGAGATCCGGTGACGATGATATATTTGACATATAAAACAAGCTAGATGCATTTTATTGTCAGCTGATAAAGCTCCTAAATTACATCCTTTAAACAATGTCACTGTTGACTGTTGCGTGACGTTTCTAATTGGGTCATTGCATGTTTTTGTTTCTATTTTTAGTCACTCTGAATTGCTGAAGAACTTGTAAACCTGACTGTTTTTTTGCTCGACCAGCCCGTTTGGAGCCTCACAGACGTGTTGACAGCTTTAACACCTTCTGACACTTTAGCTGAACCCCCCGATGTCTTGGTTTTTCCTCTCCGGTAGATCAAACCGTCCACATACAGAGATTACTCTGACCCTTCCAGTAACCAACCGCCTCAGTCTGACCCTTCCTATCTCACATTTATTCCCCCCCCCCTCCTGCCAGGTCTGCCACCTGTGCCCTCTGACTCTCTCCAGCTCCTGGTCTAAACAGTGATCCATGAGGGCACAAGCCAGACCCCCTGAGGAGCAGCGTCTGACTGTCTCCAAACCTGTCAGGAGCTCTCAGTGGGAACCTCGGGAGATAATCCAGGCGGCAGATGAGGAGATGGATTTTTTGCATTTCATGCCCAGCGCGCTGACTAGCAGCTGTCAGGGTATTAAAACATCAAGTATCCAGTTTTATCCTCAGGATAGACAGTCATGACTTATATACAACTTATAAAACTGCCTCTGTAGGCTACTTTACCTCCTGCTTCATGCTATTAATATTTATTAGACTTCTCTTTGTGTCCTTGCTGCTGATGCTAACCTTGACCTTCCTTGAGCTAACGAGCAGAGCATCGCTGTGATTAGCATTAGCAACACATGGCCC
The DNA here is from genome assembly GCF_963930695.1 of Labrus bergylta. Lineage (NCBI taxonomy): Eukaryota > Metazoa > Chordata > Actinopteri > Labriformes > Labridae > Labrus > Labrus bergylta. Next base: position 3,035,907 of record NC_089215.1, on the reverse strand, counting down.
ATGAAAGCTTTACCACTTAGCGCAGACCCCCGACATGAATACACACATGTAGCAGCAGGCGGAAGACACACATGCACACATGCACACACACACAATTCACATCTAATTAGCATGCATCCTACACCTGTGCATGTCACGTGTGGAGACGATTGAGGAAAGTAAACTGGTGGAAAAAGTGATAAAGGAAGTGAAGAGAAAGAGCTACCTAGGGAAAAAACGAAGAGTAATGAGAGGTAGGAAAGTGATGCACCCATGACGGATACTCAAAAAGAAACGACCGTGTCAGCAAATGATTACGAGGGGGAAAAAAAGAAAAGCCTGTCTGGAAAGATCAAAGCAACATGGGGCGAGAGGAGGAGAGAACGAGGGCTGTGAGGATGATGAAGCAGTAGTAGTGAGCCACAGAAAGAATTACTCTGAAAGCTTGGACACACTTCATTAATCTAATGTTAAGCTCTATAAAAGACCTCAACCAAAACCTATCATCTTTCCATACTGTTTACCTTTTCTGTCCTGTTTGTGGTGTTTGAGAAAAACCACACTTTTTAAATACATAAACGTGTAATGACTGATCTTTTTGGTCCATCTGTGATCGGCACAAAAAAACATGACAAGTGCTTTTTCAAAAGGTGGACGTATCAGGTTTAAAAAGTGAAGCTTACGCATTTATGTGTTGATGTCAGAAAGATTTGTAGTGAATTGTCCTGATGTTGTTATCTTGTCTACATACTGTAAGTCCTGTTTTGCTCTATTTTTATGTTTTCAATGTTTGTATGTAATTTTCAATTGGGTAAATTTTATTTGTGATAGTAAATATTCTTACTTTTTTATTTTTACTGTATTTTATTTTAACTTTGTTTAATCTCTTAAGGTGAGGTTTTGAGATAAGCCCTCATGGGTTTCTACCTCACCTGCACGTGTTTTATTTTTTATTTGTTTTAATTTTCTGTTTGACTTTTCTTTCAAAAAATGTGCAAATAAACTAAAAACTAAACTAAGTGCCTTTAACCTGCATTCTTACTAATGGCCAGCAGGGGGCGACTCCACCAGTCACTAAATGTTAAAGAAGATAATAAGAAGAGGAACCTTCATTATCTCAACATACAGCATGCTCACGAGTTTCTAGTCTTCATTAGTTTGAAGGCTTATTCAGAAAGATTTTGTGCAAAACAAGATGGTGACAAGCAAAATACCAAACTGGGAGCTTCAAAAACAACCGGATGTTTCCACTCCTTACATAAGAGTATATAAACTCAACGTGTAAAACTTATGAGGTGAGCTTCTTTTTAAGGTCAAAAGACACTTCTTCTGTGTAAACAAACTTCCCTGACTGAAGAGGAACAGCGATGTTACAGGCAGTGAATTCAAAACAATGAGAAAAAGGCGCTTTGATTAACTGAAGGGGATAATCAGGGGGGAAAGGAGTTATTATTTTGTATGTAAACATACATGTATAATTTAATTCAACGTCAGCATAATAAAATGCATCAATATATTTAAAAGTAGGTTTAAAAAAAAAAAAAGTGGTTTTATCTTTTAAATGCATAGTTAATATCATGAGAAAGCTTTGCGTATTCAGGAACTATTTTCAGCGGTGGATTGATACGCCTTTTGAAGGCTTGAACAAAAAACATGCTATAGCTCACATGCTCATGGTAATTAGGGAAATGTCATCTATTGCAACAGTGATGCTCATTGGTGTGTGTGTGTGTGTGCAGCGACCAGCATACTGTTGCTAGTGGCAACAACTACTACTGTAGAGCAGCTGCAGTTTTGCTTCAGACACTGTGACAGGGGCAGTTTGGCCAGACAAGAGAAATTACAAGTAGTGTTTTTTCATCTGCTAGAAAATTTAACTTGTTGATGTTTTGTTGTAATTTGAGATGTCAACTCTGTTTATTTAAACCCCCAGTCTCATAGAGCCACTTGAAAAGTTGATCATGTGTCCAGCTGGGGATGAACATCTTGCCCCTTATCGATCCCATGATATAACTATTGTGACGGTCACTGCTTTACCTTTAAATTCAGACTTCTACTAATTGCTTCTGTCTTCCTTATTTCTAGAGGAACCGGCTGGTCCAATCCAGAGCACCTATAGGGCCTGTTGATCTCAGGGCATAAAACCCCGGGAAGTTGCCGCTTGGTTATGACACTGAGATATCTCTATTTTCATGTTATTGCATCAATATCATTAAGCATGTTGTGTTTATCCTCTGATGATATCACAGCTGCACCTTATTTTTATTTTTTATATGTAAATACATGCTGCTGTTTTTATCCTGCACTACAACGAGCCAAATACAACAAAATTTCGTTCTTATCTGCACTGTAAAGTACAAGTTTGAATGACAATAAAGAAAGTCTAAGTCTAAGCTTCACAACAACAACAAAGTGTAGACGTCTAGCTGATGTGTTGAGTTTGCTTTTCAGGTGTTCACCTACACACAGACTATGTGTTTTTAATAGTTTTTAGAGCCCTATGGCGCAGAGGGAAAAGCTACAAGAAGGCAATAAGACGACAAGAAAAAAGCAAACAAAATCTCTATCCAGTGTGTTTGTGGTGCGACGACCTAAAAAAACGACTTCAAAGCTGTATGACTCAAGTACACAAGAATATGCAGAACGCTGGCAGCTGGTCAACAAGACTAAAAAAAACATTTATGAAACTGCTCCAACGTCAGATGATGGGAAACAACTGCAGACGCACGATCAAAAAATCACACCCGTCATCATCCGACTCGAGCGCCTCCTTTTGGGTGAGAAATCTGACTAAACAAGTAAACCTGTGATTCCTTTGCATCAGAGACACATGATTAATTCAGAACGAGGATGAGAAGCCTGGAGACAAATTAAAGAACATTTGAAACACCGTAATGCAAAGACACATGACGTATAGAGATGTGGAGGATGCACAAAAGGACGCCTCTTGTTTGCTCATACTCCTCTTTTTTGTTGATATTTAATTGGACAATTTCAAGACAGTGCCAACACATGCCTGTGTGTATGTTAATGTATGCTTTGAGCACTGCATGTGTCACTTAATGTGAGCATGTGATGCTAATCCTGTAGCTGTCTATTGAGTGAATGATAAGACGGGGATAACAACAAGGTGAGAATGTGTGTGCTTCACACAGGTGGACAAAGAGTGAAACACTGAGTGTAGCATCCTTCAGACTGCAGACACAAGAACAGACCTCTGACTCAGTCGATTGCTTTGCATCTTCTCCAGGCTTTTTTTTTCTTTCTTGGCAGCGAGGCTCTCAAGCAAAAGCTGAAGAACTGTGGAGCAGAAATGTAACATATCCACTTCATATTTATTTTGTTTGTGTTGGTGGAGGTGGTGGCAGTGGCAGTGAGAGACGGGTGCTGGCAGGGCTTAAAAATCCACTCTGCGATTTGGACCATGTGATGAGATTTTCTTCATCAAGCTGCCACACTTGAGTTGTTTATAAAGAAACACATGCTGCTAAATTATCTCTTTAACTGTACCTGACATTTTCACACAGAAGCCTCACTACAAGGGGAGGGGGTGGGTGTATAATTTGCAGTTAAAAAAAGTGAAATTACAATATATTGTATCGCAATTCCCAGCATATAACAAAATGTTTAAAATCGCAATAATATCAAATTGTGACTCAAGTATTGTGATATGTCGTATCATGAGGCCTCAGGTGATTCCCAGGCCTAGTTAATACAGAAATATAGATTCAAACATTTATAAAGATGTTGCATTTAACAACACTGTGTGTATTTTCTAAGGCTGTTTTTTTTAATTCTCTTTTCCCGTCCTTTCCCTTGACATGCATATCTGACTACCTCTCACACTTAATCCCCTGTCTGTCCCTGCACACCTCTCTTCCTCCCTCTCACACTCTGTCTCTTCTCTCCACCTTCACACTCTCGTCCTGGCAGACAGACGTGAAGAGAAGTGAGCGGTGGCACCGGAGAGCAGCGCTGCGTGTTTAAAGTTTGCAGAGCTCCTGTAGTGTGCACTTCTTTGTAACATTTTCTCTGAACTTTCCACAGAGCTCATTTGCATCGCGAGTGCAGGTTAGGTCGTCTATTTTAGGTCACATTTACACATTGTCTCTTTTCATTAAGCTGGGAGTAATTCCGCGACCTTGAGGTTGTACTCCACTCCTGCAGATAAAGAAATGTACTGAAAATCACATCGACAGTGATAAAAACAAAACTGTAAAAGCTATTTTTACTCTTTTAAAGATATAAACTCTACACCTGTGAAGTGATTGCACGTCTCCTGTTCTGCATTTTAAACTATGGCTGGTTTCAGATTTTGTGTGTGCAACAGGGCAACCACATTTTAATGCAGCATGCTTTGCTTTGCACAAAGAATTCACATCGACACAACATGAAGCATGCACTAAGTTTAAAACACAAAAAAAGGTACATTTAATCTTTACTATGCTAAAAACTCAGATCTTATGCCTGTATCTTGTTTTCTTTGTTTACATTCTGCACCCTAACCTCAAACCCAACATGTTGAAACTCCTTGATGTCCTTTTTGTTTGGTGCCAGAAGGTGCATCTTACTCCAGTGAATCTCTGACAAACCTCCTCAGCTCTCAATGTGGTAACAAAGTAAAAACAGAACTCAAACCCCTGGAGGCCATGACCTACTGGCTCGAGGACAAACCCTCATGATTCTATAAAATATGAGGAAAGAGTAAGAAAAAGACAAAGTAGAGAAAGCACAGACTCTGCAAAGAGGCCTCTATGGACTTCTTTAGACAGATATTCCTTAAGAGGAGCGTACTTAACTTATATTCAACCCTTAATCAAGCGGAAAGACTCTTACACTTTACTGCCTGCATTATAATATTCTTCTTCCCTCCCCTGATTGTTTGTTTATCTCCTCCCTCACCATCCTTTTACCCTAAGTGCTTATTTTAACATCATGGATGCAGGTTTTTTTTTATTTTCCTTGCCTGTATTGTTTAAAATAAGGTAGTGAATGTAATTTGTTCTTGCATGTTGTCTTTAAAGTTAAAACTAATATTTAATATCCAGGACAGCAAGAACATTAAAAGACTGCAAGTTTTACTGTAACCACTAAGTGGCGCTGAAAACATGAAATCCAATTAGAAATGGCCGTTTATGTAAAACGTTTTAATGAATGTCTAATAATATAAAAAACATTAATGAGCTTTACAATCAGTTATTTTAATGAGCACTAACGGGCAGAGGTTAAGAGGCGATAAAAAACATCATGATCTTGTTTTTGTGTTGCTCAAACACAGGAGTGAACAGGATGAAATAAAGCGACTAACAAAGCTTCAGTGTCGACTCGTGTGTCGGTGTCGTGTTCCCTTTATTAATCCAAGCTGCGTTCTGTGGCGCCAGGAGGAGAAATAACTATAAACGTGTTCTCCTCTTTCATATTTCATGTTTCTCATGATGTAAACCAAGAACATCTTCTCATCTAGTTGAGAAAAAAACATGGGACTGATTGAGAAAATTGCTGTTTTACTGCAGTAAGAAATAAAAACACATCAGTTAACTTAAGAATCAGTTTGTTAAAGGGTTAATTTATGCCAAGGCTAACTCTGTATGTTTAACACTTCATGTGACCAGGATGTAACCTTTGATAAATGTTCTCGATGCTGATATAAGCGTTTAAATGCGTCTTACTGATACACAACACACAACGTAGTAAAACACAGTTATTTTGAAATATCCAAATCTTGAATGGGAGACTTCGATTTTTTTCAAATTTCAAATTACTGTGCAATCACAAACAACCTGATGTCCCTAAATGTGCTAAAAGCTGCATTGTTATGTGTTAAAACAAGCGCTGACGTTTATTTGGTGCTGCTAATGACTTTAAAATGGTGTAAGGCAAATCTCTTTGACCCCATAGAGCCGCACAGAGGATTATTCCTGAACATTAACATCATACTTTTTTTTTATTTTATAAATGCCTCGTCTCTCATGCACCAAGGGCAGGTTAACGCACAAGATTGTTAACTTTAATGGCCACACAAGGCTGTCTATTTCCCCTTAAAAGCGCTCTAGAGACCCACTAAGGCCCCCAACAATTTACACTACTTCCTGATAGAAGTCCATTATGTTAATGTTACCTAGCAACAGGACTCCAGACAGTAACAGGAAGAAAGATCCAGATAATATTGATTCATACCAGTATTTGTTCCAGGCAGTAACAGCTGGATCAGTGCATGTTTTTAAAGCTTTCTTTTCAAGCCGTGCTGCAGGAGGATGAGGAGGAGGAGGAGGTCAAAGAGCAGCAGCAGAAGGGCGACAGCAGGGAGCGGATTGACTCCAAGATTGAAGGGAAGTCTCATGAATCAATACACCCTGCAGCACTGCACAATCTTTACCCCGTCTTGGCTCTTCCTCTGTACTCACAGCTCCCTCTTTATTGTGTGCTCGACTCGCTTTAAGGAGCATCAGTGTGTGCAGGGCCCGTCGGGTTGGCTCAATATTCTGCCTTTGCATGGGAACGTGAAGTTGCCAGGAGGCGTCTGAATAGGCTTTCTTATAGAGGTGCCTGCAGCCTGTTGCTTTGAGTGTTTGAAATGTACATGATGATGATGCTTACCCTCCATTTCCCACTGCATCACCAGCTCACCCTCTATCTTTTTTTTTTGTCCACTTCTCCTCATAAATTTGTAAAGAAAACATCCCCTCTCTCGCCTCCTTCTACCTCCAACACCCGTTCTAACACAGCAGAGCAGCAGCTCCATACTCTCCCATTGGCTGGCAGTGACATCACTTTTGCAAAGTGTCGAGTCAGACTCGAACACGCTCTACAGGACGGCTGATGCCACCTTGTGTTCGCAGAGAGAACTGCACTCAAAAACACACACAGCTGTAGTTAAAGTACCACTTATCAGGCTTTTAGATCTGCAGAGAAACCGACTCCGGTTCAGTGTTTGATGAGCGACTTCCACCTCATCCCAGTCACCCGATCCCAAGCAGATGTTGGATGTTAGCGGAGTAAATTGGCTTATGTCCGTCTGGCCGTACACGACATTAAAGTGAATTAGCCTGTGATCCATCCTGATTTTAAAAACTAACAGGATCATGTTCACTCGCCTCGCTCCGTGTCTAATGGTGATCACTGCACAGTGAAATCTGCCCTCTGCTGTTCTCAGGTTACTAAAACAACTTCCTGCATCACCTCCTGACCATCCTGATATACAGCTAGATGCTTATAGTTAAAGGCTCACAGTTCTTCTTAGTGTTTACTTATTTTTATCATGCTCGCAAAATATGTGTGAAACCATAAAAACAACATTCATGCACCAGAAAATCTGCATTCCACTCAGGCTTACGGACACATAGGCTGTGTCAGAATTTACTCACTATTAATTATAAAGTGAACATGCCATTTTGTGGTAGTGTCTGAATTCTGAGTGAGCATAATCATACCCTATATAGTCCACTCATTGTATCCCACAATGCATTGTGGAAAGAAGTGTACAACCTCGATGGACTAGTGCAATTGAGTCATTTTGTAATGCAGGACTTCACACACTTTTCAGGCTCTCATGGGAAATTTAAAGGCTTTATATGTGATTTTTCACACTTAATTGTAGAAATCAAGTATCTCCTCTGAAAATAACTCTGTGAGTCATGACTGTCTACAATGGGTGTAACACCCGAGTCCCACTGTCTGTGATGTTTTCAGCGTTTTTAGAGTCCTATCTTCACTTTGTTTACATCGCCAGGACAGCCGGCTGACTCTTCCCCTCGTGTATAAAAGTTGTTTAATTGAGGGACTAGAGAAAAGAAGAATAACATACTGTACTCACTGCTTAACTGTGTTTCTAGATCACGCTCATTTCAGGTAAATTTACATGAATCGGTTTAGTCACTTCTGATGAACACTTTACTCAGCAGCCTCTACCATCAGTGTGTGAATGTGTAGGTGTGACATACGGTGTAAAAGCGATTTGAGTAGTCAGAAGACTAAAAAAGCGCTCTTCAAGCTCAAGTCCATTTACCGAGCAATATATACCATCATGCGTTGGGGTTCAAAGATTTTTGCAAGTGAGATTTTGGCTCTCACTTGCAAACAAACATTTATTGGCAACGTGTCGCTACCAGACCTTCATCAAGCAAACCTTAAATTGAACTTGAAGTCAAAATAACAAGACGTGTACTCTTCAGTGTTTCCTACCTTGCGGCTGGTGTAGTGGGCGTGTTTGGCCAGCTTGCCGTTGAGTCCCTGCAGGAACACTTCGTCCGTCACTTTGCCCACATTCATGCAGGCTTCATCCAGCACGGAGAAGATCCCCTTGTGCTGCTGCTCCACTAGATCCACAATGATCTGGTTGTTGAAGTAATCGATCTAACAACACAGGACACAGAGGATAAAAAGAGGACAGCCCCACAGGAGAATAAAATAAGAACAAAACAAGAGTAGGAACCAAAAAATGTGCTCCTTACATGTTTCCAGGGGATTCCCTCTCGTTGATACTCTTCCTGTTCCTGCTTCAGCACCAGCTGGATGAAAAGCTGCTGCAGCTTCTCGTTACAGTAGTTGATGCAGAATTGTTCAAAGCTGCACCACAAGAAATGAAAAGTGAGTTTTTGTGCATGCAACTAACTCTCTATTAGTTATTGTACACACTGCTGCATTATCCTTGCTGTGTGTTAAACCAAATAAATATTAAATATAGACAATCATTATTCATTGTTTTATGTTTAGATTAAATCGTTTTTGTTGTTTTGTGATAATAAGCGGAATATTCTGCAATCGTCCAAACCTGTTGTTCTGGAAAATCTCAAAGCCGTAGATGTCCAGCACCCCGATAACCGTGTTCTTCCCGTGGATTCTGGCGTCGTAGTTTTTCACCTCGATGATGTCGTTGATCCGTCCCACGATCCAGCAGAAGAGACGCTCGTACATAGCCTGAGGGTGCACAAAAAGAATTGTTTTCAAAAGAGTGAAATCATAGACTGTATATGAAGTTAATGTAGCCACCATGAGGGCTCTCTTGCTTTGGAGTTCTACATTTGTCCATCTTGGGTTTTTTTTGGGGGGGGGGGGGGGTTTGGAGCCAGAGGGGAAACATATTTGGACGGGGGTAGATACCATGCGGCAACCTCTGGTCTTGAAAAATTAAGCAAGTGCATCCGGAGCCCCCTGCAGGAACAGATGGCTGACTTCACTCAGGCTTCATCCTTTAATATTTACAGTCTATGGTAGATCCCCTATTTTACATTGATGTGGCACATAATTTACAAAATGAACATTATGCTGCGTTGAAAATGACTTAAAATCTCATGGCTGACTCCATGAAGAAAAATATCTTTATTGAGGTATTAAATCAAGAAGCATTGTTTCTTTTAGACTTCTGTACAACCATTAGTATTATTTCAAACAGCAGATTTGCCCCCTGCTGGCCAAAAAAAAAACGGCAAGGTAAAGGCACACCGAGAATAGCTTCACTTCTTCTAACCTGGAGAACATCCACTTCTTCTACACTGCAGCATCTGTGATGAAAGGTCAGTCTCATGTTTACAGCTTGTTTCTGCTGCCCTCAAGTGGCCAAAAAAAGTACTGCCACAGATTGCTACAATTCTACAATTCACTTAGCAGACTCTTTTATCCAAAGCGACGTACATCAGAGAGTAAGTACAACACAAGGATCTAGAAAGAGGGAACAATGTCAGTAAGAGCAAACGATCAGCTTTGAGTCTGATTGGACACACAGGTGCTGACAGGAAGTGACCAGAGGCAAAGCACAACATTGAGGGCAGTTCTTGAGAGCTCTAATCAGTATAGAAACCATCTTATAAGTCGTCATTATCAAACAAAAACCATCGTCATTACCATCATCATCATCAATAATATGGAGACCATCATCATTAAGTTAGTAGGTATTTGATTTGTGCTCCCACTATGTTGACGAGCAGAGGCGCCTGAATGGGGAACTTTGTAAAAATGAAATGGTCATTGCATTGACATCGTTTTTGACTTGGAGCACTCATGACAGCCGTGCGTTCTGCGTTTTGAGTTTTCATGTGGATGAAGATGTTTCTGAGAACCTCAGTTCCTACATGTGGACTAGACCTAACCCTAAACATAATTAGCAGGAGCTCTGATCATATGTATGTATTTTGTTCAAGACTTAAACCCGGCAAAATGTATAATTTACTCGTGGGCCATAACCAAATTTATCCAAATATCTTCCTTCTGACACACGCAGAGTAAAGATGATAATTCAAGCACATTCAACTGGTGACCAATTGCCTCCCTCAGCGGCACAGAGCGGGCCAGCACACAGACAATGAGCGGGGTTACAGATGGTGGCCGAGAGAGAAATGTCACACAAACGGTGAGTCAGACTGCAGTGCTGGTCCTCAATCTGCCCACATGCATTTCTTCCCCTGCCGTCTCCAGCCTCCGTCTGCAGTCATAACATTGTGACTCACGCTCGTGTGAATTGCAGCACAAATTTGCCAAGCACTTAACAGAATGTCACAACTGCCCAGGGTAACAGAAGTTGAAGTTATTTCAGGTTTTTTTTTTTGCAGCTCGTAAGACCAAGTCACATTCCCTCAATAAGGACAAAGAGAGAGAGTAAATACCTTTGCTAGAGCGTCCCGCCCGTAGCTGGCCTCTTGCGTCGTGTGCTGTTTTTCGATGATGTCTCTCCCCGTGGCCACAGTTCGGTACAGCATGGCCTTCTCCACGTTTTCCTCTTTGGTGGACAGCAGATCTCTGATCACAGACACCAGCTTCGGGTTCTCTATCAGCGTCACGTCACCGTCAACCCCGAACGTCAGGTTTCCCTGCAAGACAGGCGGAAGAGGATCGATTTATTTACCTCTCCTTGCTAATTTCAGTCACACTGGGAGTCTGTTCCCAAAAAAATAAAGCTAGCATGGCTTTCCATATTCCTGGCTCTTCCTAGTTCCAGTATTTGTTTCCTCAAGAATATTTTTAATTAATGTACCCAGAATATTGAGATGTAAGGTGAGTCTCTGAAATTAACAAACGATACAAGTTTCCCCTTCAGTCCCCATTTACCAGCCGGAGCTTCATATGACTTTACGTTAATACTAAATCCTGGAGTTCAGACACAAGAAGGGGCCAGAATCCAGGTTGTATACGATGAAACGAGAGAAGAAAAGAAAAGAAATGGAGATCATTTAAAATAAAGTTCAATACTGTAAAGAAAAATCTAATGTAGGCAAGTTACAAAAAATGAGCATCCAATTTGTAAAACTTAAAATGTACGATTAAAACAGTTCATCACAGAGATCGGGGGGTGGGGCAGAATCACTCAATCTTAGAAGAAGTACTGCAGAGTGCAGCGTCAGGCGTGCGTCATCGTCTCCTGTAGTACCAAAGAGGGCCACCAGAGGGTTCGGTTCTAGAGTATTTATTTACTGTTAGATGGGTGTGTTTTATTTAAACTTTAGTAAGGATTCAATTTCAATTTGACCGCAGGCTTAATTCCAATGTTTGCATGGGTTTAATTATATTTTTGTTTGGGTTAAATGGGTTAGGGGGCAGTCTGTGTTTCATGAGGCGAACATGGTTTTTATTTTGGACTTGAGCGTTTCAGCAAACAGCAGAAAAGATCAAATAAAGATGAACCCAACACGCATTGTCCTTGCTAGGATGCTTCTCCACTCTATCCAACATGGCACTCATTTATCCAACATCTACACTCAGAGCGTTCACAGTTGGGTCCCAGCTGGTGCGGGAGATAAGCAGGGATTTTTATATTATGGAGTATTACCAGATGCAGGATGGTGGCCAGGATCTTGTAAACAGTCTGAATCTCGTCCGCCGTGAAGCCGATCACTTTCATGGCATCTGCTACAGCTTTGAATTCTGCTCCGTCGTTGATGGAAGACTGGAGAGGGAACGGAGGAACAAGTTGCAAGAATAAAAAACAAGTTTACAGGATGACTCAGAGGAACGTTTAGCCAGCTTTTTTTTTAACAACTTGTTTTCCTGTAATTGCAAAATTCTGCAGAAGTGAAAACAAAATTGTGTGTTTAATGGGTTGTTTTTCCTGAATTCAAAGCCTCTTCCACTCACTCCAACCTGGATATCATATTCCCACAGTTGATTAAATTACAAACTGCTGTCGGACTGTAATGTCTGGATGTAAAAATAGAGAGCCGCTGAGGCAAACAGAACACAAACCGCTGCCTCAGCTGTTTGTTTGCACTGTGCTCCATGACATCAGACTGTTTGTTGCTGTCAAGCGGTTTTGTTCCCCGCTCGTTAAGCTTGTGTAAGGGCGGCGATGCACAGCAGAGGTGTGTTTAGAAAACAACTCAGACACACAGCACTCATGTGTACATTATCATTAAAAACACGTCTTCTGCATGTGACACTCAGCGCTTAAAATAAAAAACTGTGATGCGTGCGGTTTGTTTAAAAACTTTTATTTTTAATCTGTGAGGCATCACTCGTATTTACCCGTCTGCAAACACACTGACACTTTCTCTGACTTCTGCTCCCTCTGCCTCATTCTTTTTTGTTTTATTGTGAGGTTATTGTGTGTATGTAAAGGTGACTTGTCTGTAAATTGTTGAGGCTACCTTAATTTGGCCTCCGACTTTGATGTAGTTGTAAGCCGTCGGGTCCTTCTGGATGTGAAGAGAGCGCAGCAGAGAGTCCGGAGCTCCTCTCAGCAGCTGGTGGGAGGAAGAGAAACACACAAATGTTACTCCGGTTCTCATGCATGCATGGCCCGCTCCGACCTCCGACCTTCACCTCACTCTTAATGAAGTCTCTCCTGATTGAATTGAGTTGAGACAGCTTGCACGCAATCCCTAGCCTGCCTCGTTCAATGCAAAGAAAAAAAACACTAAAGAACTTTGTTTATTTGGGAAAACAAAAGTAGGCACACATTGGTAACTGTTGTTGTGTTTTCCTATCATTATACAGGCTATTATCGGTCTACAGCACACACTACCAGACGCGGTGTAAACTGTAATTTCTGACATGTTAGGTCATATATAATGTGCATGCTGCAGCTTGAGCAGTGAGAAAAACAACACAGCTCATATAGAAACAGCATCTGGCTCATTCATATTCAACGCTTGCATGCATGCACACACTCTGAGTATACTTTGTCTTTGTATGCAAACACACAGGTGCACACACACAGTGACATATTTACCTGGTAGTAGGAATGAAAGCTCCTCTCTCCTGGCTGTTGGAAAATCACCCTGGACTGTTCGAGGGAAAACAAAAGGTCAGAACAACAAAAAGGGGTGACATAGTTTTCTCAAGAAAAAGGCCATAAATACAGGAAGTAAAAACAAAAACCATCTTTACAACAGAGACAGTTCTGCAGTCTCTCTTTCTGCATCGTGCAACCATTAAGTTGAATTGATTTCTGCAACTTCCATGGAAATCTGTCCCGCAGATTGGGAGCCACTTATCTGATTAAATGCTGATTAAAACTTGGAGCACATTGTGAGCAGATGAGTGGCTGAAACAACCTTTTAAATAATTCAAAATATCAACTAGGAAAGGACTAGAAAAAGATAAGACATACTTCAGGTACAATAACATCTGCAGTGTTTATTGACTAGAAGAGTAAAAGAACATTTGCTCTCAGCAGCATTGGTGCGACTACATCAGTAACTGGCTGCGTCTTTACCTTTTCCAGGAGGTAGTTGTTGATGTGGCCTCCGATGGGATCTCCCTTAAAGTCAAAGTTGATGTCCATGTATTTGCCGAAGCGGCTGGAGTTGTCGTTGCGGTTGGTCTTGGCGTTCCCGAAGGCCTCCAGGACACAGTTGGATTTAAGCAGCATGTTTTTCACCCTGTGAGGGGAGGCAGGATGTGTAACAGGTTAGGATGTAAACAAAGTAAGGGCTGAGGGGTGAGGTCGAGCCCCGTGTGCAGAGGCTGTGGTCAAGTCAGACCTGTGGCTCCTTTCCTGCATGTGATCTCTCTCTCCTGATCTTCTACTCTATCCTATCTAGATAAATTAATAATTAATAAAGGTTTATTTTTGGGCTTTGAACGTCTGTATTTTAGAGATAAGACAGTGGATCGAGTCAGAAATCAGGGATAGAGGGAGAGAGTGAGCAATCACATGCGAGAAAGGAGCCACAGGTCGGATTTGAACCCGGGTCCCCCCACTTGGAAGACTACAGACTCCTAACACAACACTAGAAAAATGAATCTTAGAAAAAACAAAGAGGCTATGGTTTTGTTTGATAACGCTGATTTTAAGACGGTTTCTATGCTGATTAAGAACTGCTGTCGATGTTGTGATTTGCCTCTGGTCACTTCCTGTCAGCACCTGTGTGTCCAATCGGACTTAAAACTGATTTTTTTCCACTTCCTGATGTTTTTTCCTCCTCTCTAGATCCTTGCTTGTGTTGTTCTTACTCTCTGATGTACGTCACTTTGGATAAAAGCGTCTGCTAAGTGAATTGTTGGTTAAAGTTTTTGTCCTTTCTGTCTTGTAACTTCCTGGTATTTCCTGCTCTTATCCCTTTGGCTCTTCTTCTTCACTTGTGTGTCTTCAGGAGTTTCACTGAGGTAAATTCTTAAACATATAGTTGACATGTAAATAATGTATCTCATCTAATCTGAGATGGGCCGACAAGGTACTGCTGAGCGCTGTCATTCATCAAACCTCTCCAGCGCGTCACTCTTCTTTTATGATACTTAACTCCTCCTTCTTATCGATCGATCTCGGTTGACATCATTATTAGCAAAGAGCTGATAAACACATCAAAGCATTAATCAGCGACTTGTAAATATTTCCTGTTCTACTACGTCCTCACCGCGGTGTCGATTCATATATTTGAATCTTATAAGAGCAGAGGCAGTCAATGTGTATCCAGATGTTTCTAAATGTGTTTGCATGTATTTCCAGCTGTTTGTCTGTGACTGACTGAAGTCGACCTACAAACCTTTTCACTGCACAAATCACGTCTTAATCTCTGACCTACATGCTGTGACCTTTGAGTCGAGGCTTATCTCTTGGTTTCTCCTGATCATGGATCTGGCTGACACTTTAATGTGTTATGTAAATCTGTATTACGCTGCCGTCTATCATCTAGACGGAGGGTGTCGACTGTTTTAACGGTATCAGAGCTGCAGTCTTAAGCTTCCAGATGTAAGTACTGAATATCTAAATATGATCTAAGAGACTTTATTACAGGGAGTGATGACTACTAATAAATAGGTGACTTATATCTAAGTAGAGGAGCCGTGATAAGATAATAAAGGTGACGACCTGTTAATATATTGCTTCAAAGTCTAAAAGTCTATAAACACGAGTGAGCCGTGAAGTTCTCGCAGCGTGTTTCATGGAAGACAATGAAATATTATTTTAAAGGGGACATATTACGAAGAATCTGCTTTTACAGTTTTTTTTAACATATATTTGGGTATATAACACATACCGCTCCCTATCTGACAGTGTTTGAATGTCTACTGACCCACAAAATGTAAAAATAATGCAATCCAGTCCTTTGTTTGTGGTCTGCATAAGTCTTACAACACAGAGAAAAATGCTCCGTTTCAAATGTGCTCTCCTTGTGATGTCACAGTGGGATTCTGGTCAAATAAATCCCCTCCCCTCCCCTGATATCTCCACCCATGGACTCCACCCCCAGACTAGAACAAAACTTTTGCTCAGGTTGGCCATTTTTATTCTCTCTACAGAGGAGTGATGTCTACCAGGTAAACTCGGGGGGGGGGGCTCATTGCATTTAAAGAGACACACACACCAAAACAAAGCGTTCTGAGAGAGCTGGTTTATACAGGGTCACAAACCTCCTCTGGTGCTTGATTCATGTTAGATTTTGACCAAAGCACAGCACAGATGTTTCATTTAGACCACAGGGGGACTGTTTGAAAAGGTGGAGAAGGGGGATAATATGTCCTCTTTAATGTGGGGAGACAAAAAGGATACGCTGTGCACAATCACTTTCTGAATCTGGGTGTTTTATTTGACAGGGTGACTACACTCAAAATATAAACATTTTCCTGTGAAATGTTTTTGCTGTGAATCATAACAAAAGTATTCCACATACCCCTCCCTATCTGACAGTGGTTGGTGTTTAGTCACCACACTGAGCGTGTTTACATGTTCCACAGTGTTTCAGGTCGTAAAAAAAAGCCGCTCACCTTTCGACCTCGGCCCTCTGATTGGGATTGGTGATAGCAGCAATGTATTGCATGATGTACTTGCTGGCTTCGGTTTTTCCTGCTCCGCTTTCCCCTGAAATGAAAGCAAAGGTTTATTTATTTATATATTTATTTTATTGCATATTAAGAGAACCTCAAGTGATTTTAATTCAGTTTCTCTCAAATCTTTTGGACATTAAAGACCCCTAAACTGATAAAAAGAAGAACATGAACCCCCCTTACATCAAATTTAAAAAGATAACATTTTCACTTTAAGGTGTTTGTTTATAATAAGTAGAGTGTACTATATAGACCAGTGGTTCTCCACCGACTCCTTCATGAACAATCACGACCCAAATTTCTGATATTTATCAACCAATCAGATTTATTTAATGAAACGTTTTGCAGTTGGTAGAAAACATGTGACTGAGGATGGAAAATTTGTGAAACTATTTTCTTTTCCAGACGCACAATTGCAACCCACAGAAAGCTGCTCAGCGACCCACTTCGGGGTCCCAACCCTTCAGTTGAGAACCACTGATATAGACTACACTGTGACCTGTATGATTAATGAGTGAAACCAAAGTGAATATTATTTGCAGGGGACTCCTTGAACTCTAAAGGAACCCCTACACATTCAGCTTATCTAAAAAGTGAACATAAAAATTTAAAAAAAAGTTATTACTGGTATTTTTTATGGACACCAAACTGTGAGATAAGATCCGAAACTGAAGCCTCATCTTGTGATTTTCTGTTGATTTTTTTTTCCCTTTTGAAAAAAATAACCCTGATTACGCAGAAATATCTGCTACTGCACGGATATTTCTTTTTTTCCCCCCACATAATTGGACTAAACTTTGCTTCAGTCTTGCTATGAATTCTCACCAGTGTTATGGACGGGCTCAGTACCGCCTCTGACCACCGGGTGGTGCTGCATTCTCTGCAGGATTTCTCCATGCTGCTACAAGCTTGTAACCACATGAAATGTGTTTTTTTATTTTTAGCTTTAAAGTATTTCTGAGGAAGGATCTGCCCTCCAGAACATCTCAAAGGATTAAAAACATAAATGGAAACAACAGATCACCACAGCTGGACTTTATTTTTCTATTAAAGACAAAAGCACGAGGAAAACTGGGAGATATATTGAAACTGTTCAGTGCACGGGAGGGTGAAACATGTTTCTTGAGTGGTATATGCAGCGGGGGGCTTCCTCCAGTGTTACCTGAGATGACGATACAGGTGTCTTTGTTCCTCCTCTTCATGGCTTTGTAAGCAGCGTCAGCGATGGCAAAGAGGTGCGGCGGCCTCTCGTACAGCTCGCGGCCTTTGTACTGCTCGATGGTGTCGCGGCCGTAGATGTTCATGGCACGGTAAGGATTGACGGACACCACCACCTCCCCGATGTAGCTGTAGATCCTCCCCTTCTCAAACCTGCGGGCAAACATTTCAGACATTATAGGATTTTAATCAAATGTTAAATATTACAGAGATTTCTAAATTTGTGTTTTGAGGATTACTGAGATTCTGTTTCTCACATTGCTTCTTGGTTTTCTTTGTTTGAGCAGGTAAAACGACACTAAAATAAGACAATACCCTATGACCTCACAGTGAGATTTTATAACAGCTTCTTTTATTCAACCATCCAAAACCCCAAAGAGTCTGTTTGAGCAATCAAAAAAAGAAAGGAAATCTTCTCATGCCTTGAAACTCACAAACGTTGGCATTTTAGCTCGAAAATTGTCAAAAAAAAAAAAGTCGACCAATTTTGCAAAAAAAAAAAAAAAGGTGGCACAAGGATCGCTGTAGCTCTAACTTTAAAGCTTTGCAAGAATTTATTAATGGAATTAAAACAAAAACAACTGGATACAGGTTGACCTTGCAATATTTAAGATCTATTTTTTTATTTGTATCAAAGAACAATGTGAATAAATCTCCTTAATGTAATAATCGTACATTTTCAAAACTTGCTTATTCACTTTTTTTCTTTGCCAGAAACTTGGAACAAATCCTCCCCAAATGTTTGGTAGTTAAGAAAAATGAGTACTGTTAATCATTTCGCTTCAAACTCAACTCATGAGTAAATAAGTCAGTTCTGTGAAATGTTCAAATTCAGTTCAGAATATTCTAGTTTTAAAAAATCCCTAAAAAACACAGGTTCAAATCCGGCCTGTTTTTTGAAAAAGAGACCAAAAATAAAGTGAAAAAAAATATAGCTCGAGTAGCCGGATGTAAAAGTGTTTTTAGAGGTCATTCAGGGTCATCCATCAGACAGGAGACTGAGTAACAGGGTAATAATGTTAATAATCTTAACTAAAAATCTAAAAAGTTAATGTTTAATGGAAAGAAAAGAATATTAAGAATACAATGGAATATAACGTGTGATCACAACAAACTCTATTATACAGCGAGTTAAACATTAGCCATTATTATTTATTAGCTAACCTGATATTTATGTTTCTATCTTTGCTGGGGAGTAGTTTTTCATGTTACTATTTCCCACCTTCACTTCCTCTGTCAATAGACAATTTGTTAAATAAAAACACGTCATATCTAGTCGTACCTCTCTTGTTAACGCACTTTTGTGTTAATGTAACATACAATGATATTTATGCTGAGTCATGACTCAGAGAGACATTTACTGAGGACATACTTCATTTCTGTTTTATTTAGGTGTTAAATGTTGCACATTCTTTTTTTTTTAAGATGTTTTAAATAGTGAAAGAAAAACCCTTTTTTAAAGGTTTGCTGTATTTTTGTCCCTGTCGGATGTCTTTTTACTGAAGTATGGAAAGAGATGTTGTAAAAGGTTGTCACATGGCGATGAATAAGTGGTCATGCAGGAAAAGGTGTGTGCATGTTGCTCTGTGAAAATGAATGTGTATGTTGGTAAGAGTAAGAGAGTTTTTATGTTTAATTCGTCTCCCTCCCTCCCTCCCTCCCTCCCTCCCTCACTTCCTTCCTCTCCAAAGAGAACCAGGATCCCAGTTTTTCTCTCCACAGAAGAATGGTTTCTTTCTTCACAGCTGTCAAACCTCTGCTGCTGCTGCTCTGCATACAAGCTCCAAAGCTAATTATTCCACAACAGCTCTAAACAGTGAAGAGTCTGTGATCGCCACATGAACCTCATCCACTTCAAATAACTTTAATTATCCGTTAGGAACGTCAAGTGTCTACAAGCAGCAGTTTACATCAATGGCAGCACAGCACAACAACAAACCACAATCACACATATCTCACGTTCAACATCCATCGGGAAATCAAAAATGCTGAGTGTCACAGAGGAAGACGCTCTCCACCTGTCACTATTAGAGCGCATCATCACACACCAACCTCCAATCAAGATCTCTGATACTTCCACAATCCTGATCCTGATTCAAGCTTCACTTTAAAGCTACATTGCGTGATGTTTTGGCCTTCAGTTTCAACCACAACACAAAAGTCGAGGCTGTCGGCAGATGTCCTCGACGCTCTTCTTGGTGTCAGTGTTTCCTAAACCTTGACGCTTAAAATGGTTGAAACCTTGGTCATTTACGTCAATCATCTTGTTTCCTATAAACCTTTTTAGTGTCAGCACAAACAGTAATAACACCGTCAAACTTGCATGTTGGCTCAAGGAAAAAATAATTAAATTTTGATGTAGGGTCATTTATCCATATCTACAAACTAGTGTTTTAGTACTTGAGACCGGTCGTGACCACTTTTTGAAGGTCTCTGTCTCCGTCTTGATCCCTAAATGTCTTGATCTTGTCTCTGATCACTCTGGTCTCGGGTATGTCTTGGTCTCGATTAGTTTGGTCTTGACTACAACACACACAAAGTTATGGTGCGTTCAATTTACCTCGGAAATTGGATCTCGGAGATGGGAATGACCTCACACCAGAGTTAACCGGATTCCTGTTGCCAGTCCGACAAGCAACATAACAGCCATGTTGGATTTTAACTCGGCCTATTGAAGGTTCTCCGAGTTTCAAAGTTGGAATTCAGACTTCAGGGAGGCGTACCTGATGTATCAGATTGGCAACTCAGAATTTAAAAATCTGAGATAAAATGGAACTCACCGTAAGAAAAATGGGAAGAAAGGAAGGAATATGAAAATAAAATGTGACAATGAGATAAAGAGCTGAGTGAAGAAAACGCTACCTCACAGGATGACGTGCACGTCAGGATGTTCAGAAGCTGGAAACAAACAATGCTTTACCGCAGCTGTACTGTATGTGCTTACATTTTTAGACTTAGCTCATCCCTATGTGGAAGTATTCATACCGTGTGTGTCAAGCCGTGCACAAACTGGCACGACCTCAGACAATGCCATGGGATGCACATGTGTGGTCAGTGTTCAGAGTCGTCGAGGCTGCAGTGTGAAAAATCACTCGCTTTTATCAGAGGATCATTTGTCCCGTAACTGCCAGATTTAGAAAAAGTTTTCTTGTTTAAGCCTCTTAAGAGCAGATCATGTGCACATTACAACAAAGCTGATTGTGCAGCTGATTGTGCAGCCATTGGTCTTCATCTTTTGTGTATAAGTCAAATAGCAGACAGCTCAAATCTGCTTAATTAAGTCTAAGGAAATCACAAGTGTTGGTGTCGCTCTTACAATATTCACAAACATCTATTCTTTCTCTAATATTCTCTCTCCTAAGACGTAGAATATAAGAACCGAACTACGAGGGGACTACACTTTGGTGAGCATAGCACATAGCATAATGTCACTTTTAAGGATGTAATTAGTCATTGCAGTTTGATCTTTTTTGTGTGAATTACAGAACTCAATTCATTCAACAGATACAGGAGAGAAAGTTCAAATATGGCTCAGAAATTCACTCTGAAGTTTGACTTTTTATGAGGTCAAAATGTTTAATTTAAAACCTGATTTAAAAGTAGCCCAGCAAAGATTAAACATCCATCTATAAGTTTGTTCTTTCTTGCTAGAGCTAATGCAAACTGCAGGTTTACAACACTTTCTCAGGGCAGCTAAGCTAACATGCTAGCTCTTCCTCCTCTGGCGCTACAGAAAAGGATCCATTGTGCCCTCCGGTCCCTCAGTCAGGAGGCTGCTGTGTGCCCGCTCCATTGTTCACACGTCAATCAGAGGTCTTTGTCTCGGTCCGGCTCTGCGTCTCCCCCTACACGGTCCCTACACGGCAACGGGCTGCCCACTTGACGCTCGTGTACAATAGCCTCTAGGTGTGACTGTCAACAATGGTTTACACTATAGGAGGAGGATTTATCTCGAGTACCAGCTGGGTATGCACAGAGAGAAGATGTCAGGGTCTGATATCCATTTCAAAAACATCTGCAGGAACTGATGTGAAAGCTAAGTCAAATGTTATTGCCCCTTAATGTAAGTTTGATCATAAAACTCATTTTATTTGCATGTTGTGGTGAATGTTGATCGTCTGTCCTGCTGTCCTTTGAGCTCACAGAGACGGGGTTCAAGTTTTTTTCTAAAATTCTCTCTTTCCATTTAGTTCGTACTCTACCTTGTCTGGTCTTTAACTTGAAAATTACAGCTGTTGCAGCGAGTAAATCCCATTAATATCGATGTCTGTCTCACTAATTCAAAACAGACTCCTCACTTACTCCTGAAAAAGGAAGACGTTTGAGTTTCCAGGCTGGATTACAGAGGCATCACTTACTGTATGATTAGAAAAACATGCAAGGCTTTGTTTTCTGTGTGACACATGCTTCAGGCAATGTAATCCCTTCATTACAGCAGACAAATGTTTTTTATAAATATGAGCCATTTTCATCACCAAAAACATGAAACGGTTCCCCTGGACAAACTAATAAGAGTCCAATTTTTCCATAACATCGTCCTGATTCTTTGCAAAGCTGCACAGTTCAAAACAAACACAAGCAGAGTTTATAGGAAAGGAAAAGAAAGGACCAGAGGTGCCTTGTTTTTTTCCACTTTCTAGTTTATAAATGGCATCCAAGAATCATGTTTGCTTCAAGAAAAGAGACAGAGATGAGACGAGAAAAGATGAGACAGAGAAGACAGAGGAGAGGAGAGGAGAGACAAGAGAGGAGAGACAAGAGAGGAGAGACAAGAGAGGATAGGAGAGGAGAGGAGAGACAAGAGAGGAGAGACAAGAGAGGAGAGACAAGAGAGGATAGGAGAGGAGAGGAGAGACAAGAGAGGAGAGACAAGAGAGGATAGGAGAGGAGAGGAGAGACAAGAGAGGATAGGAGAGGAGAGGAGAGACAAGAGAGGATAGGAGAGGAGAGGAGAGACAAGAGAGGAGACGAGACGAGACGAGAGAGAAGAAATAGAAGAGACAGAGAGGAAAAGTGAGGACAAAAGATGAGACAGAGACGACAAGACAAGAGTGAGATAGGAGAGGAGAGGAGAGGGGAGGAGAGGAGAGGAGACACAAGAGAGGAGAGGAGAGGAGACACAAGAGAGGAGAGGAGAGGAGAGACAAGAGGAGAGACAAGAGAGGATAGGAGAGGAGAGACAAGAGGAGAGACAAGAGAGGATAGGAGAGGAGAGGAGAGACAAGAGAGGAGAGACAAGAGAGGAGAGGAGAGGAGAGGAGAGGAGACACAAGAGAGGAGAGGAGAGGAGACACAAGAGAGGAGAGGAGAGGAGACACAAGAGAGGAGAGGAGAGGAGACACAAGAGAGGAGAGGAGAGGAGAGACAAGAGGAGAGACAAGAGAGGATAGGAGAGGAGAGACAAGAGGAGAGACAAGAGAGGATAGGAGAGGAGAGGAGAGACAAGAGAGGAGAGACAAGAGAGGAGAGGAGAGACAAGAGAGGATAGGAGAGGAGAGGAGAGACAAGAGAGGAGAGGAGATGAGACGAGAGGAGACGAGAGAGAAGAAATAGAAGAGACAGAGGAAAAGTGAGGACAAAAGATGAGACAGAGACGACAAGACAAGAGTGAGATAGAAGAGGAGAGGAGAGGAGACACAAGAGAGGAGAGGAGAGGAGAGGAGAGGGGAGGAGAGGAGAGGAGACACAAGAGAGGAGAGGAGAGGAGACACAAGAGAGGAGAGGAGAGGAGAGGAGAGGGGAGGAGAGGAGAGGAGACACAAGAGAGGAGAGGAGAGGAGAGGAGATACAAGAGAGGAGAGACAAGAGAGGACAGGAGAGGAGAGGAGACACAAGAGAGGAAAGGAGAGGAGAGGAGAGGAGACACAAGAGAGGAGAGGAGAGGAGAGACAAGAGAGGACAGGAGAGGAGAGGAGACACAAGAGAGGAAAGGAGAGGAGAGGAGAGGAGACACAAGAGAGGAGAGGAGAGGAGAGGAGACACAAGAGAGGAGAGGAGAGGAGAAAAATCAATCACCGGGAGCGTGTCTGATCCATCTGTCTCCCTCGTTTAGGAGG
Organism: Labrus bergylta; assembly: GCF_963930695.1. NCBI lineage: Eukaryota > Metazoa > Chordata > Actinopteri > Labriformes > Labridae > Labrus > Labrus bergylta. Next base: position 3,012,460 of record NC_089215.1, on the reverse strand, counting down.
ATTTAAATGACAAACAGGGACAGAGATTAGAGAATGTTATGAGTCACAGCAGTCTCCTGAAAAACTATTTAAAGCTGCACGGAAACTGATCAGAGTTAAATTTGGAAACATGCTCATTTGTCTGTTTATTTTATCTAAATTGGGCAGTGACTCATACACCTTGAGGTTAGATAAAGGTTGCCACATGAGTTTAAAGATTCTTTTAAAAGTAGAGAGAGTTTCCTCATCCATCCATAAACCCCTGAGGTGCAGTACCTAACTCCCTCTGAATCCTCTGTCTGTCAGTCCAGCTGTGAAGGGAAGTGTGTCTGAACTGCTCTGACCTGCAGCCCCTGTGATCTCTTTCCAAAAAACGACCCCTTCCAAAAGCTGCCAGGAAATGAGACAGAGAGAGAGGGAGGGCGAGAGAGGGAGGGAGCAGAGAGGGGAGGAATAATGATTGTACAAAAGAAGCAGAAAAAGATGATTCATGTAGTTTCTGTCTCCCACACCCTGGATGTCCTGGTATCGGATGCTTTCATGCTTAAATTATGCAGCTAAATATATCACAGGACTCATCAAAGTTTCCTGAAGAGCCTGATATAGTAAATTACTTTGAACCATTAACAACTATAGGAATCAGTCAGACTGACAAACTGAACAGTGATGTGTCTGAAACGCAGATCCTGCAAATCAACTCACATCAAACAAAAGGGCCATAAAATAAAACTTTTTGCAATTATTTTGACTAATATAACAAATGGAAGATGATTCATGCACGTGAGGAATGATAACTGGTATTTCACAATTTAAAATTTGACTGAAAATGTTTTTTTTTTGTTTTTGCAGACCATGCAGAGCATCTCAGTGCATCACTATCAGGGCTTAGTGTTTCCCACAGCCTCACAATAAGATATGTATCATGATATAATGGCCACGATGCGATCTATACATATTGATTTGGATATGATGACCATGTCTTTCATACAATTAACCACAACAGCTGTTCTTTATTGTTTAGAATAAAACCAAATGTGTAATTTTAAGGATCTTATAAACTTAAAAAACGTAAAAATTCAGGTCCTCAGAGATCCTAGAAGTTGCAGAAAATATTCTGTTTATGGCCCCAGATATGCTAAAATTATATATCGCTGGAGCACCCGGAGAAAACCCACACCCAAACTCCACACAGAGAGGCTCCTGTCAGACGGGGATTCAAACCAGGAACCTCCTCCCTGCGAGGTAACAGCACTAACCACCGTGCAGCCTCATGTAGCCGACTTTTTAAATCTTAAAAAAGCGACTTCAAAGTTTTTCTGTTACACAAAAGCAGAGAGGGAAACATTCTTTCAAGTCTGCCCAAAAAAAAAATACCAGAGGAACACTAATAACACACCCAAAATGTTGCACAAATGTTATGCACACTCACTCCCCTCTGATGTGAATTACAGAGCGGAGCAGAGCAGAGCACAACCACCGTCTCCAGTCCTGTTTGGGTGGGTCTAGTTTATGGTTAACTTAAGGAGGAGCGACGACTGTTTATGACATTTTCTCACCAACAATCCCTCCAAACTCCACACACACACATACACACACACACACACACACACACACAGACACAAAGAAGTTCAGAAAAGATTGGAAGTGAATTTGATGTGAGTCGACCACCCGAACATCTCTCTCCCCTGAGGCTGCACGCACGGGTGTAACTGTGAAAGTTTATGTGACTGTCTGCCTCTGCTTGTGATCACAAACATGATTTAAAAAAAACACACATGCGGAGTAAACCTTTCATGGAAAGTACTTCATGGTATGATGCAGTGTAAAAACTTTATCAGCTTGTTAGCATCTGCTTGTAAAATCCAATTCAAGGTGCAGATTTGCTAAAAAAAAAAAAAATCAGAAGAGCTACACATAAATTGATCCAGACTAAAACACATTATTAGTTTTTTATTGCCTTTAAAGTTGTTGAAAGTGTTCCTGTTTTCTGGATCGTGTCCTACATTGTATGCTGCAATCTGTGGCCCATATTAGCCTGCGCTGATCCAGCACGTGTCGTCATCATCATGCGTTTGAACTTCAGGGTCAGTTCAGGCATTATAAAAGGGAAAGGGAGATAATCTGTGTGTGTTCCACTTTTATCTGCAGTTCATTATCACCGCTCTTGTTTGGACTGATAGCAGTATGCTTCAGGGCTTATCTTCTGGGTACAGGACATCTCGACCTTACACCGCGGCATGCATGGCTTTTCTTTTCTTTTTACATATATATTAATCAGCATTTTCTTGGTTTATTTCTTAAAGGGCCTGTAAATAAGGTTTGGGGGGTTCTGGTGATGTAGATGAAACCAGGCCAGTGGTGATTAAGTGAGTGAAGATGTAGGCCGTGCATCTGCTTACAAGTTTAATAATAAGGGGGGGGAAGAGTTGCTGGATTTGACTTGGAGTTAATTGCAGGTAACAGGTTGTTCACGGTGCAAGGCTTGGAGATTGATGCTAAGATTGCGAAAGTATTCAGCCATAAGAGCTGAGCAGTGAGGTCTCACATGTGACGTCGAGGGTTCGGGTTGTGGTAAGGGTTTTGTGCAGCACCAAACGTTGCTTCAAAGGGTGATTGTCAGGTTGAAAAAGGAAAGGAACGAGCATTAAATCACGCCTCTGTCACTACCTCAGATGGAGGGTCAGGGGCGCATTACCTCGCCTCAGTACCTTACACTTTTCATGACAAGTGTAACATGGACGCATTCCGCTTTTAAAAGGTAGTCTGTAAGCGCCAAATGTCTAAAACAGTCTCAAATCTGAAATTGCTTCTTGCATCCCGTCCTTAAGAAAACGGCATTTTTTAGACTTTTCTATTGTTTTATGTTTCATTTAATCAACAGAAGAGCAAAAATATTAACCAGTTTTTACATTAGAAGCCAGAAAGAGATTGCTTTTTCGACGAGAAAACATTTCTGGGTGGGGCACAGGTACAGTGCAGTGTTTCTCAACTGGTGGGTCTGGACCCAAAAGTGGGACGCGGAGCAGCTTTCAGTTGGTCGCAAGAAAAAACATTGTCAAAAAGTCTAAGAAGCATTATTTAAAAAAAAAAAAAAAAACATGTTTGTTTTGTTCTGGTTCTTTATTCGGTCACGTTTTCTTTCTACAATTTTTCATCAAATAAATCTGATTGGTTGGATGGAGGCTATGGTCCTCCAAGCGGGCAGCCCAGGTTCAAATCTGACCTCTGGCTTCTTTCCCGCATGTATATCCCCACTTTCTCTCACCTCCTATTTCTGCCTCTATCCACTGTCCAATCTCTAAATAAAAATAAACCCTTAAAGAACAAAGTTTCTTTCTGTTTCCATTCCTAAAATCTGAGTTTACAGCTTTTGGAGGGAGCTGTGAGGTGAAAGAGACAGGTGCATTACGGCATTGAAAAAAACAAAGAAAAGTTAGTTATTGTGGTTTAATCTGCGGTTTTGGCCCAGATGCTGAGCAGCTTCTGATGCAGATCCAGCTGATTAAAGGCTAAGCTCAGCCTGTCGTTGTGTATTATGTGATGTTTACAGTAGCTGTTCATTAATCTTCTCTATACGACAGATATTTCTCCCTCGTGGCTAATAAAGACTTTCTCTGCTGCAGAAAAAACCTTGAAGTTCAAATTCAGCCTTTGCCTCAGCTTTGTGTTACACAGACCCGCTTGAAATGAGTCAAATGTTGCGCCACTCTGCTCTCCTCTCTTTTATTTACAGTGTGACACAGGCCCTCCTTCACGCTCCGCAGCCCTCAGACATCTGGGCTCGGAGTTTAGGGGATTTTTTTTTCCGCTGCTTTGTGAAGCCTGCTCAGTGCTAAACAGCAGCTCCCAGACTGTCTGACGGAGACGCAGCCCCATCAACAAGTTTCACATCCACACTCCCTCGGGCCAACATCAATCTTCTCCACGCCGTCAGAGGAGGTAGTTTCCCTCTGCCGCTAACACAGCTGGAGCAGGGAGACGGATTACGTCAGATTTTGACAGAGGACTTCCTGCTAAGGCTCACATTAAAGCTTTTTAAATCAAGACCTACTAGAATCTAAAAAAAGACTATGACATAGGAGAAAAACAAAACAGTGCAATGATGATTACATCATGTTTTTATGTGTTGATGACACATGTTTGACTCAATCTTTTATTATCTAATGGCTGTGGTCTAAAAACTATTCTGTGTCCTACTTTTCAAAGCCTGTAATGATGTCAGTCTCAGAGTAAAATGATATAATGCTTTCTAATTGGAAAAGAGAGGGGGGGTGGGATCGAGGGGGGGTGGGGGGGGGCATCGGTCAACAGTACAAAAAGCTAAAAGAAAATGAGGATGTGCAAGATGTGAAACAAACAAATGGGGATGATTTTATGAGATCATATCGCAGGAAAACTTAGATTTAAAAAAAAAATAATGAATGACTATTTGAATATTCATATCATGACTCATCCCAAGAGTGGAAATGCACAAAACACAGCAAAGTTATAAGAAAATTTGGAGGAAAAAAACACAGAAGAGAGCAAAGTACATAAGGCCTAAGCGGACATACAGCCATACATTTTATTTCCCTTTGATGACGAGTAAATTTGGGTTGTTTTCTCATGATTTTAACTTATTTATCAGATTATCTCGGGATAACAAAGCAGTTTTTTTCCACTATAACAAGTTCACTTCTAGAGATCTGCAGAAAACAACTGAAATGTGTTGTTATCACAGGAAAACAAGCATTATTATCCTGAGATTATGAGATAAATTGGCTGAGATCTTGAGAAAACAATTGAAATGTACTCGTAAACATGGGAAAACGGAATTAAATAAAATGAATGGATGCATGTCCTCTTTGGGCTTCCGTAGTTTTTAGGAAGGAAGAAATAATTCAACACAAGTATCAACAATCGTGCATGCACTCTTCAGGACTTTAAAACCGTTTATGTAGTAGAAACAGAACAACAAGGGAACACCCAAATACAAAGCCGTGAATTACTCTCTATTAAGAAACATGTGTTGCTCTCTTTAACACTGCAGGATGCTCCCATGAGGCTGCAGCTCTGACACTCTGGGGGGAAATGGGAGCCATGTGTAAACAGGCCAGCTGCAGATCAGGTGGCTGAAACCTCCTTTCTTTAGTAGACTGGGATCCCGGCCACCCACCACACCCCCTTACACACACAAACACAAACACAAAAACATCAGCAGCCTGTAACTAAAACACTTTCCATGAAGACGAGAGATCATTTCGGTCTGATCAAATTTCCAAAAACTGAATTAAAAGTCTTTCTGGTGGAAACAGGAGTAAAAGAAATGACGGGAGCGGTCTGAGTCAGAACCTGTTTATGCTTCAACACAGCGGTCAGACACGACTGCTGTAAAAAATTACAAAGGGCTCGGTTTGGAGAAACGATGACTGGATGGATTTGGAGAGAAAGAGAGTAAGAGTGGGGGGGGTGGAAAAAAAAAAACAGAAATGCACCCAGACATTACTCAACAAGCTATTTCAGGAAGCCATTAAGGGCTAAATCAGGGCTAAGAGGAGGGCGGAGGGGAGCACAAAAACAGACGGATGGATGAAGAATAAAACAAGACAGTGGGAGTAAAAATAGCAGAGACAGAAATAATAGGATTAATCAGAAGACAGAGAAAATACTTATTCAGAGCAAGGAAGATGAGGAAACAGTAAAATCATGACTTTTGCAGGAGTACAAATCAAATGTTAAAATGAAAAGGCAGAAAGAAGAAGAACCCGAGTCAACCAGTTGGGAGTTTGCAACAAGTCGGACAAACAACATAGACACGCCTCCAGGAGCACCTTTGTTTTGTTTTGACCTAGGAAGTTTATTGTCGTTGTAGTAGTACAAATAAAATCTGTTTGGTATTCTCAATAGACGCAGCATTAAAAAACCTCCAAAACTGGGGAACTGGTGGCGCAGTGGTTAGTGTGCACTCCCCATGTACAGATGCCGCGGCCCGGGTTCAAATCTGACTTGTGGCTCATTTCTCACTCTCCCTGATTTCTGACTCTGTGCATTGTCCTTTCTCTACAATAAAGGGACAAAAAGCTTAAAAAAAATCTTTTCAAAAACACGAGAGAAAAAGAAGTATATAAAACAATAAATAATAATATAAAAAGTGCAGTGTTAGTCCACTGCAATGTAATGAAAAGGAGTAAAAGGTCAAATTAAATAGAAAGAGTAGAGGAAAGAAGTCACCTAAAAATTAGAACAATTATCTAATGAGAAAAAGAGGCAGTAAAAAGTAAAAAGTGTACGGTGGCAGTAAATAATCCAACCCTGTGTGTGTGTGTGTGTGTGTGTGAATGTGAGGCGCTGGCTGTGAAAGTGAGTAAGCTGTTCCTCCCCCACAGCGGCTCAGGGCACGGCTCCAACAGGTGGACGAGAGAACAATATGAAACAGGAAGAAGAGAGGATGACATCACTGCCACCTGGGACACAAACATACACAATGACAACATCCGTACACTCACACACACACACTAGTAGCTGAGTCACATCGAGCTTTATGAGGGATTCCCAAACATGACGCCATGCGCGGTAAACCCTCATCACTTCAGAACGCAGATGAAGAGGAGATGTCAGTGTGTCTCATGTGTGGGGGCTGAGAGGGTTAATGTTGTGTCTGGGGTTAATGGTGCAGACAAAGGATGCGGTTGGTTGTTAAAACCAGACAGCTTTAATGTGACACCTGATGACATGAGTTATTAAACTGAGACAGCGCCAAAGGAGTGGCTGAAAACAACTTGTTCAAGGTAATTAAAGTTAAAGACGGGCAGAATTTAAACACAGGAATCGAGACTTTAGTCGTCTACACTCAGGTAAATCTTTGGGCTGTTATCAGGTGTCCATTTTTAACCTCGGTGACAACACTGATACAGTTTTGCAAACGACCTTTCCAAGTGCCGCAATCGCTTACCTCACCAAAACTTTCTTACATAAACCCCTCTCATTAACATTTAAAATGTTACATATTTATTATTTATGACACTCGCCCTTTTCAATTCTACAATTCACTCAGCAGACGCTTTTATCCAAAGCGACGTACATCAGAGAGTAAGCACAAGCAAGGATCTAGAAAAAAGGGAACAATGTCAGTAAGAGCAAACGATCAGCTTTGAGTCTGATTGGACACACAGGTGCTGACAGGAAGTGGCCAGAGGCAAAGCACAACATTGAGGGCAGTTCTTGAGAGCTCTAATCAGTATAGAAACCATCTTATAAGTCGCCGTTATCAAACAAAAACCATCGTCATTACCATCATCATCATCAATAATATGGAGACCATCATCATTAAGTTAGTAGGTATTCATAAAGAGCTGGGTCTTTAGCTTTTTCTTAAAGGTGCAGAGGGACTCTGCAGATCCAATGGAGTCTGGAAGTTCACAGTGCATTTCTGCAACAGCGCCGTAATGAAGCTCAGCCGTCATTGCGCCTTGATTTAGCAATGGTGTTATATTGGCGTCCTGCAGTGTGATCCCACCATTGATGATATCCATAGTGAAGGACGCCACAGGGGACGTAAATATCACACCTTGAATCTGCATTCTGATTGGGCCAACTGCTGGAGTAGTGATGGACAGTTCAAAAAGTAAAGTATGCCATGGAAAATATCAAAATCAAATCAGCAAAACCAGAAATTACATCAAATATTCTCATTAAAGTATCGTACAGTGGACTCTGTTGCTTCGTCTGCGCCATTTTTAAGTCACGTCTCACCTCAGGAGACCTGAGGAGCATGTGTGAACAGTCAGGTCGGGAGAATCTCCGGAGCAGTCCTCCTGAAATTATCTAGATATTTCCAGGTGTACATACATGTGAAAACGTCTTTAATGAAGCTTTAAACCCCTCACTCTTCCTGCACTTAAAGTTTGTTTTATGCACCAAAGAAACACATTAAAATAACACAGTTTAAAATGCTATAAGACGCGAAGGCAGGGAAAAAAGAATAAAAAGTGGTCAAAGCTGAAGTGAACGCTCTGCCCTCTGCCCCGCCTGCCAACTCAGTCAGTCCACAAATGAGACGTCTCTGAGAGGCGGGTGAACTTATTTTAGAGTGGGGGGAGGAATAAAGCTCCACAGACACAGCCCCCTGTTTATGTAAGGATGGTAATGTGTTTCAGATTACAGACGCTCGTATGGAAATTCCTGTGGTGAGACTGGACTTTTCACTGCCGGATTGCAGGGGAGCGGGCCTACGAGGCAAAAACAGCTTCCATGAATCTGCTGAGAGGGGAGGGGGGAGACTCTTTCTCTCATTATTGGAGAGGGAACTCCTGGAAAATCTGTCAAGGGGAACTTAAGCAACACATGCAACTAAAAAAAAAAACTTGTGTAAGGGCACAATTTGCACCTAAACTCCTAAACTCACATCTTAAAGTCCGCACTTTAAGCGACATTGTACTTCCTAGCTGCTGGGTGAATGTGCAGCACGACTCGTTCTATCTTTGCATCCATCTCTAAATATTTCTCTTCAAATCCCTGACCAATGCTTCTAAGAAAAACTTTAATAAGCAGGTTGGGATTAAATATTCTTAGAGGCTTTGCTGCACAGAATCCTCCAGTTTTTCATCTCCGTGGCAGGATATGAGTGTGTCAGTCAGATGAACTGTGTGTTCTGCACATGGACTTTGGTTTTATTGCCGCCGGGGAACAAAGCCATTCAAAAAGCAAATATCCAAGCTCCGGGTGAGGAGAGGACCCTGGGCTGCTCTTGTGCCAAATGCCATCCTCTCCCGGCATATAAACACATTTTTGGGCTACAGTAGCAACAGTAACTTAAAACTGAAAGTCTACTAAACTTCCTTAAAAAAAAATTGTGTTTTAACCCGCAAATTTGACGGACGTGGACGTAGCAGCAAAGAAAATACAAGTTGAGGCAAAACACAGAGCGGATAAAGCTTGTTCTAAAACGAGGGTGGACCTTGGGTTGGCTTTCATCATTAATTTTAACTTCAAGGTTGGACTGGTACTAATGACACAGTGCATATTTTTATTTATAAAAAAAGTGGCACTGATAATGTCCTTCAGAAATCATTTTTTTTGTCTTAAATTTAAGAAGAATTTTACACCAATGGGGTGGAATAATGTATGATTTACAGTACAAGCAAATGTCATTGTTCTTGTATAAGTCAGTGATTTTCTGTGAAGCAGGTGATCCCCTGCAGCTTTAGTTAGGACATTAGATATGTGTACATTATCACTGAGAAGAAAGACTTCTTTAGAAGAAGAAATGTCGCACAGGAGGAGCTCAAAGTCTGACCTTTGACCTTAGGTTTCTCTCCCTTACAATGATTCAATCTGGCACTTTTGATCCCTCTCTCTCTCCTTTTCTGCAGGAGGAACACAAGAGTAGGATTGTCTTCCTTCACCACACCTTCTAGTCTACTTTAGCTGCAATTAAAACATGAGAAACATCGTGTGTGAAACAGCAGATACAGAGTGACATCATGTTAACTTAAAGCTTTGCATTGTGAGTTATGCAACTCTTCAGAGCATGCAACGATAATTTCCACGCTTTTTTATTCAAATACATGCCGGGGTTGCTTTCAGGTTTCCCTACAAGTCTAAGGAGCTGCAGGAAACAATGAAATGTGAGCAGCTAAAGTGAGGGGAAATGCCAGCTTTCCTGCTCGGTTGGCGTTCTCCGTATTATTGGACACTTCCTGTTCAGAGTCCTCTTTAACTCCCCACAGAAGGACTCAAAGGTCAAATCACTCAGAGCATAAACTACAGTCAAACAAACAGGAGCTTTCAAATATCAGGACACTATTTCACTCTTTGAGCTACTTCTCAGGTAAATCTGAAAAACTAAAATCTCAGAAAAAGCAAGCAAGATGCAATCCTGAACTCTCTTTCCCAAACAGTGGAGCACGTTATCTCTGGGTGATTCAAACTGTACCAGCTTTCAAACAGCGCACATAGTTGGACTCTGGCTGTGTTTTCTCTGCAGAATAAGCCCCACCCGTCATGTTCTCCCAACAAGACTAAAACAAACAACCAGTCCTGTGAAGCTCTGTCCGCTTCCTCCTGACCAAGTCGTCTGCATGAAATCAGATTTTTTAGACAGAGTTTACAAGGTATCGAGAATGTGTCTGTTTTGTCATCTTGAGTCGCTGACAAACATTTTTAAGAAGAATTAAAAAAATGTAAAAAAAGATCCTCCCCTAATTATCTGGGAAACGTGGAGCAGTTTAGCAGGAATGTTTCTTTCCTGGATTCCAAGCAGACAAAACACTGCTGCCTTATAAAGACATTAAGCTGCTGTAAAACTGAGCCGAGCTGGTGGGACATTTACAATATGCAGAGAGACTTTTCCCCAATTATGTTACCGTGCGTTTGCTTCCTGCATTTATCAACATGTCGTCAAAACCAACTCAGCAAATTAGGGAAGAGACAAAATATGGATACGGGGATGTACAGTCGTCCTGACTCGTGTGACACAATTAATGAATTGCTGGTGCCAAATCCTGACTCACTGTGTCACTCCTTCATGACTCCTCGTGGTGGCATGGATGACATGAACGAGGGTTATGTGAACCGAAGTGAATTGGCCAAAGAAGAAGTTCAAAGAGGGACAAGTGAAGAAGAAGAAGAAGACAGCGGGATAATGTTGGACAGCGGTGAAAAGAAGTTAAAGGATGGAGCATGATAAGAGGAGAAACTGACACCAAATTACAGAACACATTAATCCCGCACTTTATCTTTATTAGGGGAATTTTAAACACTTCAGTTAATTAGATATCATCATGCATCATTATATCCTTGTCTTGCAATATTTCAATTATTGCAGAATCGCCGCGTCATGTTACTTACCCGGTGATTCCTAATCCTACATCGAATACAGCAGGTCGTTCAGTAGCTTGTGGGTCAAAATATAACCATCTAGGAACCCTTATAGTGCCGGTTTTGTATGTGCAGGCCTCCGTGGTAAATGCATTAACAAAATAAGATGATACATCCTGTTCTACTTTCAAAATAAATCAGTCTACTTGGCAACATTTCTCAAGTGAAGACGCCCTTTAAGAGTTTCAAAGTGAGGGTTGTTTTGCAGAAATATCTGGATTTTAAGGAGGTTTGGATGTGCAGCAGTAGTAGTATTGACATTTTTGACAACATTACAAGATGGCATTGTCCAACCGAAACTATTCTAGGGTCACCTAAAGAATCATATTTTTTGAACCACTGATCAAACTGCAGTTTTTGAAGAGTTGACCTGACGGCATCTTTCCTGCCGAGGAGCTCTAAAGCAAGACGCTCACTCCCTAACATTCACACATAAAACTCCTCTGTATGCCTTTGCCATATCACAAAGTGCCTATCAAAATAGAGACGCAGTAATCACACATTTTAAAGATGTATTTTGATACTGTAATTCTCGTCAGTCCGTAACCAGCTCTGGTTTTCCATCATGACTCATTTTTAATCACACATCAGATGAATCTTCGACTAAACACATGTTGGGGGGGAAATGGTCTGTGTCGCGCAGTTTCAGGCTGAGAAGTTTTTTTATCTGCTCACTGGTCAAATCAGGCAAATTCCCAAGACCCTGCAGGAATTCGGCCCCCAACTTTTATCCTAACAGACATCTCAGCAAAGAGACCGGCCATCCGAGGGGGCTCTATTTAGAGACCGGGAGGCTCTGTGGAAACAAGGCCACAAGGTTCAACCTCAAGTCAAACAGAGTAAAATGTCAACTTGATCGACCACACAATCTTTTCCAAATCATGCCTCACATGCAGCCACTGGGGGGGAGGGGGGGGGGGGGGGGGGGGGGGAAGCTAGCATTTAATCGCTGAAGCAGAAGTCCTTCAAGAAAGGCTGGAGGTACAGTGAAGCTCAGCATTTGACCAACGTTGAACTTATTTTAACTCGATATGGATAAATCAATCAGCATATCATAAAGTAAAATGGCAACAACAGGCTTTTACTGTGCAATGTTTTGCCTGCATGTGAAATGCTTGAGGGCCACCTAGGGCTGGGAATCTTTTGGGTGTCTCACGATTCAATTCGATTAGCCTTAGTTCTTAGCAGAGAGTGACTGATTAGCCAAAATAAATAAATAAAGTTTTGGAAGTTATTAATCTAACTAAAAACCCAGAAGATAAGAATCTAGATTTTAACATTGCCAGCCTACTCCTCACTGGGAAGCATCGTTTGAACTTCTGGTGAAGACATTTGAAGAGTTTTGCAATAAACACAAAAAAGAACAGAAACCTAGCAATAAAGCAATAAAGCAATGGTGGAAGTGATCCTCTTTCCCCCAAACATAAGGAAATTGTTAACCAAAAAACAGTAACATAACGTCAATGCATCACGGGTAAGCGCCATTCCCCTGGACAAAACCAAGACACAAGAAACAGCCCCGTTTCCACCGAGCAGTCCGGTTTAGATTGCTTCGGAAAGGTACTCATTTGTTGGCAAAAGTTGTGAATGGCACCAAAATAAGGGACCAGTACCGTCCTACTTTTTTGGTAACCTTCTGTTGGGGTGCCAAGGGTACTGATCCAACTATGTCCTGTTCTTCTTCTTCATTGAACTTAATGAATAGTGGGCTACACTGTGTTGGGCTGCTATGATGTCACACTATTATGTAGCTATTTCCATCTGACTTACACTCCGCTTACCAAATAAGGGTACGGTTGACCGTGGAAACGCAAGCAAGATCAGGGTTTACCGTACCGAACTGAACCAAACTGTACTGAACCAAATCAGACCGCTTGGTGGAAACGGGTCTAATAATGTGTCCACTGAAGACGGTCCGCAAGATACGATATAATAACTATTTGATGCAATACGATAAAACAGAGACAAGGTGCTATTGTAGTCCTTGTAAAATTAATTCAATTTTAATAAAGTGTTGAGATGAGTTCTGGTCCAACAGCGAGTGGTTTTCTAGACATTACCTGGAGGCTCAGGTCTCAGATGTCGGGTTAAAGATAACCAAGGAGGGATGTGCAAACGTGCTACTTCATTTGGATAACTGTACCAGGAATAATAATGACGACCATTAGATGCCTCATTCCCGTTGGCTTCCTCCTTCAAGTGGTCAACTCCCATTCAGACAAACACTTACAGACTACAGGGAGGAAAAAAGGAAGCACTCCTGGCCGGTCACACCCTCTACTAATAACAATCTGCACATGCCATCTCCGGGCCGAGCTGTCTGGCTGGAGGGAAAACAAGCAGACAGAAAATGGGACAGATTTGGGAAAATGGGGCCTTCTGCTGTCTGGGTGCTCTCAAGTCTTTTTGTCTGGCTGCCAGAGCTACTGTACACACACACACACACACACACACACACACACACACACACACACACACACAAATTATCTAATGGAAGAGGTATGGCTACAAAAACAGTTCACCAGAACAGCTTGGTCCTCTTTTGGAACATGCACACTTCTCTGCCTGGCACTATTTCTGACCCAAAGTCAGCTTCACCTTTATCATAAAAAGATGGAAACAAGGAAGTTTAGAGCTGCAACTAATGATTATTTTTCAACTATGTGGAGATGTGCTGATCATGATTTTCTCTATAAATTACTCCATTCTTTGGTTTTGAAAAAGACACAAAAAGTAAAAGAAATAATTCTGTCATAATTTCTTAGAAGCCCAAGTGTTACCTGAATGTGTTGTTATGTCCAAAACAACACAGATATTTAATCAATTGTACAATTAAACAATAAATAAGCAAATTCTTCCTTATTAGAAGCTTAAAGAGCCCATATTCTGCCCTTTTTGGGGTTTGTATATTTAATCTATGTACCTACTTTTGTACGTTCACAATAGCTAAAGTTTGAAAAAAGTGTCTGTTTTCATGAACTGCTCCTCCTTGCTCCCTCTACGCTCTGAGTCCATCAGCTGCACTCTGTTGAGCCCACACTGTTAGACCCCATGTGGGCCAAGTCTGCTCTGATTGGTCTGCTGATCCACTCTGTCGTTATTGGTCAGTTGCTCAGCACGCTTCTCGGAAATTTCAACATGAGCTGCAGGGCCACAACGAGCCAATGGGCTTAGATCAGTGATCTCACACTGACACATTTTTATCGAGGGGGGCTAGAACCGAGCGTTACATGCGGCTAATGCTACAGCTAACAGGAGGACGTAGGAGAAGCCGTGTTTCAGCAGACTTTGAATTTTTGCACATAGATGTGCCTAAACATGCACAGGACACTTGGAAAACACACTAAAGAGCATATAAAACCAGAAAAAGAAGAATATGGATATAGACCTTTAAGAAACAAACAAAAATTGGCTTCACTTTTGGAAACAACGACTGACCCATCAATGTAATTAACCAAACAGTTGCTAAAAAGTTGGTGTCAGTTTATGCATTAAAAATTGCATTCAATGAGTTAGACACTGAAACTAAATTGACCTTTTTATACTTTAAATATCGAAACAAAATGTCTCAATTTACCAGACACATTTGTCATACATGGTCAGGTCTTGTTTCCATATTATTTGATCCCATATTTAGTTCAAGTTTAAGCACGGCTGCTTGTTATTTATTCAATATAAAACACCAGAAAAAAAGTTTGAACTCCTAAACCTTTAAAATAAAATAAAATACATTGGTTTAATTTCGATCTTCAGGAAGCCATGCAACATTTGACTACTACTGATAGCTTTGCATGAGAACAACTCACCCATGAGCAACAGGAACATGCAAACAAATTCATAACTGACGGGCAGGGAAACAGACAAAAGGTGCTACAAGACTACTTATCATTCAATCTTTTTAACAAATACAAATGAAAACTAGATGATGACGGTGTTAAAGCTCATGTGAGGAGTTTTAAGATGGTCAAAGGGATGTCTTTTCCTTAAGTCAACCGAACAGTTAAACCAAATTACTAGTCAGTTAAAAAAATGATTATTATTGATGTTGGCCCTCAATGTAGGTCAAAATATTGTGTTCAAGCTGCAACACAGCCAGCCGCCGCCTGCCACCAGTCAGGGCTGTATGTCTGGTTAATGGGCCTGCTCTCCTCGCTCTACAACAAGATTAACTTGATGCATACTTGAACACATCATTGAATAAGAATTGTTCCATTTTGTGACCTTTGGTAGACCAGTCACTGCACAATCAATAACATTTTCTTGTCCCTCCCTAATTGTTATAAGTCTGTAAACTACTGTATCTAAATGACTAAGTTTCAACAAGAGGTTTTGAATTATTATGAGTAAAATGACACATTCATTTTAGGGATTTTTAAAAAAGTTTTCTATCTATATTTAGTTGAGGAAGGATTACATCTTAAGTCTCATGGCTTCTTCTCTATCTTCTGACATTGAAGTGTTTTAAGGACAACCTGTAAAACCTCTCTGACTCTCTCTCTCTCATAGATCGCACATAGCTCTGTATATATACATATACATGTATAAAAATATATTTATTTCTCGTTTACTGCACATAGTTCTGTTTACATCTGATAGTCCGATCACTGTCCACTTATATCTACTCTTTTTATATTTTGTATTTTAAGTTAAGTTTAAGTTGTATTTAAATTGACACTTTATATTTAAGTTAAAATGTTTCGTCTACTTGCACTGTTGTTAAATTACTGCTCTGTGTGCCTTTGAATTGGAGACAAATGAAGTTTTTTGTATTTGAACCTCATTGTAAACGACTGTACGTTTCCAACTTTTAAAAAGCTCCACTAACTACATCCCTTTAACCTCTACTGTACAAGGAAGTCCTGCTGAGCCACCACCCACTAAACAACAGAACACCTTAAGCTGACATCAGGGATCAGTTTTCACTTTCTTCAGGCTACAGATGGCAGACATGGGGGGGAAAACTGATTCCAACCCACCCTGCTGCTTCTTACTTCTTCTCTCTCCATTCACAAACTACTCCTGACATCATGTTTGACACAGAGCCACTGACAACACAGCTGATAGAAACCTGCTGCACAAACGGATGAGTTGATTCAAACTATGTGTGTGTGTGTGTGTGTGTGTGTGTGTGTGTGTGTGTGTGTGTAGTAGTGAAGTAGCTAAAGCTTGGGTGGAGTCAGAATTACCGGTTTGATTCACAGAAAGTATGAATGCAAATGAATGCACCCCAGTCAGTCCTGCGACTTTCAAAGGCTACAAATGGCTTATTGTTGCAGCTTCGACACGAGATTCTGCAAGTGAAAGTATAAATTCAAGCACAGGTGCAGCGAAAAAGGTAGACTACAGGACATAAAAGCTTTCATATTTTAATATTAACCCAATGCTGAGACACCTGAATCATCCACCTAGCACCTGTTGATGCTTAAAGAAATGCACTTCCGCCTAAAATCGCAAAGACACCTGAGGAGAAACTCTTAAAATCCAACATTCATCCTCTCTCGTGTGTGTTTTTTTTCCTCATTCAGTGTTTTTACAAAAAGGTGAATCGCCACTTACCTGAGTTTTAGGTTAGCCATAAATTCCTCCATAGACACGTTGTCCAAAAGCACAAAATCTGCTTTTCCAAACTCCAGGCTCTCGTGCTCTGCCATGCTGCTACCTTGATGTTTGCGCGTGGAGAAACTATTTTTTTTTTCTTTTAAACAATTGCTTTGAAGTGCCGACAGCAGGTAAACATTGGCGGCTTCTCTGAGCACCTCCTCTCCTTCACTGGACAGATGTGCAGTCGATTCGCATTTCACTTGTTTCAAAGTGTAATTCCTGTCATGTTAAATTAAATACTATGAAGCTATATAAAAAAAGTGCATATAAATGATTACAAACGCGTTTTTTCTTTCCTTAAAGTCCCGTTTTTGTGTTCGAAGACGAAAGAAATCCCCAAATGTCCTCGTATCCATACAAAGTTGTCCCTCTTTTTTACGCCGAAACCATGTATCCTCGTCCCGTTACACCGTGCGCCAGCTCCGTCCGTTTTCCTGGAGTTTTTCTCCCCTGTTGTCCCGGCCGACCATCCACCAATGGGGACCGAAGCCCCGCCCCCTGCCTATCCCAAAGTCCCGCCCCCTCCCGCCCCCCTCCCGCCCTGCGTGAAGGTGTTGGTCAGAAAAGTTCTCTGTGAGTGAGCCGGGGAGCAAATAGCTGTGCAGACCGCAAGCTCCAGTCTTTCTGATACATATTTCTGCGATGACGGGGCCACCTCTTAAGTTTTAAAACACTCGTAGAGAAAACAAAAAAAAAATGTTGGCCTGACTTTTATGATGCCCGCTGTTACCATAAAAGGAAACATCAGAATTTCTCATTGGGAAATTAATGGAAAAATGCGGCTGAATGAACCCATTTGAACAATTATTAGTTAAACTATCAGGTCTTCAATATTTCCTTTGATCTGCCCGCAATGAATCTGAACGAGGCCCCAGGTGTATGATAAACTCCTGAACAGGGAGCTGGCATAAAATCCACCATGCTCATCCTGGTGTTAGTGCGCCCCCTTGTGTTAGACAGCGGTATGCACCAATATTGGAACAGCACAAATTGAGAAGCTTAATTTGTACCGATTACTTTTAACCTCTCCCCTACATTTCAGAGGGAAATATTGTACATCAATATAGATATACTGCCAGTAAAATAACTGGCACACAGCAGCTTTCCCTGTCAGATATCTGGAGAAAACAAATTGTGAGAAATGCAAAGTCAATCTTTGCCCGCTCTGACCATCCTCTCCTGGAGGAATTTGCTCTATTCCCCTCTGGTCGGAGGTACAGGCTGCTCAGGGGTATGTTCCTATTGTAATTAATGCCCTTAATATTTTCTAAAAACATGACTGCCCTTTCATGCAGCACTATTTCACTTTATTTATAGTGCTACCATTCCTAGGGTTAAGAAACTAATGCATACATAAGTGCTTTTACGGCATGAGCACATTATTAGATCTCTTAAATATTTTAAACTCTGTCTTTTACACAAAAGTTGTGGGTTTTTCAATTATTCTAGGAAAGAATAAATTATTGACATTAGATATTTCTGACTGTTCCTGATTTTTAAAAAGATTCTAAGATAACCAGCATTTCTGAGGCCCTCGGCAAAAAACGGCAAATTGTACTCTTTTGTTAAAGGTCACATATTCTGTAAAATACGCTTCACCATGTTTTTCTAACATAATATGTGTCTGTCTAAAAACCCCACAATGATGAGAAAAGTCCATCATCTCCGTCTTCTGCCTGCTCCACTTTTCAGAAAATGTGTGCTTAAACAGGCCGTTTGGAGATTCTCCCTTCATGACATCACAAAGAGCAGTAGCCCCTCCCCCAGGTGGGTGACACTCCCACAGCTAGGTGTTTGTTCTGCCCTCTGAGTCTGCCTTCTCACCGTAAACAATCGGACATGGAGCGAGAAAGCCCGAGACACCCAAACCCTTCCAGAGAGGGGGCGTGGTCAGACACAGCTCATTTGCATATTTAAAGGTACAGACACAGAAACAGCCTGTTCTGAGCAGGGCTGAAATAGAGGGGTTTATAGACATGATCAAATACAGGATCAGAGTGGATTTAGAACAAGAAACTTCACACACATGTTTTGAGGAGCTCTGAGACTTATTTAAACTGGTTGAAGAGGAGGAGAATATGTCACCTTTAATGATATATTGACTTTAACATGAAAGTAAGTTGTCTATTTTTTGTCCTCATGGTGTTAATATGAATTTCAAATACACATCATTTATTATAATTATTTATTTCAAAGTTTACATGTAAGCTTAAAATCAGATCTTTTTATGAATTCAGGCACTAAGCAGACATTCTAGAGTGTTTTACAGGTAGGCCTATACAACTCTTCCATTCAGATAACACTACGACTACAAATATAAAATTAAATTAACAGCAGAGTTGTTGTTTTTTTTAAACTGTTTGAATTACAGATCAAGGATACTTTGTCAGGATATTAACATTTACATTGTGCTCTCTATATTGTGCGAGCAGTGAGCCTCCGAATGTGATGGTGGAGGAGACAGAATTGGCCCAGGAGTGCCCACAGTTGTGGGTGACGTAGACTAAAGCCCCCCTGCGGAGGAAGGTCATGTAGGTGGACAAACTGCCGACAGACGAGGGTCGAGAGACGTTCGTGTGAGAGACGGCCACCCAGTAACCGTTGACGCCCAGCCACAGGTCAGTCTTCAGACCGGCGTTTGCGGTCTGGGTGGAGAAGAAGAACTGGTAGACGCCGGGAACCGGAGCCCTGAACACCCCGGTTCTTCTGTTGAAGCCTTGGCCCACGTTCACCAGAACCTTACTGTACTTGATCCGGTTCACTTTGCCTTTGAGCTGGCCGGGGAACGAGGCGAAGAAGTGGATCTGTCTGGAAGACCCTGAAAGAAGAAGCACAGACACCAATATTTTTATTAGGAATAAGAGTGACGCTGCTACTTTTGAATTTTTTTGTGGCTTTGGGGGGAAAATAATTTATATTTCAAAGAAAGCTTTTATGACACTGAGGTTGATTCAATTTAAATGACAGCTGTCAATATCATGCAGGAAGGGTTCTGAGAAAAAGATACATTCTGGGAAATGTAGTGAATCCAGGGAATGGAAATGCAACTGCTCCAAAACTATCCATTACCACCCGAGTATTTTAAGCCAGCATTGGGTGAAAGACGCCTCAAAAAACAACCCAAAATAAACTTACATCTGTTTGTCTTACACATCCAGTTTATCTTATCTCGGCTCACACAGGACTGGTCTCTCCTGCAGCGCCCACACACCAGAGTGTTGATATCTGAGAAGAGAGATACAGCATCATTAAGACATCGCCCATTAATATTACACTGCAGCCGGCAAAAAAAGATAACAAATGGGATTTTAGACTTGATCAAGATATGTGCTTTTAGAGACGGTAATACTTGGACAGTGAGCTTCTTACATTTGACAACTGCTAGACAAAACTAAGTTCTTGAGGCTGTAGTCCTCCAAGCGGGCGGCCCAGGTTCAAATCTGACCTGTAGCTCCTTTCACCCATGTCATTCCCCTGACTCTGACTCCGTCTTCGTCCTATCGCTAAATAAAGGCTTAAAAAAGCCCCAAATAAACCGCTAAAAGTTCTTGACACTTGAGACTCTTGGTCCGAGATCAGAAATTCTCAGTAAAACATATAAATGCTTGAATGTGCATTAAATGGTTTAGGTCTCTTTATTATAATGTTATGATATATACATATATATATAATATTATTAATGACACAATAACAGGTCCACTCCAGTAAGGAATGACGACCCAAACAGTTTGTTCTTATTGGTTGAAGCCATGTCTTTAATTAAATCCAATGTTTATATTTATTTCCAATAAATAAATGCAAAAATGTAACTTTTTAATAGAATTATTTGAATTTTTTAAACCCTTTGGAAAAAGCTGTGCATGTTATTTAAATGGCCCAGTGTTTAGTCAGTACCTGCACAGTAAGCCAGATAACAGGCCGTCGGTTTGGTGAATTGGTAGACGTAGTAGTTTCCACGACACTTCTTGATGTTGATGGGGGTGGATTCAAAAGCGCAGCAGTTCTTATTCCAGTGGGCGCACACTCTGCGGGTGACGATGCCATCCCTCCTCCTTGGGTGAGGCCCGGCCAGCCACAGGGGGGCGTGGGTGCCACATCTGTTCACAGGGACACACCTCTCGGGCATCTGCAGACTCTCGCCCTTGTAGTAGAGACGGTACCAGCCTGAGGTGCAACAAGATAAAGAAATACATAAAAAGAGTTTGAATCATCTCAAAAATTAAATGATTTTATTCAGAATTTTCTTTTCTACCTTTCCAATTGACGTTGCGGTCGCACATCTTGTTATTGGTGGTCGTGTTGGTGGCCCTCCAGGCCTGGTCCAGGAGCATGTAGTGAAAGCAGGGGTCCTTACTTCTCCTGGAGTCTCCCTCAAAGGAATCAAGGCTGTCTTCATCTTCTTCTCCTTCTCCCTCCTCCTTCACGTCATAATTTGGACCATAAGTCAGGATGTTTGTTCCTGTTTCACAAGAGAGATTATCCAACAGTTTAGTCCTTATCGCCTGAAAATCTGCAAGAACGAGGATGACATCTTTATGTGGAACATGTAATTAAAAGAAGAGTTGGTGAATTAATAACACAAGAACAACATCAACAAAACAATCTCAGTAAATGGACTGACCCACTTCGTCGTGCCCTCTCCTCTTCTGATCCCTCGTCATGTGCATCTGTGAATGAATACAGAGACACATTCAGAGGAGCAATATGCAGCATGCAGACGGATTATAATGAGATGATTCAGAGTCTACCTGAGTCAGAGCGCTCTGCTGCTGCTGCTGCTGCTGATGAAGTGTTGTTTGTTCACACCTCAGACTCTCCATCTCCTGTGAAACAGTACAGTGTGCACATGTAGTGGAAAAAAAGTAAGAAGTGTTGGACGCTCATTAAAAGAAAAAGCAACAAATTCTGAGGAGTCATGACACCTCAGGATTAACATAATAATGACACACTCGGAGGTTGCAGCTCATGTCAAGTCTGCAACGGACAAAGAAAATACTTTTGTGTTTCTGAAAAGAGGGAGAAACTTAAAGCATAAAAATAGGAGCACAAACTATTTAATAATTGGACTGTTTTAGAGCTGACAGTGAATACACTAAAGTTAAACTCTGCCAGAATTGCACAAGGTGAGAAACTCTCCATAGCAACACAAAGATCGCACGCAGGACGATGAAATTCACCTTAAATTAGAATTAAGGGTCAAGGGATAAATCAAATTTAAGTTTTTGATGACTCTTTTTTTTTGGTTTCTTCAGCCACGATATTTTACAAAAGTTGTTGTGAGTGTGGAGGCCGATTGTACTGCAAGAAAATGACAATTTGCACTTCATCCATCACTTTTTTTTAGCATTTAGTGTTCAAAGAAGGCTTGCAATCAAAACATTTTTATAAATGTAATTAATCCCTCAATCATTTGGTTAATAAAACATTCAAAACTACCAAAACTGATGAACAAAACTTCTCAAATCTCATTATCCATCCATTATTCTATTATTATGTCTTTATTTAAACTCGAAAATCATTGAGAGTAGGATTTACAATGACGTCTAGCAGGATAAACAATGAAAAATATAAAAATACGTATACATATATATATGTATATATATATGTAGACATACGTATACGCATATACTGTATACATACACCTACATACATATACATACACATCATAGATAAACAAGATCAGTTAAAACCAACAAACAGATAATAAGAAGTATTTCAAATTTCAAAATCAATTCAAACATGTGCAATCAGAAGTAAGGAAGTCAATAATTTTAAGTTTATTTTTTCATTTTTATATTTTTTTTTAATTCTTATTGGTGTACATTAGTCTCTCAATGATTTTATAAACTACTTTTTCGTCAATCATCTTTCTGCACTCTTGTAAAGACCTTTGAACTGCAATTTAATTTGTCTGAAAGGTGCTATATAAATAATGTTTGATTAAATTAAAGATCTAAAATGGCCAAAAGAGACTAGTGCCTGTGCAGGGTCACACGGGGCGCTGGAGACGATTCTAGCTGTTACTGAGTGAGAGGCGGGGTTACACCCTGGACAGGTCGGTCGCCTGTCAATCACAGGGCTGACATATAGAAACAGACAACCAGCCACACTCGCACCTACAGGTTATTTAGAGTCAGCAGTTAACCTAACGAGCATGTCTTTGGAGTGTGTACCCGGAGAGAACCCACACATGCACGGGGAGAACATGTAAACTCCACACAGAGAGGCTCCTGTCAGACGGGGATTCAAACCAGGAACCTCCTCTCTGTGAGGTAACAGAGCTAACCACTGCAGCACCACACAGCCCCTAAATGTCGTCATGTATCTTTACAAATGTTCTTTCATCATCCTAACTGATGAAAATCCAAAGATATTAAGTTTCCAGACTAATGAAAAGGAAATATAAAGTTAATATTCACATTTAAAAGCTGAGAAAAGAAGCGGGTTATCCTTGGAAAATGAGCTGCAATAATTAACCAAACTTCAGGAATATTGAGAAATCAGTTATAAAAGTGATAAAGTGTAACATGTCACCTTAAATACAGCAGCCAGTTGCACAGCTATGGATTGGTTTTCGACGCTCCAAAGCTTCAGCTCCGTCTGTGAAACAAGTAAAAAATAAAACAGAACTTTGTGTCAACCCGAGTTTGATTTAGTGGGTTTTCCCTTCTCTGTGTTCGAATAAGGAAATGTTCTATTCTCTTTATGCGTTCAGTGAGACTGAAGCTCGGCACAGTTCTGTCCACGCTTAACAACATCTGGGAGAGTTTGGCTGCATAATGGATGAATTCTTATCTTCCATCTGTCCTGCAGGCTCTAAAACATCAGTGAACGCAGCTCGTACTCACAGACTTTGTATTCCCCAAGCAGCTGAGCGAACACGATGACATCGTTACAAACACGGCCAGAGCGAAGACGACCATCTGCAGAACAAACACAACAGTTAAGGGAAGAGGTCGTTAATACAGTTTGTCACAAACTCACTGTTTCATAATGTAATAACTTCTTTATGATAACTCTCGCGTTGATGCCTTGAGAGATTTTCCATTTTTTTTAAAGTAGGATAAAGGTTTGCATTATTTAATCAGTGATTTTATGTTTCTGTTTGTGTTGTGAGGAAAAAATGAGGAAAAGTGTTTAAAATAAATTATCAGAAAAAGAAAGGAGGCAAGAAAATGAGAATAATAAAGACAAATAGAATAAATGTGTGTTTATATATTTTAATTTATGTCGTCGGATAACTTTCTTTTTAAGGTTTATTTTTGGTCTTTTTGTCTTTATTGGAGAAACAGGAACGTGGACTGAGTCAGAAATCTGGACGAGAGAGATCAAATATAAACTTGAGGGGGAACAGAAACACATCTTAATGGGATGTTTTTGCTGTTTCTATAAACTTTTTCTAACTTTAAGGCTTAAAATAAAGTTTTTTTTTGCTTTTCTACATCTTGGTTTTTTCATATATATATTTTTTTTAATCATTATTTTTTTTTTGTTAATTTTAATTTAATTAATGTCATGTTACTTGAATATGAAAAAATCTTTGGAAGAGCTAAATTCTTAAATATAGTGCAAGCATCGTACCCACCTCTTTCTGCAAAGAATGTGCTCCAATGTTTGAAAGTTTGAGGGAGGAGTCTTGCAATTATTTTGCTATTATGGTTAATTACTAATGTGTGAAGAATGCTTTTCTTAAATAATAAATAAATACATAAATAATAATAATTAAAAAAAAAAGTAAAAGATATAAATTCACCTTGATTTTGTACGATGACAGCCAGCTGCTCCGACAGAGACACGAGTAGAACCGTCACAGGAAAGAGGCCATGAAAGTGCTGGAAGAAAACAGAAATCATCATCATCACATAAAATAATTCACAGATGTTATAAGAATACGTCTGACGAGTTTTTTTTTATTAGGACATAAACATATCCACATTTTAGTGTATGATCCGTGCATGCAAATCAATTCAGAGTGAATCTTACCTCTTCACATCAGCACCACAAACAAAAAAAAATCCGCCCCCCGTCCAATCATCATCTTTTATACGTCTCTGCCGCAGTGAAGCACAAAACAAAGAGGAAACGACAGACTTCAGTTTAACAGCATCTTTCCCGCTCACTTCGAGGTGTTACTTTTCACAGATGAGTTGCAAATGTCAACATGAAATTAAAACAGCGTTGGCAGATTTTCACTCTGAATGGTCAGCAGTTAAAAACAAACAAAAAAAGAACAGTAACACCGTGAAACGTACAGTTACTCCGTCCCGACCACGCAGGGAGGAAGTGTGAAAACGTGTGACACAAGCATTCATGTAAAGACTAAAACTCATGCATGACAAAGTCTTACATCCTATTTCTTCTTAAAAACAAATACATCAGGTGTGTTGACATTAATGTGTTCTGTATCCTGAATTGGGCTCTTTGTAGAAAACGGTAACTAGTGTTGTAGTCACACTAACAGAGACCAAGACCGAAACATAGCCCACCCAAGACCAGGGCGCTCAGAGACCGAGACAAGATCCAATACACAAGAAACAGCCCTGTTTCCACCAAGCTGTCCGGTTTCATTTGGTTAGGTATGGTACACATTGTTTTCGCGTTTCCACTGTCAACAGGTTGGGAACGGTACCGAAATAACTGATCCGTACCGTCCTCCTTTTTTGGGTATCCTTCTGTTGGGGCGCCAAGTGTACCGATCCGACCCTTAAGGTTGACTGGTCTGTTGAATGGTCAAAAATAATCCTCACTTCCTGTGCGACAGCGGGAATAAAGGACAAACAGAAAACACACCATGTTAAAATATCCTGCAGATTTGGGGAGGGGTAATTCCAAGGCTGTTTTATTTTTTTTGCCTCAGAGATGCAGACGTCCAGTTCCTAAGACTCATTGATCTTTGTTTACTGTGTTTTTAGTGACTTGTAAGGGTTCGGTTGGCTGTGGAAACGCAAGCAAGATCAGGGTTTACTGTACCAAAAGGTGCTGAACCAAACCAGACTGCTTGGTGGAAACGAAGATCAAGACTGAGTCAAGATCAAGACCATAAACATCCCTGAGAAATCATCATCTTGTGTGCAGCTGGCGTCACTGACTTAGACGCAGAACTGGGAAGGTTGGGCCGTAACCAGGGGGATAAAAATCAAACTATGAATGAATTTAAGTTCTTGGTTCTTATTGAAAGAGGCGTTTTCCTTTTAATCAGAGTAACTACTTGGAAAAATGACTGATCAGTGGTGGTCTTGATTTAAAATCCTGAGTATGCCCAGTCTAAGACCGAGACTAGACTTAGTGAAAATGCTTTCAATTCCGAGGGGAGACCTTCAAAAAGGCTGATCTGTAGTACCACAAGACTAGCGGTAACCTTTAAATGTGATGAGAAATTAACTGATCATGTTGATTAAACTGCAGGAATGATGGAGCTGTTTTTTAGGTTTTTTTTAAAGTTGCTTCATTAGGGAGGAACATTTTCCAAAACAGACTTGACATTATTTTGTGTTAATGAGCTTCGTTGTGAACTTTCAGATCAGAAACTGTAAAAAGGTCAGGAACAGATATTTTATACACAAAGTATCATGAACAGCAAATTCTGCTTCATCGAGGGATCACTGGGATGACACACACTGCTTGCATTTACCACGCTGACCACTAGAGGGCAACATCAGCAACACAACGTGTGCACCATGAACTGTAAACACAGCCGAATGATATTCCAGTTTTGTGAACTTGGAATAGGAAGGAGGTCAGTCCTGCAGGGTGGATTAACCCCGTCAGGAGGACTGGCAGAGAAAGAAGGAAGCTGCAGCAGAACAACATTAAAGGCATTCAACTTTAACTTTTATGTAATCATGACTAATACTTGGCACAGTAGACCGGTTTCTGTTGGCAGCTTCATTGTTGGCATTGTCTAACACACACACACACACACACACACACACACACACACACACACACACACACACACACACACACGTACCACACACAGGCGGTGACGTTGGCAGATGTTGTGTGACAGCAGCACAGCCTGGTTGTTTACCTGTACAGCCTTCACTGGAGAACACGTGTTTCATGTCCTGTTCAGAGGTTTAGAACCTGATTTTATTGTTACACTTTCCCAAGTTTTGAATGTATTATTTATACAGATTTGAAATATAATGTTTGTGCACATGTGGATATTTAACTTGTGTTAGAAGATAACTTGTGTGCCGTTTGACTAACCGTCAAAGCCTTTGAAGCAATTCTTGGCTTTTTAGCCAACACCTGATTTCAATTATTTATCAAAAGCTAATCGATTTATCTTTACGCTAACGATCTAATATGTTAGCTGTGACTTTTAGAAAGTCTAAATTAGCCAACGCTAGACTTTTTTAAAATCCATTTAAGCTATTTTTCAGACATTTTCACATCACTTTTAGCTAACTTGTTCAGAAGAAATTTGTTTTGTTAGCTTACTGTTTTAGTTTAACTGCCCATTTACTTTCGTCAGCTATTTCAGAAGTATTTAAACATCTCTTCTTTTAGCATTTTTTTAACCATCAGTCCGTTTCTTTAAGGTTATTACACCGTTTAGCCATTTTATTTAGCTGTCAACTGTTAGCCATTGCCTACAGATAGTTACCCCGGCAACCAATTGAGCGTCATCTTGCGTTATTTTAAACGTGTCTTTGGGATCATCATTTTTACAGAACATATGTAAGTCACTTCCCCTCCATATGGTCATTTTTATTGGAAAACGATGTTTATTGGTACAGTACTTAACGTCTTGGACATGATGTCCATGTCACTGTACCGGGTTCAGTTGTTCCCGTTGCCATGGTGACTTTATCAACCCTTTTGTTTGAATGAGATAAGCAGACGATGTGCTCTGCTGGATTCTTTCCACTCCTGGGTGTAGCCGTGGAGAGGCCCGGCCGCAGTAAACAACACGTTTAATGGCCATATTTAGACAGTCTGCCTGTAAGCCAAGTACAAACATGACACACTGACTGTAAAACGAGCCTGGCATGACGTCTGCCACCTGCAGGATCTTTCTTTCATCGGCGCAAGCAAGAGGCCAAACCCCAGGGAAAGAAACGTGCATTAAATGTAACATCCGTATTCTTAGAAGTACTAAAAATAATGATTAAATTCTAAGAAAGAAAGTGGCAGGGAAAACAGATGTTCTTACTGTTTGACAGTTTTTAAAAATAAAAATGCATCGACTCGAACAATTTGAAGCATTCAGTTAAAAGCAACATTTACTTTTTATAAGTAATTTCAGGTTTCCAAGAGTTTAAATGGGCTCTTAAATAATTTAAATAATCCTAGAGGACGCTCTATGTTGCTGCGAAATATGTTTAACATGCAATTCATTGATGACTTACAGTTTTGTATTTTAATATTTTGTGCTCATGTTTTGGTTTTGTATGTTACTTACATATTTTAATATTACACAGTGTGGTGCTATGGAACATTTCTGATGTTGCATTTAAATTTAATTTAAAATCAACATCCCTTTTATTGGTGAGAAACTTTGAACTGAGTGAGCTGCTTTTGTAAGCTCCTCTTGTGATTGGTGCATAGATTTTATTTTACTGTATCTGCAAAATAAATGGAATAGTGGAGCAGGAACTTTAGATGTCCTGTTGGGCTACTATTCACTGTGATTTGAAACGTGCACATGAATGCTGCTCTCACTGTACATAACGTGCAGATATGCAACAGCCGTCTATTATTAGAGCTCTCGTAGGCTCGTACCGCTCCTACCCGTTTAGAGACTCACATGCCCCCTGATCTCAAATGACCAGAGGATCATGACTTGATCACAAGCCTGTGACTTAAGGGAGACTCCCAGCCCGTTTCCGTGTGATGACCACCGTCTCATTAATCTCTGAGCCAAGAAAGCAACATTTTAAAAGTGTAACACACGTTCACATTTGCTGGATTTAAAGTGTCAGACGAAAACAGCAGCTTTAACAGATATCAATACGTTTTGGGGCGATATAAGCAAGTTTTTTGTGTGTGTGCATCTTGTGCTTGAAGGGCTGCAGGATGGAGTCGCTGAACTTGATCTCATCGGGAGACTTCAAACTGATCCACTGACACTGAAAAACTCTTAATTTCACACTCTGTATGTTCAATAAAAAACAACACAAGAGAAAGAGCCTGTATTTCATTTGTTATTTTCTTTTATTATCTGGGTTGTATTTACAGTATGTACAATCATTTTCAGTCACTACAAAGCTATAAAAAATAACCTTTCACACTCTGCATGATTACGATAAATTTAATACAAAATAAAACTGTGTTTTAACACATATGGACCCAGGGCTTTTTTTTCTTCCTATGGCACAGTGTAATAAAAAAACAAAAAAAAAAAGAAAGAAGCTGAGACTGGCCTTTTGCCTTATTGGATCACAGACTGTTAAGAGAACTTGAACGTAACATGCACTGCCTTCTGGGGTTCAATAACACAAGACCCCGTTGAGCTGGGCTAAAAGCATTCAAACTCCAAATAAGCGTGGACAACAGAGAGAACCGTGGTCCGATACTATGTTCTTTTGTTAAGTCTCTACATGACATGAGTAACATTCAGCCTGATCTAGAAATCGGATGCTAAGATAACACTGTATCTTTTAAGTCACTGCCAATACAACGATTTCATCTTCTAATTGCTGAGAAATCAAAACACATGTCCATGCAGAAAGCAGCGAAAAACACTCAACTTAAAGCAGCTGTAAGTTTGTTTTCCCATCTTCATACCTTCATACTGTATCACAGATTACAGTACTTCCATTTCAACAAGGAGCATGAGTATTATTTTTCAAATAGTTCAAGTATTTCAATGAAATGAGCCTTTGGGTGAAGTCGCTACGGTAAGGCTTGGGTGACACTTCCTACAGGAAAAATAAAATCTGGTCCTCTTTATATCATTCAACAACAACAGGCCCCGCCCCCCGCTCCCTCCCCCGCAACACCTGTTTAACTTAAAACCTCCATATGGCACTCCGTACAGCTGCTCTGATTACTTTGAATAACTTCCACAACTTGAATATCCAGACCTTCCTATGTTGTGCTCAGACCGACAAAAGCAAAACAAACTCAAGCTTGTGTTAAACAAACACATTTTTGTGTCCGTCAGTAAACCAAGTCACTCGGACGGGCAACAAAGCTGGACGTATTTCAACGCCTTCCAACAGAGCTGTGTTTGGATTAACGCCACTTCAGCTCTGAGCTACATGAAGCTGACCCGTGCATAGTTTGATGACCTGTTTTTAGCAAGGTCCGAGTTGGCTCAGCATCAGGAATTTTTTTCAATGGACATCAGCTATCGCTTTCAGCTGCAGGGCGCATAATTACGAGTCGCTGGTGAGTGGCAGCTACACTGTAACTAGCATGCCAAACGTTGACTGCGTTCTTGTTTCCTGCAGTGGTTTGAATCCCAAACAAAGCAGATTTTGCTGTGCATGCCGAAATAACTACACCAGGATGCAGACTTGTAATCAATTAAGATGCAAGGTCTGTCTGCAAGAAGTCAAACAAACAACTTTTGTAATGCTTGATTATCAGGGTTGATTTGAGGATGTCTACGGGACAGTACATTTTACTGCACAGGAAGCAAAAAAATCCCATCTGGTGGGGAAAAAGTTAAACTTTCCCAAATTTGCATAGGAGCAAATTAGTGTGATTTATGCCGGCAGCATATTCAAATCTTCATGAGTATTCACAATGACTTTGTACGTTATTACACATCAGAAAGAATTGTCTGTCTCTTGGTCTGAACACACTCTACATCTTTCCACTGTTGATC
The DNA here is from genome assembly GCF_963930695.1 of Labrus bergylta. Lineage (NCBI taxonomy): Eukaryota > Metazoa > Chordata > Actinopteri > Labriformes > Labridae > Labrus > Labrus bergylta. The sequence continues at coordinate 2,982,240 of NC_089215.1, read as the reverse complement.
TGTTGAGCTATTTTCAGCAACAACACCACACCCAAAACAAGCCTGGTGCTGCCTCTCGCTCTCTACCTGCACATCACTCCAGTCTGCATGTCCACACACACACACACACACTCCCTGCTGATGCAACATTCGAGGCGTCTAATGTTTTTTTTGTTTTTTTTTTGCTGAATATCTTCTGTTATGGAAGTTTCCTATTTTCTAATGAGGTACAGGGACTGAGAAAAGCATGCTACTGCTGAAACCGGACTGAAGTAATAAAGGACATACTGTCTTCTGTCTGGAGATGTTCCCTCTAAGCAGAACAAATGTTTGTAGTCCACACCTGCCTCAACTTGATGGAGACGTTGGGAGTTTTGAAGACAGAGATTCCAAAGGCGTTTACATTACAGTACGTAGGCCTGATCTGATTTTCACTTGGACACCTTAAAGTTTCTCAGGTCCAGGGGCTCTTTGCTGGGTATGCACCAGTCGTCAGCCTCTTGGCTCACTTTGTAGTTCTTCAGAGCGGTTTTGTTGTACACCGGCAGCCTCTCGATGGAGTCTGTGGACAGCGCCTGGAGGGACAAGACGACATGATGTAATTTAAAAAAACTCCTGTCATTCCTGCACAGAAGTCTGCAGGGTCAAGTTTGTCTTTAACAAAAGCAGTCTCTCTGTGTAATGTGCTGCAGGCTTGGCGTTTTGTCACAGTTCTTCTAATGCATGACCACCCGGTCTGGCTCACCTTCAAGTAGATGACAGCGTCTGTGCCGTGGCCCTCCATGGAATAGAGCTGCAGGTCTCCCTGGAAGTACTTGGCGTACAGTCGAGAGATGGGCAGCCCGTAGCCGAAGCCAGCCTGCACAGAGACGGAGGAGATCGAGGGTTTAAAAAAAAAAAAAGGCTTTGTTCTCTGTCACACTGCAAGAAGAACTCATCATTGGAACAAATGGATCTTTTGTTAAGTGAAGTTTCTTGCATGTATTTGGGGGGAAATGATGCCAGGATTTCATGCTTTAAATAGAAAAATAGTCTAAATAAAAGCATCAGAATTAGCATTTTGATGAGTGTACAGAAATTAATCAAAAAGGCATATGGTGCAATTAACAGCGCCTTTACAGCTGCTGTGTAGGAGGGAAATCTAGTTAATGAAATCAATCCTGGCACAGCATCCCTTCTCTCTGCTTCTGTACGTACCAGAGGAGGCCGTGAGTATTCTCCTATCTGCGGAGCGGGAGCGGTGGAGAACATGTAGCTGAAAAGGTTCTCAATCCTCCGAAAGGGGACACCGCCTCCCTTGTCGCTCACCTGCAGAGAGCAGCAGAAATGGAGAAAGGCAGAGAGTCAAATGAGGTCATTGAATTTGTGCTGAGCCAGACGAAGGAAGAGCAAATGAAGGCCAGCCCGTTGGGAACACTTAGAACCTTAACTGAACGGTAGAAACTAAAGGGTCTTCTGTGTTTTTACTTCATGAATTGTCATGATAAATGAGTACATGAACCAGGCTGTGTATTGATCAGAGTCTGCTCCAGGTAGATGAGGTTCATTAGGGAAGATATATAATAAGGGAATGTAGTACTGCATTAACAAAAAGGTGCAATAAGAGGTATCAAGATGACTTCACCTATTCTCCCCTTTTTTAACCAGTTTAAATAAGTCTCAGAGCTCCTCAAAACATGTGTGTGAAGTTTCTTGAAGGGCTTGTGTGTCTCTGGCTTTCTCGCTCCATGTCCTATTGTTTACGGTGAGAAGGCAGACTCAGAGGGCAGAACAAACACCTAGCTGTGGGAGTGTCACCCACCTGGGGGAGGGGCTACTGCCCTTTGTGATGTCATGAAGGGAAAATCTTCAAACAGCCTGTTAGAGCACACATTTTCTGAAAAAGCGGAGCAGGCTAAAGACGGAGAGGATGGACTTTTCTCAGGCTTGAGACACATTCAGTGTGTCTAAAATGGTGGAGGGTATTTTGTACAATATGTGACCTTTACATTCTAAATTTCACAGTTTAAGAGACGATTATAGTCTAAGTAACATGCTGTGATATCTATGGGGCATTAAGACCGGGTTCATTAGGGAACAAGTCTGTGTATTTAATCTTATCACAGTTAAGTATCTATTCTACCAGTATGCACTGTACTTAACGGAGGGTGAGATTATTACATAACAGATCTAGAGATTTGGGCAGAAACAATCACAAAGAATTTGGTACTCTTAAGCTTTTCAAAGCCAACACATACCACAGTCTGTGTGCGGTTGATCATTACCTTATGTAACACTAAACTGATCTGAACTTGTGCAAAAACAACAGTGTGAAAGATTAATTCAGCGCAATAACTGTATCATCACAGGCTTCATTTAACCTGTTCAACTGGTTCACAAAGACGTACAAAGACACCCACATGTCCATTCTACAGGCTCTACAGCTCTGAATTAATCTCCCGCTAATAGGAAGAGTGTTAGTGTTACGGGAGACACCGCCTTGAGATATCCCTACAAACAGAGACACACAACAAAGGAATGTAAAGACTTAAAGGTGGAGTCAGTTGCATTGTTCGTCCCACGCTAGCACAAGCTAACTGCCGGTGTTTGGCACCTGCCTGTCCCACAGAAAGCAGGCCAACACTAGGTTCACCCTGGTCTTAGAACAAGCTTAATCCGCCTCACTATGGTAATATTTTCACTTCTTTGCCGCTTCATCCACGACCATCATATTTGCCAGTTTGAATCGTGTCAAATCGCTGAAATGTATCCACTCCTTAACTCTCCTGCACTCTAATTGTCTGGAGGAAACACACCAGCTCCCCGCCCAAAAACGTCCAGAGTTGACCAAAACAAACCAAAATATCAAAACCCAGTCAGAGGACGGGGTCTCTGCAGACACAGTCACCACCACTGAGCCTGTATGGAGGCCCAGAAGTGACAACTGAGCGACCTTACTTTACTTTCTTTAAGTCTATATTTCATTTTTTAGGAAAAAGCTACTGACTCTCTCTTTAAGGAAAACAAAGGAGTCCTTATTTGAAATTTCAGCCGTTATCACAATAACCTCGGGATAAAGAGGCAGGTGTTACCACCCACCTTGATTGACATGTCCTCGCCCCCGAGAGACACCAGGACGTGAACAGGTGGAAGGTTGTTGCTGTCGTCGTGGGTCTCTATCGTTGCTCTCATGGCATTCTGCAAAAGGGAGAACAAAAAACAAATGAAGACTCATGTGGACACGGGGCCTTCCACAGTCTAGAATCAAACCTTCAGGATGCACCGTACCTTGAAGAGCTCAAACAGCATGTGATAAAGGTGAGAGGGGATGTAAACGATGCTTAATGGGAGGCTCTTCTTATCACCTGGAGAGAGAGCGGGTACAGAGAGTGTTAATAAAATCCACCTTCATCTTCATTTAAAATCATAAGACTGTATAACACATGGACATAGACTCAGTGATGTCATCCATTGGCTACTGAGGACACATTATGAAGCTGAACAATGGAGGGCGCCATATTGGAAATGCAGACGCTGGCTGTGTCTCAGAGCCCATTTCCTACTGAAATGTGGTCAACAGTGGATTCCCATTTTACATCACCAGCTGTCTCAAACCCTTAAGTCTTTTATTTTGAAGGCCTAGCAACCTGAACAGCTGCACCGTAACTAGCTGATGGTACAAAACCCTGATAATAACAGGCAAACAATTCATCCACAAATGTAGATTTAGTGAGACGGCAGATGACGGTTCTCAAGAGCCATGAGTGAGCTAACAAACTTTAAGAAAACACTGATATTATTTACAAAGCTATGCATATCGTGATTCTGGATTAGACGTCTGACTCTTTTCTTCTTTTGACCCCCGTCTTAGACTGTACAATTTTGATTTCAGGGTTTCCAAAAATAAATGGCGTGCACTGAATCTCTTAAATGTTGGCCCACAAAGGATTCACCGGAAGGATCCTTTGATCACCGGGGAAACAAGGACACATTTATTTACTGGCTGCATTTGAAGGAGCCCCTTGAAGTGGAAAAGCCTTTGTCGCGCCGTTGGGACGTAACCAGCCTGCAAATGTGCACTCCAAAGGATGCATCACTTAGCCTTTTACCTAGCTTTTGATCGCTCTAGATACGATCAAAGAGGTTGACCTTAAACCTCCTGGCAAACAGCTTCAGCCACACCCCTAATTATGCAAAGATATGCATATTCTTAGCCTTAATATAATCAAAATGAATTGACATCAACGTGTTTTTTTTGTACCAGAATGTGAAAATGTGCATTTTATTATGGGGCCTAATGGAGATTCATTTGCTTTTGCAGCCAGCCTCAAGTGGACACTCGAGGAACTGCAGTTTTTGCTTCTCCACACTGGCTTCAGTTTTCAACTCGAGAGGCTGCTGCTCGTTAAAAACTCATCATCCTCATCGTCTGTGTGCACGCTGCCCATCATGAGCTGATATTCTGCTCTGCTCGGGTTCTACTGTTTGGAGAGTTTGGAGAGGAAGGTGTCAACGTGTCAATATTGTCCGATGCAGCCAGGCGAGCTGTTTGAGGCACCTCTCGTGCTTCAGAGCTATAAATAGAGACCTCTCAGATCCACCTGGCTGAACACTCACTTACAGTACATACACTCAACTGTACACACTGCGTCCTCTGCTCTGTTTGTTCAGTCATTATTTGTTCTTTATCTTGAGTAAAATCTCTTGACTTTTAACCTTTGGGATGTCTGAGTTAAGACTGGACATATATGTGACCTGAAAGATAAAAACGCTGTATGCTTACTGCTCATCTCCTTTAGTACGAGGTCAGGGGAGCGGAGGTAGTACTGGTCACACAGCATCTTTGCACTGTGGAAGGCATCTGAACAAAGAGACAATCACACAAGTTATGATTACTTACATGATTATAGCAGGAGTAGACACACATAATACACAAATGACCCCGATATAAAAAGCATTAAACGTCACAGCAGGAGTCTGAAATAGAAGACAAAGATATATTTACCTTGGACTACATCCCCGACGTGACAGTGAGGGTCAATGCTTCCAATGGTGTTTGGGTGAACAGGGTTTGTAGTGCCGTCAAAAATGAGAGCTGCAGAGAACAAAAAGATGCAAAGTGAAGAAGAGCACAAAGCTGAAAGTATCAACCTGACAAACACGAGGGCTGGGCATCGTGAGAAAGTTTGTGGGAATGTGATGTCATTTTTTGTTTTGAAGTTGATGAAAACTGTGTCTGCAATTTTGTCCGTACATTGCAGTCTTTGTGAAAAACGTAAATCTGTATTCAGCACGTTTAAAAGAGCGGATATCTTGAATGAGTAAACAAGTTGAGACAGTAGAGATTCAGGTAATAGTCAAGATTCTTATCTTCTGAGATTTTAAATTGATTCATAACGTCCAAAAATCTAAGTTTTTTGGCTAATCAGTCACTCCCTGCTAAGTGCTAATGCTAGCTCTTTAACTCAGTAGATTGCCAAATAGAGCAGCAAGAAATTCAGCCAGTCCATCAGGTGACTGGAGTAGATCCTGAAGTATGCACTAATTTAAAAAAAAATAGACTTTGAATCCAGAATCGTTTTGAATCGAAAATAGATTCTCAATCGAATCATGACCCCAAGAATCAAAATCTAATCGTGAGACACCCAAAGATTCCCAACCCTAGAGATAACACACAGGCCAAGAAACACTCAAATAATTCAATGTGTCTTTTTACAAAAAGAAAAACACTGATATGCTGATCGGACCATTTGCCCCATGATTGTTGAATTAAATGAGAAAATTCTAAATTGTGGAGAATTCTCAATTTAAGGGCCGGCTAGCGGTTAGGCTGCGCCACATGTATGGAGGCAGTAGTCCCCAAAGCGGACGGCCTGGGTGCAGGTCCGACCTTATGTCTCATTTCCTGCATGTCACCCTCCACTCTGTGTCCCAACTACCTCGTCCAGTATCCTGTCCACATAAAGGCAAACGCCCAAATGTAAATCCTAAAACAAACAAAAAGTTCCACAAGCTGACGTCATAAATTTGCTTTATTTGTCCAACAAACTATTTAAATCTGGAAAACTTTATTTACCTCATAAAACGACAACAAAGCAGTAAAACGGATCCTTAACAGAGCAGGTAAAGCAAAGAGTAGATATCTTTGTTTGGAAAATGAATGAAATCATTGATTCAAATTCATTCTCTTTGATTTAAGTTAAATTAACACTTCTTTGAAACTCCAGTGACAACCACAGATTAGCATGTAAATTCAGTTATTTGTATCCTGTTTGCTTTTGTCTGCATCTGTTTTTTTACCTCTGTAACAAACGCTGCATAATGAAGCAGAAATGTTGCGATGTGAAGCTCGTCTTGACTCACTCCGGCTCCCCGGGCTGACAATAACATCCCACAGAAAAATAATCTGTCACTGATGTGACAGTGAAGACGGTGAGGGGACGTGTTTTGACTTATTGTTCCCTCCGGGTGTCAAACAAGTGACAAGTTAGCAGAGTGAGCGACACTGAACAGAAACACAGCCGGGTGTTCTCACCAGACAACAACACAGGAAGAACAGAAACTTAAAGGGATAGGTCGGTATGTTTGAAGCGGGGTCGTATGAGGTACTTGTCAATCACAAGTATGTTACCCATAGGAGAAGTCAGTTGGCCCCGCCCCTTTATTGAGAAACCAGTCAGTGTGTCAAAACCTACAATTCATTTAGCAGACGCTTTTATCCAAAACGACGTACATCTCTGCAGATGAGGTTCATAATTAATCCAATTTTAAGAAAAAATAATAAAAACTAGAAATCAATGATTATGTCTGTATTTAGAGAAAGGAAAGTTTAGGCTGCCTTGTCTGCACGTAGACTAAACCACTGACATGTTTTTATTTATAAGGGTATTCTCGGTCTGCTTCCATCCTACCTACAGAGCTACATACTTCAAAAAAGTAATGGAAGTTAGCATCTTCGCTTGCAGGATTTACACCTAACCATCCCTAAAGCCCGTACTGAATTAGGAAAAAGGGCGTTCAAGGATGCTGCTCCCTCTTCTTGGAATCGGTTTCAAGATACTTTAAATCTTGGGGAGCTGGTTTCCTTGAATGTTTTTAAAGGTCGTCTTAATGATCTGGAGGCAGAAGTATCTGACTGTAGATGTTTTAACTCCTATTGCCCCTTTTTGATCGCTTTGTTGCTGATGACTTCTGACAGATTCTGATGAATGGTTCCTTTTTGTGATTCCTGTATTTATGTGTTTTATGTCTGAAACCCTGTAATTGTGCTGCTGCCTGTCTTGGCCAGGACGCTCTTGTAAAAGAGATTTTTAATCTCAATGAGTCTTTTTCCTGGTTAAATAAAAATTAAAAAAATAGGAAAGTTAATAGAATCAGAAACAGGGGCGAGAGAGAGATTAGGGAATGACATGCAGGTCGGATTTGAACCCGTGCTGCCTGCTTGGAGGACTACAGTCTCTGTACATGGGGCGCATGCTCTAACCACTAGGCTACCAGCACCCCTGCTCCATAAAACAGGGGCGCTCAGTACGACAGGGAACTGTAGATGGTGAAAAACGCTGAACTATCCCTTTTGAACTGGATGCTGAATGTTACTCACTGTGCTGGTTGATGAGCATGCGGATAGAGATCCGGCTCATGTAGAAGCGGTCCAGAAAGTACTGGATGTTCTGGTTGGTGACCGGGTCCTGTTGGAAGGCCTCTTTGTATTCAATGATACCCTGGGCCATGGTGGGTACGACGTCGTTGTGCCTATTTCTGATCGTAACCAGGGTGTCAACAAACCTGCAGAGGACGGTGAAGAAGAAATCCAGCTGTCATTAACTCTGCTCATATTACAAGAAAATGGAAGAAAGTGAAGAAAGATGCTTGTCTGAGATGTTCTGAATAGGGGTGTGATGAAAAACTTAAGTCGTGATCTGGTGCGGAGGTTATTGCAATACATTTTTTGTCTCATCAATTTGAATTGTCCATTATGATTGCATAGCAAGGGATCGTTAAATCTTTACTTCTGGAAGAGGTTGTCGAGAGAAAAAAAAAGGGAACTTACTCTCCCAGGACTTTGTGGTCATCTGGATTCCTGTCGAGGAATTCAAGGATCTCCATTAAACTCTGGATGTACCTGGAAAAAAACAAAACATAAACAAACAAGTTCAAACATCTTGAAAACACACAAGAGCAGCGGTTAAGTTCATATTCAGGTGAGAGTTCATGGTTAAAAAAAAAGCTGCATCCTCATCCGGTGCAGTCTAGTCCTGTGAAGGCTGTTTCGTCATGAGCCGGGGATCCAGCTGAAGATTTCTGACTTTTAATAAGGCTGTTTTTTCTTAACACTGTAACACTGCTTTGCTAAAGTGCTCATGATGGATAGGCCGGGTCTTTGTATTATAACAATAAGTAAGATCTTTTACCTGCTTTTTGTAACATAACAATGAGTAAGGTCTTTTTACCTGCTTTTTGTAATGTTAAAAAACAATGAGTAAGGTCTTTTACCTGCTTTTTGCAAAGTGTCTCGAGATAACACTTGTTATGAGTTGCCTCTATACAAATAAAATGTATTGATTGGTCGATTGATCCTTAGGAGGCCAGTTGAGGTCATTCCTCAACAAAACAACGAGAAGCAGACTCTCCAACAAACAGGGTCATGTGACTGTGTGACGAGAAACTGGGGTAAAGTTCAGCGCTGAGAGCCTCTGCCAGCTCAGAGCCAGCTGGAAGGAGTACAACTTGGTCAAAGGGTGCTTATGCAGTTTAGAGCGTGACACCACCGCAGAGGGAAACTAAAGACTGTCCTACTAATTGGAAGTAAACAAGCCGGCAGCTGTGATTGTTAACGTCTAAGAACTCAGGGGAAGAAATCTGGCTTCAGAATGTAGCTTGATGGATGAACACAGAGCGAACAGAAAGAGGGAGTTTTTCTGTTTGTTTTTTTTCGCCACAATCCAGAGGTTATGTAACTCAGATCATAACAATAGTTTATGTCCTGGTTTTTTCTGTTTACTCACCAGCTCTGCACCATTTGCACGGACGACGTTGTGAGAAGTCGGTTAGGCAGCAGGTTTATTTCCTTCATGATGTTTGAAAGTCTGACAGGCAGCTCCTGTCTCAAAAACACAAAGGAGGTCTTCTCACAGGCGTTTATGGAGCCTAAAGCAGCAAAGGAAAAAAAGACATCAGAACAGGAGCGTACTACCCCACAAAGCTTTTAGTAATTTAAAATGTTTTTAAGCAGCAGTGCCCAAAATAATCTCTATTTTTCTCTATTAAAAATGTGATTATTTTCAGCTTTTTTCACTTTGATGTACTTAAATGTCAGTATCAATGTTTTGGTCTTGTTGATTAGAAAGTCTGATCGGTGTTTCCACAACTTTATGACAAAGTCAAAAACTTAATTTTTCCATCAAATTTAGAAAATTGAGCTTTGAAAAAAATGCTATTTTTCAGCTTTTCGACCAAACTAATACATACATAAAAGAAAAAAATAATCATTGGACTGAGACACAAATTAAATAATAACCAAAAAATCTACAAATTATGTAATTTATCATTATAACTTGTGTGTTTGCAAAACGATTTCTTTCTTTTTTAGGCACACATTTTAAGATTAAAAATGTTATTATTTTCAGCTTTTTTCACTTTGATATACTAATTTGTTGGTTTCCATGTTTTGGTCTTGTTGTTCAGAAAGTCTAATCGGTGTTTCCACAACTTTGTGACACTTTTAGATGTGCCAAAAACTTTATTCTTCCATCAAATCTAGAAAATTGAGCTGGAGCTCACTTCAGGTTTTTGGGGAAAAAAATCTATTTTTTTAACTTTTCCACCAAACTAATACATGCATAAAAGAAAAAAAACAATCATTGGACTGAGACACTATTTAAATAATAACCAAAAATCCTACAAATTATGTAACTTATTATCATAACTTGTGTGTTTGCAAAACGATTTCTTTCTTTTATGCACACATCTTAAGATTAAAAATGTAAATTTATCTGCACTACTTGCATGATAAGACATTATAGATCTGCTACAGGACTTACAAGATGAATTATAAGTACATTTCTGTAAAGATATGAGCAGCAATGTGTCTCCAGAGGCCCCACAAAGTGCAGCCTGAGCTCTCTGCTACAGACATGATGCAATCCTCTGCATTATGAGCACTATGCTCCTGCAGGCAAAGAGCAGCTGGAACATCATGCATGTGTCTATTTTAGCACTTAATTACGCTTCATATGTGTTTAAATTGAGATAGCATTATCAACTCTTTACCACAAGACTTTAGATCCCTCAGAAATGACATATCTGTGATCTGCTCGGGTGGTCAATACTCACCGAAATCCAGGAATTGCTTCATGGAGAGCGGCGAAGGAGAAAATTTAGAGAAGTGTTCGATATGTTTGGGCACACTGGCCAAAGCGGCGTTTTTCATAATGAACCTAACGAACTTCATCGTAGCTGTTGTGGCTCCTGTCCTGTCTACGACCACTACCTCCCGAAGCTAGCTTATTATTCCTCTCCAACTGACGGAGCGGCGTGTTGTCATGAACGCAGGGGAGGCGACCCCGGACAAGTAGAACGCTTCAGCCAATAGGAGAGCGAGATTCTTATATTTACGTTCCAGACAGACCAATAGGATTCTCCGGGGGGGGGGAGGGACTAATACTCCCGGTCTGGAATCAACACTCTTCGATGACGTAAGGAGGTGAAGGCTGATCAGTCGTGTAACAAATGAACTAAAAACAGTTAATTAGAAGTTACTGACCTTAACCTGTTATCGATAAGGACATTATAAGGCACTGTACTAAAGCTAGAGTAAGTTATTTTAGTTTTAGTCTTATATTAAACTTTTATATTAGCTGCTTCCCCTTAAACTTATGAGGAAAATATTGAGCTTTGTAACTTATTACATTTATTAGGCCATATTAGAGCTTTAGTTACAGGTTAATATTCAGCAATTGTTTAGTAAATATGACTCACTTTCATCACATCACTGCTTTATATAAAACTATTAAATGTATATTATATATATATATTAATTATATTAAACAGAATATATGTGAGATTAAAATTATGCAGCCCAAAATCAAGAGTTGAAATTACAAAATAAAACTGAATCTGGTCGGCTGTATCGGCTCCAGCTTGACAAGTTGTTACAGTTTTAAGTAATATTAAATAAATAATGATCTGGTAGTATCACCTCATGAATGAAATAGTAGGATTAAAACACAGGGAACAATTTCTGTCTAATAAATACTTAAATGAAGATTTGTGTTTGTGTAGTTTTTTTGTACTTTCTGCAACAGGGAAAGTGAAGATTTAAGTGAAAGACATTTTTTTTTCTTCTTCGATTTGAACATGTTTTTGTTAGGATTAAGTTTTATTACATTTACATATTATTTATATCCTCCTCAAGAGAAGATGTTAGTGTTAAAAAAAAGTAGGAAGTTTCAGTGTAACAGAAAAGAGAATGTATACCCTAAACTTTATGTCTGGATTTGTAGATGTGTGTTGTATGAGTCAGCGCAGGATCATTATATAAATGTGTTTATGTGTTTCTGCACTTATTTTATTATGGATTTTTTTTGTTTTTTATTCAGATAGTATTGTTCAAAAATGATCACCTGAAGAAGACCTGTGGTTGAAATTTGATAAATTTAAACTTTTTGTAGCATTTAAGCGGACGTATCTTCTTCCTCAGTCTGCTGATTTTGCCCGGCCCTGCACCTACGTGATGTCCTTATAACTACCTCCTTCTTCTTTTATTCCTATAAGTTTACAAAGTGCTTTGACAGACGAAGCAAAGGCAGGAACTCTGGAAGGTAGCAGAATAAAAATTCAGGCCAAACACAGAGTGGTCCAAAAAAAGGCAAGAACAAGATTTAAATGCAACAGGTTGAACGTCCTGCACATGCTAATTAAAATGATAATGATCTCATTGGGTAGTTAAAGCAATCAAGTAATAAAAAGAGAGTGAGAATAAAACCAATAAAGATGATAAGAAGACAATAAGAAGACGATAAGAAGACGATAAGAAGTCGACATCACATCAGAGAACATAAAAAGATCTGGAACAATAAGATTATAAAAAGATGAATAAATACATAGATACAATAAAGTAATAACATCGATATAGAACAATAAGATTATGACAATAGAGGACTTCAGTACAGATTAAGAAAAGCAGAAATAATTCATGTTTTCTGTCATTTTATTTTCGATAGAGAACATTGAATGTACCCTCCATTTGTCTCCCGTGTTATTCTCTTGATCCAACTTTGTGACCTTCATCCTCAACATTCATTTTCATTTCATTCTTGCTGTATGTGTCAGTATGCTGACCGACCAGATAAGACACTCTAACTGTCTGCTGTGTTTCTTAAGTCTTGTTTGAGATATTATTTACTTTTCAAAGAATAAAACCACAGCACAAACTCGGACATTCAGAGGGGTCGACAATTAGCACTAATCCGCTTCTATATATAACATCCTCCGCTCTCCTTGTTTTAGTCTTCAGTCAGATTTTTTGGAACCGTGCTGCTGCAAGGACTTGCTCCAATTTAAACATGAGAGCATTAGCTTAGCATCCAGCAAATGAGGTTAATGAGTGAGGTCTGGATTCAGGTTTATTCAGAAGGTGTTTAATGGGGCTGAGGTCAGGACGGCGTGCAGACCAGTCGAGTTCTTCCACCCCGAAATGTTGAGAAGTCATTTTGTAGAAATAGAAGACAACATTAGAGTACTTACACATGCATGCATCAGTAAGTGAGAGTTTATAGTTTGATCATAAATGAACATGGAAACAACATATTGACTATCAGCGGAAAATCGGTGTCTTGCTCTACCAGACCAGTTTCAAGACTTGGTCAGCACTGAGCCCGACCCAAGTCCCTACCGGCTGAGCTACTGCCGCCCTCTGCACAATATTATATAAAGTATGATGGCTGATTATACATAAAAATACTCAAACGATCATGTTGAAAAGTTTTCTTTCAACTGATTCAGAATCATGCTGCAGAATTAAGACAAGCTTTAACTGGGGTTAAGAGGTTTTGTCCAAACTATCAAAACAGGCCAGAAAAAAGTGTGTCACCCAGATGTCCACATAGTGAACATTAACTCCATGTTGCTTTAGTTTTGAAATGACATAACATATGTACACAGACTGCTATCAGTCAAGCAAACAGCTGCTGCTTATCAAAGGGAAAAAAAGCTATTTAAAAGACCTTCTGCAGACTGAGCTGGGGTTAATGTGTATCCAATTAAGAGGTGATGGCTTATTAGGAGTCATTAAAGGTAACAAGTAGGTTTTTAAGGAGGTGATGCCGTCTGCTTCTAGTTTACCCCCCGGACAGAAGTTCACCCTCTGTGAATGAATCTCTGGCCGCTCGCCACCACTGCTTCTGAATAGAAATGCCTTTGTCAGGGAACACAGCGTCCTACTCAAATCTCCCGTTACATAAGCGGCGGATGGGTCAGACAGTTTGGGGTTGGCCTTACAAAAGCCTGCATGCCTGCCCATCAAAACAAAGTTAACATGCTCGTATATGGAGGCAATAAAAACCTGCAAACATCATAACAGAATGGTGACACAAATCTTGAACCACAATATATCAAAGCTCACTTCAGCTGTGCCAGCGCTCAGCAGATAATGTGCTGATCCCCGCAAGACAATATGAAAACAAGTCTTAGTCATATTGCTTTCTTAAAATGTCACTGTTTGGGTTTTCTAGTCGCAGTATCAGCTACAGCTAAGCTCTAAAAGGATTCAATCTTCTTCCACTGCAAACTACTTCTGAGCATGACACGACTGTGATAACAACTAAATATCAGCGTCCATTAAATCCAAAGTAGGTGTTTTAGTGCAACACGTTGCCAAGTCACAGCTAAATATGTAAATATTTGAGGACGATGTGTCCTTTGAAAGAGAGTACATGACGTCTACAGGAGCTTCAGCTGGAAAAGGAGAAGACCTAAGCCCCGTTTGAACGGCATGAACCTTCCCCTAGAACGTTTTGTTCCTAGAAGTCGGGACATTTTGAGGACCTGTGTGCATTCGACCGCACGAACCAAAGACTATATTTAGTTCCGGGGTTATTGATCTAAACTTAAAAAAAGACCGTGCCCATGGGGGAGTACTTTCAAAAGGTCTAGGGTCCTTGGATTGCCTGGGCCTACAGCGCTGAACCTCTCTGATTGGTTAGGCACTCACAGTGTTTAAGGTCACCTGCCATGTTTAAGAAGTCGAGTATTTCGGGCGTTTTTAAATCAGCACTCGTCTCCTTTCCAGGGTTGAATGAATCCATTTGCAATGCCATACAGCACAATCAAACACAGGACAAGCTGAACCTCCACCATGCTAACAGGCTAACTATACGGTCGCACAAATGATGATGCTGGCCTGACCATCGCCTTGACCATCTTTGTAGCATTGCCTTTGTCTTCTTCTTACAGCCGCCTACTGGACTGGTGGTGTAGTGCAGTAACTTTTATTGCTTCTCGATATGTCATTGGTCTAATTTGCATAATTATCCCAGGTGGAAATGCTGACGACAATAGCCACAGGAACCATTTAGTTCCTCATTGAGTATTTTTTTTTCTGTAGACCTTTGGTTGAAAAAAGAAGCTTGACTGAGGTTTTCCCAAAGGACTAGGAACTTCTGGATGTAATCAAAAGCTCCTCCGAAAAATCTCTTGAAATTTCCGGATTAAGCTGCATGTGTGAATGTGAACAAGTTTTAAACCCTGTATTAACCTGGACTTTTTCCCGCCACCTCATGAGGTCTGGACGAGCCAATGTGTGAACACAGCAGAAACTCAGGAACTGTATTTCAACGCCAAAAAGATAAAGAGCAGTGCAAACAAAAGTACAGGGACCTTGAGGTATTTAAAAAAATGGCATGGATGTAACAGCTAAAAAGGAATCTAATTTGCCTAATCCACAAGGGTCTATAGACCGCCGGGGAATGGTGGAGTAATGGGCTGAAGCTCCTGGAAGTGAAAGTGACTGTTACTGTTGATGGACACAGAACACAAGAAAAACATGTATCAACTGTTGAAACTTGTATTTGGCTACTGGAAAAAGAGAAATATATAGGCCAGGTTATTTCATATTAGCTTGGAGCACTTTAGCTACCCAAATTCCTTACTATTAATGTAATTAACAATATGGATTTTAAAACAGTGGTGTGTTAAAACATCATAAAAAAAACTTAATGTGGGCTGCAGGTTCTCCTTAGTGCCTTAGAACACCTGAGGGGGGTTTCATTTTTGGCTTGTTTCGCCTGAGGCTCCATTTGAATTTCATTTGAAAGGACATTTCTGAATTTTAAAGCAGGTACCTGGGAGATGTCTCAGTCATGCTGGCTCTGGGATTTTGCATTTTCTGCATTGCTCAGAGGTTTAATGGTTATGAACCAGTTGGGTCAAAGTGTAAACTCTCTAATGTTGACGTTTAAGTTTGAGTTTTCCCCTTCTGATTTTTAAACTTCCTCCAAGGAGGTTTTGTTGACAGCTGTATCTTTGTCTTCTGGTGAGCACGATTGCATAATAAAGATTCTCCTGATTTCGTGACTTGCATGAGGGTGAAGCGGTGTCAGGGAAGAATCAGTTTAATTTTAGAGCAGATCCGGATCAGAGCAAAGAACAAAGCCTTGAGAGAGGTCCGTGCTCTCCGGGTGACCTGCTAGTTATTCCAGGTTAATCTGCTTTTCTTTGTTTAGTCAGTCAACCTAAAGACAATGACTAATGACATGCTGAAATAAAGTACATTTTTAGATTCTAGAGGTCCTTTTTTAAGCTGCTAGATTCTTCTCACACGATACTTTAACCCTTCAAAGTTTGAAGAGATCCTTTGCAGACACAGAACATAATGCACTTAATCAAAATATCAAATACTAAGAAGTTTCTCTAAATTCTTCCTTAGTGTAACTACTCATTAGTTCTACCTGAAATAAAATACAACATTAGAGTACTTACACATCGAGCAGCAGTAACTACCATAGGATGTGTGTGAAAACAGATACTGACCTTATTAGACAGAAGTTTTCACAGCAGGGAGCGACAAGACCATCAACAAATAGAATGATCTCATCGGCATAATGACTAAAATCAGTTTCACTTGAAATCTGTATTGAGACCACTTTTTGAAGGTTTCGGTCTTGTTTCGGTCTTGTCTCGGTCTCAGACTGGATGGACTTTGGATTTTAAATCAAGACTGGTCAAGACCACCACTCATAGGCTATTTTTCCCGTCATCACTGTGATTAGAAGGAAAACAACAAATAACTTCAATTCATTTGTAATTTGATTTTTTTATCCCCCGGTTATGGCCCTAATATCCGGATGTTACAGTCTAAATAGGTGACAAGCCGCCTGCACGCAATTGACACATTTACATCCTGAGCAACAATTAGCCCTTTGGTTGCTCTTTTGCACTTGAATTGCACATTGCACACCTCCACTTTGCACTTTAAAAACTTGGCAGGAATTCCCATCTTGACTTCTTTTATTGCAATATATTATTTGGTTTTATAGTTTGTTGTGTTGTCGTTTTCGTTTATGTTTTACAGTGATGTTGTCCTGATTCTGAATCCCTAGATGCAGTTTTGAAACACAGGGGACATGGGGAAATTTCAAATTGTGAGGGAAATCTTCAGGGCCTAACTTTCACTTGAGTTTTATTGCGTAATAGTTTGCATCTGCATGCTTTTGTTGTTGAAAACTGACCATGTAGACCCATCTAGTGATGAGTGCTTCACTGGTTTGTTAGCAACCCCCAGTACTTTTCCGCTCTTACATCAGCCTACATTCCTGACGGTTGTGAGCTCCTATTCCCCCACTGTCAACAAACAGCCTGGCGTATCAAGCAGAAATGTTAGCGCATTCTGTCAGAACCATGTTGGGAGTGAGAAACTGGACAACAACAAGTCCAGTGGAAAATTCCTCTCTCTCTCTCTGCAGGCAGATGGCGAGCTGTTGATGGCCCATTACGCAGAAGAGGGGTCATTTCAGAGAGAGAAACTGCTTTTAAACACCTCACAGGGCGCCACCTCGGCATTACACATCATCCCCCTGCTGATTAAAAGTTCAAATCAAATCCAATGAACACCGACCTCCACACTCTCCTGTTCTCAACCTGTGTTGGAAAGACAAGAACATTTTATTATTAATCAGGCCGATTGCGTTTTAACAATTTGCCTGCACGCTGTAATCATTGCATTATTCACAGTGTTTAGTCTCTATTCATGAAATTACTGATAATGGCAGTGCTACAAGATGCAGATAAGGGAAAGAGAAGATCCGCTAATCAAGCATGAACTGAGCTTTTTTTTATAGTTATTATAATCAGTTTGAATGTCTCATAGAGAATCATGAAAGAAGTACAAAAAAAGTAGCAGAGGAGTGCATGAAATGAACCGAGTTTCTAAGGTTTTGTTGCCTATAATTTAAGTTCAAAAAGTGTTTTATGCAGATTTGCTCTCAATATTTTCACTGCAAAGCCGCCTGAATAAACGACAGATTATTCTGAGCCTTATAGGAGATTCTGTAGGCCACATTCTGTAAGATTTAAGGTCATCTTTCTGAAGGTCTCAAACTAGTCTGAAATGCTTGAACACAGAAAAATTACAACTCACACTCTTAACTTCTGTTTGTTGACAGATCACTAACATTTTTGTTGCTGCACAGAAAACATCTGTTGAGCAGCAGGAAACACTGTCTGGTTCCTGTGCTGAGCCCGAGCTGTTCAAACCTGCGTTATGTCGCCCCCTGCTGTCCCTTCAACAAAGCAAAGAGTTCTTGTGTTTCCTATCAAGACCTCCTGAAGGTACACTTGATTTCATTGATGCTCATCATCCAGTTAAAAAAGATAAACAGCATGTGTCCTTTGAGAAAGTCGACCTATAACTTGTTAATGGCAAATCATGTAAAACACAATCAGGTAAATAAATGATCAATTACAAGACAAGAGCAATGAGGTGCAAGGGGGAGAGAGAGAGAGAAAGAGAGAGGGAGAGGGAGAGAGAGGGCGAGGGAGAGAGAGAAGGAGAGGGAGGGAGGGAGAGAGAGAGGGAGAGAGAGAGAGAGAAAGAGAGGGGGAGAGAGCAATGATCCAGGTGCTCCAGATCTAGAAGGATATGATTACAACTCCATGGTTCCCTTTTAAGAAAGGATATGCACATGAGCGCGCACACATACACAAACACACACTCTCTCTCTATGCAGGGGCCGTCACATTAGTGAATCATAATATCTGTCAAAACACAACCTGTAGTCCTGAAAATAACATTTCTCTATATATATCTTTCTGCAGGTAAAATGAGTGACAGATCAGGAATGTATCATGAAAATAAAAGTCGTGTTAAAAGCTGCCGAGGTAAACAGGTCACATTTTTCTTTTTCATCTGAGTAAGGTCTAATCTCATTGCTTTCATTTTTTCCTTTACTGATGGGTTGATTCTTTGATGAATTTTCGTTTCCAGCCAACATAAATCACTGCCTATAAGCTCAAGGGCAGGCTGTTTCTTTTTCCTCCTGCCCACAGCGTGCTGGATGCACTTCAGTCCTCCGCGAGAGGCATTGAAAATATGAATGAATCAGTAAATTCCCCACATTATAAATGGCTGTTCAAACATACACAGAGGACGTTATATAAGAAACACCCACTGCCATGTTCTTTATTGGATGAGGTGTGCACACAGAGTGGCTGAGGGCCGTGGCTGCGCGCTCCTCTGAGCCTGAAGGAACATTATGTCCCTGCCCTGCGTTCAACATGGAAGATTTATTTCATTTTTATTCATTTAAATAAAGTTTTTGTCTGGATTTTTTTGTTCTTTGGCTCACCTTACCTGCACGGTGTAAGAGTTCATAGAAGAAATTGAAACACTAATAAATAATTTCTTAGATGAAGGAAAGTTCTTCAGACGTGAGCGCACAAGGTCTGATGTTCTGCCAGGAAGTATTTTATATAAAAGTCTGGATTTGTGAGTTTAGCCCAATAGCACACAGTATCTTTTTTTTTAAATTATTAGCAGCGCTGACAATCATTACAGTAAATCTTAAAGAATATTTTTAACCTTTAAGTCGTGCAGGTGTAACAGCATGAGGTAGCCACACATATAAAGAAGAGTTTCAACATTTACTATGGATTGATAGAGTTAGAGGTTAGACGTTTTAAAGTAACCTAGAAGACCTTTCCAAATTAACATAAGATTAAAAAATATGCAAAGGGTTGTGATGCAGGGCCGTGTCCAGAAGGGTGGCATGGGCCCCCTTTGAAATCTGATCGGCCACCCCAAAATCCAAAACAATGACTGGCTATTTGCCTAGTCAGACATACACATCCTGCTGCGTTCTCACATCAGCTAACTCGGACTTGCTGCGGAAACTATACTAGGGGTTCTGGCAGGAGAAACTCCGGGTGAAGTCCCAGCAAAAAACTTGGCTTTTTGCGTTCACACATGTAGCTCCTCTAGGAAATATATCAGGAGTTTTCTGGAAGTGTGAAAGCCCTACTATTGTGAATATTTTCCATAGAGAATGTGCACTAAGCACTTCCTGCAGAGTGCTTTTAATCACTTCTTCTCACAGACTCAGAGTTCAGACATCACTTTTTTTTTTATCACGCTCGTTGCTGATCGTCTTGTTTTGCATTTGTAGGTCATAGAGAAGCTTCAGTAAATTCAGTTTCATAGCCAGCTGCATGTACACGCCTCACAGGCGCTTAAAGAAAAATGCTGGAGTCAAAAAAAAAGAGGATGGTGTTAAGCTTTAGTTTAGTCAGTCTAAGAGCAGGTTATACATCAGCATCCAGAATGTTCTATTCTTTAGATTCATTAATACTAAATGTGTTTTTTTTTACACCACCCTGAAAAAGTGCTCAAAGTGTAAGGAAGAGATTTTCTCCCTGTGACTGAAGAGATCTGCCTGCGTTAAAACGATAATATATAACTACTTAAAATCTATTTCTATGTTAAAAAAAAAATATTATAAGCAATATTAAATAAAATGGTATTAAAATATGGCACACCTTCTTATTCTAGCCTCATGATTTATGTAATCCTAACCAAACTCTGTGCATGTTTCTCTCCCTGGGAACACGATGTGGTGAGGGAACATGAATTATTATAAATTCATGCTCAGCCTCGTGCATGAAAAAGCATGAATGTCTCATTCTAAGGTAAGTGTGCAGTTAAAGAGACAGAGCCAAAGATCTGATCTAGGACTGCAGTGCACATGTAGTCGGTTAAATCACACTTTTCTTTATCCAGTCATCGTGCATACAGACCACTGGTTTTTTTAACATATATTTGGGTAACCTGAGTGTCTACACACCCACAACATGTGAAATAAACCCACCCAGTCCTTTGTTTGTGGTCTGCATAAGTCTTGCAACACAGAGAAAAATGCTCCGAGAAATTTGCTCTCCTTGTGATGTCACAGTGGGATTCTGGTAAAAAACAAAATCCCCTCCCCTCCCCTGATATCTCCACCCATGGATTCCACCCCCAGCCTAGAACAAAACTTTTGAGCAGGTCGGCCATTTTTATGGAGTGAGGTCTACGGGGAAAACTTAGGGGGGGGGGGGTCATTGCATTTAAAGAGACACACACACCAAAACGGAGCGTTCTGAGAGAGCTGGTTTATACAGGGTCACAAACCTCCTCTGGTGCTTGATTCATGTTATATTTTGAGCAAAGCAGCACAGATGTTTCAATTAGACCACAGGGGACTGTTTGAAAAGATGGAGAAGGGGGGGTAATATGTCCTCTTTAAGTTTTCCATGCTAAAAACTAACAAACTTGCAGTGTCTTTGTCTGACTTTCATCCATGCGTCATGCGTCCAGCATTCATTCACAGCCTTGTTAATACACGCTCACCTAGCTGTACACATCTTACACTGAGAAAAATAAACAGTATACACAATAATATACATGAAATAGCCTCAAAGTGGTGTAAAATGAAAGTTTACTTGCAACACAGTGGAGGAAAAATGATCACATGATTGATCAAATAATAGTTTTAGTGATAAGCTGGATGTGTTTTGGATGTCTGGGGTCCCTGGAGTCAATGTTTTTTTTTGCTGTGTATGTCTTGAAATCAGATGTTTATCTGGACATGTCGGGTTAATGTGGCTTGTGATAAGTGTAATGAGGTATTTGTCTACTAAATTAGACAAATACATGTGCTAAGATTTAGTTTCTGCAGTGTGTTCAATCTTCCACGTTCCTGAGGCGGATAAATCCAAGTTCCTCATCATTCATTATAATTATTGTACCCTCTCTTTAAAGAGTTTCCCTCCTCTCTTCATGCATGCAGTCTGCAGTCTGCAGTCTGGTCTGTTGTCGGGATATTCTCCCCCTTGTCCTGCTTCTATTACACATCCGGCTGCAGGAGTCTGACCCCTGATAATTGTGTCAACCAATCCTCGGATGACGCAGCTATCTTTGGGCTTAAGAGCACCAGAATAGCACCCAGTCAGTTTAAAAAGGGAGAGCTGTGAAACTGTGTGATAAGAACCGTCTCCCTCTGCATGTGGAAAAAAAAAAAAGGCAGAGGAGACGGTTTTTTGATCCCCGAGCGGTAACAGCCTGTGGTTATCCATCACGGATCCATCACTCACACATCGGCTCCTGACAGCACAGGAACCTGGAGAATCCTACAGAGAGATTTCAGAGTCTGATTTCAGGAACAACTCTGCATATAGGCAGGGTTTATGGAGTGCTGAAAAGTATGAAAGGATTTATCCATCAACTGGATGAACGTACATACCTTTAATTTATGCAGACAGATGAACCATTATGGACCTCGCATATACTTCTGTAATTTATGCAGATTTAAGCGTCACTGCAGGCTCATACAGTATGGGTTATGAAATAATCTCCAGCGCTAAAAACACACCAAACAGAACAAACAAGGGGAACATATGGTGCGTTCAATTTACCTACTCAGAGCTGGGAATGACGCCACATCCAAGTTGACCGCGTTCCAGATGCAAGCTGGACATGCAACATGGACGCCTCCAGTAGTACCTTTGTTTTGTGAGCTAATACTTAATACCTCCCCAGAGAGAACTTGCAGAATACTATCGGTGTGATTGATTTACAAAAAGACGACTAAGCTGCTAATAAACACAACAGTGACAGCTTAAAGGTCACTGTTGATGCACGTAGCAACCATGGTGGATTCCTGATATCTAGCACTTAAACACTGCAAACTGCAAATGTGTATTTGTCTTTTTTCTACTAAAAAATATCTCATCATGGAGCGCTGATGGCCAAGTGGTTAGGTCGCCCCCGATGTATGGATACTAAAGTCCTCAAAGCTGGTGGCCCGGGTTCAACTATGACCTTTTTTTTTTTTACTTTTTAAGATTTATTTTGGGGTATTTTGTGCCTTTATTTGAGCGATAGGACAGTGGATAGAGTCGGAAATCAGTGAGACAGAGAGTGGGGAATGACATGCGGAAAAGGAGCCACAGGTCGGATTTGAACTGAGCCACCAGTGCCCCTCAACTATGACCTTTGACCTCTCTCTTGCATGTCATTCCCAATCTCTCTCCTGATTTGCTACTATATCCACTGTCCTATCAAATAAAGGCAAAATAGCCAAAAAATACATATCTCATTACACTCAATATGAGCCACATTCACCTGATTTGTCCAGATAAACATCTTATTTCCTTGTTAATTGTTTAGCACTAACACACCAAGTCAAATTCCAAGCAAAAAATAAGTCCTGAATTGCTTGAAATGCTTTGAAATGCTCAATTTTTAATAGTGAGAAACAGGAAATGACCCTGTATTAGACATCCCTGGTATCCATTTTGTTGTATTGGTTTTGATATTTTTTTAGCTTTTTGTTAAAATCGTATCAAAGCTTAGAAATCTGTGATTGTGGCGACCTATTGGGTGCATTTACTCGAGGGATGACTTTGAATCAGTTCCACATTTTTTGTACTTTTTAGTCAATAAGACCCAAACACATGAAAAACAAAAAAATAGGTCCCAGGTTTCAAAATACAAGAAGCAACCGGAAGTACAAATTATCAGATAGTTAGGGAAGAATATGGAGGAATTCTTTAGTTGAGGCGTTTTAGTCTTAGCATAAAACCAAACATAGTAAAACAAGAAAGACGTCCAGTGAAAGTGAAATTAATAACAGGGCTGGACGAATTAAAAGTCTCATCGGACATCCAGGTTTTTTCTTTTTGGATCTATTTTTACAAAATAAAAAGATTTAGCTCTAGATTTAGACACAGCTCCCAACGCAGCTAGCAACATGTACTTGTTTAGTTTCTTAAACAGAAATGAGAAATAAATCTTCCTTCTATAATAATAACCCCTTTGATACCAAAGAAAAAAAAAGTGTGTCCATGGCCCAAATTGGGGTCAAGCCCCTTATTAGATCCAGAGCATTTAAATTTAGAGCCTTTAAAATAGTGTCTTCAGTCCCTCACACTTTATGCTGTAGCTGCGTAGAGACACTTCTCTCCACAGTCTGTAAAACAGAAGGTGTGAAGAGTCCTCATGTATGGAGGAGAATGAATTGGTGGAGCCATGTGGCTTTTAAATGTAAGCTGTTAGATTGTTTGCATTTAGTTGATGCTATAAATACACTTTTTATTTTTTTTTAAAGGTTTGTGTTTTTATTCCTCCTGTTTTAAAGCTCTGCAAACACCCGTGGAAAAATTGTAGGTTATTTGAGGTAGCCTAGAACAAAAAAAAATCTAAAATGAGAATATTAGGTAATTTTTTTTTTTTTCTGCAGGTTGCTCAGAGACTCGTTGGCTCCAACATGCAGGGTGACTCAAGCAGCAGACTGAGATGTTCTCGTTAAAAGAAGAGACTGACGTTCCTATTCCCGCGACATCATCATCATCATCATCATCATCATCATCCCACACGAGTGTTGCTCCACGGTGTGCGATGTGATGCTCAGTCCTGCACAGTGTACGGCAGCTACAGGAGGCGTGCGTATCGCTGCCACAGGAGCGCAGGAGGAGCACAGGAGGAGCACAGGAGGAGGACTGGAGGAGCACAGGAGCCCAGGAGGAGCGCAGGAACACAGGAGGAGGACAGTAGGAGGACTGGAGCAGACGCTGTAGTAGCCTTTTTACTGGACACTTGACACACCGTGAAAGAGGACGCCTTTTTGGAGGTGCTCTGCCCCCCCCCCCCGCCTCCCACTATCTCGAACCATGGCATCAACGCGTGAGTTCTCCTCCTTATACAATCAATGTCTTTCATGTGACGGATGCAATGTGAGCACCAGACACGGAGCAAAAAACTGCTTGTCTAAACAATCGTACAAGCCACGTTTCTAGCCATCGCACCATCCGAGATCTGCTGCCTCGTTTTATTATGAACAATCAAACAAATCAAAAATCCTCATCAGCTGTGTTTGTTTATCTGTACGTGCAGTTTATTTGCAGTGTGTCCACATCCCCTTAAAGGAGCAGCAGCAGCAGCAGCACCATCAGCACACACACACACACACACACACACACACACACACACACACACACACACACACACACACACACACACACACACACACACACACACACACGCACACACACGCACACACACACGCACACACACACAGTCAGAGATTGTCCTGGCCGCGGGCAACCTTCAACTTCAGCTCCGTGCTGATGGGAGGGCGGTCAGCACAAGTAGCCCACATCTGTCCGGTCCTTTTTATCTGGCCTGCTTTTGTCGTTTCGTGTTAGTGTCCAAGTGAGTTACGAGGCAGATAAAAACAGTCTGTTTGAAATCCACAGCTAGACTCAGAGTATTAAACCCCTCTATATATGAGCTGAATACTAAAAACCAAAATAGTATGCCTGATAATAAGATAAATATACAAATGCACTTCCCAGGAAAACGAAACCTTGGACTATAGAATCCAATCAGAATATTCAGGAATTTTGGTATTTCCTGTTTTTTTGCAAAACAGAAAAGCTCAGCTTATTTGGATGTTAATGTTTTGACTCGGTATGTTTACGTGCATGTCTAAGTTGAGCAATGGTTACAGTTGGATCAGGCCATTTAATTGGACTACTATATGTCTCAGTATCAAAGCATCAGGGGAGAATCAACTTGAGAATCGAGATTTGGACTTCAAGATGGAAGTATGTCCGACTCCGCTCCAGTAGGTGGCGATATTCCCCATATCAGCTTTTAGGTCTTCTTCATATATGACATATAACGTCACCTACCAAACAATCGCATCGTTATGTGTTTTCCTCCCATCCAGGCATTTACAGCATCAGGATGTAGGAATTTGGTTTGGTGTGCTTTTGGCGCCCACCGAAGGTTTCTGAGTGTAACTGCAGTATCGTAAACACAATGGCTGTGATGGCTCCCCATTTGTTGACAAGCAGCGGCCCAGTGTTTCCTCCCCCATTACGCCCCCGTGACATTCATAATGCAGGGAGGCGTCACAGGGATTTAAATATTGCGCCTACAACGTCTGAATATGGCTCGTGTCTCCTCATCTGTCCAATGATGTGTGAATCTCGATCTATCTATTCGCCACGTTGGTATGTTTGTCTTGCTTTCTTCTGTTCGACTTCTGGGTTAAAGCCAAGGAACTGTGAAGCATCCAGATAACTCTTAGGTCGATTCACTCATCGACCCTTAACCACATTCTTTAGGTGTTTTAGTTTGGTTTTGTGGAAAGACTTTTCACTGAGAGTAACATGTTTTCATGCATTTTGAAAAGTACATCTTTGGTCAGACTAACGCAGTAAATCGACTTTTTTTCTTTTACATAATATAAGCTTACTGACTGCTTATGTTGAAAACGTCAAACTCCTATAAATATCTCATCATAGCCTACAGGCATGCAGCTGAACTTTGAGTATCACTTAGAAGATGCAGGAATACCAAAAAGAGCACGAGCCTGTTTGTGTGTTCATGTAGTAGCCTCGGTCTACAAACCCCTTTGCACAAGGTATTAAAAGAATTGACCTCCGTTTAAACAGGACTACCAGAGTGGGAAGTTGAAATATGGCACAGCATTGTTTTGAGCTAAATGTTAGTGATAGCATGCTAACATGCTAATTTATGAATGCTAACGCTCTGATATTTAGCAGTTTTATGTTTTTTATGCTTCCTATCTTTTATTTAATCTTGTATGCATGATTACATTTGCACAAAGTACTGCTGAGGATAAAAATTCCCCCTGATAAATTATTGATATAAATTCAAATTGTTTTTTTTTGCAGCAGTCTGTAATCATGTTTATGTCGGGCCTAATGGAGATTGGCTCCCTTTGTTAGCCAGCCTCTTGTGGTCACTTGAGGAATTGCAGTGTGTGCACCTCTGTGTTGGCTCAAATATTTACAGCCCTAAAGATTGCAGCTTTGACAGATTACCTAATCACATTATCGACCCTTACATTTTTCTGTTGCAGGTCATTTTTATTCACACACTCAGACATGTCTGATAATCAGCTCCATGCTACAAGCTGCCAGTCACTTGTCAGAGTCTCTGCGGTAGCGCCATAAGAGCGGTTGAAAGGTCACATTAGGCTCCTTTATTTTTGATTTCCCGTTCAGCTGTGGAGTCTGCTGTCTGATGAAACTTCACTTGATTACCAGCACTTCATTTGAAGTACCCAGCCCACCCTTCCTGTTAGATCCCTGGGGGGGTCCAGTACAAGGGAGCTAATTTAAGAAAATGAATCATGGCTTAAAACCTACCTGCTAATCACCAATCACACAGACACCGTGCAGCTGTGCGGCCCCTCATGGGTCTGGGCTTGTTTTGCTGTATTTTTGCCCTCATTAATCATGTTTTTTTACCCCCCTCCACACACATTTTGAAATGGTTTACAGCGAGCTCCTGCATGCTTGAAGCTGTTGTATAATGTACTTTGTTGTACTGATGAGTGCTGTTCCTGCTGTTATTGCGAAACCCGATGCGCTGTGAAGTGAGGTTTGAGTATGTCAGTGATAACATTACGAGGGGGAAACAGCCGAGGACATGGTCTCAGTCCAATAAATGTTACTTTCTATCAGTTCTTGTTTGTTTGTTTAGTTTAGTTTACTTGCAGCTAGAACCTTAACATAAGAATGTCTCACAGTGTTAACAGATTGGGTTCATTAACATCGACCCACCGTTTAAATTTTCTTTCATTGGTTGAGTTCGGAGCTGCATTGTGCGGGCTGACCTTGAGGATGGTTGTTCAGGAGTGCAGGATGTCTGAGGAGGCTGCGTTTTTTTGTGCATGTGTGTATTTGGTAGTGGTAGTGGTGTTGGGGTGACTGTGGTGTAAAGGGGGTTTACTGACGCAATCAGCCTGAGAACCCTAGATTGAACTGTTGAATGATTTCACCTGCAGAATCAAATAGGGAGTACAGCCAAGACAGCTTCTGTTAGCATGTCTTTGTGAACGTTCTGGATGATGCTGATTCTGAAAGGTCTCATTACATACACGATAAAATAAATCTGAACATTATTCAAAGGGAGTCTAATTGCTCCCACACTCGAAGTAACAATGCAGAAGGTCTCCATCAAATATGTCTGATATATTTTTAGCAATAAGCAGCATGTACTGTTATTACAAAGTCTAAAACAGCAACAGATTATCAAGTGTATTTCAGCTTTTCTGCAGCACATTTTGAATCCTGCAGATCTCTGAAGTCCTGCAGCAAGTTGCACATTCAATTCTGACAAGTTTATGAATAAGTGTCAGTTTTTCAGTCCATCATTAGCAGCATTCGTCTCCCAAACAGGCATCCTGTGTAAATGTGTCTCTGAGTCATGACTGTCTACAATGAGTGAGAAGTTCGAGTCTCGCCGTCTGTGTTGTTGTCTGAGCTGTGTTTACATGGACGGGATGGCCGGCTCCTCCCCTTGGGTATAAAAGCTGTTTAAGTCATACTCACTGATTATTTGGATGTCACAATTGTTTTTAGATCACAGTTATTCTGTGTTAATTTATGCTCAATGTGAAGCTATGAGCTAACTAAAGAGCGCTAATAGGTGTGTCGCTGGAGGAGAGCGGAGGCTTCAGAATAGCGGAGGTGTGGCCAAACAGCAGTTTGTTTTGGTTTCATGCTGGTGCTCAAGGGCGACATCTACTGGATCAAAAAGTTGCACAGTCTTCCTTTAATTGTTATTAAGCTATATTTCACTAACATCTATTATTTTATTTTTTCTTCTAAAAAAAAAACACAAACATATTCCAGTATCAAAAAGTATTAGAGAAATATTTCTCTGTTTCCTGTTCTAATGCATTTTGTCTATGTACATGGTGTCCTATTGGCAACCCAGGTTGAATTCTGCATGTTTGGTTTTGTTGTTTTCGTCACATTTCTAGTTTACTGATATTAGAGGTTGACTGGTGGGCCGCCGTGAATGAGGAGGGGACCGTATGTGGCCCCCGGGCCGCCACTTGCCCACCCCTGATCTAGGTGGTGAAAACAAAAAGAATGACCACATTGAAAAAAAATCTAAACACACTGTTACTCAGAGTCAAAAAGCAGAGAATTTTAAAACATCAATGACTTTTCTAAATGTCTTTTTGTGTTAGACACAGTGGGCTCTTCTTTAGTTCATGCATTTTCTACAAGTCAAGCTTAGACACAAATCTCCTTCTAAAAAGACGACTCAACATGACAAGCGAAACAAAGAAGGGTGTTTCGACTGAATGTTTCAAACAGATGATTCCTCAGGTCTCTGAAGACATGATGATGGGACACAAAGTGAACGTCTCGACATCACCAAAATCCCCCAAAAAACATTTGACAAAGCTTTACAGGAACTCATTCTTCTTCTCTGTACATTTTTATGTGTAATTTAATGTGACCTCTTTGTTTTGGACATTTTACAACAGATTTGGTATTTTTTTGTTCTGAGGAGAGTCAAGCAAAACCAGATAAAAGATGTTTAAATTCCCTTTATGTTGTTTCCTTCCCTCAACCCGGCTGTCAGCTCTGACAGTAACTCCGAATAGAGCTGTCAGCTTGTTGAGAGCAACACTTTGCAACATCACTGAATGGAGCACAATGTGTTCTCCAACAATCATCTTCAGTGGCTTTTTAAAGGCAGTTCTGAGACGATAATGCTCGGAAATATTTAAAAGCTGTTTAAAGAAAGTCTCTTTTTGGAGGCAGATGGAAAGGACTCTGCCTTAAACAAAATATGCATGCATGTACCCATCCACTCGTTAGCTGTGCCCATTATGCATATAGGATTACAGGGGCCAGGACAGACTGTCAGTCAATCACAGGGCTAATGCAAAGTGACCATTCATACACCTACAAGCTATTTAGAGTCCCTTATTAAACTAACCTGCATGAGTTTGGACTGTGGGAGGAAACCCGAGTACCCAGAACATACAAAAACATATAAAACATAGAAGATTTTCACTGCAACCCAATGCCTGAATTTGAAGGTTTGAAGATGTTTTATTGTGGAAAAAAAAAAGTCAGAAAGGTAATTATGATATGCGTTTGAAGCCTGTGAAAACCTTTATCTCTTCTGCTCTATAAGTGAAGAACTGCTTTTGATCAGGGTCGTTTTTTTCAAAAGCAGGAATGGATGTTATGAATATTTGGTCATTAATGTCTCTTAACATCTGAGAGTTACTCTACCCTGCTGCATCAGAGGCAAACAGTGAGGACATTTTTGTCCACTTCAACTCAACCTATCTAGCTTTGTTTTCAGGACGAGGTATTTCTCTTTGTTTTGTATTCCATTGCAGATGGTGACCACCAAAAAAATAGGCAGGATTCTATGCTGATTGTCCGCATTTTGAAAGGACCACACCATGGACAGGATGCAGTATTACACCTTTTGAATGATTGAAACTGAAGATAATGATGCCTGAACTTTGAGAGGTCAAACACCTTGTCGTCAGCATAGGAAACCAGTGTAGCAACCAAACCTCCTTGGGAACCCAACCAATATGACGGAAGACCAAAAGAAACACAGCAATGAAAATAGGGTTGATGGATGGTTGCCGAATGCAAGAGCAAAAAAGGAGGAGCGGGTTGGGTTTAGCTTTATGGGAAAGCCTGAGGTTGCATCTCTGAGGTGGTAACAAATACAAATTTACATTGTTTAAAGTTCCATAGTTTGGAATAGGCAACTATTTGACATTATCCTCTTTGCTTGTAAGGTGACTACTGATTAAGATTGGTGGAGTGATATTCATTATGAGAGTGAAGTGATGCATCACAGTTGTTGGTGTCCAGCTGTACTATGGTCGTGGTGGACATTGAAGGTGTACCAGAAGCCCTCGCAGGTTTGTTGTGGTGTTTCAGGAAACACCACAACAAACCAGAACTACACTATTAACCAACAGTACACAAATAACGGCTAACAGTAGCACCAATTCATGGGCTGCCATGGTTTCAAATCTGGGTACAGTGCATAAAAAAATGAAGTTGCTAACTTAGCTTGGCTTTTAAAATGTTGGGTTTGTGCAGGATATCACATGCATGTTACAGTAGTGACGATTCTAACTGTCCAATCGGTGGTCTGCAAGGTTTTAAATTCATATTTTAACATCAGATTTGAACAATTGGATTTGGCTTAGCTTGTACCAAAAAAAAGTAAGAGGTACCAACCAGGTTCTGTTTTCATTTATTTACCGGAGGAGAATGAAAAGGGAAGCGGAGCTGTGTAATGCAAACAAAGCAAATCACTACTCTCCGCTGTTTGCAGAGAGACAGTTTTAGTATGATTTAATAAACTCAGATGAATCAGAAAGAAATTCCTATTAAACTTAAACGACCACATAAAACGTATTTAAACAGGGATTACTTCAGAGCCACGGGGCTTGGCAGCGAGATCATAAAAAATAGTGTTTATGATCCAACCTTCCACCTCAAGTGCAACTGTTGTCATTTTAACTCTGCTGTCCTCTCTGTGATTCCTCAGTTCCTTGTTCCAGCTTTTTATAGAAGCGATGTGATGTTAAAACTGAAGGGACTGTTTGATTGCTGCACTATGCAATCATACGTGTTGCTTTAGGGAATGCACTAGAGTCTGGTCGTTTAGATGTCCCCAACCTTGGTTCTAAATGAAATATCTAAACACCCGGTGGACATATTGGAATGAAATTTGGGACAGACATTTAATATCCCCAGACACTGACACGATCTCAATTTTGTGACTCATTCACTTTTTGTTATAGAACTACTGTAAGGTTAACAATGAGGTGATTTTTAAAGGAAGAATGTGGAACTTTTTGATCCAGTAGATGTCACCCTTGAGCACCAACATTAAGGACCAACTGGAAGGAGTTATCAAGTAGGACGCACCATAATTAAGCACCATTAAGAGCAAGCAGCGGGCAAACATGCCCTTTGCCCAAGCTGCTATTGGCTGTGGTCTGCATTGTTGTGTTAGCATGCTAATGTTAGCGCTCTTTAGTTAGCTCGTAGCTTCATATTGCACATAAACTGACACAGAGTGAGCGTGATCTAAAGACACTTACATGACATCCAAATAATCAGTGAGTATGTTCTTCTTCTTTTCTCTAGTCCTTGACTAAAACAGCTTTTATACACAAGGCCTTCCCGTCCATGTAAACACGGCTCTGACAACAACACAGCCAACGGGACTCGAGCTTCTCCCTCGTTGTAGACAGTCATGACTCAAAAGAGACATTTACACAGGATAAACTTGATTTCTTCTGTATTTATGTGTACAATGTTGCACACTCTTCCTTTAATAAAATATCTCAATAACTGTTGAATATATTGGGTTTACACATTTATGCTTTTCTCAGGATTAATTGACCATTGACTCTGGCATTCACCTAACTAATAATCTGGCACCACCATCAGGTCAACCATTAAATTGGCCCAATCTTTTGTTTTATAAGCATAAATATGCACATTAAATAGCATTTTCATTAACATAAAGTTAACAATGTGATTTGTGCAAATGTGCAACTGTAAAAGAAAGAAAAAGATTGTTCACATGCTAGAAATTATACCTGCTACTTGTTAGCATGTTAGCATCGCAATTAAAACATTGCTAGCATGCTAATTCTTGCATTAATCCAACAGAATTTCTTGTGTAGTTGCAGACACATTATTTTCATATATAAACTGCCTCATAGTAAGTGTTAGCAGTCTGTACCTTCACCCTGTGTTTGAGCAGCCTTTGGTTGCACATAATAAGTTTGTAATGACTTTTAAACATTGTGATCATATTTTTCCAGTTTTTATAAGTTTGTCCCCACTTCGGAAACTAGATTGTAGCATCACAGCCCAGGTAACACAATTATAAGAGTAGGTTTTAGAGTAAATATTGCAGTCTTATGTTGCATTAATAACCTGCTCTGTTACACCCACATCTTGATGATTCTGTAGTTTCCACCGAGCACCTGAGAGCCCGGCACAGACACGAGAATATGAGGTCATTTATCTCGTTCTGCAGTTTCATCACTGGTGTGCAGCATACATTATAACTAACACCCACTCTTACACACACACACACACACACACACACACACACACACACACAGGAAGGGACCTGCCTGGAAACAGTGCTGACATAATTCAAACGGAGCTAATTTATGCAAAACCTCTTCCATTTCCCTCCAATGTCTTTGCCACTTTTCAAACTCATTTCCAATGTTTCCTGCCGCTCGCTCTGCTCCCCTCCATGAAGGTACACACTCGCGCTGTGATTACGCCTCACACGCATCAATATGTAGGTTTATGTAAGCTACTTACAGGCTGAAGGACTAAATGAAGGGCCATGCTGGCTGATGGAATATTCATAGACTGCTATAAGGGGTCACGAGAGGTAATGGATGGCGGGGACAGAGAGAACAGCGAGGGTCTCTTACAATGCGTAGGCTCTGTTTTAACATAATATAGAAGAAGAAGTAGATATCAGCATTGTCTGCCTCTGCCCATCTCACAGACACTTACTTAATGGTGACCAGTGTTGGGACTAACGCTGCTACTGTTTGCCGTATCTAGGAACAAATTATTGACTTTCCTTATTTGAATAATGCTGTTACATTACTTAACATTAAAAAGCACCTGATACTTTATGTGAAACAGCCAACAACAGGTTGGCAAGGTGACGCTAACGTTAGCACAGCAGCGTCCTTGGAGAAAGAACGCTGCAAGTTGTAAACAAACGCAGACAAGGGGATCATTCAGCGGTCAGCTTTCTGTCTCTGAAATACCGACTTTATGTTCCCTGCTCGAGGTAAACAACAAGAATAACGCGGTGAGTTGGAGTTTATCTGCAGGAGGGAAAACTTCTCTGACAAGAACGAAGCACCGAGCTAAACAACAACAACGCGCTTCTACTAAGCCAGCTGTCGGAGAGCCCCGTGCTGCAGACATTAGAGACCCAGGTGGAGCTCAGGTTAGCTCTGCAGGCCGAGGAGGAGACACTCCATACAAACAGCCGGCTTGATTTGAAACACACGCCTGTGTAAGCCTGACTTAAGACTGATAAGATGGGTATGTTGATGGCGACGAGCTTCATATCAGCTGTTGAGCCTGTTGCCCTTCAGAGATCTAATTGGTAAAATACCTACACCTTGTCACAGCACCGTTCTGATTCAAGAGTCAAGATTTTTATTTGTCACATGATCATACAGATGTGCAGTGAAATGTAAAGACTGTTCCGCAAGGCCATGCAACACACTTAACTGCCTTAGTAACTCAGTTATTTTTTGAACGTAGTAACTTGTTAAAGGTCCCATATTCTTCTTCTGGTTTTATCAGCTCTTTAGTGTGTTTTCCAAGTGTCCTGTGCATGTTTAGGCACATCTATGTGCAAAAATTCAAAGTCCGCAGAAACGCGGCTTCTCCTACGTCCTCCTGTTAGCTGTAGCATTAGCCGCATGTATCGCTCGGTTCTAGCCCCCCTCGATAAAAAATTGTCAGTGCGGCGTCATTGTCAGTGTGAGATCACTGATCTAAGCCCATTGGCTCCTTGTGGCAAGCCCAGCAGCTCATGTTGAAATTTCCGAGAAGTGTGCTGAGCAACTGACCAATAACGACAATCAGAGCAGACTTGGCCCACATGGGGTCTAACAGTGTGGGCTCAACAGAGTGTAGCTGACGGACTCAGCGTAGAGGGAGCAAGGAGGAGCAGTACATGAAAACAGACACTTTTTTTTTGTGATCGTACAAAAGTAGGAACATAGATTAAATATACGAACCCCAAAAAGAGCAGAATATGGGCTCTTTAACGAGTTACTAATTTTCAGGGCCGTGCCCAACACTGCAGGTGACACAGGAAGGAAGGGGCGGGGGGAAGTGTGGAGGCAGGAGGGGAGGTGAGAGCTGAGGGATGTAGGAGGTGTGTTTGTTTTGGTCGAAAATCTGAAAATCTTACAGTCTTTAAGGTCTGCACGTTACGCTGATTGTTACAGGATCCAAATTGAGCTATTTTCCCCACAGCTTTGCGACAGTTATGACGGTTTATTTAAGAGACTAATGCGACTCTTACCTTTTAATATCTTAAAAGCATTTTGAACTCTTAAATCAAGAGTCGGTGCTTAAGGGGGAGGAATAGCATCACAGAAGCAGCAGAGGTAAAAAAAACACTTTACCGAGGTGTCAACAAAGAGTCGTGTTCTAAAAAAGCATCGTCGAGGGGGTGGGGGGGGGGGGTATTCTCAGCGTGTGAGCGGATATTTTTAGGATCACCGGGGGGAGTAAAGGCAGTCCGGTAACGAGTGACAAGCAAGTGGGTAACCTGGTTTTCCAGAGACACAAAAAGAATCGTCAGAATCCCCGGAGAGCATGAAGACTCCAGGCCCCGAAACACACTCTCTTCCTCGTTTTTTTGTTCACCCACACGAGGTCCTTTTTTAGTGTCTGATTCTTCTCTTTTTACTACAAGTCTTTAGAGCTCGTCTTGTCACACACACACACACACACACACACACAGTCCTAGTGTTCATACTACTCCACATTTTGCCTCAGCACATTGCCTTGAGTGGGCAGAGCGAGTGAGTGGTCACATTACACTGCAGTTACATCACATTCCTCTGCGTCTCCTTCGCAACCAGGTGTCCTCTAACAACCAAAACGACATAACTACAACGCCTTCATGTCCCTCTGCAGTTGTCACACGATGTTCAAGGTTTCCAATACAAACCAAACATCCATTTCCTGTCATCTCAATCCCTGCTGCAGTGATTTTAAAAAGCCTCGGTGGGCCTGTGGGGTTGCAGTCGAACGCCGAGAGCAGCCGGGACGGGGCAGTGGGAGGTGTGAGTGTGTTGTTTCTGTAGAGTTTTTTTTTTTTTTTGGAAAGAGGTGAGGCTTTCTTCCCTGAAAGAATATGGCAAAGTGACTCATCTGAGGAGAGGCTTCAAAAAGCAGTGGGCAGTTTGTGGCTTCTTCTTCTTCTTCTTGATGCAGGAGAAGAGAGAACGAGAGGATCAGTGGTCGCTGCTTTTTAGCCCACAGATGCACAACTGTTACGTAAAAAACAAAATACAATAAAAACAGAAAAAAAAATATGTTAGCGAGAGAGGGATGACAAAGAGGAGCTCCTCAGCAGTGCCCTCGGAGTGAATGAAGAGGCAGTGTTACTCCGTGTAAATCCACAGGAGAGAGATTTATGACATTTTAACCCAACCGAAGGATTACACAAAAGCGTCTTTAAGGTGTTTTACTCAGAGTAACACGATCACTTGGATCCAGTGTTTCCACAGCACACAGGTCATTCAGTTGAGACGAGAAACAGCGAGGTCGTGTTGGTAGTGCTGCTGCTAAAAAGCTGCCGACAGTCTGTGGAGTTAAACTCTGGTCTGTGTCCTCGTTCAGGTCAGAAATGGGGGCCCAGAGAGTCTGAAAAGTTCCGACTTCAATCAGAGGATGAGCTGAACTTTAACAAACATTGACACAACTGTTAGCCATTTCTACATTTTTACTGCAAGAGTTAGAAATGGCTGGAAAGTGTACAGGCAACCAAGTCTTCAAAACGACATGAAGGAAAATCCCCTGCACTTTATCTTAACTTACTGTATCTACATGCAGCATTACCGTCTTCCTTGTAATAGCCAACAAAGCACAAACAAATCGTATCAAGTTTTTACATAGGGCCATTAGATTTGAAAATTAGATTTAAAAGGATACAATCAAGAAAATTTCAGGTATTTTACAACTGTCGAGGAATGAAACACAAGCTTTTAGACGATCTGTGTTGCTTGATATCTAAGCTCATATATTTAGAGGTACATTTAATCATGACCATATTCATGTGATCAAACAGCCCAAAACTGGGTCCTGATTTTACCGTTTTCTATTAAAGATAGTGGTTCTCAATGGGTGGGTCAGAATCAAAAAGTGAGTCGCAGAGTCATTTTCAGCGGGTCGTGAATTTTTGCATGGAAAAAGAAAATTGCCAAAAGGTCTATGAAGTTTCTTAGTCCTGTCACATGTTTGGTACCATCTGAGATCCAAACTACAATCACAACTACAAAAATACAAAGAAATTCTAAATGGTTTTGTTGTCATTATTACACATTTAAAAAATAAAAACGGTAGTATACTGTGAAGTAAAATCAAACTTGTGGAGTGCTGGTTTGATTGGAAAGACTTTAAGAAATATGAGGAAACAAGTGAGCAGTGGAGGTGGGTTTGTACTTCACACCAGATTTAACGTTACTGGGCCGAGAGCTCCTTTACCGTACTGGTGGCCAGCCGGATAAAATAAAGAACTTCACAGCGGCACAGAAAGTGCACGTTTTCACCTTCTTACTCTCTAGGAGATTCCCCGAAACAGACTAGGACTTCTGATACTGTACCTGCAATGCTGATTGGACGTACACATAAGACTTTCCTTTTTAAATTTTTTTTTTTTTTTAATCTGATTATTTCACACCCCCAGATCTCAGAAGTTCTGACTTTAAACGCTGTTATAAAATGTTATTGCCTTCAGAAATTACACACACACACACACACAAAAAGAAGATACCTTTAATCTTTAGTTCCACCAGAAATGCTGAAATCATGTAAACTGGAGCTACAGGCTTCCCACTGGATGGCATCCACATCAAAGAGTCGACACAAAAATAGAGGGAAAGGAAGTGTGTGTGTGTATGTGTGTGTCTGTGTGTGTGTGTTTGTGCTCCCTCCTCCTGGATTTTCAACCTTGTTATCTCCTGAAGGGAAAGAAGGAGGATCTCTCAGGAGCGGTGTTTCCTGATATTTTGAGACTTTGATTTGGCACCAAAAATGTCCCCCAGGTGTAATCGGACGCTCTGACATTAACCTGATTTGTGAAATGTGTCTCACTCTGGATGGACTTGACCTCTGTTCTTGGGGGGGGGGGGGAACACCTCCCGCTGTTTGCTTTGTTTAGCAGTGGATTAAATATGAAAAGAGACTGACACTCTGCGCTCTGGAGCCAAACACTTTCATCAAACATACTTCAAAAGGAGCCTCTCATGTCTGGTTTTCATGCCCGCTGAATCTGAGAACACATCGCGGTTAATTGGATTTGGGTTCTTGCTGTACTGGAAATAATCAACACCGAGTCATCAGAGGTGACCGGTTTGCATGTTTAAGAAACTTATGATCCCTGCATTCTTTTAAATGGCCTGTAGGGGGAGACTCCAATGGTTGCAAAATAAAAAGTATATCATAATGAACTTAATTTGTTCATTTGGAAAATGTTTTTAAAGTGCTATTGCCAGTTCCAAGTCTCCAAAGCTCTTGCCCAATTTTGGCTCCAAAACAACCCAAAACAAAACAAGATGACGTCTGCCAAAATGCCAAACAGAGGCTTCAAATCATCCAAGGATAACCAAGCCAATTCATACTCTGCATCAGATAAGTTTAAAGAAACTTAAGAGACAATAATTCTTTGTTATTTACAAAAGACCCAAAATGAAAGAGTTACATTCTGTCTTTTAAAAGAAAAACATAAACTAAAAAGGAAGTCATGAATATTATCTTCACATCGCTCAGAACTAAAGGAGTCTGCTATCGTCTGGAAATATTTGCCAACAAGCAAAACTGGCTTCAAATTGACTCGGAGGATACAAAGAGTAATTTCATCACAGAGATAATCTTTGTGTTTGCAGCAGGACCGGGCATGCTGAATGGATTTCCAATAAAATATGTGGCTGAGAAACGGCTCGCATCAGAAACAAAGACGAGAAGACGCCAGAGTAACGCTCAGAGGAAGAGCTGTCTGTGTGCTGCATCTTCTTACTTTGCAGATGAGAGGAGAGCAGAGGTTGTCTTGGTTAAAGAGCCAGCTGTTCTGTATTTACATCTTCACAGAGTTTGGTCCTTTGTGGCGGCCTCGCTGAGGACTTGCTTGTTAAAAAAAGACAGCGAGAAAAACTGCTTGTTAGCTTGTTTTTGCAGGTCAGGAGGACATACACATCTTGTTCATATTTTACTGCAGAAACATTTAAAGGTATATTTTCAGAAAGCTAGACCTCTTTGTCTGTTTTAGATCGATCACAAGTTAGATTGAGTTTCAACATGGCGACTGTAGGCTTCATAATTCCTCTTTAGAGACTTCGTCCATGTTTTATACAGTCTATGGCCGATGTATATGTCGATGCAATTTTCAAATTATTTGCAAAATCGTGGCGCAGATGCAGCAGCTTGCGGCTCTCCCTTTTGGTGCTTTTTAAATTTTGTTGTACACAACAAAGGCCTCAAGACATTCAATAGTTTGTTTTGACTTAATGTTGTGAAAATAAAAAGAGAATAAACTCATCACAATTGTGTCTTTGTGTCAAAGACTGATAGTGAAAAGAAATCCTCTGCCCAGCCGCATTATAAGCCTGAAAATGAAAGCCGAGCTGACGGGCAGCTGAAAGCGCTGCAGGTTTGTTCAGACGTGTGTGAGGGGAATTTTAGACAAGACATGAAAAAAGCCAAAGGAAAGACGTGAGTGGGTGCTAATAGAGGTGAATTTGCCAGAGGCAGCGCAAACTGAGGTGAAGCTGCATCCAAAAATGTCCACTTTTCCTCCCAGCTGTATTTATCTGCTTTTTAAAAAGCGCACAGCGACGAGAGGGAAAATAGAAAGACTGGAAGACGAAAAACAAAACAGAACTGGAGCCGCAGGTGAAGTCTGAGATTAGTCGGAGGCTGAGCACCTTCTCGAGGTTGCACAGATTAAAACGATTGAGGAAAATCTTTAATGAGCTTTGTGATGTCATGAAGGGAAAATCTCCAAACGGCCTGTTTGAGCACACATTTTCTGAAAAGTGGAGCAGGCAGAAGACGGAGAGGATGGACTTTTCTCATCACTGGGGGGTTTGTAGACAGACTAGAGACACATATTAGTGTTAGAAAAACATGGTGAAGTGCATTTTGCATAATATGTGACCTTTAAGAGAAACAGGATTTCAGAGGAGGGAGGCGAGGGAGGAGGTGGACATGCAGAAAAGGGACAAAGGTCAGAATCAAACTATTGAACTAACTTGGAGCCAGCCTCAAGTGGACACTCGACAAACTGAAGGATTTTACATTTCAGCATTGGCTTCATTTTATAACACCGGAGGTTACTGCTTTACATCAACCTGCCTATTTTGTGGCTTTTAACAAAAAAAACAACCATGAATTTGAGAGAAAATATTGATTTTAAAAATGGTCCCAAAATGTTGAGTTTTTTGGAAACATATGTTGAATGTTTGTCCAGGTCAAGACTGGCCCAACGTCAGAAAAACATCCTTGTGATAATCATAAAAAAGAGATTAAGTAAGGTGTGAAAATGCTCCGCTGCTCCACAGCACATTAATAGTATTTTCTGCCTCTTTAAAACAGTGTCATTGAGTTTACTCCGGGTCTAAACATGTGCTCGAGTACATCGTGTTTCCTGCAGGAAAGCCGTGGTGGGGTTGTAATTGTGTGGGCTGCTGTCCGTGGTGCTGAAAGCCAATAACTGGTTGAACTGTTCACAAAGGGACGGAGGCAATGAGGTCACAGATCAATTGGACGATATCGATAAATCAGGAGCGCCGTGTTCTCCCCTTCTAGTTTCCCCTCATGCTGAGACAACACTTCTTATGTAACACATTTTAAAAAAAACTATGAATTCCTTCCAGATTTCACATCCCTGCCTTGTTCTTTTTTTACGATCGCAGATGAAACGACCACACAGCGCTTTGTCATCCTGCATGACAAAAGAAAACAAACCCCAGAGCTCACATGTTAAAAAAGCTGCTCTCATAACATCTCCGTCTTTTGTTGTGCGGTTGATGTTACATCCAAAAGACCCGCCCTCTGCATCTTTTGTTTTCCCTGCAGAGGATGAAAGACAGAGAGGTGTTACATGTGTGCAGAGGTTAGAAGGAGCGGTGTCTTCAGATTACGATGAGCCTGCACGCTCCCCTGTGCAGGTCTGTGTGTGTGTGTGATGTGTGCACAGACACGTGAAGTGGAACATATGGGTTCAATGCCCTGACAGGTCTGCTGTTGTTGCATGTGTCTGTGTGTAATAATCAGTGGTTAAAAAAACACAGCTTTTCTACCTCTTTATCTGCAAGTCTGCGTCCATGCATCCCTCCTTTATCGCTCCTGTTTGTTGGCCTGTCAGCTGTGTTTTTCATCCACTGTAGTGGATTCTTAAACCCCGCCCCTAGGTTGCTTGGTAACAATAAAAATAATCTTTTCCTTCTTTTGTCATTCCTTTGTTTCTCTCTCCTTTCCCCTCACTCTCCGAGCTGCTGATTTTCCTTTTTTTTTTAAAGCAGCAGAGTGTGTGTGTGTGGGGACTGCTGCTGCATGCAAACCGCCTTCATTAGCCGCTGTGTGTATGCATGTGTGTGTGTGAATGTGTGTATGCATGTGTGTGTGTGTAAGTGAGAGAGACAGGCCCCTTTTAAGATTCTAAACTGCTTCATTCATCTGGGTTAGATCCATGCAGGGGGTGGGATTGACACGTGCCGACCAGCCTGCAGGACGGCCAAAGCATCGTTAAGATTTCAGCGTGTAGTGGTCTGTGTGGTGGGTTCAGGTGCCCAGTAAAACTCAGCATCTTTGCTTAGTATGTTCCCAGTTTTGCAAAAGCCTCACCAATGTGAATGTTCTGAGCCTGACTTCGATTCCAATTTCTACAATTCTACAATTCACTTAGCAGACGCTTTTCTCCAAAGCGACGTACCTCAGAGAGTAAGAACAACACAAGCAAGGATCTAGAAAAAAGGGAACAATGTGAGTAAGAGCAAACGATCAGCTTTGAGTCTGATTGGACACACAGGTGCTGACAGGAAGTGACCAGAGGCAAAGCACAACATTGAGCATTGCCACCTGCCCCCCCATTGGGGGGTTGCAAGATGTTTTTTCCCCAAAAAATCTCTTTATTGGTTTACACAGAGGATAAGAACATAGAGATGAGATCGTACTGTGGTCATCTTTTGTAAAACCCCATTCCTGCCTTCTCCAATACATCCTAATAAACCCCGCCCCCACCCATCCCAGTTAACCCCATAAAGTCAGGAATCCTATTCCCACTCTGAAGGTGGTGTGTTGTAAGATGTTTACACAAGTTTCATGTCGTGTGTTTTGTAAGCTGCTACTGGAGGCTTTGAATTTCCCTGGGGATCAAATAAATCTTTCTTTTGATTACATTTTTAAAGAGTTTTTTAGGGGGGCTTTTTCTGCTTTTATTGCAGTGAGAGGACAGTTGATAGAGTCAGAAATAGGGGAGCGAGAGAGAGAGCGAGTGGGAAAGAAGCCACAGGTCGGACTCAAACCTGGGCCGCCTGCCTGGAGGACCATAGCCATGTAACGCCCCATAACCTTTTTGTTGATTTTATTTCTCACACTCTAAAAAATAACTCATTCTACAGTTGGAAGTACTTTTTTTAGAACAGTTATTTCTCCATCTTTTTAAAAAAAAAATAAATGATTTGAGCTGCTGCTCATCAGGAATGCAGAATAAAGAGCTGACTGCACAAACTGATCTGATTCAGGCACACTGACCCAAAACTGTCAAAGTCTGTCGACATCAGATTGTCTTTGAACATGCTACAGTTCATTTTTTACTTTTACCATCGAGTGTTGATTTTCCTGAAATCCAGATTTGTTGTTGTTGTTGTTTATCTACTACCTACCTTTCTCTGGTCCAAACGAATCCAGACCACTCAGGACCAGAATCTAAACTTAGGAGGACAGGAGAAGCTACGTTCTAATGCTATAGTAAGCTCATTTTGTGATTTAATTCAGTAGATTTCTTACATGTTGTTCTCTTAAAGGCTTTATATGTGATTTTTTGATCCAGCAGATGTCGCCCTTGAGCACCAGCATTAAACCAAAACAACTCACGCTGCATTGTTGTGTTAGCATGCTAATGCTAGCAATCTTTATTATGCTCGTATCGTCACACTGCATGTAAATTTACCTGAAATGAGCGTGATCTAGAAACACAGTTAAGCAGTGAGTACAGTATGTTATTCTTCTTTTCTCTAGTCCCTCAATTAAACAACTTTTATACACGAGGGGAGGAGTCAGCCGGCCGTCCTGGCGATGTAAACAAAGTGAAGATAGGACTCT
Source organism: Labrus bergylta (assembly GCF_963930695.1). Lineage (NCBI taxonomy): Eukaryota > Metazoa > Chordata > Actinopteri > Labriformes > Labridae > Labrus > Labrus bergylta. The sequence continues at coordinate 2,939,808 of NC_089215.1, read as the reverse complement.
GAAAACTCTGAAAACATCACAGACAGTGGGACTCGGGTGTTACACCCATTGTAGACAGTCATGACTCACAGAGTTATTTTCAGAGGATATACTTGATTTCTATTATATTTAAGTGTGAAACATCACATATGAAGACTTTAAGGAGAAAAGAGAAACGTCTGAACTCTTAAAATGAATGAATCCTTCTGTGAGAGGTCTACAGATCTGTCAGATTCTCCCCTGGACCACATTTATGTTTACTTCAGTTTTTCCATGAAACCACTGCTCCCTGTTTCTCTGCAGACTTCCATGGAGTAGCTGGAGTACATTTCCTCTGCCCCTTACTCCCTCCCCACCCCCTCCCCTCACAACTGCCTTTTGATTGCTGAGACACACACACATGTACACGCACACTCTCCCTTTCATTTCAAACCGTCTCTGTGAGAAGATGAGCATCACAGAGCAGCAGCAGAGGGAGGAGGGGTTGTGTAATGTGTGTGTGTGTGTGTGTGTGTGTGTGTGTGTGTGTGTGTGTGTCCTTTGCCAAGGACGGTGACTTTCATTAGAGTAATGTACTAACACCTTGACAAGGAGGCACACATGCACAGGGAGGAGGTACATCCAACGAGTGTTTAGACGACATCACACTCATGCATGCATCATGGGCAGCACACACGCTCAGCTCCCACAATGCACTGCTCATGTTTATCATATATTCCTTTAGATCCAAACCAAGCTTTCTTCTCCCCTCACACGTCTTGTGTCTCTGGACTCATCGAACACGCAGCAGCAGCAGGATGAAACATTCATTAATCAGCAGCTGCAGATTGTTCCATATATGCACCTTAATATATATGTTTATTTTTAATAAGCAGATTCTCACAGATCATTATTAGTTGCAATAACAGAGGCCAGGTTGAGAATTAATCCTCATTTTTTGCTCCTAATCTGGGTTATTGTTATCGGAAAAGAGGGTTTTAAGTACAGGATAAAGTAGGAACCCTGACATGAAGGAGGATTCAGGACCTGGAACCTACAAAAAAGTAGTCCCATTGATTCTACTGTCTGAACTCTCCTCCTCCTTTTAAAAAATAAAATTCCGTCCATATGCTAAATTCTCAAAAATGCGCTGTCATGAGCATGCCAAGTCAAAAACGATGCTGTCCTTGCCATGAAAACATTTTCTCGCCATTCCTCTTCCACTTAGTGTTTACTCCTCTGTCTTAAAGCGTCTCTTGTGTTTGTGCACCGCTGCTCTCCATCAGACTATAACTTCATTCAGCAACAGTCTGCCGCGCGGTAATAGCAGACTGTAGAATTCAATAACTGACCAATCAGAGCAGAGTAATCATCGCAGTCCTGTCGTACTTTGTTATATAATTTAAACATGGAAAAAAAAAAGAAGTATAATGATAGTCCCCAGCTCTCTTTGCATGAGCCTTGTCTGCATGAAAGCATGTCAGGCTTTGCGTTTCACGATGAATGTGTGTGTGGGCTCGGCTTTTATGTATTCTTGTATTTCGTGCGTTTTCTGTGTAAATAGTGATTTCAACTTGATGGCATGTAATTGGCTTTAAATTTGGCTGAAATTGAAATCTAAAAATACAAAAACACAATCTATGCGTTTGCTTATGTAACAGCTGTGTTTTTATATAATACACACAGAATCTCTTCTTTCATGCATCTTTAGCACGCCGTGTTTCCCTTTAAATTCTTTTTTTTTTAAATGTAGTGTACGTGACCATCAGTGTCTCTTTTGGTCCGTGCACGACGGCAGAACAGACACGTTGGAAGAGGATGTGATGTTCTGTGAAACACACGAGCTTTTCGATGCTCGGGGAGCAAGACGAGAGCGAGAGCCGGGGAAACGATTCAGGGCCAGTGAGGCTGGAAGGATTCGAGCTGCTGCAGCTGTCAAGGTCTCTGGCTGACATTAATGTATGAATTTACCTCGCACAGAAAGCTCACAGAGGTGTGTGTGTGTCTGCCTGTGTGTGTGTGTGTGTGTCTCCCTGTGTGTGTGTAAGTGTCCATGTGATGAGATGTGACTTGTAATGCCTCCACGTCAAGGCTGTGAAGTCAAAGCAGTCTTCCTCACCACCTGAGCCTCCCTCACACAAAACAAAACAAAAGAATGCATCACAAAACGAAACCACAAAATCAGACCCACACTGAGCTGTGCGTAATCCTTACAAACCCCTCATAAATAAACCATTAGACACATCACACAGACGCTTGGACCCTGGCTTTGCACTTTACAGTGAAGCCCATCGCACAGAAGGAGAGATGAGACGTCAGAATAATTCAGCTCTGAATTAATGCTGCGGTATTTTCAAGATCAATGTGGCGGCCATGTGGAAAGTTAAAGATATGGAAAAAGCAAGTTAAAGCTTAACAAGGTTACATTGTTGAACTCTTTGTGGGGTTGGACTTCTTCTATAACTTAAAAGTTGGGCAATAATTAGTCGTAGAAACCAGATAAAAGCAAAACACGATCTTTAGAGAAAACTTTAAAAATAAAAATGTGACTGTCAAGCTGTAAAAACAGATGTTTACTTCAATCAATAGATTCAATAGTTTTGTAGTATAGATGTCTTTGTTGTGGATTGACCATTGGCTAACATTGGCTAACATTGGCTAACACTGGCTAACATTGGCTAACGTTGGCTAACATTGGTTAAAGTTAGCTAACGTACCAAAATAGACGAGTGTCTGTCAGACGAGTGTTGCAGTGGCCAAACATGGACAAAGCACAGAAAAGGAAGTCTTGCCTGGAAGTCTTTTATTGCTAAGTGTAGACATAGGAAGCCATAAAAAAGTTGACCGTTGCTCCCAGAGGCGTCATCGTTGTGAGATAAAAGCTGACGAGCTCCCAGATTGCCTGAATACAAACGTAGAAGGAGACTACATAGAACGGACAACTAAGGCAGCAGTAAAGCGTGTAGTGCATGTGTGAAAGGTGACACAGCGATTTGGGATTCAGTGACATGTGACCGACTGGAGTTGGTGATCTTTAAAATTAGCTGGTGACCCATCCTACCTCTGAGCGACATCCCCCGAGCCCCGAGCAGCTACTCCTCCCTCGATCCTGCTCGAATACTAAATGTTCTCCGAGAGAAAGCCTCACACTCGTTTTTTTCTTAATGTGATGTGCAACAGCTGAGTCCAAATAATGGGCTTTGTTTCACTGGGAAACACACTAATGCTTATGAGTCATCCAACACTTTCAGCCTGTTAGTGTGTGTGTGTGTGTGTGTGTGTCTGTGTGTGTGTCTGTGTGATGCGTTCATGACTGCGTGCGGCCGTGGTTAATTAGAGAGGCTAACGGAGAAGCTAAATGGAGGGTGGCCGATAATTCCAAACGATGGATATTAAAAAAAAAAAAAAAAAAAGGAGTGAGTCTTATCTTCGCCTTCCCTCTCCGTTTTTCGCTTCCGGGGGGCTGCAGCCTAAATCGACTTTGACTCACATTTCAGAGCGCTGTGGATCCAAAGTATCGGATTGGCCGTAGTAATAATGAGGAGATTAATGCCTTGACTGGGGGAAAGTTCTCATTCACAGTCAAGATTTGAGAGGTTTTTTTTTCCCTCCGCTTAGGGGTTGCTGTGATGAACTTTGCCGCTGAATACTAAGATGGATGATTGTCAGGGTTCTGGGGTAGGAGGAGGTGGAGGAAGGGGGTGGTGGTACGGGGTGGGGTGGGGGGGGGGAATTGATGGTTTGCTACAGCTGTGAGAGATGAGGGGAGTTATGGAGGAAGAGAGAAAAAGACAGATGGAGCAGACAGAAAATGGCGATCGGAGAGAGAAAAAAAAAAATAAAGCAACACAGCTCATTGTCTCCATCCTGAACCTGCTATCAATCTTCCCAATGGCATCTGCCTTACTCACACACACACACACACACACACACACACACACACACACACACACACACACTCTGCCTTGCCTTCCTACGCGGCTGATTCCCTGAGTGATGAATCATGGCACAGCACAGTATTTGTTAGAGGTGGTGTTTTTCTGCTGAACTGACAGGCTGTATAAGTGCTTTGTTTTCTACTTGTGTGCACATACAGATCCGTGCATTTGAACGAGTGTGTGTGTGTGTGTGTGTGTGTGTTTATGTTTTAAGAGTACACAGTGTCTTCCAAGTCACTGAATGTATAAAAATCGTTTCTCAATCAAACACCACTCAGAGTAATTTAAAGTCATGAGATTTCACTTGTTTTCTTTTCATTCATTTTGCCCACGGCTCCATTTCAAAGCCTCTACCACTATACGACATTAAAAAAAAAAAACATCATCTGTGTGGTGAAAGGAAAGAAAGTGGGCACTTGAACTGGATTTTTTTTAAACGGTGCCAGTTAAAACCAGCAGTTGTCGAGTCGTGCCAATGCAACATTCAAAGGCGTGAGTCATGTGCAAGAGTGATTCATTTTCAGGCTACAGAAATATAGTTAGCTAACCGTTAAGGACAGCGAGATCATTTCTCTCCTTTTCTGGGATTTTTTTTGAGAATCTCAGCAGAAGGAAGAAAGACGAAGACCTGTTTTATTTTTCTTAAAAGACGCAGTATGCAATGTTTTCACCGCCGGGCGGTGGTCGAGGGACGACATTGTGATGGTTGAGGTGTTGGCGTCGGGCGGTGGTCGAGGGACGACATTGTGATGGTTGAGGTGTTGGCGTCGAGCGGTAGACGAGGGGCGACATTGTGATGGTTGAGGTGTTGGCGTCGAGCGGTAGACGAGGGGCGACATTGTGATGGTTGAGGTGTTGGCGTCCAGCGGTAGACGAGGGGCGACATTGTGATGGTTGAGGTGTTGGCGTCCAGCGGTAGACGAGGGGCGACATTGTGATGGTTGAGGTGTTGGCATCGGGCGTCCGGCGGTGGTTGAGGGACGACACAGTGTGATGGTTGAGGTGTTGGCGTCGGGCGGTGGTTGGGACGACACAGTGTGATGGTTGAGGTGTTGGCATCGGGCGTCTGGCGGTGGTTGAGGGACGACACAGTGTGATGGTTGAGGTGTTGGCGTCGGGCGTGGTTGGGACGACACAGTGTGATGGTTGAGGTGTTGGCGTGTGGGGCGGTGGTTGGGACGACACAGTGTGATGGTTGAGGTGGTAGTCGAGGGGCGACAGTGTGATGGTTGAGGTGTTGGCGTCGGGCGTCCGGCGGTGGTCGAGGGACGATAGTGTGATGGTTGAGGTGTTGGCGTCCGGCGGTGGTTGAGGGACGACACAGTGTGATGGTTGAGGTGTTGGCGTCCGGCGGTGGTTGAGGGACGACACAGTGTGATGGTTGAGGTGTTGGCGTCCGGCGGTGGTTGAGGGACGACACAGTGTGATGGTTGAGGTGTTGGCGTCCGGCGGTGGTCGAGGGACGATAGTGTGATGGTTGAGGTGTTGGCGTCCGGCGGTGGTTGAGGGACGACACAGTGTGATGGTTGAGGTGTTGGCGTCCGGCGGTGGTTGAGGGACGACACAGTGTGATGGTTGAGGCGTTGGCGTCCGGCGGTGGTTGAGGGACGACACAGTGTGATGGTTGAGGCGTTGGCGTCCGGCGGTGGTTGAGGGACGACACAGTGTGATGGTTGAGGCGTCGGCGTCCGGCGGTGGTCGAGGGATGACACAGTGTGATGGTTGAGGTGTTGGCGTCGGTGTCCGGCGGTGGTCGAGGGACGACACAGTGTGATGGTTGAGGTGTTGGCGTACGCCGGTGGTTGGGACGACACAGTGTGATGGTAGTGGCGTCGGGGACGTCGTCGGGTGGTAGTAGTGCCAGATCACCTCGCTGAAGGTTGGGGGATCTCCATCTTGAATTTTGATAGCTCGTTAAGATGAAGTCTTTTGAGTTTTTTGAGTTAAAGTAACATTTTTATTCGATATCATCTCAGAATAAAATCACCTTTCATCCTTTTATAAGCTTTTCTTTCCTGTGACTCTTGAATCAGGATCCAACACTCGCTGCATCTTGTCCTCTGACACCCCTTCTGCTACTTCCAGTCAGTCGAAACAAACGCTGTTTTCACCGTTTGACCCCGGGTCTGACAGCTATCAGAGGTGTTTACCCACAACGCCAACCCGAGCAGACTCGACTGTCCATCATCACCTTCAGATGGGCGGTCGACCTGCTTTTTCTGCTTGTTTAAAAGAACCTGACGTCTCTTGTCTCACAATGATTCAGTCAGTATAGATGAAGGCCTGACCTATCAACAATAAACAGCAGCTCTGCTCTTAAATATTTGATTAAGCAACTTTAATTTGAAGGCTGTTTCCAACACTTCCATCAGTGTTTTTAATGTATACAGTAAAGACTCTAGTATGAAAATAGATCCTGTATGTTTGTTGTCCAGCTGCTGTTTGGCTTCTATTTTTACATCCAATACTCCCTCCCACACCATCTCATATATATTGTATATGAGCTGCGCGCACCCTTATGAATACATGTTGATATGAGGTTTGTAATATATCTGTGTGTGTATAGATGCATAGATTTATAAGTAAAGGTGAGGAGTTTGGGGATTTGTTGGGTTGCACGGCCGTCCTCTTCTTGTGAATTTAGTATCTCAACATTTGAGGTCCGATTCTTCCTTTCCGACAATCGTAGGATCGATCCCGACTCGAGGGTGCTCGGAACCGATTATCGATTATCTGCCCAGATGGAGTTGGAGTTTTCTTTTTTTTAAAGATTTCTTTTTCTTTTTTTTTGTGCCTTTGATGGAGAGACAGGACAGTGGATAGAGCTGGAAATCAGGGAGAGAGAGAGTATGGGGAATGACATGGGGGAAAGGAGCCACAGGCTGGATTTGAACCTGGGCCACCCACTTGGAGGACCATAGCCGCCATACATGGGGCGTCCTGGAGTTGGAGTTTTCAAATGAAACTTTATAAAAGGTCCCATATTCTTCTTTTCCTGGTTTTATATGCTCTTTAGTGTGTTTTCCAAGTGTCCTGTGCATGTTTAGGCACATCTATGAGCCAAAATTGTCAGATGAAAACTTTGTCAAGCCCCTTGAGGGCGAGATCACATACAGTAAAATCATATTTATTGTCTCCCCAGTGAAATACTCTGGTAACGCCCCGGTTTCCAAGGGAACATGAGGCTTTAAAAAGTTATCACTGCTTAACTATAACTGCTGCATGTTTTTATTGTATGTGTCCTTGTGGTTTAAAGTTTTATGACTGTGAGCTCTAGAGAGACTCTGGCTTAGACATGTCTGTCTGATAACCGGTCCATTTAATAAGGTCAGAGCACAGAGTCGATACAGTTTCAGTACATTGGATTAGTGCATCAATACCTACCTGTCTGTCTTTGGCAAACATACACACACACACACACACACACACACACACAGCACAGTCACTGCCTGCACTGCTACCGCCTTTGTCCTTGTGCTGACACAAAACACACACTGTCATTGCCAGACGTCTGCAGACAGCCGCATTGATGTGCACTCATTCACACACACAGACAGACTCACAATCAAAGCCCACCTGCCGGCATGTTAATTGGTTCTCAGTGTGCGTCTTCAGCCTCCAGTTCTGGCCTTGTTCGATGTAAAAGAAGACAGCCGCAGAGTGAAACATGGTGGAGCAGAGTGAAGCTGAGTGCGGACCCTCCATTTACAGACACACTGTCGGGAGTCAGAGGTGCCAAACGTCCAGCCTGTGGGGGTCGCGGGGAAGGCAATGAGAAGAGCTGGACTGTGTAACACAGAGAGAAAGAGAAGAGGAGGGAAGAAATAAAGAGAGTAGGAGAAGTCAGAGGAAGGATGAAGTCACACTTTCTCACTCCAAAAAGCAGCGAAGTCTGCAGCTCAACGCTTCAAATATGACGATCTAGGTAACACTGTTGCGTCAGTTTTGTGCAGGGGTGCAACTTCTGATGTTGAAATAACAAGCAAATGCAGAAGTACAACAACCTGCAGTTCCTTGAGTGTCCACTTGAGGCTGGCTCCAAAAAAGCTTTTTTGCCAGGAGGCTAAAATCTAAATGCCGGCCTCAACTCCACCTCTTTGCCAGTTGAGTGATTGAACGTAGCTCCTGAAGACAGACAAAAAGATGCTAAAGTTATTTATCCAGATGTATACACTATAGACACCAGATTCTCAACATTCATTTTAAAGTGTTTTTCAGTTCATGCTGGGTACTTTCCAGCTCAGAGGATGAGCTCTATGCTTTGATTTTAGAATAAGTTAACACCTTATGTTTGATTAGTATGAAGCTTTGAAGCCCGGGGAGCACATTATCGTTTCCTCATATTGTACTGTGCATGCTAAATGTGTTGTTATCAGGGTTAGTAGTGTAACCAGCGTAGTGGTTAATGCCTGCATCACATGTACAGAGTCTGTAGCTCTCCAAGCGGGCGGTTAGGGGTTGGAATCCGACCTGTGGCTCCTTTCCTGCATGCCATTCCCCCCTCTCTCTATCTCTGATTTCTGACTCTATCCACTGTCCTATATCCGCATGAAGGCATAAAAAGAAGCCCAAAATAAACTTTAAAAAAAAGTGTTATCATATTTAATTTTGTGTTTTGGAAAGTTAAAGACGTAGACAAAGTTTAATCGAAGAATGCTATTTCTTTAAAGACTTTATATGCAACTTTTTGATCCAGCAGATGTCGCCCTTGAGCACCAGCATGAAACCAAAACAACTCGCGCTGCATTGTTGTGTTAGCATGCTAATGCTAGCGATCTTTATGATGCTGGTATCTTCACACTGCATGTAAATTTACCTGAAATGAGCGTGATCTAGAAACACAGTTAAGCAGTGAGTACAGTATGTTATTCTTCTTTTCTCTAGTCCCTCAATTAAACAACTTTTATACACGAGGGGAGGAGTCAGCCGGCCGTCCCGGCGATGTAAACAAAGTGAAGATAGGACTCTGAAAACTCTGAAAACATCACAGACAGTGGGACTCGGGTGTTACACCCATTGTAGACAGTCATGACTCAGAGTTATTTTCAGAGGATATACTTGATTTCTACACACTGATACACTAAAAATCACATAGAAAGACTTTAAGTGGATATTTTTTCAAGAAAATCAATATAGCACCAACATTGAGACATATAAAGCCATGATTAACCATTAGAATACTGAAAACAGAAAATAAATAAATACAGCTGACGTCATGTTTCTGGTATTCACCCACAGTTCTGCTTTATTTCAATGTTTTATAATGGCTTTATTTAAAAGGCAGAATCATTATGGATGGAGCTAAAATGCTCATTCGGTTTTCATTAATGGTGTATGAGCGGGGAAACGTGGTACGGTGCTGGAAAATAATCATATGAAGGGAGACGAGTTTCTCCTTTATCTCCCTGGCTGCATCAATGATGGTTTTTTTTTAAGGACGTGTTTTGCACTTGAATGGTTATCTCTCCGTGGCATAATTTATACGGCTGACTATCCTCATTAATGTCATCAGTTATACGGCTAAATGTATTATACAAGATGACAATGCCCGAGTTTGGTTAAAAGAGACGAAGATTATTCATCAGTTCATGCTGCTCCGTGAGGACGCTGTGCTAACTGCTAATGTCCACACGCTATCATGCACGCTACGTTTCTGTGTGGTGTGTTGACTACTTTGTTTTTTCATTGTCTCAAGTTTTAACTGCTGCAGGAGGACTTCAACTAAAAAACTAAAATATCTGATAACACATTGAAAGGTAGAATTTAAGGTCTCATGTTGTAAATGTTTCTCCTCCTTGTATGTCAAACTTTTTTCTCCTCTGCTGATTGGCTCCCCACGTCTACAAAACCTTGTTAGCTTGTTGTGTTTATGTCTGGCCGGCAGTCCGCTAGTGTCTGCGCACCGCATGAAACGACTCGTGTGTGTGTGTGTGTGTGAGTCTGAGATCGACACAAACTCGATTACACTTGTGAGGACCGACTCGTCACCGGTCAGGACCGAGCAGGCTGAAAAACCTGCAGATTCCGCTCACCGGTGCAGGCTATTTAAGATCGGGCTGAAAACGTCTCACTCGTTTATATCCATCCTCGGCGTCGCACCATAATCAGAGATATTGAACTGAACTATGTTGGTTGTTTGTTGGGTAATGAACCTACACCCTTTGTTTGAAAACTGTACTTTCTCATGTTTTTGTCAGGTCTTAAAAGCCGGGTCGTGACAAGACTGAGACATTTATTTGGCACTATTTTGACTTTTAGTAACTTTAATTTGTTGTTGTTGTATCTTATGAGAAGCCGCTTAAGTTGCCCTCTTAATTTAAAGCCTCTGTAAGAACCTTTTTTGCCTGTCGTTGACATGACCAGTAGTTTTTTTGTTTTAATGATAAATCTCAGCCAAACAGTCACAGGTGTCTCTCACTGAGAATCTACGCTGCATGGGGAAATGTAAAGGAGATGCACTTTATCGTCTGCTCCGACACAGACCAGACCATGAAGAAATAATCCCTCCTCTTGCTCACTGTACTTTTGCTTTTGTAGGTCATAAAGATGTATCAGTATTAATCTCAGTCTGTCTTCATATCCAGGAGCTTTAACTTCCTGTTTCTGTCGCCATGACTTAAAGCGTGTTAGCATTCAATTTAGCCGTGAAAAGAAGGAAAATGTCATCGAGTCGCGCCTTGTTGGATTGTTGTTGTCAGGGCGCTTGTTAAAACCTGAGATCTACATCCATAAATGCCACCTTTTGTACGTAATGAACACAAAATCCTCTGAGAGTCACCTGCTCAGTTCACGGCTCGACACTTTCCAGGTCAGATGATGACGGCAGCAGTGATTGGCCTTTTTTTTCCCTGCTGTATATACGGTGACAAAAAGGGAGGGGGGGGGGCCTTCTAATCCCAGGAGAGAAATTAAGGAAAGGAAGAGGAGAGAGAGGAAGTCTCAGTGGAACAACGTATGCCATGTGGGTTATGTATGACTTCTTGTTGTAATGGCTCTAATGAAGCAGGGGAGCTGGTTTCGTTGCGGTGCAGCGTTAGACCTGAGAGCCGCTGCAAATGAGCCCCGAGATCCAGGAGATAGAGAGGATGGCGTGTGATTGGGAGGAGGAAGGAGGGAGGGGGGGGAGAGAGAGAGGAAGGGGGAGTGTTGAGGGATATTTTGGGTCGAGGAGCAGAGAGCAGGAGAGAGGGAGAAGCTCAGTCCGAGCTGTGTGAGTGTGTGTGTGATAAATGCCTCATTTCTCTGCTGCTAAATGAGAGAGAGAGAGAGAGAGAGAGAGAGAGGACAAAATGGATGTTCCCTGTGTCACTGTCCTTTTTTTCCCAGCCAGTCTGAGGCTAGATTTGGCCACTGTATTGACTTAAATGGAGAATGTGTGAGCAGTGAGAAAGCAGAGATGAGGATATATTCTCCTAAATGTGGTTTGTATCTCAGCCCAGGTATTAACAGGTACTTCTCTGATTCACTTTGAATCATAATTATCCACTTGGACATCTTATCAGATTTCCACTCTTTGCATAATTATATCCTCTGGCCGGGTCGTAGGCGGACGGATTATCAGGAGGCCAGAGGATTTTTATGGTAATGTGGTCACTCGGTACGAGGTGAAGCTGAGGCAGTTTGAATTAAAACAAGAAGAAACATAACAAGACTAACCTGCACTGGCTTGTTTGAAAACCTCCTAAGAGTTTTACCAGGACTACATTACTACCTGGTCAGTCGGAACAATTACAACATGTCTAAAAAGTTGATTTATTGTGTTAGTCAAAGATGAATTGAAGGCTTGAAGTCGGACTAACACACCCAATAAAACGCAGTTGGGGGGTGGATTTACTCTTTCTCTTGTATCGGCTACATCATGCCCCCAAACAGGCCGAGGCGTTCTGCATTTGAAGTCAAACAGCATTACATTTCATTTCATTTTTTGTATTTGTTCAGCACATGTCAAAACACACAACGTTCACAGAAAACGATTCCATTTTCTCAAAATCCAAATCAATGTTTGGAAAGGAACATGCACAAAAGAAAGATGGGAAGAAAATAAGACGAAGGTGTCAACATGCCGATTGCAGTGGCTTTTTTTTTTTCTCACACAATAGTTGCACTCATTGAAATCACAAGTGTCCATCCTAATAAAAAACTCTGTCTGAAATGATAATTTTAGCAGCTGTTTGTTGGTGACCTTTATTTTTTTTTTTCGTTTTGAGCCCAAATGTGAGAACAGAGCAGTGCTCAGCTGTGCAGATGAAGCCTTTTGGTATTTCAAACCCACCTGAGAGTCTTGAACATCGTCCAAAAATCTGCAGACATAAAAGAGAAAACTGGCTGTTTATCAGTACTTTACAAAATGACTCATGAAAGTTATAAACGTGGGAAAAAAAAACATTGTCATGCTAAAAGCTGAGTTTTGGGTCCACTGTTTTGGTGGTGGAACCAGCTGTGAACACACCTGAAACATTTAGTCTGCGTGCTGATGGGAACAAACAGTTGCTGAAAGTTGTCAAACTTTGTGTCTGATAAATATTTTTTTTTATACTTGCAGTTTTCTTTCAATTATACCAAAAGTTTTTCTAATTTTAGCTCTGTTTTGGTCCCCTCCAACTTTCAAGAAAATGGATATCAGCTGCTTATTTTGTCAATCTGTCACTCGGATCTGTTTGGGAAGTGTGACATCATTTTATCACCATCCTTTATCTATACTGTTTTTTTCTTGTTTGGGGGTTGTGCGGGGCTGAAGCTGATCCCAGCCGTCATTGGGCGAGAGGCGGGGTTACCGTATAGTGTTAACACATATGGCCAATTCAGAGTCACAAATTAACCTGAAGGGAACCCAAGCATACACGGGGAGAACATGCAGACACAGAAAGGCCTTGAAGGAACCTTCTCAGTGCAAGGCAACAGCACTAACAACTGCTCCACTGTGCAGCCTATCAGGAAGTGAGGTTTGATAAAAGTTGAGTTTGCAGGCCAGAAAAACCTCAACAATAAATTCAAAAAATAAATGAATAAAAGACTCCACATAGTTCGATGATTAAGGTCTTCATTAAAGAGCGTTCCTTTGTACAACAGGGAATTATTAGATACATTTTGAACACATTAGTTTAGCTTCAATCTCAGGGAAGCACCGCCTTCGAGTTTAAAACTAGTGTTGAGTCTTTGCACAAGATGCTTTGAACCGTGGCGTGCCTTGTCACAACATTTTAGCGATGATGCTAATTTCTCTCATAACTGAATAAAGTTGCTTGTTGTCAGAAAAGCATAAAATTCAACCTGCAGGGCTTTTATGGGCCATTTTGTGAGCAGCATAAAAGAGCTGCAAAAGCAACATTGTCATATCACCACACTCTAAGATGATACAGCAAAGTAGTTAGCGACCAGAAGCTAATTTACATGTCAAGCAGCCACAGAGCTACTCTTCATTAGCATCCAATTTGAGTGGTTTTGTGTTCTATAAATCTGATTCACCTCCTTTTAGCTCTGTTCAAAGGTGGACACTATAACTCCTGAGGGGAATGTTTGACTCGTTTGTTGCTAAATGCTACGATGTGTTAACTAGGTAGCTGCTAGCTGGTAGCTGTTCAGTGTTTGCCAGGAAGAGTACAATGAGTTTGTAACACTTTCTGCAGAAAACAGCAGCCTGCTGAGGCTGACAACAGGTTGCTAAGGAGGCTAAGAGTGAACATAAACGGTAAAATGGTGGAAATGTTGCAAAAATAAAACCCAAAGATGCTAAACTCACTGCAAAGTCTGTTCAGTTAAAGGCTTTATATGCAATTTTTTTGATCCAGCAGATGTCGCCCTTGAGCACCAGCATGAAACCAAAACAACTCGCGGTGCATTGTTGTGTTAGCATGCTAATGCTAGCGATCTTTATTATGCTGGTATCTTCACACTGCATGTAAATTTACCTGAAATGAGCGTGATCTAGAAACACAGTTAAGCAGTGAGTACAGTATGTTATTCTTCTTTTCTCTAGTCCCTCAATTAAACAACTTTTATACACGAGGGGAGGAGTCAGCCGGCCATCCGGGCGATGTAAACAAACTGAAGATAGGACTCTGAAAACTCTGAAAACATCACAGACAGTGGGACTCGGGTGTTACACCCATTGTAGACAGTCATGACTCACAGAGTTATTTTCAGAGGAGATACTTAATTTCTATTATATTTAAGTGTAAAAAATCACATAGAAAGACTTTAAAGGCTAAGTTCCAACTAGCAAACCCTTTCATTTTCTCACATTTCTTTTAAAAACTTAATTACACTTGGTTATGTGAGAACCCCCCCGGTGCTGTCATTGTTCTAATGAGAACAGTCTCTTTATTATTTTTTAATTCTTCGATCTCTTGTCAGAAGCTGTTTTTTTTTAACATGATGAACACAGTGTTAAATCTCTGTAGCTTATATTTAACACAGAGTGACTACAGAACTGATATTGGAGAGACAGAGGGAGTTTTGCCTGGGAAAACTGCACCGTCCTCGACAGCAGGATGTCAGCTCTGCACACATCACAGGACGTTAATATCTTCCCAGAGCAAACACAAATCTTCTGGCGGCTGGCAGGTGACTGGCACGGTCCGTCTGTGCGTGTGTTGATCAAAGAGACAATTTTTGTCCACACGTGCATTTTCTCTCTCTCTCCGTGCGACTGTTCCTCTGTGTATTTTATTTTGGCAGCATGTGGCCCGATAGTGTTTGTGTGCATGTGGGAGTGCTTTTGGATCATTCTTTTTAGACCAGCAAGGAAAAGAGCGGTAGATTGGCTGAGGCTTTATCCCCCTCTCTCTTAAAAACACAAGGCAAGCGTGGAGGAAGGGAGCCGATGAAAATAGCTCAGTAGGCAATCGCTGACTCACAAGGCAACGCTAGGAGTCAGAAAGGCATCCATTCCTGCACACATCAAATCAAACTCGCTGTTGTGTAACTCCCTCAGCGCCCGTAAATCAAGCCTTTTCTCAGCGTTCCCGGCTTCGTCTAGTATGACTTTTGTGCACATGTCCCCTTCCCTGGCTGCATAAAAAAAGAGGGGCGGTGACATCACAGGTGCCATTTATCATGCTTTGACAGCGCTGCCTGGAGGCTTTTCAGGCCAGGGGAAGGCAGTCTTAAAAGCCGGCTGGATGTGAAGCTAGCGGGGCCAGCTAACCACCCGGCTCATTCATCATGTCACTCAAAGAGCGCGGGGATGTCAGAGCTCATGGTTCTTTTAAATACTGTGAAAGGGAATGAGGGGCAGGAAGCAGACTCGCATGTAAATGAGAGTCTTATTATGATGTTAGCTACCGTACATGCAGTGGTTACTCATGCACCTGTAGGGCAAGACTAAACAAAGATGATGTGGAGTTGAAAGCAATGAATTTAGCAAAGGCTAAAAAAACATCAGCAAGAAGAAAAGCACATTTTACATTCACTCAACTATCTTGGTAAGAATGATGTTATTTTTGAGTATTCTGTTTTTGTTTTTGCACATGAAAACATCACATCCTGAAGCTCCTGATTTTCACTTACCAAGGTTACTTCAGGTGTAATCCATTGGCTGTATAAAGAGAGGTGGGGGGGCATGTCTTTATCGACTCCTGTTGGACAAAAAAGAAGCCAAGATATCCCCCCTGATGGGCGCTGACATCTTGCACGTCATTTAGAGCCAGGTCATGCACATAAGGGCGCTAACTTGTGGAGCTGCAGAATTTGCATCTCGCTCCTTCCACTGACCAAAACACACATTTAACTGACCAACAAAGATCCATCAGGTTGGTGCAGTCCACAGCAGAACAGGTTGCCTGTGTAGGGTCTCCAGATTATAGTAAATCTTAAGCTTGATCCAAAAGGTTGAGGATCTTGAAGATGTTTCACCTTCCCTCCAAAAAGGCTTCTTCATTTCTGATAAGCTCCGCTTTTCAAGGAGAGGTGAAACATCTTCAAGATCTTCAACCAAGTCCTGCTTTTGGATCAAGCTTCCAACACAGCAGAACAGACTCTTGTGTCACTTTGAAGTAGACACTCAAACATTGGACTGAAAAAACCTCTTAAACTGGCTGCACACTATACCAAACCAGACGTAAGTTTCTTTTTTTTCCCCGCTCACATGCAACAGGAAGAAATACCAACCCACACAGATTGAAGTGCAGAATAGATTTGCCCCCTATAAAAAGCACAAAGAAACTCTGAAGCATCTGAGCCCCCGAGAGACACTAAATCTGAGAATACACTGAAAGCTAAGTGCTCTACATAACAACAACAACAACAAAAAAAACCTGTGACAGAAGAAGGCTTGGTTTTTAAAATATTTTTTGGTACAGCCGTGCTAGACTGCATGTGCTCCCAGGGTCCTCAACTCAATATCCTTATAACACGGCACCTTTAGGAGAACTTTACAAGGTTTTATTAAGTCCCCATTTTTCCCCTAGTAGAGTTTTTTTTTCACTGAATCGTATGTTGAGCTTATCACCAACTGTGGCTCAGTTGTTAGAGTCGGTCGTCTCTCAACCAGAAGGACGAGGGTTTGATCCCCTGTCCTTGGGCAAGACCCCCAAGTTGCTCCTGCTACTTTGTCGGTGGTGTGCGAATGTGTATGAATGGTATTAGTTACTTCTGATGGAGCAGCCTCTACCATCAGGGTGTGAATGTGTAGGTGTGACCTGCAGAGTAAAATAAGTCAGAAGACTAGAAGGTGCAAAACCTGCAGCTTCAGATTTCCTTGTACTTCCTTATATGGACATTTACATGTTTATGTCTGAACTAGCTGAAACAATCTTTACCATAGAAAATGAATTTGAAAAGTCTATCTCCTTTGGTAGTCTGCAGTTTTTACAGCAAATAATACCTCCACTAATGTCATACATTTTAGTGAAGAAAGGCAAAATGCATTAATTTACAGCTGTAATATTTGCTCCAACTGTGTGTTATTGTGTCACCTCGGTCTATTTTCTGATATTAAAACTTTATCAAGGACTCCAGTTATCATTCCCCCCCTCTCTGCTTTTCCTTGGGTATTCTTTTTTTTCTGTACATTCATGAAAAGGAAGCATAATGCCTCGGGTTAATGGTGAACTCGAGTCATTGAAACTTTTTTCGCAGCTATTGGCGTCAACAACATCGAATCTCTGCAGTGACTGGATGTGCTTACACTTCTTCACTCTGACAAATACTGATTGTAGACAGACTAGGGACACTTACTCGAGTTAGAACAAAACGTGGTAAAAGTGTATTTTGCATATGTGACCTTTAAAGGCTTTATATGTGATTTTTTACACTTAAATGTAGAAATCAAGTATCTCCTCTGAAAATAACTCTGTGAGTCATGACTGTCTACAATGGGTGTAACACCCGAGTCCCACTGTCTGTGATGCTTTCAGAGTCCTATCTTCAGTTTGTTTACATCGCCAGGACGGCCGGCTGACTCCTCCCCTCGTGTATAAAAGTTGTTTAATTGAGGGACTAGAGAAAAGAAGAATAACATACTGTACTCACTGCTTAACTGTGTTTCTAGATCACGCTCATTTCAGGTAAATTTACATGCAGTGTGAAGATACGAGCATCATAAAGATCGCTAGCATTAGCATGCGAGTTGTTTTGGTTTCATGCTGATGCTCAAGGGCGACATCTGCTGGATCAAAAAATCACATATAAAGCCTTTAAGATCTTGAAACAACAGACACAGCATGACAACTTGGTTAAACTAGCGAGAACAAAAACATACCTCTAAGGATTGTAACAACATGAAAAGTGATGAGAAAGAAAAAAAGCAGAAAATCACTGAGTCATCTCTAAATTTCACATGGAATACTTCTGTCCCTCAGTCTCCTCCTGGTCCCACTTTGCTTTTGAATATTTTACATGGTGTGTGCCAGCAATCCGACTGCTCTCAGCTGAATCCTGCTTTGTTCTTCTTGTGTTTTTGTTGCCAGTCGCTGCTCGCTCGATGTTTTTAGCTCTGCTGCAGAAAACACTGACAGTCGACCTCTGCTCGAGTTATGAAACGCTGTTATTTTATTTTGGATGGTACACTTAATTGAATGGAAGCTATTTGGGGGATTTAATAATTAATGAGCAAATCTCTGTCTGTCTCTGTGTCTGCTTTCAGGTTGATGCTCTCTGAGTGATGCAGTCTCTGTTCGGCGGAGGGGAGCTGGGGCTGCTGGGAGGGGGCGGCGACGCGGGCGGCCTGAAGGAGGATGGCTGCGGCAGCGTGGCGTGGCACTCCTCCACGCTGCCCGCCGACGACGTCTACTCGGCCTCGCACTTTGCCCTCATCACGGCCTATCAGGACATCAAGACGCGGCTGGCCTGCCTGGAGCGGGAGAACACCAGCATCAAGAGGAAGCTCAAGATCTATGAGATCAAGGTGAAACCGTCTCGCACTTCAGAGTCTGAAGAGTCAAACATTCAGATTTCTTTGTTTTTGTCCTCGTTGGTGTTCCAGACAAAAGTTCTCCAACACCGAGGCTAGTTTGTTTTTTTGATTTATTGCACGTCTTTTAGAAAAGGAGCAATCCACTCACCCTTATAGCGTTTTCCATTTTTATCGAGGCTGTGCGGTTGTACACAGAGAGATAAAAGGAAAGAAAAGCGGTGGAGGGCTTTGATCCTGGACCAGCCGGGGGAATACACTCCAGAAGTGGGAAATCTCTCTTGCTATAGTTTAAACTCATGTTTAAGTTTCAGACCAGGCAGCACCTCAGCTAACCCCTCACTGAAACTTAAATTCAACACGCACACACATCTGACTCAACCTTTAAAGTAACCATGGATCCCAATCTGTGGTAACGGGATAATGAGGCGAGGTCACAGACATTTCCTGTTTTCAAAAAGACGTGTCCTCGGTCTTGGTTTTTTCCTGCATTGCAGTTGCATCCTGGTATGATAATTATGAGCTTGTAGATTTGTCAACAAACACAGGGTGTCCCAGGTGATGAGGAGCCATACTTGCAAAATAAGAGTCTGCAAGAAATGAAAACAGTACCGACTTTGTATGAAAATCATTGATGTCAAATAGCTGCTCAGAGTTTATACGGTCGCATTAGCAGGTCATGATAGTTTAGATATTTAGTCAACATGTTAAGAATTATTTAAACTCCCTCATTGATCCAAAATAAAACCTTGTTCAGTGTTCAGAATATCCCTCAGGATCGATTATAAATAACAGATTATCAGCTGCTTGGCTTGAAGTCATCGATATCGTAAACATCTCCGCACTGCCAGGCCGCTCTTGGTTGGATAAGAAAACAGGTGAAGCAGAAATCCACCCTCCTAGCAGTAGCATGGGCCAACAGGCAGATATACTGGGGGATTGAGCGTAAAGGAATAGCGTGGGAGGACAGAAAACGAGCAAAAAACTAAGTGGAAAGAGGGAGTTAAATGGGCGGAAGGACTCTGAGAAAAGCTCCGAGCAGGGAGGAGAAATGAGCCAGTAAAAGGAGATAATGATGTAAAGAGCCGCAGAGAGATAAATTGCAGAAATTAAGAACAAAAGAAGGATTAAAGAAACTTTTTTTTTTTTTTTTTACTATCATTAGTTTTTGGGTGTTCTAGTTATTCTAAGAATTAGACGGTGAGGAAGCAGAAATGTCCACACTTTCCTCTCATTGTTTAGATGTCTGGTTTGATGTCGGGTACACGAGGACGCTTTGTTTGGGTCGGAGAGATGAGAGACGTCAAAAGTTATCAAAGAGGTGGCTGCACTGGAAACTCTGAGGAAGACAAATCCAGAAAGATGCAAGCTGATGCTTCATTCTGGTCTAGATGGGAAACTGCTGACGCTTTGAATCTTCTGCTGTGTTTGCGTCTGGATTAAAGCTTCACAAAATGTTGACTCTGGCATCTCAATCATATAATTAGGTGGGATGTTTAAAGTAGCGGTAGAGCTCCAACAGTATTTCAAGATTTTTAGTAAAAATGGGACAAATTAAATATGCCAAATGTTAAAAAAGCCACTCTAGCTAAGGTTACACAAGCTTAACATTTTGTGAGTCCAATCTCATCATGCACCAAGTCTGACAACAACATATTAAAGCATTTTCCAGCTTCACCTTCTTGGTGTTTCCAAGTCAAATCACCGTCCTTTCACTGCATTGTTTGACAGGATTTGCATTTTCACTCAGCTAGTGAGCTTCAGTCAGAGACGTGTCAAGCTAAGTCATCCAAAGAGTGTTGTAGAGGCACCACAGATTGTATCAAACATGGACGTTGTCTCACTGACATCATCCATTGGTTTCTGATGAGGCATTTTGAAGCCAAACAATTGCATTTGCCATGTTGGAAATGTCTCCAACCATCTTTCCATCGACCTAAACGCAGGCAAAGAGGTGGAGCTAAGGTGGGTCTTAAAGGCTTTATATGTGATGTTTTGATTCATTTCAGCATGAAATGAGCGTGATCTAGAAACACAGTTAAGCAGTGAGTACAGTATGTTATTCTTCTTTTCTCTAGTCCCTCAATTAAACAACTTTTATACACGAGGGGAGGAGTCAGCCGGCCGTCCGGGCGATGTAAACAAAGTGAAGATAGGACTCTGAAAACTCTGAAAACATCACAGACAGTGGGACTCGGGTGTTACACCCATTGTAGACAGTCATGACTCACAGAGTTATTTTCAGAGGAGATACTTGATTTCTATTACAGTTAAGTGTGAAAAATCACATAGAAAGACTTTAAGCTGGCACACATCTACAACGTGTTTACCTGTCAGTCAAATCAACTACGCCTGGGATTGATTAATGAAAAAAGTAAACTTTGAAAAATGCGGCTTCCTCCCACAGTCCAAAGACTCGCTCGTTAGGTTAACTGCTGAGTCTAAATTACCTGTAGGGGTGAGAGTGTTTGGTTGTCTGTCTCTTTATGTCAGCTTGTGATTGACTGCCGATCAATCCAGGGTGTAACCCCGCCTCTCGCCCAATGACAGCCGAAGGGAAAAGCGGTAAAGATAATGGATGGATGGACATGCAGCTCGACCCTGTAAGGGCTGCACAAAGTCACACCGCCAACTCCTGGCATTGAATGCTGACTACAGCCTCTGTGTACAGCCAAAACACCAAAGTGCAGAGAATTGTGCTGCAACTGTGAGGTGCTCTGCAACTGATGTTAACAACTTCACTTTCAGTCTTAAAAAGTCTGCGTCAGTGCAGGAATCCTTCTAGCAGCTGAGCAGCTGTAACTGGAAGCTACAGGCTGCCACATCGCTGTCGACTGTTTGCATGCGGTAGTTTGTTCAGGAGCTAATCCCACAGAGACAGGTGTTGATTTTTCCAGAGAGCAGGTGGGGATGTTGGCTGTTTGGGGTTTGGATTGTCACACCTGTGCGTCTGTAAATAGAGAATGTAAATGAATCAATATTGACTCCTGAAATCCCCACGTGGAGAGACCTTCTGCCAGATTTCTAAAGTCTGGATTATTATTATTTTCTCTGGTTATTAAATCTTTTTGTAGCAGAGTTGTTAGTGTTGCCGCAGGCTTTTCTCTCCAGAAACAAGACGCCCGAGTACAGCTGCTGTAATGATGCAGATGGAAGCGCTGGCTGCTGCTTTTGAACATGAGTTGAAGTGAGGTTGTTCTCCAGTTTAGAGTTCCCGATGCTCTGCGGAGTGAGAATTTCTCATGGGCCCCCCGGAGGGCTCACCCATGTTGAGAACATTTACTGTTAAACTGAGCAGAGAGGGAGGTGTTCTGCTAAATGGAAAAGGGTTGTTTGCTCCTCAAATAGACATTGCATCAGCTGCAATGACTTCAAACAGAAAATGAAAAAAAACCCTCGCCGCTGACGAGAGGCACTCTAAATGTAAATGTGTTCATTTAGGTTAAACCACACGCGCTTATATAACTTGTCTTGGTTGTTTTTCTATCGCAGGATGCTGCTTCCAACCATCACTTTAACACTAGAACGCCACAAATTGTTTACCACAAAACAACCCGTAAAAGCCGCAGAGCTCATAAAGACAAAACATGCAGAATATTTATTAAACAACCGGCATTATCTGCACGATCCTCTCTGCAAATAAAGAAAGTATTTCTGAACGTTTTAAGTGTTTTCACATCGTGCTGTTGCATGGTTCAGCTCTGTTAATGCTTTTTATTTTACACAACTGTGACTGTTTTCTCATGATTGAAGAATAGACGTCGGGCAATTAGATGCAAATCTCTTATTTGTAAGTTTGGCGTCCAGAAATATTTTTTTACACTTGATAATCCGTATATTCTGTTTGTGATACCGTATCAGTCCTCAAAAACAAGGTTCTACAGTTTGAAGTCAAAGTTTTTTGTTCCTTTTTCTTCTCATGAAAACTCATTTTAATATCTTCTCTCAGACTGCCCAACAAGTATTACTACGATTTTAGACGTCACAGGGATTGTCGTAAATAGAAATTTAAATCTTTTGGGGAGTAATTTTTTGTCGTCTTCTTTTTGCACAAAAAATATGTTTTATGCATGCTCCTAATCAGGGGCGTGTCCTTATATAAAATATATAATGTCCTTATGATATTTTTAAAGCTTTTTTCCCAACTGTTTAAAAAAAGAAAAGTAAACCATATTGGCTAGTTCGACAAGGCCTGGGTCGAGTGTTGAAATGTTGCACTCAGTTTGAGAAAACGAGTGTCTCAGATTTCTTATTTAGCTTAAAAAAAAAAAAAAAACACAAAAAAGAACAGCCGAGTATTTGTCATTGGCCGGGGTTTTTGTGAAGCAGTGTGACGGACAGATGGACAAACAAAGTTACAGATTGATGGACAAACAGTCTCATCACATTTCAATGTGGGGGCTGAAATTAGAAAGTACAATCACAGAGACTTGCCAAGCAAACTCACAGATTAGTTTAGGAGAGAAATAAAATCTAGTTCATGAGGGGGGGGGGGGGGAACTTTAGTAAAAAACACACAGAGTGATATCTGGGCCAAACAGAAGCTGAGGTTGATGTGAGATGCATCTTTAATGATCTCAGAGTGAAATCATCAAAAAAAACCTTCACAATACAGCCGCACAAAAATCTGCACGAGCAAACAGACAAACACAATTATAAATAAGAAAAAGTGTTTATTCACTCTTTTTCTTGTTCTCTAAACTTTCTCGACAACTTTTCCTTATTGCCATGTCTAATTTTTTAATGCCGTTTGCTTCTTTTTTGGCTGCAGTTCCCGATGATCAGCGAGTTCGGGGACAACACCAACTCCTACTGCTCCTTTGAGAGCAAAGAGACGGCGCTGCTGCACTCAGAAAATGGCAACCTGCAGCAGAGAGTCAACGTCCTGACCCATGAGGTAAGACGGGACATGAGGAGGAGGAAAGCGGGGGGTGAAGAAGAGACGAGGAAAGACGAGGAGATGAGAGAAAGCATAGGAAAAGATGCAAGAAAAGAGAGAAAACGCTCCATTATAAATTCAGTTTCACTTAAAACACACTCGCCACACAAAAAGTTCTTCAGTGCTTTAATTCCGCAGAAATCCCTCCCTGGATGTGCATTAATTGAATAACTAGTGAATGTAGGCCAACCCTGGTGGACATACACTGAAAGACATCCAGAACTAATTAAGCACTAAAGCTGCTGCCCAGGCAAAATTACAGAGATTGGGTGTTTTTTCGTTTTTTTTTAAGAAACCGTCCAACGAGCAGTGTGACATGGGATTTTCACGCTGCTGTTCTATTTCTGCGAGGCGGCGGTGTAATTGGGACCGAACCTGGCCAAGATTGAGCTGAAAATATGAAGTCGACTTGTCTATTTTTCCCCGACACATCCTACAGTGTATGATGGGATAACACATTTTGTAATTAACTGGTGTGTGTTTTTTTCACACATTATAGGCATGATTCAAAGCTAAAAAACAAGACATGTGCATGCAAATGACAGGCCTAATGACGAAGAAACAGGACTAGGAATTCTTCAAACTTGAGTCCATGAATGCAACTCCTTTGTTTCTCTGATTGTGTGAGCAGAAAGGGTCAGACGTGTGAAAGAGAAACAACTGATGCACGACGGAAAGAGGTAAAACTGTACAAAACAAAAAGGTAAAAAAAAATGTAGAAACAGGAAGGATAGAGTTTCTAGGAGCAGCAGCAAACGTTAAGCTCAGAACACACAAGGTCATACAGCTCTGACACGAGGCGTTCAGACTGATGAAATGTAACACGGCTCACTGAGCATGCTCTGTAGGGACATGACTTCCCCCACCACACACACACTCAAGCACACACACACACACACACACACACACACACACCTTTTCCTCTTCCTTTTTGGTGAAACAGTGACTTCTGCTCATCAGAAGAAGTAAAGGAAGATGACTGATATTAACATCAACAGGTGTTTATCTTTATTCATTAATCACATTTTGAGCCTATTTTTAAGAATTAAAGGAGCAGTATGTAACTCTGACACCTAGTGTTTAAAATGGGTACTGCAGTCCAAATTAAAAACATCATAGAGAGCTGTCTCCCCCCCTCCTCTCTAGAGTGGATGCTCACTCAGGTCACCATGTGGTGGACTCTGAAGCTTCAGTGTTTATCCAGCT
The DNA here is from genome assembly GCF_963930695.1 of Labrus bergylta. Taxonomy (NCBI): domain Eukaryota; kingdom Metazoa; phylum Chordata; class Actinopteri; order Labriformes; family Labridae; genus Labrus; species Labrus bergylta. The sequence continues at coordinate 2,915,417 of NC_089215.1, read as the reverse complement.
CTGCATGGGTCTGTAAACCTTTCTGTGTTCTAACCTCTCTCAATTTTTCAAAAGCATCTCCAATATTGATCCTAGTTTGAGCACGTTTCTGCTCGTGGAGCTTATTAGAAACATGCAGAGGCTTTTTAGGTCGGGTACAATCACTTCTATCTGAACCACTTCTCTTGACCGCTTCCATCACTGCAACACCTGTTGACCTGATAACTGCTCTCATATCTGGCAAACCGAGGGGCGTCCAAAACGGCCGTGTGGGGGGGTCACCTTAAAAGCGCCTACCTTCTCTGGTCCAAACAAATCCAGAGCATTCAGGAGCAGAATCTAAAGTTAGATGGAGGACATACTGGCTGCTGCATTGTTGTCAGAGAAGCCAGCACTTCAACATAGCATGTTTCCTTAATGTCTGATCATATAGTAAGATACCTTTATCATTTCAGTCAGTAGATATCTCACAGATTGGACCTTAAATTACTTCAGGAGATTTTGAAAAACAAGGCTTCACTGGGCTTTTTATTCCTTGCGTTCGTTTTAAAAGACCCTGAAAATGTCCAAGGTGAGAGATGTAAAAAATGACAGCGTGAACATTTTGAGAATTTAGATTTTTTGGGGGAGTTTTCTGCATGCACCTATTTCCAGCAATCACACTCTGGAGAGACAATCTGCTCCCCTCAGTCACGATGCTGTTGACAAGCAGCCCTCACCTTGGTACCAGTTTCCTTCCAGCATATGTTACCATAGTCACACTGAATAGGCCTCAGTGCTCCTGCACACACAGCTCTGATACACTTCTTTGTCCTCGCCGGCTCTCTGTTTATCTCACTCCCTTGCAGCTGCTCCCACTCTCATTTTCAGCCTTATCAGCGGTGGCCGTATTCTCCAAGAAAAAAATTAATTAATGCATCTCTGTGTCCTCGTCTGCTCCTTCAAATCTCTTCATTTCACTCAGTTGTGTGCGCGTCGCCGTTCCCCGGATCTGTCGTATAATCTGTGATCATTGCATCCAGTGACATTCAGCGCCTTCTTACGCCTCACTGTGAGGGGAATAAATGAGAGAGATCAAGAATTCATAGTGTAGAAGATGACTTTTTGAAACATGATTTATCCATTTGACGAAAACGAGGGAGGCTCTGTCATGCTCATGCTGAGGTGTCAGGAATTTGGCGACCTAAATTGTGCTTGGTTATGCAACGCCTCCTTAAGAGATATTTGATGAGTCTCACTCTGAAACTTTCTGGTAGTGTTCCTTTCCCTTCCTCTCTTATTGAGGAAGTTTGAAAACTGACAAAAAAGAATGGGGGAATAAATGTGTCAGACTTTTTTTTTTTTTTTTTAAATGTGTTTTCTCGCTTCAGCTCCAGAAGAGGAAGGAGCGAGAGGAGCAGCTGGAGGATGTGATCCAGGCCTACGAGAAGATTCACATGGAGAAGAGCAACCTCCAGAGGGATCTGGACAAGATGGTCAGAGACGTGATTCACTTCATTGCACCGCACATTTCTGAAAGTAGCTTCACACAAAAAGCCATATGGCCTCATGTATAATGGATTTTTACAGCTTCACTTTCTGCTAACAGAGGCAGAATATCAAATGTAAATCTCCTGAACATCCCATGAGAAAGGGGATGAATCTGATAGAGGATTTCGTTAAAGTCCTCAAAAATATTAAGGTTTTTAGGTTTTGTTCTAATAATGGAAATATCTGCAATTTTTAGTCCATCCATCCATTTTCTTCCACTTATCCGAGGTTGGGTCACAGTGGTAGCAAACTCTCGACATATAATCCCTGCAGCGAGCTCTGGGTCTAACTCCAGAGTCTCCTCCAAGTTGGGTGTGCCCGAAAAACTTCCAATTCCAGGAGGCATCCCAATCAGATGCCCATCTTTATTAATCAGGGAGAACAGTAACAAAGGAGAAAGGATCCAAATGCAGATTGTGACCGCAAAGGAAAAAACAAAAAAAGTCCAAAACTAAACATGTCGAATGACGTAGGCAAGGTGTAAAACCAGAAATGCAGACTAATGGAGCACCCTAATCCAAGGTCCAGGCAGGAAATCAAATGTGTGAAAACAGGCGAGGGCAGGAGAAAAAAAAAAAGCAAAAGGTCTGAAAGGAGTCTGAAATGCTTGGCTAAGGCAAAGAGATGAACTGGCCCAGAAAGAAAGAACAAACAGACTAAGGCTGAATCTCAAATAATCCCACTTGGCACTACCCTTCAGTTGTATGTGCTTCCATTGAGGGTAGTATGTTCTGTCTCTTTTTGGTGAAATGAAGAGAGATGAGTAACAAGACATCAAACGGAAAACAAGAACCGAGCTCCACGTTGCTGAAAAACAAAATCGTATTGCTTTACAATAACACCACTGTACTGTTCTTCTCCATAGTGAGCTTCACAGTTTGTGAGGACAGTTTTGCGGGATGTATCAAACACCCGTTTATAAGGTCACATATTATGTAAAGTATACTTCATCATGTTTTTCTGACACTAACATGTGTCTCTAGTCTGGCTACAAACCCCCCAATTATTAAAAAAAAGTCCATCCTCTCCGTCTTTTCCCTGCTCCACTTTTCAAAAAATGTGTGCTCAAACAGGCTGTTTGGAGATTTTCCCTTCATGACATCACAAAGGGCAATAGCCCCTCTCCCAGGTGGGTGACACTCCCACAGCTAGGTGTTTGTTCTGCCCTCTGAGTCTGCCTTCTCACCGTAAACAATAGGACATGGAGCGAGGAAGCACCGAGTACACCCAAGCCCTTCCAGAGAGGGGGCGTGGTCAGACACAGCTCATTTACATATTTAAAGGTACAGACACAGAAACAGCCTGTTCTGAGCAGGGCTGAAATAGAGGGGTTTATAGGCATGATCAAATACAGGATCAGAGTGGATTTAGAACGTGAAACTTCACACACATGTTTTGAGGAGCTCTGAGACTTATTTAAACTAAAGAAGAGGAGGAGAATATGTGACCTTTAATTTAAGAAGCTGAATGCATCACTGTGTTGAAGAGATGTGATAACACTGTTATCTGTAAGGCAGCTTCATTTCATCTTAACTGGTATTTCTTTACTTTCTAAACCTAATAAAGAGAAATGCAAGTAGCCGCAGATGTATTAAGCTTAGTGAGCGAGGTGACACTTGAGCTTCTCTCATGCAGGCAGGAAGTTTCTTCCTTCTTGCTGCTGGAAAAATAGCATCCCATGAGGCTGCTGACATTGTACCCAATGCAGAAGTAAACACTGAAAAGTATTGGCACATTTTTCAAGAATCTTCAAGTAGTAGAATACTGCTGAATCATTTAGACGTTGCACTGTAGACTTCACTGCTCATCTAATATGTATCCCCTTCTTAGCAAACTTATGTCATTTTTTTACTAAATCAATTTTGAAAATAATTAATTCAGCAACCTCAGCTACTTCCCATCCTTTAACCCCCCCCCCCCCCCAAAGCATTTTGGCTTTGTCCTCTAACTCCCCTAGTTGTCAGTCAACACATTTGTACATTTGTCTGAAACTGAGACACTCTCAATCCTTGAACACTTCTCTGTAACAAATCAAAGTCGATCCAAATCCAGGTAGAGGCTTCCAACTGAACAGATTGTCTGGCTGCTCTTCCACAGATCCCCTCTGTGATAATAAACCGTCTCATATGAGAGTGAAGTCCACTGAGCGGCTCATGCCGAGCAGAATCAGCAGTTTTCTGCAGAGTCGGAGTGATTAAGGGATGAGGTGCCGCCAAAATGCCAGCTGCCAAAGAACTGATACAGAGGCAATGTCACCATGAAGCTGAGGCTGCGATCAGTTACAGGGCTTCATTTTCCTGCTGGGTCTCTTTTTCTTTTAACCTTCCAGCAGAGAAAATAGTTCCTCATAGAAACACAACTGAACACTTACACACATCTGTCCACATTATGACATCAGCAAAGAGATTTATAAACTACACCAAAGGGTGTGTTAAAGGCTTTATATGCGTTTTTTTCATCCAGCAGATGTACGTGAGGGGAGGAGTCAGCCGGCCGTTCGGGTGACGTAAACAAACTGAAGATAGGACTCTGAAAACTCTGAAAGCATCACAGACAGTGGGACTCGGGTGTTACACTCATTGTAGACAGTCATGACTCACAGAGTTATTTTCAGAGGATATATTTGATTTCTATTACATTTAAGTGTGAAAAATCACATAGAAAGCCTTTAAAGGGACAGGGGCGCCAGATAAATATTTATGTCAAATAAATAATTGTGAATTGTGTGTGTTTGCAGACGAGCCTGGTGGAGAAGCACGTGGAGCGGATCCTGGGCCTGGAGTCGGCTCTGAGGCAGAGGGACAGCTCGCTGCAGAAACTCAACATGCAGCTGCACAGCAAAGACGTGCAGTACCTGCAGCTGCACGCGGGACCCGACGCACACAGTGAGTGGACTGATCCTCGCTCAGGAGGTCAAATTCAGAATAGTTTTACTTTATAGCAAGGTGGAACATTCTCATAGTACAGCCAACAGTTTCTATTACCGCCTTTACATTTTCCCCTCCTTCAACTCAGCACTTCGGCCCTAAAGAAAAGCAGCATGTTTTTGACTTTGTGTGCAGAACAGAATTGAATTGAACTATCAGTCATCCTCTCTTAATCATGCATGCATCTATCAGTTTGTTCATCTTTACATCCATCGTCCTACCGTTTATGTATCCATCCATCTTTGTCTGTTCATCTAACTATCATCTATCTGTGCAGCCATGTGTCCCTCCGTCCATCAATCCATGTGCCACCCCTTCTTCCCGGGTGTCCATCCATTTCCCCGTCTGTCTGGCTATATATTTATCAATTCATCAGTCTGTGCGTCCATCAATCCATCCATCCTAATGTCCATTCCCATCATCCTCTTTAAAAGCCTTGTTCCCACTTATCTCTTTACTGTAATCACTGCTCCTCTCCTCCATGTCTCCATCTTTAATCTAATCCAACAACCTTGGTTTTTAATGGAGGTCAGGTTAATCTCCGGCCTGTTGGAGAAAACCAGCTCGGACATTTAGTCCCTAACTCTCCCCTTCAGTCACACGGGAGCAGAGATCTCCAATATGAGTCGATGCTGGCGATTAAGATTGAATCATTCTGGCTCCAAAAACGTTCAGAGTGAAGCTGCTGTTGCTGTAAACTAGAGGATTTCTCTCTCTCTCTGTTTTTCAGCCTGTTGCTTCCATCTGTACTGCTGACTGATCTCTATTACGATTAGTGTGCAATACCAAATGTAAGAAAAGCTGTTATACTCATTACCATGCAAATTAATTCATCATTATCTCAAATGTATTGAACTTTCAAAGATGCTTCAAACAAGGAAGGTTACCCCGCTGATGTGTCTGTGTTTATGAGGAAACAGCCTGAGAATTAAATCTTTGATTTCCACATTTCAGCAGTTTTTTGGGGTCACTTTCTCAAAACATTTCTAAACTCTCAGGACTGAAGAGGTCCAGCAACACCTGTGGCCTTCATCGGGGTCATCAGCTGTTTAACCTCTTAAAGCCTTTACCTCTTCATGCACCTTGGTAGTTGGTGAAGTTGTGCCAGAAAACCCACACCTCCAAATTCTCAGCACTGAAAAGGTATCAGCCCCCTAAAATAAATGGACCTCAACCAAGAGGCAACCTCTGGTTTTGAAAAGTTAAGCCAATGCGGAAGTGCAAAATCCTGGAGTTTGTCGAGTGTCCGCTTGAGGCTGACAGGAAGTCACATACACATGACTGGCAAAAAAGCCGTTTTTACAGCATAAATTAACGTGTTTACAGCCTGGTCAAAAAAAAAATAGGTCTGATTACATATTGTCATCACTGGCACAACATTTTAATTTTTTTTTTAACTGAATAAAATAGAATAGAATTACTTTATTGATCCCAAACTGGGAAATTGTGGCGTTACAGCAGCAGGTTGTCCAAACACACAATATAATATTAAATACAAAGTAAATAATCACTAAAAATATCAAAACTAAGAATGGGAATATATACAACCAGGATTTAACTAAGCATTATAGTCTTAAATAAGAAAACATTAAATACAACATACTTTGCTAGAGAACTGCAAACATTTTGGATTTTAAAGCCAGAGAAAAGTCTCAGCCATCGACCGATCGTGCAGATTCCTTCTTGTTTTAAATAAAGCAGCACAGCATGCTAAACTCCGCTCCCTATAATATCATTGGTTGCTGATGGAAACACGGACACAAGAAATGTGTCACCGCCGCCGCTGCACCAGTTTCCTTCACTGAGCTACACCTTGATGAAGAGGAGGAATAACGTTGCCTCAAACTCACATATTTAACAGAAAACGAGTGTAAAAGTTCTCCTATTTCCTGATTCGTGCATGAGGACTCTGAGTGTGTAAGCGTTGATTAATAAGTGTGTGTGCATATGAATGAGGGTTGATTGTGAGAAAATCTCTTGTAGTGCAGACTGTGTGCACCTGTGACTTCACTTCATGGGTGTACCGAGGAGGAGGAGGAGGCAGGAGGAGCTGAGATAGAAAAGATGCTCCTGCTGCGTTGTTGCACTGTCTTCTGGCTCAAGGACAGTGTGTGTGTGTGTGTGTGTGTGTGTGTGTGTGTGTGTGTGTGTGTGTGTGTGTGTGAGCGGGGCTGAATCACTAACATGCCCACACAGGTACAAAATGAAAGATGCTGGCCTTGGAAGAAGTCAGCTCTTCAGCTCTTTAATAGTCATCTATTGTGCAACAGCCATGGACGAGAAAAACATGGCCGGGGCAATAAGCGGTGAAATGTTGACTCTCTTTTCGCTCTCTCAGTGTTGGATTGTCCGGCCATGACCCTGCAGAGCTCCCGTAGCCTGGACGCTCTCTCTGATCTGAAGCTGCAGCGGCTGGAGGCGGAGCTGGAGGGGGCGCGGCACGAGGCCCAGGGGGCGTGTCGGCGGCAGGAGGAGCTGAAGGGGGAGTGTGAGAGGCTGAAGGAGGAGATGAGGATGCTGCAGAACAACCACAGGGAACGGGTCAGTACATTAAGTACCCTCCAAATCCTCTGAGCCACACTGATGATGAAGACTTCATAAAACAATTAAAACATCTAAAAGTGTACATCATATTAAGGATCCATTTGTAGTCTCCGGCTCATGGAGCCAATCGGATTGAGTTTAAAAATCCCCCAAAATATAAATAGTATCGAGAACAGGGTCAGTGAGTGGCTGACCTCGGCATTTCTTTCCCTCCTGAAGGGATTCTGGTGTGCACACGCTCACAGTGATGGTCATCCTATAAAGCGTGTCAGAGATGATGGACAGTGTAATTCAAACAGCTTTAAAGCACCACAGGGGGGGGGGGGATATTTCTGGCATGGATGCCTTCGGTGGGACACAAATCCCTGACCTTGACAGTTTTAGTCAAAGCTTCAGGCGATGGGCTTTGCAGAGAGTACAGATCCCAACACACGGTCAGGACACGGCGAGCTGCTGCAGTCAGAGCTTCTGACTGATAACGACGGTTCTCTTTGATTAGTGATGCACTCGATCTAACACCTAAAGAAAACACTTTGAGACTTCCTTCAGGGGAAGATTGTTGCAGTGCCTGCTCCAGTTAATGTTTATGACACCTGAAGAAACTAAGAAGCTACAGGTTAGCTTAGCTTAGCTTAGCACAAAGACTTGAATAAGAGGGGCTCACATATCACACACGAGTAGAAGGGTTGGGCGATATAAACCAAAAATCATATCTCAGTATTTCTTAGCTGAATGTTGATACAAGGAATATATTTTGATATTTTTATCTGTAAAGAAATAACAAAAACAAAGTCAGTTCTAACTGCCAGCGCTAACGGTGTCGGAGTTGACGGACAGGGGCCGCCGCCGCCGCCGCCGCACACTACAGCTCCATTCGCTGCCATTTTAGTCAAAGCTCCTGTTTCCACAGTGAGCACCGCCGCAGTCCGTCTCCACAGCGTGCCAGCAGCGCCACTACGCTCTGCTCCGTTTCCAATTTCAATTTTTTTGTCAATTTTCAATGGCGTTACAAGCTGGACAGAATATGACAACCCGGAAGTCAGACAAGGAAACGCACAGAGGGTCTGGACAATTTCAAAATAAAACCAAATATACGGACTCACAATCGTATTTTCAAAACAATCAACATTAAGTGAAAAAAACAAAAAAAAAACACCAAATGAACAACAAAGTAACCTCAGAAAGACAAAGCAACATGTTGTTCGATCGTCTTTTTGTCTATTCCTGCGTCATCCTGTAGCGCTCCTTTAATGTGTGATCATCTGCTCGTGGCTGCGCGCACGCTCAAGGTCCCAGTGGGGCAGGGCGCGCGACGTCCGACAGAGCAAAACCGCGGCGCGCACAGGACTAGGTGGAAATTGGCAGTAAGTCAAATCCACATGGGCCAAAATGCCAAATGTCAAGCAGATGTTTTTATTAACAGCTGGATGTTAAATATAAGCTACCCGTTTGTGAAATTAAAAACATAAACAAGGCTCCTTAAATCAAATGAATAACGTCACTTTCCGTCTTCAGTTTGTGGGTTTGGCTCAGAGAGGGAGAGAGGCGGAGCAGGATGACGAGGGGCCGACAGGGAGAGGAGAAATAGGTGAACTGTATAACCCTATTGTGACAACATAAACTATATTAATGTCTGCTAAAAAAAACCTTGTGTCCTGAAGTTTCTCACAGAGTATCTTCTGCCTTAAAGCCACATCACAGCATCGTTACCCGCTTTAACAAGTTTAAAAAAGCTCAGTTACTCCCTTTGTCAGAGTAATGTTGCTAAAGATTGTTGGACGACTTCAGCTACGCCCACAAAGCTTTTTTTTAAAAAAAGTCCACAAATACACAAGAACACACCAACAGTGTCTGAATAATAACTCTGAATGACCAGGAGTCGTCTCCTCCCCGGCTTCTTTCTTCCTGTCGGTGTTAACTTCAAACATGTTGTCTCGATGGGTTTCTGCTGTCAGATTTTTGTCCAATATCCCACCAGCACCTGCATGCTAATCTAATTTCACGCTCTACTTCTGCAGGAAATGACTTCTCCGTGCAAGCAGTGTGATGTGGAGTGGATAAAGAAGGTGGGAGACGAGCAGTAAGTGACCGCAGCCGATCTCTGGGAGGGAGGGAGGAAGGGAGGAAGGGAGGAAGGGAGGAAGGAAGGAGAGGAGAATCTAAGGGAGTTATATCAGGAAGGAGAAGTGTTGATTTTGGAGTAAAGGAAGAGTGAGAGGATGAGAAAACGAGCGGTAATGTGAACAAACAGCCGCAGCTCATCTGTATCTTCATCCTCCTGCTCTGATGCTCTCAGGCCGACCTCCAGAGGCCTCATTAGAAACAAGGCGAGCGCTACATGGCCGGCTAAGGAGTACTATTCTTTAAGCCGCATTTATACCATATAGGACCGAGGTCGTATATATATATATATATATATATATACAGTTGTAGCCCAGGTCCACTGACGCCCGGTTTAATGCTCAAAACCTGTTTCAGAGAGCTTCTCACTAGCACTCATTGTTGCTAGGTTACGATTGCTAATCTCCAGTTCCCCAGGTAATGACCATTAGGTCCATTTTTAAAAAGCTCTGCGTGCTCAATATTTGTTTTTACATCACCAAGAAAACATGAAAACAACTTCAACCGTCTTGAAATGAGACGTAACATCTGAATAGTACATCTCATTTTAAACGAGTAAATTCTAGGTTGCCCCATTTGCCCCAATGCAGGCCTTTTAATGGTGTTTTTAAATCTTTATAAAAATTAATAATAACACATTTTATAGAGTCACATTAAAGGCTTTATATGCGATTTTTGGATCCAGCAGATGTCGCCCTTGAGCACCAGCATGAAACCAAAACAACTTGCGCTGCTACAGCTAATGCTAGCGATCTTTATTATGCTGGTATCTTCACACTGCATGTAAATTTACCTGAAATGAGCGTGATCTAGAAACACAGTTAAGCAGTGAGTACAGTATGTTATTCTTCTTTTCTCTAGTCCCTCAATTAAACAACTTTTATACACGAGGGGAGGAGTCAGCCGGCCGTCCGGGCGATGTAAACAAACTGAAGATAGGACTCTGAAAACTCTGAAAACATCACAGACAGTGGGACTCGGGTGTTACACTCATTGTAGACAGTCATGACTCACAGAGTTATTTTCAGAGGATATACTTGATTTCTACATTTAAGTGTAAAAAATCACATAGAAAGCCTTTAAAGGGACAGGGGCGCCAGATAGCCTAGCGGTTATGTTGCGCGCCCCCATGTACAAAGGCTACAGTCCTCATCGCTGTGGATTCAAATCTGATCTCGGCCCTTTGCTGCATCTCGTCCCCAACTCTCTCTTCCCAACTTTCCCTGTCTCTCTTCAGCTGTCTTATCCATCATGTAGGACCCTCTAACCAAAGGTAAAAATAAAAAAGGCCCGAATAATAATAATGTTGGTACTCACAACAACATCAGCTAATTAAAGCAGTTTTTTTTTAAAGTGATTTAAATTGTGGCAGGTCGGTTCAATCTCGGATGTGTTCGAGGTCCAGCGGGATCGGGTTCAACGCTTGGTCCTGAGGGATGGTGAGGTAGTTGGTGTCCTGGTTGTGGGAGGGTTTTGAAGGTAAGGAGAGGGACTTGGACCTGGGAGCCAGTGGAGGTTCTAGACTCAAGGACAGGGGTCATGTGAAAAACTACAGTATGATGTCATGATAGTGTGTCCCATTCCTCCTCTTTTCATACGATCTCAGCTCCTTATTGACTCACTCGCTGCAAACCTGACAGCATTAAAGTCTAAGAGGGTTCAGTGTTAGGCTTTATGGTGGAGGTTGAGCCTTTTTTTAAGATGGCAAGAAATGCAGGTTGAAGTTTGTCTTGATGAATCTGAGCAGTAGGGGGCAGTGTAGGCACAGTGTAGGAAGCCTCCTTGGTCATTTCCTCAAGCCTTGTGTGTTTTATTGGACATCTCTTCGCATTCTCTCTCATTTTTTAACAACTAGAACTTCACCAAAAAGATTTAAAAAAAAGATCATCCAGGCTGCCGTGTTTCCCCTCATTCCTTTAGCCGGTGACAGAAACGTTTTTAATTTGTGCACAAAGCAGAACTACAGAAAGCTGCTTCTTTTTCATGTCCTCCTCTGATACCTGAAGCATTGCATGACTGCTTAGAAAGAAGGTAAGACGAAAACCACAGCAAGTTGGGCAGCCGACTCCCACACAGTGAAACCCCAAAAGTGTTTCGATGGGGAGTAAACTGAAAGTAAACAGAGCAGCAAGCGGAACAAGAAGAAGAATAATTAAAAGAAGAGATCTTACTGAGTGTGTGCGGGCTTTAGGTGACGATGCCTGCTGCTTTTTTCCAACCCTCGGTCACCTTTTGGTTTTACTCACCAATATCACCTCACTCCCACTGACAAAAGAGTTGACTCTGTTTCCTGCTGCTTTTTCTTGTAATTGGCTCCTTTAGTGTAAACTGCACAGATTGATAAGGAAGACGTTTTTTTTTTAATTCCTTTTCACTGAATGTGCTGTGTGGAGAATATTTAACATGCCGCCTCAGCACATTATGGTCTTGAGGAGAGAGAGGAGTGTGTGAGGGGAAATCAGTGTTAGCAAAGCTTCTCCAGAGAAATAAAATAGTTGATTGAAAAAGCCTAAAATATATCATACTAATATCTAAAGACAGAGCTGGGAAAACCTCTGTTGGTCATTTAATTTTTCTGCTAATTTTCTTTTCTTGGATGTGAATTTTAAAAATGACTATTGTAATTATAACTTTAATCTTTTGTCAAATTCGGTTTCTGTTCATGTCCAAACCCTGCTCTCATGGTCAGACACTGGATGTATGTCGCTATGTAACAAGGATCGTCAACTGGCGGATCGTCAACCGTGGGCCAAATGCTTCCCATGCGGCCCCCAGAATATAAACCAGTTCAGAAAATGTGAGGAGGAAAACGATGTTGTGATATTTAAGGCATTAAAGCTATAAAAGCAACAACAAAGCAATGACTATGAATATCACTTTGCAAATCTAATAAAATGTTAACATTTTTCAACATATTTTGAAGTCCGGCCCCCACAATGTCTGTCTAGAAAAAAGCTGGCCCTTGTACAAATCTAGTTGATGACCCCTGCTCTATAATGATGTCCTTCCATGACCTTTGCACCCTGATGAAGGCTCTGATGAGATATCTACCACACTAACTTCATCTGTAGCCTTGAATTAATAAAAGGTCTTTTTTAACTTTTCTAACGGATCAAAGTGACTTTAATTTCTTTTTTTTTTTGCCTACATGCGTCACTCTTCAGAGGACTTTTTTCACTCAGGCGATCAACACATCTTCTCACACCTACTGTTTCCTGAGCGGAGGAAAAGGGAAGCTGCTTATTTAAAAGAAGTGGAGTCAGATTATTTTTGAAGTGTTGTATCAGGTTCTTATCAGGAGTTAGTGCTTCCCCTCTTTCTGTCACCATGTCAGACGTTATTTCCCTTTTTCTCTTGACTTCATCATAAACTGAAATTAATTGTTTTCATCACACATTTTATTTAACTGCATTGGTTGGTTCCTCTTTAATCCACTGACCTCTGAGAGTATGCTCTGAAGCAGTGACTTCATGAGTAGGAATACAGGACTGTTGAATGTCGGACGTAGAGCTAGAGTTACCAGAGTTTCAAACTTTGATTTGATTCTGGTAAAAATGTATCGCCCTGTTTCAATACCGAGTCAGCAAAAATCGCTTTTGTTTGACGTTTTCATGACAAGTACTCCAGCACATTGTCAAAACTGCAAAAATATGTTGACACATTTTGAGACAAAAAGGAATTTAGAGCACTCACACTTGTTAAACAAACTGGACTGTGGAGGTTAAACGCGCTCAGATGTGTGAGTGCGCCCTTTAAGGTTTTTCTAAGCTTTGGTACTTTTACTATCGATCATTGTAATAGTGAGGGTTGTATCCTTTTAAAACACTTGGTATTGAAAAGTATTAAAAAACGTTGACAAAATTAGAGTGACAGCAAGGTGAAGAGGTGAAATATTCAGAAATAAATCCCTCACTTTAAGAACTATCTTTAAAGTAGAAAAGCGTCTTACCGATACATATAGAAGCCACAGTGTGTAGATTCTTTTCTGTGTCAGAACTTCAACTAGTTCCTCCAAACAGAGATCGCTCTGAGGAACATTTACTGAAGCACATGAACTCAGTTTTGATAAGTACTTTCATAAGTCCACCATCTGTTGAAATTCCTTTTCCTGACTGAGTTTTTGTCAGATAACACAACAAAAAGAATCCAGATTTCTTTACTAAGAAAGTTTTGTCCCTGGTGGCATTTTGTTGTTTGGGACAAAGTTTTTCTATTTTTGCTATTTGAAAACAAACTAAGTTGTCGCGTGTTGTTCCTGGCTTTTTTTCTGTATATGTAACTGTTTTCTTTTTAAAAATAATATATTTTTCTTTTCTACTCGCTTTTAATTGTGTCCCCGCATTCATGCTGTGAGCTCAACATCACCGTAAATGACGGAAAACCTCCGTGTCTTTCATGTTAAAATAAAGGTTTTGAATGATGAGACGTTATCTAACTAACACTGAAGTCCTGATTGGTTCATTACTCACACCTGGACTCTGGTTTATGCGAGACAGACGTCTGACTGAAGAGCATTATCAGAAAAGTTTAGTTCACGCATAAATCATCCACTTCCTCCACTTGTCTTTTTCTAAAAAGATGAAGGAAACCAAACTTGTAGCTTTGCTGTGGGTTTCACTTTTTCCAGTTTTGAAAAGCCAAACTGTCAGCTCCCCCAGCTTGTGTAAGACTTTCTGCCACCCATCACATATGTCATTCTTACATTTGTACATTGTTGATTGCCTCACTTGTCACTATCGATACGTAAACACGCTGCCCTCGCCGACCACAGGCCACAGCGCTGCAGACGCTGACAGAACAACAACAACGCCCTCACCTCCCAGCTGCAGAGCCACTGACTAATCCTGTTCAGCTTTCAGAAAGTGAGAGCTGTTTCCAATAAATCACGACATGCTGAAGCTTATATGAAGTGGACTTCACAATTCTTTATTTAATCAAAGATAAGTCAACAGTTTAGGCTTTTAAATCCACAGAATGAAGCTTCAGTACATTTTCTTTTTGTTTAGTTTTTGTCATTTAGAGTAACAATATGGGACTTTTCCACCTTAAAAAAGCAGTTTTCAAATCTCGATTTTATAACAAAATTATATTCAACAGGGAGACCCTCCAACGTCCACATCGCGGCTCGATCACCTGTTTACTGCACTATGTAACTTCTCAAGAGAAGTGCGTACGGCTTTAAGGCACGTAGTTCACACAGCAGCCTTCCGGTGTAAAACGAAGCCAGTTAGCCGTCTCTGTCTCTGCACCGTTTGATACGACGGCTGAGGCTAAGACGCTATACCAAGAAAAGAAAAGAGAGAGAGAACGAGGAGGAAGCGGAGTGTACATCCATGCAGATATTCTAAGTCAGGGATGGGCAAGTATCTTAAGATCGGGTATTCTCACTCTGGCTATGAAAGTCGGTTGAAAACAGACTTTTTGTGAGATGTGTGAGTTGGACAAAGTGCAAACTGAGTCCCATTTTCTTTTGCGTTGTACAAAATATGATGGTTTGAAATAGCTCGTCAAAAAACCTGAAATATTGGAGTGAGCAGTTCGATGTGTTTAAGCTTTCTAATTTTGTCTCAAAAGCTTGGAAAAGAAGAGAAAATATTCTGTTTGATGAGCTTGTCTTACTTTTTGTTTTGTGACGATGAATAGACCGACTCTGCAATCTGATCCTGGAACGTTTTTAACTCCTGGTGTCATGTTAGCCCATGCGGGGCGGGGCAAATAAAAGTATGAATGACACAATAATAAAATAAAAAGTTCTCCACCCTCTGCCTGTAAGATGCACGTTGTCTCAGATGGAGAGGAGAAACAGCACTTTGTGTTACTGCTTAAACAGATCGTTCATTAGTTTGCAGCATATATCAGAAATAAAGGTGTTATCCTAACGTGATCATTAAAATGTATTTTTCCTGTCTCAGACTTTCATTGAGAGTCAGACTCGGTCTAGACGACGTAAAGTCTCCCTGTAGAAACACTTTGAGCTGAATGTTTGCTGCTCTGTGTCTTGGTGGTGTGAGAACAGTTTGACACCTCTACGCTCAGCTGAAAGTGCACTGAGTAGTTTTTCTGAAGTATGTACTGCAGAGTGTGAAAAGCCTCCAACACTTAACACACCCCCCAACCCCCCACCCACAACGTTGCCCCCCTTCCAGGAGGCCAGAAAGAAGTTCAGTTGGTTCATTTCTTTTATGAACGTCCGTTTTGCAGTAAACACCACCGCACAGAGACAGGCTTTAAGATCATTCACAACCATGCTGTCCCCCTGAGGCCGCTTCTTTAATGGGACTGCAGGGGTGTGTCCAGACTTTTCTGACTGGGGGGGTGACCCAATAGGGGCAGGGGTGGCATAAAGTTTGCATGCACACCTGATGAAAGAATTAAAATGGATAAAAAGGACTCTAAAAAAAGAAAGACATGTACCAAAAATAATTTTTTTACCAATGTGACTGAAACATAGTTAGTTCATTGCAGGTTCGGCATTATGCAAGAGTTTGAAAGCACATTTTTTATGGACTCATTCCCTTCTGACACCCCTGTCTTGTGAAATGTGCAAAGTACTGATTTTCAATTTAAAGGCTTTATGTGCGATTTTTCACACTTAAATGTAATAGAAATCAAGTTTATCCTCTGAAAATAGGATTTTGGGTGGGGCCAACCAAATTTTTCATGCGGGGGCCCTGGCCCCCGCATGAATTATGATGCATGCCGCAGACAGCCAGTAGGGGGAGCAAGACATGTTTTGGCTTCCCTTTTTTTGGAGCTGTCATGTCGTCCATCTTTTATTCACAGCACAAACAAAGAGCAGCTAGATCTCTCAGGCAGATGCAGTTCTCCTCAGTGATCTGGGGTCAGATATCAGCCCACACTCTCTTTACATTATCTCGATTTCCGCGTCACAAAGCTCTCATCAATGTTGCACCGGCTTCATCACACCCCTCCTACGCACCGCAAGTCTTTACAGTACCTGCACACTGCCTGCTACACACATCAAGCAACCCCCCCCCCCCCAAAAAAAATACATGCAACACGATACTGACAAAGTATTTTTAGGCTCAACACAAACAAGAGAACTGAAGAAAGAGGCAACAGTTGAGTTCACACATCTGCTCTAAGACATAGAGGTGTTACTGTACGACCTGCGGCCTCTGACACAGATTGTCAGAACACAAATCACAAACATGAAAAGTGAGACGGTGAATGTGTGAAAAAGGAAGAGCTGCATGAATCTGGAAGTGTCCCTTAATTCAGTTTAAGCTTAGAGAGAAAGAAGACTCTCACACACTCACACACACAGATGAGAGTAACCGGAGAATAGCGAGGGGACAAAGTGTGAGCTCCGACCACCACGCCAGTAAGTCACCTTATTACTCGTCCTTCTTAATGGTTCTGCAGGGTTTTTTGTTTTTTTTTACAAAAAGCCACACGTAGGAGCGCTTCCATTTTTAGTGAAGATGACCTTAAGTCTGCACCACAAAAGGAGGATGTTGCATTTAAAAAAAAGAAAAGGTGGGGGATGTAAGGGGGGTTTGATACCCCCACTCTCTCTGAGTCAGAAAAAACAAGGTGGGCCCGCTTCAAAAGGCCGAAACAGTGGAAGCTATGAGTAATTCTCAGCTTTTTGGGAAATTCCTATAACTTCCTTTAAATAGTGTCCAAAGCTCTTTGTTACACAATGTTGATAAATCTGTTTTTTTAAAGTGTTTGTAAAAGCGACACATTGTGGACGTTTTTCAGTATGTGTGTGTTTAAAAAGAGTGATGATGTGCAGAGGTGCAGACTAGATTAGATTTAGAGACGTTTAAAAGGAGTGTTCATCTTCATTAGGGAGCAGGCAAACACAGCGGTGAGATGACTCAGTGGAGTTAGTGTGTGAGGCTGCTGCTTAACGTATTTGATATTATTAGTCAGTGTGTTTTATTGCCGTGCTGGGAGGCTGCAGGGTCCGTCTCTTCACTTCTTTTTTTTTTTTTGGTGCTGCATGGCGTTTACAAATTTTACAACAATGCAAACACGATTAAATGAAAATGAGACATTTGGGTTAGCGTGGGTTATACAGAGTGTGTGTGAGGGAAATATTCGATCACAGTGAATGATTTCATCTGATTTCAAACCTTTATTTAATTCAGATTCTTTATTGTCCCACAAAGGGGGGGGGGGGGGGGAATTTGTCCCGCAGCAGGAGACAACAAACACAAGGACAACATCTACAAATCAACGACGTAAAAACACAAAAAAATATAAAACAACACAAAACATGGCGACAAAATCAGTCAAGAGCTCAGACCAAAAATCAGGAATTCCTACCAATTTAGTAAAGTGAAAAGTGGAGGTGTGCACATTGGAGATTGTGGAGTCTGTGGGGGCCCAAGGCAAGAAAATTCACATGGGGCCCCTCCAAACAGCGTTCATCCTCATTATGTTGTAAAAAAAAAATTCAAAAAAATGTTTGCGGAAGTCATGCATTGAAGTGTCTCTCCTCCCTAAAGAGGACTGCACACGCATCATAAAGTCTGACTATTATATGAAATATCCCCTTTCGGGAGGTTTCCTACTGTTATTGCAAATGTTGCACATCAGCAGAAGCGTGTGTGTTGTGAGTCATTATTTTATCTGACGCCATCTCTTTAAGACGGGTCCAGTTCAATCAAGAGGTACGGTTTGGTTGGTGTTGTGTTTTGAGATCAAACAATCTGCAACTCATGCAAAATCTTTTTCATCTGCTGCTTTTCTTATCAGGTGTTTGTATCAATGTTTGTCCTCATGAGGGAAATTTATTCTTTATCTTTAATGAACTATTAAAGGCATGCTACTCTCCTGTAACCTTCTTCAAAAATACAATATTAATTTTCTAGTGCATTTCACACAAAGTTCAGAGCAACATTTTCTAAACATGTTGAAAAAAACAAGCTGTAGAAAGCTAGAAAAAAAGTATTTTAAGAAAAGAGATATAAATGAAGGAAAAGAGGGCGAGATCAAAGGCTGTGCTTAAAAGTTTCAGCCATGTTGTGATTTGATGCTTAACTTAAAGGAGACATATACAAAATCCACCTTTACAGTGTTTCTGAACATATATCTGGGTAACCTGAGTGTCTACTGACCCACAAAATGTGAAATAAACCCATCCAGTCCTTTGTTTGTGGTCTGCATAAGTCTTACAACACAGAGAAAAATGCTCCATTTCAAACTTGCTCTCCTTGTGATGTCACAGTGGGATTCTGGTCAAATAAATCCCCTCCCCTCCCCTGGTATCTCCACCCATAGACTCCACCCCCAGCCTAGAGCAAATTTTTTGTGCAGGCCCTTCATTTTTATTCTCTCTACAGAGGAGTGATGTCTACTGGGAAAACTCAGGGGGGGTCATTGCATTTAAAGAGACACACACACCAAAACGGAGCGTTCTGAGAGAGCTGGTTTATTCAGGGTCACAAACCTCCTCTGCTGCTTGATTCATGTTATATTTTGAGCAAAGCACAGCACAGATGTTTCATTTAGACCACAGGGGACTGTTTGAAAAGGTGGAAGAGGAGGATGATATGTCGTCTTTTAAGTGTGTATGGGTAAGTTGAGAGTCAGTGTGGGAGGGAGGGAGGGAGTGATGGGGGGATGGAGTGGTGCAGAAATTCAGCATATGGAGGAGGAAGGTGGGGTTAGGGCACCAGGGGAGGGGGGCGGAAATGTTTCTGAGCGAGACAAAGATTCTAGTCTAAACATTTCTTGGATACTCTAACATATGTCATTACAAAATGAAGTGGTATAAGAAATAGTGACTGGAAGATTTTTGAGTCACAGTGGCAGGTCGGCAAAAAAGTGAATTTCCAACCGTGGTACAGTAGGTAATAAAAGTGAAATGTTTTAAGACACACTTGGTAAAGAAAGCTGAAAAGATAAGGAGAGAAAAGATTCTTTATGGGGAACTTTGCCCCCGGGCTTTAATGCAAAATAAATATCCAACTTGTGTACATGAAAAAATAAGACAGTACACAGGACAGGTAACAGGAAATACAAATCAAGTAGAGCATGAAATTGCACACAAAAAAAACTGCAAGATCATCAAATCACAAGATCGTTTGCAATAAACCACAAAAGGCTAAAAAGGATTTAAACGTATGATAAAAAGAAACAAGATTAAAATACTGACGCACACAAACACATCAAGTGTACTTAAGTTACTTCCCCGCTCTTAAAGCTGCAAATGTTTAGTTGCTAACTGAACTCGCTCTCCTGCATAAACAAGATGTTACTAAGACTGGCATGATGAACCTCCGATTGTCTTATCAGATTTGATTTGAAGTCTCACCTAGCCTGGTTTATCTCACACCATCTGTTGTGCAGGAATGACTATGTTTCAGATCAGCACTGAGGAGTCTACAAAAAATTGGTTTGGCATTTAAGATAAGCGTTGTTATCAGATCTTTGAGGGTAGTTTGCAGTGACTAACCGTAAAGTGACATGTCTCTATCTGAATACAGAGCTCGGCAGTTATGCAGCCTACACTATATCTGGATGTCTGATGTCCTGTAAAACACCTCTCTTCATCCCACCTAAACTTAAAAGACAGATGGTTTCTCCGATCTTCTTTTAGATGATGATTGCATGACAGTTATCTGTGATGTGGGATTACAGCTGGTTGCCATGGCGACATGACAGTAAAGCATGTAAAGCAGACCTCTCGTGTTTACGCTTCTGGAAATAGAGCTGCTCTGTCAGCGTGGCCCCAGAGAGAGAGAGAGAGAGAGTCATGACACATCCTGTATGAAATGGTGTGATTGATTTCGTGCTCTCCCGTTATGCGCAGTGACATGCATGCATGCAAAAAAAAAAAGGCCTCTCAATTAGCCGTCCTGATCCGCGAGGCAGCAGAGCTCATGTAGTTTCATACATCTTAAAGAAAGCATTTGATTAACGTTCCATTGATCGTCCACTTTCTGATGCTTAGTCCCTCTCACATTGTTCTGTTGTGACGTCATGACATCTTTTGGCTTTCCTCCTGCAGGGTGAACTTGGCTCTGGCCTACACGGAGCTGACAGAGGAGCTGGGACGCCTCCAGGCTCTGAGCTCCAAGCAGACGGAGATCCTGAGGAAGGCCTCACAGGAGCAGGCCAGTCCAGGTTAGCATCTACAGGAACCGTGTTTATAAAAAGAATCATCCCTCAACTCTTATTGTCAAAAGTCCCATCGACGTCACTCTACCGTCACATGCCGACTGTCCAATCAGAACACACAGTCTGAACTAACTGTGGTTTCTTATTTCACATATCAACACAACTTAATGCATGAAATCCTGATTTGTAAAAGGGACCATGTTGCAATTTGATGCATTGTAGCGGAGTTAGCTTGAAGCTAATGTGCATCTGCAGTCCCTTTGCAGCTCAACCTTTGGTTTTTAAAACATTAGTGTTGTAGTGAAGACCGCACTAACCGAGACCGAGACAGACCCGGGAGCAGAGTGCTCAGAGACCGAGACAAGATCGAGACATTTAGGGATGGAGACAGAGTCAAGACCAAGACCATATCTCTGTAAAATCATCATCTTGTGTACAGGGGGCGTGACACTCACTTTGACTGTAACACCGGGAAGGTTGCGGACATAATCAGGAGGATAAAAATCAGACTATGAATGAATTTAAGTTATCTGTTCTTTTAGAAGAGGCTTTTTCCTTCTTATTACAGTAATGACTTGGAAAAATAGCCATCAGTGGTTCCCAAGTTCACCCAGTCTGAGACCAAGACAAGGCCGAGTAAAAATGCTTTAGATTCTGAGACGAGACCTTCAAAAAGTGACCGATTTCGAGTGCTACAACATAAGAAAACATCAGTAAAAATGGCTGCACAAATAACAGAGTAACACTGCAGAGCGCTTCATCACATACACACCGAGAATGTATTATGAAAGTTAAAAGCAGTGATATAAAATCATCAGTGGTTACAGAGATGAGTATCTTCCAGCAGATTTTGTTTTTAAAGCCGAGGATAGATTTGTAGTTCTTAACGTCATCTAGTCGAGAGTTCACTTTGTGACAAAGAATCAAAACACAATATTAAGTCTTACAAAGTAGCTCACAGTTTATACACTCAGAGTGTCTCAGATGTGTTCTTCTGTCCTGTGTTTGATTTAATGTCTCCGCTCAGACCAGCTGGAAGGAGTCTTACCTCTGATCAAATCTAAAATAAGGATATTACAAAATGTTTAATATAGTTTAAATAACGTAAACTTTTTTTATGGCATGAAAAGAAAAGCTTACAATGGTCTTTTTTTTTGGACAAAAGTAAAAGTAAAAAAAAGAGTCAAACGTGTAACACAGCAGAAGCAACACCTTCTCTTCCTGCATGTACACACACACACACACACACACACGCACACACAGCAGATGCCTCACCACGACACCTCCTAGCCTTCACCAACCATAGAGCCTCACATGCACTTCCTTTTCTGAGCTGGAGATGTAACAAACTGAAACACTCGGCTGCACGAATCAATGAACAACTGAGCCTGACGACGCAAACACAGAAAAGCGAAATTTAAAAAAGCCTCTTCCCCCGGGTCGCGTTGTGTCACATTTATCTCTAAATGTGACTTTAACGGCTCCTCTGTGTAATTAGAGTCATGATGGTTTGAAGTGAGTTGATTGCCTCGTGGCTATCTTTAACAACAAAACAAATACTTTCAATGGATTGTTGAAAAGAAAACGGGAGACGGGAATTAATATGCAGTCATAAAAAAGTCTCCCGGGTGTTATTCAGTGAAAATAAGCACAAACTAAATGCTCTTCTTTGACTGTTTTCTTTTAATATAGAGGCTGAAAAAGCACTTCAGAGCACGAACGCCCCCCCTTTTTAACACCTCGACAAAACGGGCCGTGAATGATGTTTCCTCTTTGATATGGAGAGTGGAGCTGAAACGGTGTCTGACTCATCAACATATCTTGTAATTACACAAACAGTACCTAATGTACCCGTGCAGATCTCAGTCTTTAAAAAAAAAAAAAAGAAAACAGAGAGGAACATTCCTTATCTCATCATGCATCTGGAGAGGGATTTGTTTTGGTTAAAAGTACCGCAAAAAAAACCTCTTCTGATGTCAAATACCAAAAAAAAAGAATGTGTCATTTTGTTGAATAATACGACCGACATTTCCTTCTGCGAGGAAATGTCAGCAGCTAGATTGATGTGGCCACTTATTGTTGTCCCTTCCCTTTAAACTATATGAACAGCTGAAAATGAGAATGCCACGACAAGACAGAAGAGCGTAAATCTAGCTGCCTGTTAGCTCTCCAGTTTTCAGGATTGAAGTCATGGCTCTGCAGACAAATCAGGTTGTTTTAATCCAAACTGGTAAATCAACTCTTTCACTGGTTTTGTGTATCAGGCCTGTTGACTGTATATACATATGGACAACGCGTCTTTTCAGGTTTTTCAGAACTGCCTCCATCTCCATTAGGACCGACAGATATGAGATTTTTGGGGCCGATGTCGATATAGATATTAGAGAAAGTAAAAAATCAGATACTGATAAATCAGCCTATATCTCTCTTGGATCTTTCTTCGATCTGTAGAGATAGCTATTGACACATTCATTGCGTTTATCCCATAAATGCAGTTATCAAACACTTGGAAAGATATAAAGAAGACAAGATGGTGACTCAACTGAAAACTAACTGTGCATGTACGTGCGTCACCACTTGGCACTCTGGAGAGCTTGTTTTTTTTAAAAGATTTTTTGGGGGATTTTTGGGCCTTTATTGGAGAGATAGGATAGAGGATAGAGGATAGAGTCGTAAATCCGAGAGAGAGTGGGGAATGAGATGCGGGAAAGAAGCCACAAGTCGGATTTTGAACCTGGGCCGCCCGCCCAGAGGACTACAGCCTCCGTACACGGGTCGTGCACACTAACCACTGTCCCATCTGCTCCAGTGATGATGCTTGTCGTAATCCATTTTGCACAATCTGCTCCTGACAGTCAGAAAGAGAACTGGTAGTGAAATACAATGAAACTGAAATTAAAAGCTATTTGACTGGTCCATAAATCGAGTAATATTGCTGCATATCTTATAAATTAGCCGATACTGATATCCACTTGATATGCTAATATTGGCCGATATTATCATCTGGCCAATTAATCGGTCCGGATCTTATCTGCACATCTTCCAAAAAATAAAAATCAATTTGGATTAATGAAGACAGTTATTGATATGAAATATTAAGTAAATAATGAAAAGAAGGACAAAGAAAGGAAACTCTAAAATACACTTAGTCAGATGGTAATCAGATGTCATAAAAAGGCACCATTCTTCAAAGGACCTCTCTTATTTACTGCTCGGTTCTTCCCGCATTGTCAGTTTAAGAAAAGACTAAAAATCCTGACACTCGTGCTTTGTGGGCTTGGTGAGGTTTTCAATGGAGTAGAAGACCATGTTGTTGACGAACAGATGTGCAAGCTGGAGTGTCTAATTATTTAGAGGTGAACTGTCTAACCTGAAGTGTTTTTAAGTCAGAAAATGAAGGTCTGCATGAACATGCTATGACACTAAAGGGGTTTTAAATGTTTAAAATCGTGCATTGGATTGTTTTTTTCTTATTTTCTGTGAATGAATGTTTTTTTTTTTCCTGTTTCCTCAGTCCAGCGTCACTCTCCCATCCACCACCAGCGTCACTCTCCGGTGTCTCAGCGCCACTCGCCCATCTCACAGCGCCACTCTCCTGTCCCACCCCAACCGCACCACTCCCCGATTCAACCGAGACGCTCCCCGTCGCTGCAGCGCC
The DNA here is from genome assembly GCF_963930695.1 of Labrus bergylta. NCBI lineage: Eukaryota > Metazoa > Chordata > Actinopteri > Labriformes > Labridae > Labrus > Labrus bergylta. The sequence goes on along the minus strand of NC_089215.1, from coordinate 2,891,561 downwards.
TCTCCCCGGACATGCACCGCCGCTCCCCCCTGCTGGACGTCAACAACGGGCCGGCCTCGTACTCCTGCCGACCGCCCAGCCAGCACCTGAGGGCCAGCTTCCAAGGCCGCCGCAGTTACTCGGAGGTCGCCGACCCCTCTGCCTACCAGTGCCCGCCCCGCTTCTCTCTGGACCCCGTCTCCACCTTGCCTAAGCCTCGCCCCTACATCGACGGCTACTCAAAACAGCAGACGCAGCACATGGGCTCTCCTCACGGTGGACTGCAGCACAGAGGCTCGCCGTCCTCCCATCAAGGAGGCGGAGGAGGAGACGGGGGCCACGGGGAAAGCTCCATGCGCCACTCCAGGGAAATGCCATTCCCGCTCTCTGAGGTAGCCCACCTGCATTTTGAGCCCCCTCCTCCTTCCACACCGGCCCCCCAGCCCCCACAGTCCTCCGAAGACGAGGAGGAGTGGACCTGCCCACATCCCATCAGCCCACCGCGGACACTGGGCGTGCTGTCTTCTGCGGTGCCCAGTGGTGTCATGAGAGGCCCGGCGTCCTGCTCGGCCTTCCCCATCCCTCAGAGGTCCAACACCCTCAGCTGCCACCCGCAGCCCGGGTACTTGTCAGCGGAGCACGCTCAGTCCTGGCCTTCTATCAATGTGAGTTTAAACAATGTGCTGAACCAAAATGCTTTTCTACTTTTCAAGGGAAGGTTCAGGCTGTTTTTTTTAAGTGGGATTGTGTGAGGAACGTAAGGGATAGGACAACATGGACGCCTGAACCGTCCGACGAGCAGGAGTTGCGAGCAATGCAGGAGTCCTCTTTCCCCCAGATTTATCTATGAAGTCTCATTTTGACATTTTGTTGTTACACATTAATCCCCCTGTTGTGTTTGGGTCACAATCATTATTTTAACAAGAACTAGAAGAACACATGACGTTAACACATAGGACCCTCAGATAGAGATATGTTATCAAGATAAGTTCCAGTTGAAACAATTGGGTGTATTTACTTAATTTAACCCTATAGAGCGCTACAGGAATGAGTCCTAAAACCCAGAAGTAAGTTAGCATTTGAGCGCCATGGGGTCTAACATCTAAAAGTCAACGGGGATTTTGTCTCCTGAAGGTTTAATCTTTAGGTTAAGGTGAATATTATGTCAGTAAACTATTTATTAAACTACGTGGATTAGTTTATCGGAGATCGTCTGAAGCGTAACGCTAGTGACGTCACAATCATCCCACCGTGGTGTAGTTAGCTTGTAGCGTAACGTTAGCTTTTTACTTCTGTCGGCCACATTAACGCTTCAAACATCATAAAGGTGGCGTTCATCTGTGAAGATTATCCTGCTGAACAAAACGCCTACGCTTCAGAAACGTGTGTTAGCCACAGAGATTATTTTCTGCAATGATCCAATGCACAAATCCCAGAGGAGAATTCTCGTTAGGCCCCAATGGAGATGCTACTTCCGGGTTGGCCTACAAAATCACGTCATTGTCATTCCTGTTCTCTATAAGGAATTATATTTAATTTTTATGAAGTTGCTTTGTCACCTACGCTTTAACTCAAATGTTGAAAAAAAGCCTTAGTTCTTATTTCTTAATCAAAAAATGCAAAAAGAACTGCTTAACCATTCTTCTAATTAGTTATTTTTATCTCCGTGATTTTACTTATTTTACACAATGAATCAGTACATGGATGAGTGTTTCCACTTGGATTTACTACCCGTCTGTCTTTTGTACTGTAAAATAAAAAAACCTTGTTGTGTAAGTCTGAAGAGCTCACTCACAAAGTAGTGGTGTAATTCTGTTTCCTCCCACTGGATGACTAATACAATCCAGAGAGGTGAGTAAGTTTAGTACCACGTGTGATTGATACTGAAGTCTAACTATACATCCACCTGTGTGTGTGTGTGTGTGTGTGTGTGTGTGTGTGTGTGTGTGTGTGTGTGTGTTTCCCTCTGCAGCTCTGGATGGAGACCGAGGAGAGCGACATGCGGAGCTGCCCCCTCTGCCAGCTGATATTCCCCGTCGGTTACCCTGATGACGCACTCATCAAGCACATTGACTCCCACCTGGAGAACAGCAAGATCTGATCGCCATGGCAACCAGCCCGCACACATCTGCGCTCTCCTCTTATAGATTATGTAAGAGACATGGGTAGAGCCGGACCGATGGAAGAGAAGTCACAACCAAGAGAATCACGGTGGCGATGATCCATTTGAGGAGGGCATGTCTGTAGGGATGCAAAATGTGCGCAGTTATTTTTTGGGCAGCTCTAAAACACGATCGTCTTTTGTGAGGATGGGTCCTTTATTGAAAGCTTTGCCTGTATAATGACCGGCTCTGGTTGCTGCTGTTTTGTTACGAGTCTTGTTGTGTGGTTTCAGGCAGTTTCAGGTGTTGTGTTGTTTTCCGCTTCACAGTGTAAGTTTGTACACTTTGATTTAGCAAAGTAAGCCAAAGACGAGGAGCGAGAGGCAAGCGGGACGGTTCAGGGGCTCTGCATGTCAAAGAGTTATTTTCAGTGTTACGGTTAATGATCAGGGACAACTGAGGCGTGTTTCTTTCCCCCACACTGCTTTAAACACTGTACACCTGCTTGGACAATTTTTTTATTTTCACAAATTACAAGATTTTGAAGAAGGATTCTTATCGTCATCTGGTGGAAGGTGGCTTCTTAAAATAAACGGATGGATTTACATTTTGTTAAACATTTTGATACTGAAGTTTTAGAAGATTGACATTAGCCCTTTTCACGCACGCACTCCTGGAAATTTCGGGAAATTGCCGGAACGGTCTGCCCCTGAAATCTTCCAGAGTTGCTCTTTCACAGCGGGACATTTTCCCTGTCAGACCCGAACGAGGGGAGGGGGTTTCAGGAGGCAGGACATGAGGATGACAAGGAAATGGCAACATAGTCCAAAGCTAACAAAAGCTGTCCAAGACTGTCCAAGCTACTGTGAATGCACAGGATACCCACAAGACTGGAAAGGAACATACTGTTGACCAGAAAAGAGTATGAAGCAGTTTCCTTACATGCACGAGGATTGCACTGGATGCATCAACCCCGACAGCTAGAGAGCGGCCGGGGTTGATCTGACAGCAAGTGAGAAAGTCCAGATGAGATCAGGGTGAAAATGTTTGCCGGATGCGTTCAAGCTCACCCCAAAAGTTGGAGGAGTTTCGTGCAGGTGTGAAAGGGGCTAGCCTGGCTGACGTCTTATTGATCAGGGTGTGATGCTAATTCACTTTCACTTCTTTGAAACAAGAAAGCATGTTTTCATGGTAGTTGAGAAAGAATAAAACGTTCCAGTTTCACATCTTATCATCTTTACACAAACCGACCGACAAGCTGGGGAACATGAATGTGAAAGTATGTGTGGAGGAGCCTGACGGCAGTTTTACACCGGACTGAATCATGATGATGCCCTGCAGGGCGGGGCACTGATGTTGATACATCTTCTTACAAGTGGAGAAAACTTTTTTTTTGCTCAGAATATACCTTTTGCTTGCAGCCTGTTAAAAAAAAAATCTAAGTATCTTAGCACTTTATGTTAGCATAGCCTATAAAATGTATCCGTTTTCAGTCCCCATATATATTTTCCTTGATTATTTACTATTTATATTGTCAATCTGTAAGGCAAAAAAATATGGAGATATATTTTTGCAAATGTAAACACTCAACATGTCTCATGTTGGTTTTTCTCCTGTGTGCTTGTACACTGATGTATATAAAGGAGTTATGGAGATATAAATCCCATCACATGGGATTGTTTTCTGTACAAAGACTTTAGTTTCTCTCCTGGGATTCCACTCGGTCTTCCTAAAGATCTGACTTTTCAAACAGTTTGATGTCACGACTGCCCAGACCACCCAACAAAAAACAGCAACATAAGGATACACACAACCGGCCGCAGGAGATGAAGATTTCTGGACTGCTCTGAGGAGGAAGCTGCAGGCTTTAAGTGTATTTCTAAATTGGAGATCTGACACCAGGAACATAATCTCCAGTCAGCAAAGTTATCTCTGCAGGGTTTCAGCAAAGACAATTCTGCTCTTTTGATACATGGGTTCAGTTTTTCTCAAAGTCTTATCTCCAGATCTGCTTGTGAAACTTTCTTTTGAAAGAAAAAACACAAAAACAAAGTTACACTGATGTCAGCTCACTTAGGGTTTCAGTTACATGTGCAGTTTCTAATGTCGGGGACGTCCACACACCCATGCATTTACACCGGTTTGAAGTTACTGAGGAAATGAAACGAGGTAGATGAGAGCACACAGCGCGATGATTGCTACTGCAGGATGATGTAGGATATGATGCAAGGTATGCATCACCTAACTTCTACCCACCTGAAGCACTCTTGATCAAAACTCTGAGTCCAAACACTCTGCAGAGGCTTTGCTCTGGGGATACAAGTTTCCTTTGATAGGTCAAAACAAAGTGAGTTTTTCAGGGCGTCAAGACGGTATATTATGAAGGGATAACTCTGGTTTATTACTATTTGGACATTATTTTAGTGGATATGGAGACTGTGCGCGAAACATCACTCAAATTGATGCAGAACTGCTGCTGCTAGCATGCTAACGGCTAACCTAGTTAACCAGGCACTCCGAGCAGTTCTCTATTTTCTTCAATATTAATATAATGCTGCTAAAGTTTTTTTTATTAACTTCTTTTCATCATTCAAGAAAAATGTTTTAGAACATGAAAAGCATGGGCATTGTCACATCTAATTGAAGTGCAACTGATGCCATGTAGCCTTTAACCTGTAGGACCTGTAGCCATGGCTAATTTGCAGTCCTTGTACCTGGTTAGGATTTGAGGAAATAACACACATAATACAACAACACTGTAAAATAGACATTAACACTGATTGTTGTGTTAGCATGCTAATGTTAGCACACTTTGGGTAGCGCATAGCTTCATGTTGCACATAAATCGACACAGAATGACCACGATCTAAAGACACTATGTGACATCCAAATAATCAGTGAGTATGTTCTTCTTCTCTAGTCCTTGACTAAAACAGCTTTTTACTCAAGGCCGTCCCGTCCATGTAAACACGGCCCGACAACAGTACAGCCAGCGGAACTCGAGCTTCTCACTCATTGTAGACATTTATACAGCATATATTTTATTTCTGTTGTATTTATTTGTAAAATGTTGCACGTTCTTTTAAAAACCAGGCACAAAGATGAAGAAAGTGTAGAAATCACAAGGCGTGGGTTGTGATTTGTTTTTGCATCGTTGACTGATTTAAAGAAAGGCGGATTATTTAACGAAGAGCTCTGCCTGATTCTGTGGCTGATATCTGAAAACAGTCCCTAACACATAATAGAGTCGAGGGGGGAAACCCCTGACTGCTACTCAGAAATTCACAAGAAAACAGGAGAAGTTCAAAGTAAGTTAAACAGTGATATTTTGTTGAATTTCTTGTGGCTTGTTTATACTTTACCATGATCATATGACCGTCTGTTTATCGCACTTACAGACTTTTTTTTTGTCTCAGTTTAACCACACTCAGAGAATTCAGCAATTACCTTGGTGATTTTAAATGTTATTTAACCACTAAACTAAATAAACTGGAGTTATCCTTAAAGCTACTTCCTGGTGGATAATAAAGCCGTACACAAAGATACTTGACCATTAAATGAAAGAGGGCTTAATGACTCCCAATTATTCTACACTCTATGTATGTTCCTATATGACTCTATGTAAAAAAAATATATATATCAAAAAGTGTGTACAGACAGGTATTTTGCAAGTATGTCAAACTAATGCAACATGTACTCTATTATCCAGCAACTTCAAATTGGAGTGTCTGTATATCAGTATATATAATCCTCGCCACCACAAACACCCTAAATATGAAATATATGCCAGATATATACAAATGTTACCCAACACAGTTCCTCTTTTACTCATCATATAGTGGTTCGTCCTCTAGTCGACTTATATTCAACTACAGGACCGCCTTCAGAGAAGATGAGATTAAACTATTGTTTCCCGCAATACAACCACCAGAACACTAAAGAGGAATGGAAAATGAATGCCTGTGAATTATTATTAAGCGATATAAAGTCTCTGATTATGATATTTTCTGATCCGATGTTTAATGCAGTAAAGAAAGAACGTTATTAAATATGTGCAAAGTAGACGACTACGCCGATGATGTTGTAGTGTTACATTGAAACTAAAAATCTAAAATTGAAGATTTTGAGTTAACTTGATCTTTAACATTTCAAATCTGACAGCAGTTAAGTACTTTTTTGTTAAGAAAAGGAAACCAACAAGTGCATTGTTTGAAGATTGGTACCTTTTTTTTTTTTTTAACCCCTTCATCATCTTTTTCTCACAGCCAAAGGCAACAGAATATTTCCTGTTTTGTCAGAAAACAGAGGATATAGTTTGTGGTTTTTCATGAGCCTGTCTTGGAGAGGGAAGATGCTGTGCTGTGGTAAAAGTTGCCGGGATGTTGTTAACAACCACAAACTGTTGTCTATGAGCTGCGACAACGAGTGAACACTCCTGGTATGAGTTCGTGTGATGTGTGCATATTTATGCTGCAACACATCCGTGCAGAAGCTGTGCTGAGGTCCGTTGTGTAATGGTTAGAAAAGCTACACCAGGTTTTTAAATTATTCTTTGCTTTTTGTGTACATGAGGCTGTAAAAATCAAACAAAAAAATCAGAAATTATCTCATCTGTGTTTCCTTTTTTGGGTGTCATTACAGCAGGCTTACTCTGTTTTTTCGGGCCACAAAGTGAGCAAATCCAATCCAGTTAGAGATTATTTTATCATAAAATTATACTCAGTTACTCAGGAGACAATGACCTGGCCGTTTCATTTTTCTGTTACTTGTAACGCTCCACTTTCCTACAACTCATTTTAGTCAGGTTGATCTCCTGTGTACCATGAAGCGCACACCGAGACCTCAGCACTAATTAGCTCTCCACAACACTAATGAGAGGTAATGGTCTAATTGTACTTGGTGGTACAACTCTGCTGGTATTAATTACAAGTGCAACCAACAGAGGAATATAAAGAGTCACCTTTTCTTTCTCTCTGTCTGTAAATATTCCTATAAATAAACTGGAACTTGCACTGAAAGGACGTATGGACTGGTTTCTTCACCCATAATAATTGATGATGTCACCTCACATCTTTCTTTACTCCGGAGGTTTTGACACATTAGGCTTCAGGAGAAACACAATTTGTGTGAAAAGAAGGGGAACTTATGTTGAGATATTCCAGCTAAGTAGCTTCACAGTGTTTAGTAAGTGTCTTTCCCAATAACCCTAAATACAAAAAAATACTTGAGTTACATTCCTTAAAATGCATGAGAGAGCATACATCATACTTAGTCAATGTTTTTGTGTCTTTTTTTAACCTTTATTAAAACAGGTAATTGACCCATTGAGGTCACAATCTCTTTCACAGGGATGACCTGGCCAATAGGGCAGAATCATGATAAACATTACATGATTAAGAAACAGTTTTCAAACATGTTTAGAGCAAAAAGAAATTAAAATGTGCAGCTAAAGTGCATGAGTCGTGATCACAGATTACAATTTAGAAACACAGACAATGGTCTCGCGTTTTCTTTTGTCATTTAAGATCCAGCAAAAGTGAAATGAGATCTGCCAGTTTGGAGTCGTTTTGGGAAGAAAGTTCCCTGCAGAGGGAACAGACAGTTTAAAAACATCACATGAGCTCAAAGCAGAGTGGCTTCTGGTTCTTTGGAGGTTTGAACATAATAAAGAGGGAACCAAACCAAGAAGACTATTATAAACAAGACTCAGCCAGTGTATATACCTGCACACCTCCAAGGATGGCACATCAGATTAATTGTACAGATCACAGTGATGAGTAAGGCGTCTACAACAAGTCACAAAATCTCAAGACACAGTGATGCACGGTGTCCAATGATTGTGCACATTTTAAACTCTTGTTAGCTTTTTATGAAGAACTCCCAACATCTCAGACTGAACCATGAGGTGTTTATTTATTACCTGACTTATCAATGTAATGTAAATATTATATATTTAAAAAAGTAATCATACTGAAGTCCTCATATTCTCACAATAAACTCCCCTTTTATTAATTTTTCTAAACCTTTTGAATAACCTGTAGCAAAATTAAAGCTTGACATCTTTCCATAAAGGTCGGTTTGAGATAGGAAATGTGATCTAATGTTATCAGCAAACATCGTTTTGACACTTTCCGCTGAATAGATGATATTTCTGCAGAACTGTTGAGCAGCGGAGACGTGCAAAGAAAAAATGATGTTCGACAAGATCATCCAAAACACACAATGCTCTGTACACTTAGTGACACACAGCAGCTTTTGGTGTGTGCACCTGTGTGTCTACATGTGTGTGTGTGTGTGTGCTGTTGTAGCTGCAGAGTCTGGCAAGGCTATAATAATGTTGTTAGTTTCAGTCAGGCCTGATCATGACATCAGTCATCGTTACCACCCTGGTGTTGGTATGAAATGCAGCAAATGTCTTGTCAGTGTTCACCTCAGCAGAGAAGACCGACTGGCAGAGAGCACAGCAGCCCTCACATATACTTTTATATTTATTGAATCAATTAAATATTTGTATTTCAGTTTGTATTTCAAATTTTAAGCAAAGTGCACGGGCTCAGGTTTGTAGCTACCTTTCTTTAAAACAATCTAAACCTGTTCGATTTGATATCATACAACACAGAAAAAAAAGTTGCCTGGGTGGGAAAGTGAGTTTTTTCTGTGTTAGATAACGGTGATACTTTGTACAGACATGCTTCTGCTGCAACTTTAAAACACCTTGACGCAGTTTTCCCACTCTGAAGGTAGATTCATCAGGTGATGCTTACAGAGCCCATCATTGCATGCTGTATAGAAAAGTTGGATGGTCCTCTCTCTCTGTGAGACGAGACTTGCACGTCGGAAGCTACCGCCTCACATTTCCTCCATGTTAGTCGATCTACTTTTGGCTTCTTTGCACCATCCACCTGTTCTTCACTACAAAGCACTTTAAAGGCCCAGTATGTATAACTTTCACCATCTCGATACAATAACTAAAGATCACGTTGAGGCTGTTGGGGAATCATAGGAGTCCTCTCTGCTATTCTAATATTTTTATCTGCTCGACGTCATTGAACATGAGGGCCATGCTCTCACTGATTTTCGAGTTTGAATAAAAGACATAATAATAATCAAATGTTCGGAGCATTCAATGATAGAAACCCGAATTCAAGATTTTTTTTCAAAGTTCATCATCATACTGCTAAATATAAATCTGCAGAATGACCTCACAGATCACTGCAGTAATGAACGATATTATTCCATGGACTGATTCCCCGTTTTTATGAATCAGCTGCTTCATTTAAAACATGCTTCATGATGAATAAATGTGTGTAACCTTAAACTTGATGGTTTTGACCAATAAAACCTCCTTGGTTACTTTATTTAAATGTGTTTAGAAAGAGGAAATTCACACAATGTTCCATTTTTTTTTTGACTTTATGACAAAATTTAACCAGCTTGTAAAAAATAAATAACAAATATTCAATGTTAGAAATCAGCTTTTCATTAGGAGCCCTTTTTGTCCTTTTTAATCTGCACACAAAATAAAACATTCTTGCAGAGCTGCTCGAGCGATCCACCGGAAGTCATAAAATTAGAGCACATTTCAACATGTTCAAATCACCAGGCTTTGGTGCCCTTTAAGGAGCGGACGTAGAAACACACACACACACACACACACACACACACACACACACACACACACACACACACAAGAAAGAAAAAAAAATCCCCTGACCCGTGTTGTTTTGTTTACCTCACATCACGGCCTTCCTGCTTCAGCCTTCATATCAGGCTTGTTTCCTCCATGTTTAGCTTTGTGCCGCTAACCTCAATACGCAGCCTACCTCAGGAAAAAGAGAAATGCACCCTCCCATCCGGGGCCACAAAACCACAGACCCCATAGACTAACAAGAGAAGCTCCACACAGTGCAACCTGCAGCAAGAACTAACAGAGAAAAACCACACAAGTCGAGTCAATAAGTCACCAAAAACAGCGCTTCTTCTGCTCGCTGATCAAAAACAACAACTCCTCTGTGAAGACTACACCGACACATCCCTTCAACACACACACACTTACACACAGTTCTTAGAAAAATCACAAGGGTTTTTTGTTTCTGTACTTCCAGTAATCCTCCAAGCATGACCTCTTGACTGCTGCTTGTGTCTTAAAACCAGAATTTTAAACTTAAATGTGATCCTAGTAACAATAAAATTATACCGATACCTGTCTCAACACCATGACGACAAAAATAGAAGTCCTAGGCCGCCCAATATTTGGTAATTTTTTGTTGTCATTTACCAAAATTTGCAGGCAAACCTCTGCAGACGCTCGATTGCACAAAAGCATTTCCAACATTTCTTATGTTAACGTATTAGTGCAGCTTAGACCGAGTTCTCTGCTGCAGCTTTTGGTTGAAAATATGACTCTGTGTTGTTGTTTTCTAACGCTTTGGTTCTTTTTGATTCTATTGCACATTTTAACGTCAGAGATTTTGTCATTTTCAAACATGAGGTATCAAAAGTGTCAAAGTATTCAACATTTTGACTACCAAGCCCGGTGTATAGGTACCAGATCTGCTCGGGATCCTGCATCTGTTACACTATATGATTGACTGTACGTTTGTGTGATGATGATAGAGCACATCGTAATTGGCTGTTTGTTGTAGAGTTTACAGATGTAGTTTGTAGACGGAGACGGAGAATATGGATGAACAATGAAAAAGTAGTCGATTGTTTCCTCCCACATTATTAAACAGAATCATCATGACAGAGTGTAACGTACTGAATGACAGCACAGTGTGACACCTCGTTGTAGAAAAAGCTTTATCAGCTAGGTGTTTCAACTGACTGTGATTATGTTTTATTGTCCACATCTGTTGTATTTGAATCACATCCAATCCAAGAATGGCATCCACTTAAACTCACCTGCGCGCTGTCATTGGCTGGGGAAAACAAACCCACTCAGAAACGTCCCGAGTCAACTAAAACAAACCAAACACCAAAATCCAGGCAGAGGACAGGGTCTCTGCAGACGACATCACCACAGAGGCCCAGAAGTGATGATTAAGCGACGTTACTTTTGTCTATATTTCATTTTTTGGGAAAAAGGTTCTGATTATCTTTAACAAAAAAGATCTCCCGCTCACTCATTTATTCATAAAGATCCAATTTCAACACAATCACCTCATCAGTCCATTAAAGATGGCAGAGTACTAAAGCTCGTCTAGGGGCGCAGATGGCCTAGCGGTTAGGTTGTGCCCCATGTACAGAGGCCATGGTCCTCCAAGCTGGCGGCCCGGATTCAAGTCCAACCTGTGGCTCCTTTCCCACATGTCATTCACTCTTTCTCTCTCTCTGTTTTTCTACTGTATCCACTGCCCCATCAAATAAAGTAAAAATTATTGTATATATATATATATATATATATATATATATACTGTATATGAAAATTAAAAAAGGAAGCACAATCAATATTGAAGATAGCTAATTGAACTGCAGAGAAACTTTCTTTTTCAAATGAAATGTTGAGAAATCTTGACGTATTTTTCTGATTTAAGAGCTCAAGTGAACGGCTGTGTTCATTAAGTGGGAAACAGTGTTTAGTTACTTATATGATGTGTTGAATATAAAATCAACAAAAACAATCTTCTATCCCCTCATTTAGATTCCAAAGAGGAAGTTTTTCAGCAGCCCACTAGATGGCCACATGAACCACACAAACCACAGAGCTGCATGTGATCAGCACACAGCACTCTCTGGAGAAGTCACATTCACAAGCTGCAGTTTGTGTCGAGACAAGTCGAGAAACAAACTCTTTGATTGCATCACAGGTGTTCACAGAAAGACGCTCGGCTCATTACAGCTTCATACCTGAATTCATCTGTTTCCTAATTTTATGTTATTAGACATTTAAGTTGTGATTTACATCCTTTTAAAACATCATTCCCTACGTTCTCCCTACATTTAATGAAAACAGTTAACCATTGGATTAAGCTGAATGTGTTTTGGATGTCTGGGGGAGTTTTGTTAAGTGGGGTGATGAACCAAAAAAGGCTGGAAACCACTGGTGTAACCATCTTTCAATGTGGATTTACATTTTTAGTCAATTCTACAATTCACTTAACAGACTCCTTTATCCAAAGCGACGTACATCAAAGAGTAAGTACAACACAAGCAAGGATCTAGAAAAAAGGGAACAATGTGAGTAAGAGCAAACGATCAGCTTTGAGTCTGATTGGACACACAGGTGCTGACAGGAAGTGACCAGAGGCAAAGCACAACATTGAGGGCAGTTCTTGAGAGCTCTCATCAGTATAGAAACCATCTTATAAGTCGTCATTATCAAACAAAAACCATCGTCATTACCATCATCATCATCAATAATATGGAGACCATCATCATTAAGTTAGTAGGTATTCATGAAAGAGCTGGGTCTTTAGCTTTTTCTTAAAGGTGCAGAGGGACTCTGCAGATCAAATGGAGTTTGGAAGTTCATTCCACCACCGGGGGGCGACAGAGGAGAAGAGTCTAGTTAGAGACTCAAAGTTAGTTTTTTTGGTTTTTACTCTGACTCTCTCTTTGAAGATCAAATTACACGTTTTCTGAATTCACCAAATCGTTACCCTCACAGCATAATTGCCTAAGTATTTTGGTCAAATTGTGATATCTACCTAACTCTACTCTCCTAACACTGCTGATTCACTGGTATTATTGGCCTCAGCCTATAAGAATGCTTGTTATTCAAAAATCACTATCTGCCTAAGTCATCTCTTTGACTTTGGCATTTTTGACGCTACATACAAAGATGGCGGCCCCATGAAAACAGGGCTCTGCTGACCACAAGTGAAGCATTAGCTCTTCTCTTTGATTCATCTGGTAAGCTAGCTCATATTTCTTCAATTTTCTATACAGTAAATGTACGTTCAGTCGATCATAGGAATTATGACCTGCAGAGGTGTGGACTCGAATCACATGACTCTGAATGTGTTTTTTCTTCTTGTCTGAAAACATATGACAAAATATGACATAGGCAATAATTATGGTACAAAATGAGGAAGGTTTTCTTTTTTTTCTTTGATTATGAAAACACTCCTGGGAATAACGGCCATACTTTCTTTATTGTGATGCAGTAAGATGAAGCTCAAGCTATCCAACAGCGGCCTTCAGATTAATTGGTGTCGGCTCAGAAGTGAAAAAAATGCTTTCTGGATTGTGTTTGAATCATGCAGCAAACACAGGTGTTTTATAAAACATGAAGAACTGCAGATAGAAACTGAGTTATAGTGAATATTTTCATCTCATCATGCAGGGCGAGTTTGTTCCTGTAGGAAGCACTTTAGGCGCCATGTTTTTAAGAATGGGGCTGTATGAAGTGAGTCAGGATGGATGCTGATCTTTACATATAAAATCAAAAACAACAAAGTCAGAATTCCCAGATTTATCCGCCTCAGGGCTCTCAACGTGTCACCTGCATGTGCACAAAGATTCTCACTTAAAGATCAAGCACTACGAGGAAAGTATTGATCGTCGCCTGACATTTTCCCTCCAGTGACTGTGATGTATTTGAAGTGATACAGCTGATCACCTCCCGCTGCTCTGCTGTCCCACATGCCTCACTCACATCGTGTTCATTATGTCGGCTGGCACGGCGCCCACAGTGGGTTTGGAGATCGAACCCTTGGTGCTGCTGCTGAGAGCAAACACGCAAACCAAATTTTGTATACAAGGATCACACAGAACCAATCCCAATATACACACTCATGCATACGTTAAATCTTCACACGCGGAGGCCACAGTCGGTGACGGCGTCAAGCGTGAACTGCATTTGAACCGCTGACCTCTGTAACTCACCCATATTGATGGCAGGCAGCACACTCGCTCACAGCACAGCGCTTCAGCAGGGGTAGCATGGCCCCGGGGACTGTAGGCGCCAATGGAGGGGATGGAGGGGAGGGAGGAAGGGAGGGGGGGGGGCGTCGAGGTGGACCAACGAGGGAAAAACATCGCCCCTCAAGTTTATATGTCAAGGTGTAAAGGTGGAATTACAAAAAGACGATGAAAGAGATGTTAACTTAAAGTTTGGTAAGTGCAGAAGGAAGGCTTGAATAATGCAAAAGATGTAAAAAAGCGTTTTGTATAGTCATAATTATGAGATAGAAAGTCAAAATTATGAGATAAAAAATCTAAATTATGAGATCACAAAGTCATAATGAGATAAAAAGTCAAAATTATGAGATAATAAATCATAATGAGATAATAAATCAAAATTATGAGATAATAAATCAAAATTATGAGATAACGAAGTCAAAATTATGAGATAAAAAAAAGAAATCAAAATTATGAGATAGCAGTCATAATTATGAGATAAAAATCGAAATTATGAGATCACAAAGTCATAAACATGAGATAAAAAGTGGAAAATATTTTATGGCAAAAAAAAATCTCAACAAAGCCAAGTTTTCATTTATATTTTTTAAACTGGCGGAAATGGGCTTCCATAGTTTTGAGCTTCAATGTTTGAATTCTTATCTGATGAGAAGATTCGAGTCACAAGCAGGTGATGCACCTATAATCAAAAGAAGACGTAGAATTAAGCCCAAAATATGTGAACATAAGAACATTGTATTTTAACGCAAAACCATCTGCCGCAAAAAAACAGCCTCCACTCCTTTTGTTTCCTGCTCTCCAACCAAGTGTTAAATCGGGATTTGCTTCCATTAGACTAAAAGTCCAGATCCATCGCTTATGTTCCTCCCCCCATTGGTTTCTGAAGAGGTGTTATGAAGCCCTGCAACGGTGGCCACCATAATGGAAATGCAGACTCTACCAAGCTTTCAGTGAAACAGGCAAAGAGGTGGAGCAGAGGAGGGTCTTAAGTCTAAAGTGGTTAAACCACTACAATGACCTACCTTGTCAGTCAAATCAGCCACGCCCCTAATCATGCAAAGCTCTTAGCTTTAGTATTATTAAAACAGATTAGTTGTAAACTTCTACCTGGAGGGTTGGGGCCCTACAAAGATCTGAACGAGGGGGGGAAGCAACAAAAAATTGTAAAGATTTCTCCTACACACGTTTGGCCATATAGTGTCGTCTAAAAAAAAGCCCTGACATTGAGAAAACATAATTTGTTTATGTGTGTTTGCATGTTAAATGTATCGAGTCGAGCCATTCTGTTCAGCATGAGTTGACTTGCGCACCCTCTCGACTGTAAGATGCCTTAATTTTTTCATGTAACCTCTCCAGGACCACAGATCGGTCTTCTCGGGGGTCACATGGAGGTGAGCCATCGTTTACATGAATCTTTCATTGGACTTTCATGTATAATTGTGTAATTTTTGCATTAGTATAAAGCCCAGCACTTGCTTTGGAATCCTGCATGAAAAATTTAGCCTCGCACAGCGTCTCATTATAGCACAAACATTCATATTATCATGTTCCTATCCATAACACATTCTGCATTATGGATGTTAGAAGGTAACAGTCAGTGTTCGGATGGAGTTATTCGAGGAGGTGGCGGCTCTTTACTGTCAGCACTGCCTTCCACTTTAATATTTGATCCAGAAGAAGGCAGCCATTGACATATCATGAGGGTCTTCAGCAGGGTATCTACCTATGAAATGTCTTTCTGCTGGCTGACACAGTAACACTGAGTTCATCTTTGTCCCACTGACATGGAAGAAGTGACCTTTTCATAGGCTGGCTGGGTTCATTTCCTATCTGCTGATATCCCTCTGGGAAAAAAAGAATGTTAACCTAGCCTCAAAAAAATTATTGTGAAGGTCGAATACAAGTCTGAGGTACCAAAATAATATTCAGGCATCGATACAAGATCACCGCTGTGCATGTATGTCAAAGTTGAAGGCTGGTAAAGGGCTGGATTGTAACAACGACGTTTCTTAAAACCACTTCAAGTTGTTAAAGCTGAAGCTGAAAAAGAGTTGATGTGGGAGAAACAGGAAATGGAAACAGCTTGAACATTGGCTGATGCTGGGAATTCACCCGAATCCAGAAGGTCTTGTTGCCTCGCACCTCGAAGCAGTTTGCCAATCACAATTAAGCAACAGATGGATAACAGTAACAACAGGAAAGGAAGAGTACCAAGTGGTTGAACAAATAGTGAATTTGAGAACAAATAGTTCACACAATCAGTTTTCAGAATCCCAAAAAGCAAAGTATTGGCAGCCAATATTTGCTGAAATGAAAGAATATTCAAACCCGCCCAATATAAACACATTTTTGAGGACCTCTCTCCATTTTCTCCCGAGATTGGTAGAATGGTCGAGGCAACTTGTATTATTTCCAGTCTTTACTTCCTCTACTCCCTTTATTGTCTGATTCCACCATGAATTAATGGATGCTTTAAACACATCTGACGTTCTACACTTTGTAAAAGGTTGCACCAAACATGTCCCTTTTTGCAAAGTCTAAAAGTTAGCTTTACCAACCAGGCAGAAACAAGGCTTCTGTCATATTGAAAAAGGAAAAGACCTTCAATATTTTTCTTTAACCACAAAGATGAAGACGAAGAAACACAGTTGATTTTCATTTTATGCTGGAACATGAAGATTTCATTCACTTGGATCTGAGAGCCCGAGTCAAATCAGGCCATAAAGCTATAAGAAAGAGTAAAATAACACAAAAAGACAACCCTAAATGTTAGACCAAATAGACATGATTGAGCCTTGAACTAACACAGTAAGAGGCCCGTTCCATTCTCCATGTGCCAAGCTCCAAATAAAAATAAATCCAAATAAGTATTGATCCACCGTCACTGGCAGACATGTTGTGTTTTGACTGATTTATATGACCGTGCTTTGGGCTCCTTTTCCATGCGGTTCTGCCACTATTGGTTATAATTGAACTAGTAAACTAGACTGAGATCACTCATTCAGCCATTCAAACAAACCCAATACAAAGAGATCCAAGTAATCTTTGAGCCAAACAATCGGAGGCAGGTGTTTGAGAACCTGCCAAATCAACCATATGGCCCCCGAGGTGGAAGTAACAAAGCGAGTGCACCGACGCTCTCGTTTCCTCGGCACACAGAAACATTCAGCTCAGCGGACTCGCATCCAAGCTGTGGGTTCTGCTAACAGATGTGACAAAGGTGTTGCCGCCCCCGGGCAGCCCACTTGACCTCGGCTGCTTTGGGGTGAGAACGAGAGATGTCTTCTTGGGAAAGTGTTGATCCCGTTTCAACACTTGTAGCTTTATTGTCAGTTACAATATGGAGGTGAGCATCGCTGTGCTGGAGAGTGAGGACGAACCGGTCTCAACTCTGTGACAAGACGGAGATGGAGATACGTCCGTCTGAGAACACATCAGCTCGTTGATTGGTGGGCATATTGCTCGACTCGGGGGTTTCATCATTAGCCTGCGCTGCATGGCTAACGGGCGCTGTGGTCCCTTTTTTTTTCCCCCTTACAGGCGGCAGTATCACAGCTCTGATCTGTCACCCTTCGCTTGCCTTAATGTGTGAAAGCAAGACGTGTTGCGCCTATTAGCACTTCTTGGCAAGGCTGGCATGCTGATCCCTCGTCCTCGGGGAGCCTGGCAATATGGTGCCGCATGGTGACCGCCCGCCAGCCCCGGCTCCCTCTGTCACAACACATCACACATCCCCGACAACCACCGCCACCGCCTCCTCCGCCAACCACACCTTCATCACCGAGAGCCGGGTGAATGACAGGAGCGCCAAACAGCCGGAGCCAGAGGTCCTCTGGGTGGAGTAAACACAAAAACTTTTAATGGACAGGAGAAGGGGAACTCAAGTGGACCGTTTTTTTTTTTTAAATAAAGATTGTAGCAGTCATGGTGGATGCGTCGACTAAGGGTGAGATCACACATACGAGATACGTTTCTATGGATATGTTCATCAACACCTCCAGAGCGTTCGGGTGTCTGAAGTCAGAATATTATAACTGGTTTGGAAATCCAAATGTTAAGCACTTTGTATGAAACCCAACAAAGAAGTTTCTTTTTTTCCCATTTACATTTTGGGGGCAATCTTGTGTAAGCCAACTACAAACAAGGTCAAAGGTCAAAGGATGCACGATGACTATGACTTGAATATTAGGGAAATTGATTAAGACTGATTTAGATCAGACATAAGCCGGTTTCCCAATCCTGAAAATTTCTAGAAAGTTTCAGGACAGCCTGTCCCTGAAATCTTCCAGAGCTGCTCATTCACACATATTCAGAATGTCAAAGAAAGAAAAGAAAAGTAAAGTAAAGAGCATACTAGGGAGTAGAAAAGAGCATGAAACAGCTTCACTACGATCTCACCACTTGCAGGATATAAACGTCGATCACCACGCCCACCTGCTTACTGTAAATTTACTCTCAACGTTTCCTGCTGTGTTCACACATCAGCTGTATGTGCGAACACACCCCAGTTAAGGACTGGGAGTGGAGTTAAGAAAAAATACTTTTTTACTTCTGGAAGATCTCAGTGCATGCAGGCAGAAGGCATCACTTCTAGCTCCCTTGTAGTATCCAAAGGCGCACCCCAGGGATCAGTCCTGGGACCACTACTCTTCATTTTATATATCAATAGTCTTGATCAAAATGTTATTAATGCCAGATTCTGATGAATGGTTCTTTTTGTGATTCCTGTATTTATGTTCATTGTTGTTAAGTGTTTTATGTCTGAAACTCTGTAATTTTGCTGCTGTCTGTCTTGGCCAGGATGCTCTTGTAAAAGAGATTTTTAATCTCAATGAGACTTTTTCCTGGTTAAATAAAGGTTAAATAAAATAAATAAAAAATTAACTGGGGTGGTTCACCTGGGGCAATGACTTATGCAGGGGTGGCATGATGTTTGTGGGCACATTCATGCAAAATAATTCTATATTTTTTTACCATTTCAATCCCCACTTACCGGTATGATATTTAAGTTATACAATTTGGCAAACATCTTTAGAGACTCAAAATGAAGATGAATTAGCAAAGTCAAAGTACTTAAGAACATTGCATGTAAACTCTTGTACGCTGTCTTACTTACAAAAATGAATTTATTGGCAATTAAGTCCAATGCAAATTACACAGAGTAAGGGTAGTAAGGGTAAAAGTATTTATTTTTGACCATTAGCCTGTTGAAAACAGACAGAATATTTAATCTGTTCTACTCTGACACACCTCTTGAGGTCTAACCCATTCATAACCAGAACAGAGAGGTGGGCACCTTCTGTGGTAGAGGTTTGTTAGTGGGACGATGGAAACAGACTGGAAGAGGAAGAAGAGGAGGACGCTGCAACTGCAAGCAAATACAAAAATAAGACATTGCATTCATGATGCTAACATTTAATAGTTTCCAATATGAATCACTGATCACCACCACATAACTCAGACTACTAACCTGATGACTGTGATCAGATGATGAGGGGCCTGTCAGTAGATATCGTGACTCATGAGGTTTCCACTTACTCAATTTAACACCAAAGAAGACCACCAGAGCAAACATACCATACATGCGTAGGGGGGGGATCCACCTCCAGTGTCTGCGTTTTTGTGGTGACAAATACTTAACGGTAAGAGGAAATAAGTCTGTCTTTATTCAAGAGCTCATGCAGGTGGATATGTTTCATTCTGCATGTTTTAATTGGACAACCCCCACTTCAACATAATGATAACTTTAACTTTACATGCTTTATTATATACAGTATGTGCAGTGGTATACACAAGAATAAAGCATAAAACACAAAAGAACCTAAACAACAGCAACAAACCCCAACCAGCAGTTAAAGGAAGAATGTGCAACATGTTACACATAAAAACAGCAGAAATCCAGTCTATCCTGTAAAAGTCTCTCTGAGTTATGACTGTCTACAATGAGTGAGAAGCTCGAGTCCCGCTGGCTGTGTTTACATGAACAGGACGGCCTTGTGTTTAAAGCTGTTTCAGTCAAGGACTAGAGAAAAGAAGAATAACATACTAACTGATTATTTGGATGTCACTTAAGTGTTTTAGATCACGCTCATTCTATGTCAGTTTACATGCAATGTGAAGCTACAAGCTAACTAAACCGTGCTAACAATGGCATGCTAACACAACAATGCAGGACACAGGTGATTGCACCTCAAGTAGAGGACATTTCTGTCCGCTGCTTGTGCTTAATGGAGGTTAATTATGGTGTGTTCAAACTGATAACTCCTTTATGTGAAAGGAGTGGAGAGAGGGGGGTTGTAGGTGTGTCTCTGTAGGAGAGCGGAGGCTTCAGAATAGCGGAGGTTCGGCCAAACAGCAGTTTGTTTTGGTTTCATGCTGGTGCTCAAGGGCGACGTGTACTGGATCAAAAAGTTGCACGTTCTTCCCTTTTAATATAAAAAGCAGAAAAAGGAAGTCTTCATATGTAGTTATTTTATTGTTGAAGCTATATGGCCGCCAAAATCCACTTTTGGATGTAATTTAAGGTCTTCTGTTGATATTTTCCAACAAGCTATTATATGATTAGAAAATAGATTGATTCCAAATGTCTTGTAGTTTCTGTGAACTTTCCAGATATTGGGTTCAAATATGTGTTATAGATACCTGGATTGTAAATATTAACGGATGGAGCCTGAGTGAGGTCACTCATCTGTTCCTGCAGGGTGCAGGGAGTCCCATTGATGGCGGTCTCCATGCTTGAAATGCTGTCTCAACCTAACTTTCAGTCAACTAGATAGTTTCTCGCCTTGACCTGCAAAGGTTCAGATATTATGCTGAGAAACTCAAGCACCCCGTGCCTCGTAGCTCCGACATTAATATCGCAGCCAGAAAAACAAAGCCGATTATTTTCTCATGTGAAAGCATCACACCCCACAGTCAATGTTAACCATGAAGGAAGGATGAGGGGGTTTTTGACTAGACACACATACAGTCATTTACTCAGATTTCCATCACTGTTAAGCTCTCAATATGTGCTATCAGCGTCATTTACAGTCTCAAAAAGTTAAATATAAAATAATTGATCTGACCGATCTGAGGCCCAAACATGCAGCGAGGAACTATTCTTCACCCCTACACACTGTGAGGGTTTGTCACACTCAGGGTGGTATATTTAGATCACTACAAACACTTGGCTTAATACAATCTGTTATCAAGAAAGAAATCTGAGGTCTGCATCTGCTTCAGCTTTCAAACACAGCTCAGCAGTACTACTCAGTCTCAACCGCAAAGCCACAATGTTAACTGTGTACGTGGAGCTGTGCACACAGCTGTGCAATTAAAAGGTCAACTTATAGCAAAGATATGTCGCTCCTCCACCTTAAAGACAGTCGTTTCAAAGGATAATTTAATGCCACATAAACTTTAAACAGGGTGAATGGCGTCTCTCTCAAGTGCTCACTGCTGCTTCCCCATGTGCATGAATAAAATACTCTATTTATTTTATCTTTGATCATGCACAGAAATATGCCAATATTATGATTCATTGCCTGTTATCAGTGACCAAATCATATCCCCTGATGATACATTTTTTAAAACATCCGTTTCATTTATTTAAGTGTGGGGGCGCAGATGGCCTAGAGGTTTAGGTCGTGCCCCATGTACGGAGGCTATAGTCCTCTGAGCGGGCCGTCCGGGTTCAAGTCAGACCTGTGGCTCCTTTCCCACATGTCATTCCACACTCCCTATATCCCTGATTTCTTACTCTATCCATTGTCCAATCAGATGAAAGGCAAAAGCCCAAAAGTAAACCTTTGAAAAAAAAAAGCGTTGTCATTTCTTAAATCCTTTTTTGTCAGTCCGGTTTTTCATTGCAGCAAAATTGCAACCGTCACAAAAACCTGCTCTGAAAACCTCCCGTTATACAACAATCTATGCAGTCCACCATCACTTGATGCAAACCGCTGTTCTTTAAAAAGGTGTTCTGAACAATGCAACTTGTGCAAATGTTCAGAAATACAGCCATTTCTGCAGCTGGTGGATTTGAAAGTGATTGCATTTAAATTTTAAAAAAAGTCTCATCTTTGTTTTGAACCAAATTCAAACCAATTTCTTTGACATCTCCAAACCTCACAAAAAAAAAAAAAGATCACAATCTTATGGACTGAAAAAGCATTTGTACAGTATTTAGAATTCTGGCTCTAAAAAGTGTTATTTGTTAATGCCTTATGACTGTCAGAGTTTCATGTTTTTCGTCTTCACAAGGACGGCTTGTCAAATAATTAATTTGTGCTTAACCAAAGTCACCTAGCACAACCTCTGCATACCTAGAGGTGTAAGTTTGCACAAAGAGAATTTTATTTTCATGCTTTAATGAAGGCCACTAGACTGAAATGTTGGCATGTTTGTCTGACACAGCCGAGATAAATTGTTGAAACTGAGACAAGTCAACTCTGTCCTGAAGATGTGTGCGTGCGTCCTTTTACCTTTGGGCATTTCATGTTTGCATTATTCTGTACTGACCCCTCCCCTCCCCAACATCTCTGTATATATGTGCTGTTCTAAGACTTAATGCCACAGGTTAAAGCTGCAGAGAGCTGCTGTGACATTATGGCTTTCAGCGATGAGTGTGACGCCTGTGAGGTGGCCGCTGTAAGCAGCGATCACCGCTGATCCTCTCTGCCACCCGCTGGGCGTCCCCCGGCGCCGTGATGCATCGGAGCCCTAGCACCAGTGACGGACAGGTTCTGACCTGAAATTAAATCAAAAATCCATATGCCAGAGGTGACGCCCGGACCGTAAAGGATATTTAATCCTCGTGCTGATAGAAAAAGGAGGGCGAGCAGGGGGGAGGAAATGAGGGTGAGAGAAGGTGGAAGTGGGTGGGGTAAAGCAGGGGGTTCATCATCTGCTGATCTGTCGCAGCTCCACGCCTGGCTGACCATGCTCACATTAACACTGACAAGACAAAGAGGTGACACATCCCGGCCTGCAGGGGCACGGGCTACACGGACACATTCATGCACATGCACATGCAGGCATTTACTCACATTCACACAGTGCACACAATGTATTAACAGTATGTGTCAGTGTGCAGAGGCAGGAGCAGAAAAACTCTGCACACTTTCAACATTAGAAAGTGCAAAATAAAAATTTAGGTTTTTTTTTTATGCACAAGTCCTGAGCCTCCATCTTTATCCAACCAGTCTTCATTTCCTCCTCATATCAACATTGTAATTTTTCCTCGATGTTCTCCTTTTAAAAATGTTGAGTTTAGACACAAACAGGAAGCGAACGCATTCTTCTTAACAAGCATTAAAAAATCTTTAAAAACATCTACTCATGTGCACCTTACCAGCAGGGATCACAGAGGAGCACATTACGGCTCACAAACGGTTTTGGCTGACGGATGAGGGCTGGCAGAAAGCGATGCCAAAGCAGATTGAACTTTGCGACATCTTCGGTTTGGACAGCTTCAACAAGCAGAGGGCACGCGGCGGCCACCGGGGGCAACGCTGCGGTCAATAGGGGCTGGCACAACATCCTGAAGGAGGGTGTGGAGCGGGGAGGGGAGGGGAGGGGAGGGGAGGTGAGGATGGCGAGGGGGGTTGGGGCGCACGAGGCGTTGTGGTGTCACCGTAATGTCAGCCGGTGTCAAGTGCAATCATCGTTAGCTGTAATTTTCTGAGCAATTAGAGAGCTTATATTGAGAACGCTCGCCAGCTGACAAACACAGAGACTCGCTGAAGGAGTTCCTCAGAGCTACACTGGACACACACAAACACACCCTTCTACAGCACACACACACACACACACACACACACACACACACACACAGGACTGTCTCAGAGGCCGACACACACACACACACACACACACACACAAACACAGACTATTGTTGACCAACAGCCAGCAATCAACACTTCCCTGAATCCCCTTTTTTCACAGTCTACTTGACTCTTGTTTATTTTTTCCAGCCGTCATGAGTTTGACGTCACTTTCTTTTTCAAGCCTCTTTTTCTGAATTTTGGCTTCTTGATTATCTTTTTTTATAGAGCTGGAAGAGACCATTTTATTTGGCTCGGCGGGTGGAAACCCCAGAGGTCAAGTTCAAAGACACAAATTAGCCGAGGTTAAGCCAAGCAGACGGCAAGAGGAACCTCTCTGCCTCTCACCCTAAACGATGCATACATTTAAACCCTGATTTAATTTAAAGATACATAAATAACTGGGGGAGAAGTTAAAGACACCAAAGACATATTTTGTACCAGATTTTAAACATTTTGATTTCTGCAGTAAAGTCAGATTTTTGTGTTGTTTTTTTTTGTGTTGGGTTTTACGGGGATTGACTCACTTTTGGAGCCATGCCTCGTGTGGCCATTGGAGGAACTGCATGTTTTTTTGCACATTCACTAAGCTTCATATTACAGCTCTCAATGTTGCCACTTTGTTTACATAAGTTAAAATGAATTAGAATAGAATAGAATTACTTTATTGATCCCAAACTGGGAAATTGTGGAACTATATTATATATGAGGAAATTATGTTTTGTGTCAAATTTGTCAACACCCTGTGGATAAAGCGGTACCTCTTATCTCTTTGCAGATTTCGCCTGAACATGTGTAAATAGCGCTGTTGTTGTTGTTGTTGTTGTTGTTTTAACAAAAAAATCCCATCCTGCTTGTTTTTGTCGCATACATCACTCATCGAGGATCTTTTCCACAGGAAATGTCAAAGAGGCTTTTCCTTTTTTTTTTAAATCATTTTGTCTCAAATCTTCCACCCTGCAGTTTGTAGAACTAATTCATCTTGACATTGAAGGCCTCGTTTGCTTTTGTAATTCTTAAGAGTAATGAGTATTAATTAAAGTGTGTTTCACTAATTGGAATATTTTCCCTCGTTATGTCCCCGTCTTTATTGTTGTTAAGTTTAATCTGTACCTTCTTTACACTCGTGATAAATCTCACAAATTCAGGAAATGCAAGGAAAGAAAAATCTATTCCCGAAAACATATGGTAGAATTTCTTAAATTTCAATGTCCTCTTAAAAAAAAAATAATGTTGGGGATGTAGGGGGGATGTGTGGGGTGTGTGGGGGGTAACGTCGTGTGACAGGGACATGATGATTTGGAGAGGCCGCCTCGATCTGACACAGTTAAAAGAGGGCATGTGGTCCCAGTCCTCTCACTCATAAACTGGGTGATGACTGACTGACCCCCACCTCCCCCCACTCTCCCTGTGCCCCCCTTTATCACGTCACACAAACCAACACATACAGACCGACACTTCCACCTACAGCCCAGATGAAAGCAAAGACAAAAGCATGTGAAGAATTTACTGAAACACAAACACACCACAGCTTAAATGGAAGAATTCATGATTTAACTTTTCATATTTATTTCTTGAGAGCTTCAGCTGGAAATTGATAATAAAAACCCACTAGAAATAAAGGCACACACAACTTGCAATTTCAAATGAATATAGCATTTGTTAGCCTAGCATGGCTCCTGAAGAGGATTTGGACTCTTTACAGGTTAAACGTTTGTTTGTTTTGTGAACTTTTGGGTGTAAATAAAACTCCTCATGCTCTTATAAAAAGTGAGCCATGTTCTAAGAGTGAAGTCTGTAAAGTACAAATATGTGTGTGCACATCAACCAAGACTTAAAAGACGTATTAAAGCAGAAATATTTCAGTCCTGCTCTCACGTCTCCCTCTAAGACTTTCAGGAAGCTTTAACGTCTCCCTCCGCATGAGCGTCCTCTCACGTCACCCGTCCCACTCTTTTACTGACACACTGTCTATCCGGGACGGGTAACCTGCCCACATCCTGTCCGCTCTCGTTGGCCGATCTCTCGTCACCTGCAGACGCCCAAACGCCAGCATCTGTCTCCACGGGACCCCGGGGGACAGCGAGGGGATCGGGATATGACACCACAGGCAGAGCAGGCAGAGCCACCAGGAAGAAGAAGTACTTCAGACAGCAAACACTGATACAGGTCGGGTTGATAAAGGAACGCTGACCACAAGACTGCATTTGTTTTAAGTCTGACTCGTAACTAGACAAGCAGGAGTGGAGTTTGTGTTGAGGAACGACATCCACAAAGCGAATTGTGAGCTACACTCATGGTTTACAGACTGCTGTTTCAAGGTGCGATATTTACGCCCCAGTGACGTTTCACCTTTAATCTGAATGTTGCAGGAGCGTAATGAGGGGACGAAATGATCCCCTCTGTGTTAAGTCTTTGGGGAGCGCGGTGCTGTGTGTGTGTGTGTGCATGTCCAACTGTGTGTGTATGTGGAGCTTCCACTGTGCCATGCTCTCATGCAGCAGCACTATGAAAACGGCTTTAATTAAAAGTAATTGTAACTAAATCTGAGTCATACGAGCTCTGATGTCTTCTGGGATTGCATTACTGCCTATGCATGGACTTTTTTTCCAGCATATCATCAAACACCACTGTTACAATATCAGTCGTGCTACAAAAAGAAATCAGAACAATTCTGATATCCAGAATGCTTCACTGTGCCTTTAAGCAAAAATGGAAAATAGAGACGATTGGTTACCTGACCAAAGGATGCTGCAGTGGGGGAAAAAAAACACTGCTGAAGGTGCTGCTTGTGATATACCTACATGTTTTATATTTGTAAGAATAAGACTGATGTTTACTCTGGAGGAGTTCCACCACCCTGAGCTTGTTCTTTCTTACCCCCTCCTCATCAGTGACCCTACAACAGTTTTCTCCTGAGGATTTGTATCAAAATGTCCTCATATGATGGAGAATTTATTCCTTATTGAGGTTGAATGAAGGCAGTGAGAGACACTCTGGACAAAGACAAACAGAGAGAGAGGATGTGCTACAGACAGACAGAGAGGGCTGCAGCCCCACCCCCCCCCTTCATCATCATGTTTAGGTGTATAAATACCCCACTTCCCCCTGGGGCAAACTCAGCCCAGCAGGACCCTCACTGCCCCCCCCTGCTCAGACCACCCCCTTCTCCCCTCTCCTCCTTGTCCAGCTCCCCTCTTACACCCCCCCCCCGTTCACATCCCTCTTACATCGTCTAATTAGGATCTTGGGCCTCGTTAGGGCCGCAGCCCCGGGGGCCCGCTGATACCAAAGCTGATTCTATCTGACGTAACAAGTCAATGCCAAGGGGACGGATGCTAATTTTAATTAATTAAATGGAAGGGTCAGCTCGTGACAAACAAGGGCCAGAGGGGGGGTCGCTCGCCGGTGTGCTGGCTGGACCAGCATATCCCTGCGCCTCTGGAAGGGGGGGTGGTGTAGGGGGCGATCAGGCTGATTGTTGTTATTGCTGCTGTTGTTCATCTCACCATGCAGACCCCTAAACTCCCAGATGAGAACTTTACAGGCAAGTCATGGCTGGTAGGCACGAGGTGATGCGAGGGGGAGGAAAGGAGCTGGCAGTCCCCCTCGTTAGCACAGATTAGAACATGAAAGACCCTAATGTGGGGAGGGGGGATTTTTTAAAAACAATGCGTTACCTCACTACAACCTCCCCCTGATGATTTACATTATAACAACAATGGGCAATTATATGTTACCTTCTTTAATGTCAGTAAACTGAGGAGTAAATAGATGGATGGAGAAATCTAGCTTCCTCTAGAAAAAAAAAGAAAATATTTTAAATATAAATATAAGTTGCAGCAGGTTTCAGGTCTTCTTTTTTTAATCTGCCAAATGTATTTCTAATTGAGCACTAAGATGATGTATTCAATGTGCCAGAAGTCAGAAACTCAGAGACTGAGCAGAGAAAAAGCAGCTGAAGGTTTATCAGTAAATGATAAATGATCTTTTTTACAGGAGAAGCAAAAGGTCAAAGGTTAAGGAGCATATTGGGTGAAAGCGACTGCACAGAAACTGTGGCATCTGAGGCAGCTAAATGTCTGCAAAACTGGGGACCAAGACAAATGCCTATTAAGGCAGTGATTCTCAAAGTGGGGTCCCAGGACCCACAGGGGTCCGCAAACCATAGCTTGGGGGTCCGCGGAATAATTTACAAAAAATTGCAAAAGTGTGCTATATCACGGAAAAAAGCATATCTACAAACTGGGACGTCTTGCACCAATAAAATCAGCTATTTTGTCCAATACTCCCGGCCACTTTAGTTTTGTGCCATTAGATGAATTCTGACATGATCGTCTGTCACCTCATAGTGCGCAACAATAAATAAAAAAAAAAGTAAAAAACACCTTCTCAACATTTTCTCAGAGTTTATAAAATGAATTACTTGAAAAATATAAATTTAGTCTAATTATATCGTTGCAAAGTACTACATAGTACGTTATTACATACATAGCTTATCAACGATACGATAATGAGGGGGGCCTTGGAAGAATTTCTCACCTGAAAGGGGTTCATGGTCTAAAAAAGTTTGTCTCCTGTATTAGGGGACAGTTCAGTGAATCGTATTTCATTGTTAGGGCCCGACCGATATGAGATTTTTGGGGCCGATAACGATAGCGACATTGGGGAGGAAAAAAGTCCAATACCGATATAATGGCTGATATCTTTCTGTGATCTTTCAAATCTGTAGAGATCGTTTTACAAATGTATCGGTTGATTGCTCAAATGCAGTTATCAAATACTTGTGGAAAAGATTTATAATGAAGACGAGATGGTCGCTCAACTGGAGAGTAACCGCGCATGTACGTGCGTCACCTCTTGACACTCAGTGATGATGCTCGTTGTAATCCATACAGCGCCCTCTGCTGGTGAAAGAGAACTGCTAGTTTAATACAATGAAACTCAAATGAAAACCTATTTGACTGGTGAATAAATCTAGAAATATCGGCGCAAATCTGCAATAAAATAGCCGATACCGATAGTCTCTGGATAAGCTAAAATCGGCTGATATTATCGGCTGGCTGATTTATCGGTCGGGCTCTTAACATAACATATCATATGGTTTAATATCGCAACGTATGGTATGGTGTCCTATCGGATCATGTTGTAACAAGACAGGCAGTTTAGCACGGGGGCTAAATCTGTAGTTTTTTTAAAATAATAAAATAACAGCGATTTTCCCGTTTTCAAACATGTTATAGCAAAAAGTGTTAAAGTATGAAAATGTTGAATCTCTTAAATCTATGGCCCTTCATCTGTCAGTGTGTGTGTAAGATCGTCTGTAACAACAACAGGTGACTCCTCATCGGTTTGAACCAAATCAGCACCAACAACAAACCTACATCTCTGCCAGTGTTGACCTGCTCTCATCGTCTTCTTCATGAAAAACATGTCACCTCTGACTTTGACAGAAACGTCTGAAAGTGTGAGATGAGTCGATGGAAATGTCGGACTTGACTGACTGAACAGCTGATTGTGCTTAAGGTGTTTAAATCCAAAATAAAAAGTCACAATTTTCAGAATATTTAGACCCCCCTCCCTCAGCTTGCTTTCCCCTCTCATCCTCTCTTCCCTCTGACCTACTTTTGGCATTTGATCCTGACTGGAGGATCAACCCCTAGAGGGTGCACCGTGTCAGCCCTGTACCATGTCAATTCCCACACAAAGGGCACCCTTTGTCACTTCATATTTTCAAGGCTCCAAAACCCCGGCTTTTCCCTCCTCGTTTGTGGCAGGGGTCATCTCCTGGTGCCGGCCCTGCCTCCCTGTCGGTCTTCCCTGTGGTGCACCTGCTGCCGCTGTTGACCGTCACACAGCGGGAAGCCAAATGTCTCCGTTCACAGGTTACACAGCTGAACTTGATACACCTTTTCTGAAGTGGTGCCCCGATTGTTTTTGAATTAGAAAATAGAGATAATGCACTACAAGTAATTACAATAACCAGAAATCACAGAACATTCAGTTTAGATTGGACTTTTTGAAAACCTTAAAATAGCTTCGGAAAGAGATTTATTTTATCATTCGATGGCTTTTACACAAGGAACACTCTCGATAGCTATTTCTTAAATTTCTGTTTGAAAGAGATACTTTTGCTTCCCCAGATTAAATGCGAGGATTTCAAAAAATACTGCAAATTAAGTCCAAAGTTGGCCCTGCTGAAAGGGAAAAAAAAGCTTTGGCAAGTAAGATTCTTGTACTTTATAAAAGGCTCGTTTGGAAGCTTTGGCTTCTATTTCCGTTGTTGGTATGAACAATATTTTCTTCCGCTGGGGTCTCATGGAAAAACAACACTGAAGGTCCAACCACAAGACGATGTGAAAATCAGACAAGACTCATGCAAGATATTCGTTTTAAGGCTCTGCATTGGAACTACTTTAAGTCATATTATTTCCAACAAATAAAATGAAATGTATCAAATAATTTCAGATCAGCATCTCTGAAGTCATTCAAAAATAAGACCTGTTGGTTTTGAACAAATGGTTTGTTAAGTTATTTTAAAGATGATGTTGAAGTGAAGACCCCTGAAATATCCAAAACGTTCCTTCTTAATGCAAAACTAAACTGACTAATTAAATTAAGTTGTATTTCGGGGTCTTTTGGTTTTCTAAAAGTTCTTTTACCTTATCGTAATGGGCTTCTTTTAAGGAGTGTCAGCATAGACCCAGATTTAAACAACTATCTTAGCCGCGAAGTAAATCCTGCCACCAGGGGGCTCTCTGTCAAAACAATAACAAAAGATAAAGTCGAGGCTGGCGGGGAATCATGGGAGTGATTCTCTCTGCTACTCCACACCCATCCCCCAACCCTGATGAAAACAAACTCAGAGTGGCCCACAGTCAAGAGGAACGTACTAAAGAGGAGGGGAAAATAGCAGTTCCCGCTTCTTTATGTAGCGGTCTTTGATGCAACATCCGGTGTTTCCATGGAAACTGTAAACATGTCCGGTCTCTTATTCCTCCACAACAAGACACGTCCTGTTACAACTATAAAATTACAGATTTATCTGGCTTAGATAACTGTTGGGAATATTTGATGCAAGTACTCAACAAAAAAAATATAACATATGTTTAGTCCATTTTCAAAAAATCATACATATTGTGCCTTTAACTGGTAAATTGTCAAGTATTAGACCAGACGTAAACAAACTGAAACTGAGGTTTGAGAACAGAGACCATGTCTTGAAATGAAAGTAAGAACACCTCCTTTGTTCCTTTAACCGAGAAGCTGCCTTTGACTTTCTGTTGCTCCACCTCACAAAGCGAGCTGACACCATCAACATCTTTCTCCTTCACCCACACAACCCTCTTCTCCTGCTCACAATCCCCTCATTTGACCCTCATCAGACCTCCAATCTACTCCTCTGTTATCGTTTTTAAGATGATAATCTCAGTGGTGTCTGTAACACGTGACACAATAAACAGTTTAAATCTGACATCTCTACTGGTCTGGTCCTGTAGGTGAAAGTTTCCTTCTTGTGTGAAAGTGGAGAAAGTTTTGTTCAAACTTCTCTCCTGACACTCCCTCCCTCTCGTCCATCTCATGCTCTGTGACTCACAGACGTGGGGCGTTTTAACAGGGTGTCCTTGATGAGGCAGAGTGCACATTACCCAAAGTGCCATCTTTCCCATCGCCACTTACTCTTTGACAGCAGGAGAGTGAGGGCCGCTCCTGGCAGGAAGTGAGCCCAGGACCTGGCGTTATCGGAGCCCGACACCGGCCGACCACCACAGCCACCGCCACCGCTCCGCCAGGGGGTCAGCAGCCATCACACACGGCGGCCTAATGCTGCTGATGAGAGCGAGCCCGCCTCGGAGGCCTGCACAGCCCTGAGGTGTGGCCACTCTGCGTCAGCCTAACCTGAGCTGACAGACCGGCCACCACTCACACACACGTGCACGCACTCACACACAAGCAGCTGCACACATGAACACACACACAGGCATATTCTGTAAAAATATCCACGGCCACACAAACGCTGGGTCCTTAATGAAGCACATACACACACACAAACATACTTTCATATAGAATAGAATCAAACAGCAGGCAAAGGCAGGAATTTCACTTGCATGTAAAAATATTAAACAAAAAGGTAAAACCTTTCAAAAAAGCTCAAGATTAAAAGAAAAAATAATAATTACAAACCACTTTCATAGAAAAACTTCAAAATAAATAAAATATTTAAACTACTGGGCTTTAAGATAAATATTACTGGTGTGTTCAATCAAGAAGTCGGACAAGCAACATGGACGCCTTCAGGAGCACCTTTGTTTTCTGAGCTAATACCTGATGAAAACAAAACACTACATGATAATTTCCACACAAAAATAACTTGACAACATGTCCACAGATAGAAATTGCACAATGCTATCGGTGTGTTTGATTTAATTACACAAAAAAATGGACTAAGTTGCTAATAAACACAACAGTTACAGCTTAAAGGCTTTATATGTGATTTTTTTGATCCAGCAGATGTCGCCCTTGAGCACCAGCATGAAACCAAAACAACTGGCGCTGCATTGTTGTGTTAGCATGCTAATGCTAGCGATCTTTATTATGCTGGTATCTTCACACTGCATGTAAATTTACCTGAAATGAGCGTGATCTAGAAACACAGTTAAGCAGTGAGTACAGTATGTTATTCTTCTTTTCTCTAGTCCCTCAATTAAACAACTTTTATACTCGAGGGGAGGAGTCAGCCGGCCGTCCAGGCGATGTAAACAAACTGAAGATAGGACTCTGAAAACTCTGAAAACATCACAGACAGTGGGACTCGGGTGTTACACCCATTGTAGACAGTCATGACTCACAGAGTTATTTTCAGAGGAGATACTTGATTTATATTATATTTAAGTGTGAAAAATCACAAATAAAGCCTTTAAACATAACTGTAGATGCAAACAGCGGCCATGTTGGATTTTACCTCGGGCTACTGAAGTTGCCCGAGGTAAAAGAAGTCAGAATTCCGACTTTAGGGGGGCGTTCCTCATGACGAATCAGACCGGCAACTTAGAATTTCCGACTTCAAAGATCAACCAATACTCTACATGTTCTCTAATGAGGAGAACACACAGGTATGATGTTTACCATTTCCACAATCTTAGCTTAGCCTTTTGTAGCATACAAAGAAGTTTCTCTTCGAATCACAAAGAGAAACTTTGTCTGAAGGAAATGACAATAATTCTGCAGGTATTTGGTCATAAGCTATAAAACTATTTAAGGAATGTGTTGTTGGACTCAAGTCAAAGGATATTCAAAGATTTTAGAATTTATTCTCAGAGAAAAATGAATCTGAACTGTATATCAGAGAATTGAAACAATTCAAAGTCACAAACAATCACTATGGCAACCTGACAGTAACAGTTGAAAGGCCAGGGAGTCACTAAAGTCTGAAGCCATATCGTCTTTGTTTGAATTTCACATCAAGTCATCCAATCGTTGATTAGACTCATGAGTCTAGACAAAGGTGGTAGATGGAGGCTAAAAACAGTTCTGTATAAATGGCAGTAAACCAATACATCAATAAAATGAGCTCAAATTCAGACGTACAAAAAGGGCCAATAGGTCAGAGGAGATATGATGGTTTTCACACCTAGCAGTTTACGTGAGCATCATGGTGTGGTTGGAAACCAGATTAGAAACAAAGACTGGAAACTGTTTCAGGTCACGTGAAGTGCATTGTATTTTTAAAGTGAGATCTTACAATGATTCCTCAGACGTCAGTGTCTCGTCCACTGTGTGAACATTTAAGTAGATTTAAAAAATGTGCCGTTTTCTTCAGTACTTTTTGTAAAATGTGTTAAAGCTTCTTTCTTATTGATAAATCGTTTTCACTGAGGAGACAAAAATAATACTTGCTTGTCCTTCACATGCAAGTTTGGATTCATTGCTTTGTTCAAGGGCACCTATAGGGCAGCTCGGTGAAAGGCCAAGATGGCTGGGTGAATAATATTCCCTTAAGTTGAAAATGTAAATCAAAAATGATTCCAACACGGGGCGCCAGTAGTGTAGTGATTAGTGTGCATGGTTAGTATGTTAATAACAAAACATATTTTGCCCCCTATTTGATGACGATTCTGACGTGAAGTCGGGAAGTTGGGCACATAATTATTTTCTGAGTTTCCGAGTTCGACTTGAGCAGGCCTTTATGTGCATTTTACACCTCGATACTCGTTTTTCCACCATATGGTCCTCCAAGCGGGCGGCCCAGGTTCGAATCCGACCTGTGGCTCCTTTCCAGCATGTCTTTCCCAACTCTCTCTCTCTCCCTGATTTCATATTATATCCACTGTCCTATCTCTACAATAAAGACACAAAAAAGCCCAAAAATAAATCTTAAAAACATTTTAAAAAAATAAATGAAGAAATTCAAAACTGAAATGTTATCAGTGGCATCAACTGTGGTGTTTCCAACGAGCAACATGGCCCTGGCTCGGCAGCAGATCTTGTCCTTTTACATCAGATAAAAGGGATAAGTACAAAATGTTTGTGTCTAGACGATGTTGAAGTCACCGCTTGCAGATATACAGATAAGCTAAATATGAAAAGAGATGAGATTAAAAAGGTCAATAAGGATATATGTAAACCCAACAATCCACATGATAAGCAAAACCAATAACTATGCATCAACACCTCGCAACAGCATGCTGTTAGCCTTACTTGCATGTTAAAAATTCATTAGAATTCATAGCGTGAGTAAAGCGTTGATAAGCAGCACAACCCACAGAGCAAACGGTCAGGTTTTCACTCAATTACACCAATTAATCAACAGCTTCTCACTTTACATAGTCTTCACTATAAAATGTGTGATCAAACAATAAGTAAGAGCCCACCGTGTGAAAAGGCTGTAAACATCCCTTTAGGACTTTAGGACCCAGAATGAGCCAAGTGCAAGAAAACAACCACGTTCAGAAACGAGTATTAAAATGATGCATTAGAAGGACAAAAGTAACACGTTCCATGACTCTCAAACTTTTAAGCTCCTATTTCAGCAGCACGCATTTAAAAACAACCATCAGGAAGCAAAAAGCAAAACTCCAAAAAAAAAAAAAAAAAAAAAAGCATTTAGCCAGCAGAAGATGCAACAACAAAAACTGATTTAAATACACTACAGCACATTGCAGCAGCACAAAAAGCAGTTCATAAACCAGCAAAAGCCGTGACATTCTTGCTAGCTTTTGGCTATTTCCACCAACACAAACCACAGCAAACACATCAGTTTGGGATTAGCATGTTAGCTTAAAAGAAGAAGTACATACCTTTGATGGTGTGAAGCACTGAAGTCCAGCATCTGAGTAAAAACATCCTCGTAGAGTCTCTGTTGTCCAACATCAAATAGCTCTCCAGCTTCTGGTTTGAAGTGTATGTTTGAGGCCTACAGCTTGTTTGACCTTTTTATCAGAAAGTTCAGCACAAACTTGATTATTTTTTACACTAAGCCATCCTTCAGCAGCGTTACTGGTCTGCTACTTGTCTGTTGTGTTGAGAAATACCACCACAGAGACCATGTTCAGTAAGTTCCAAAAGGGTTAACTAGCTTGCAAAGGAGTATATACAGCAACAGTGCTGCATGAGCCAGAAAATGGGCGTTAACAGCTTGAAAAGCTTGCCCTGTAAGGACAGGTGTGTTTGATTTGAGTAACAGGAAGTGGTTGTTGTTTTTCTAAAAGTTTGTTTGTTTGTTTTCAGATATTTATGGGGCCTTTTTGCCTTTATTAGATATGACAGCTGAAGAGAGACAGGAAATGTTGGGATGAGGGGGTGGGGGATGACATGCAGAAAATGGCCGATGTCAGATTTGAATCCACAGCCAATGTGCTGCCGCCATAAATGGGTTGGCGTCCTAACCACTAGGCTGTCGGCACCTCAGTAACATTCATGCATGTGCGGACGTTGCAGAAATTGGAGTGTTCTGTCGGCTGCCTGATTCAGCTTGAAATTTGAAATCAACATGTTTAGCCTTTAGATTGCTTTTGTTAAGTTGTCACATGTCCAGATGAGATGACTCTGAAGAAGCTTTTACTTTTTATCATAATCATGTAAAACCTGATGGTTCCCTGTGAGTAAGCGAATGAACCATATCATGATACTTACAAAATTCCCTTCTTGAAGTGTCAGCATAGCTTTAAGCTAAAAGCATTGTTGTCTTAAGGACAGCTGCACATAGTCACTACCATGATTGTTAATGTCCAAGTCCTTCAAGAGTCCTTCCAAAAAGAACTCTCAGTGACGATTCCATGATTAACATCTTTCCATGATATGGGTTTGGGTGAGTGTCAATTATTTGATGATGTACTGATGTCTAACTATCACGCTCTGTCAAGGAACTCTCTCTAATCACTTACTGAAAGCTTGCACCATGAGTCAGCCAGCGTTTCAAACAGATCTGTTGTCCCTTTAAGACGGCTCAGGGAATGAAACCTTCTCTCTGTGAGCAAAGTAGAAGCTTTATCTTGATTTTGTGTGCAGATTTTTAGGGCGTCACTAAGCAAAGTCTAACCACAATTGCATTTTATAAACTGAGCTGTGACTAAAAAATGTAGATAGTTCAAACATTGTTGCAAGGCCCAAATAGAATACTTTAACCAATGTTGTCCAAAGTCTCTTTGAAGAGCCAGCTTGAGCTGTTTTGTGAACATTTGGATCATGCAGTAAGGAAGACCTGCATGGTTTCTTTTGGTAGATTTTGACCAGATATAGCAATGTATGTTTAAAATACTTGTTTTGCTGGGATTCTAATGCATAGGCTTTGTTTCCAGATGCAAGCTTTCAACCAAAACAAGTTCCCATTTAAACCAGTCAGTCTGGCTCAAATGAGTAACCCACAGGACCTGGACATTTTTTCCCAGTTTCCCTTAAGGCCCTTCCTGGATCAGCCAAAATAAGTTAGAACTTGGACCATGATTCTTTAACAAGGAAACAATGCAGGATAAATATGCTATTTCTAAAAATTGAGAACATTTGGACTTTCTCCATTGTTGTGTTGGGGTTTCTTTATTGATTGAAGTTATTGGTTTGCTTTTCCTGCTCAATAAAGATTTATTGGGGGGAAAAAAATGGTAGGGGTGATTGGGGTGGGCTGCGAGTTGGTGGATGTGGGTTGGGGGTGAAAGGAAACACCGTGGTGTTGATCTCCTGGAATGTGGCATGCCAGAAAGCTGGCTCGACTGGCACCAAACCAAATGCCTTCGGGCCCACCCAACACCACTCTCACTCTCTTCTCAGCATCATGTCCACCGTCCAACTCTCCTCTCTCCCACTCTCTCTTCCACAACCTATGAAACAGGAGAGCCGCCATCTCCGCTTCCTCCGAGAGGATCAGCGATCATTCTGGCCAGGCCCCCGGACAGACGACATTCCTTCCCCCCGCTGCTGCTGCTGTTGCTGGCCGGCTGTTGCATTGGGCATCCAGAATAGATCTCTGACGTCCGCTTGGTTACTAGAATACGCCAACGTCCCAAGAATCAAAGGAACACAGAGGATAGACACATACGCACTGGGCGGACTTAAAACACAAGTCGATTTGTTTAAACACACCAAGAAATAGGTCAAATCAACTTCAGAAATGTTTAAACCAAATTATGGTTCTTTGATGAAAAAGCACAAATGTCGAGAATCAAACCACCTTGATTAGTCCACATGGAACCGGAGCTCTTAGAAAGTCCTGTCAGGCATGTTAAATGACTCCATGGTCCAAACAGTGACCAGGATTTGACCCCTCATGCTAATTGCCCACATCAATAATATCAATACAAAACACAGCACCACAACAGTTAAACTACTATAGCCATAGTCATCAACAGCTGATAGCTCTTTTTATGCTTGTTGTGAACTGTATTGTAAAGGAAATTAATAGAAATCTATGTGTTTATCACTTAAACCAGAAGATGGGATGGCAATGTCATTGAGGTAGTAGGTTGTTCAGTGATTCTACCATATAAGTTTAGTCTCAAATATCTCAACAATTCTTAAATGGATTGACATGAAATTTGGTACAGTTATCCACCATGCCCAAAGGTTGAATCTGTAGGACTTTGGTGAGAGCCAAACATTTAATCACGCACTACCAGCATTTCAAAGATTCCCTGTATCCAATGAAAAGTCTCAACATCTATTGGATTGATTTCCACAAGTTGTATGTCATTATCAGTTCATCAAAAAGTGAATAAACAAAGTAGCTTAGTGGCTTGTGACCCACAGACTTTCAATGATGTCATCATTTGGGGTTTTGTGTAAAATACCCGGGAACTATTGGTGCATGACAAGATGTCTAGACATTCCTGGTCCCAAGAGGACAAACTTAATTTGGCATTTATTTTACTTTTGGCTAAATGTTTCATCACTCTTTGCCATCATGCTTTAGATATTTTGTTTTTTCCCCCCAATACTTTGGCATATTACCATTAGCATCTACCTCTGCTTAACTTTGTCCTCTGTGTTAATATGCCATTTGAGATGATGCAGGAATACAAAACATATTTCAAAAAGGTCTTTAATACCAAAGGCAATAACTTTGCAAAGGTCAATATTCACACAGAAACCATGTATCCTACTGTTGCAGGAACATGTTGTTTTATGTTAGCAGAAAAACAGAGTTCAACATGGTGGACAATTAAGATTAGCATCATTTTTGTAATTACATTTTATGCTAATATGGTACATTATGATGAGCAAAATAAACACTGTATCTGAACATCATATTACCATTAGCATTGTGAGGATTAGCATTGTAAGCACGCTGACATTAGTATTGAGCAAATTGTGCCTGGCAGTGCAAATAGTGACTTATCTCTTGGGATCACCCAAATAACAATTGTTCAGTAAACAGTGTTTTGAGATTTGTGAAACTTATGAAGAACCATCTTTTTTTAATTGTCGAATTGGGGAATTTTTTTTAAATACGAATATTTGTATGGCTTGGGCAAGTCTATATATGGCTTTGTTTCACTCCCATCTGTTTCCATCTCCTCCTTCTTTACCTCTCCATTTACATGGCACCTTTCCTTGTCATTCTTAGGGTCTTCTTCAACCTTCACCCCGTTAGTAAGTTCTGTCTCCTTTTGAGGATCCGGTTTGTTCTGGTCTGCCTGCTCTGGCATTTCTTCTTCTTGTTTTATATTAGTTGCAGCCTCCAGCTCACCATTTATTTTCTCTTTGAATTTTGCATCTATTCAATGTTAAATTGACAGTACATGTCTATAAGGGCAATAAAAAGTGTACTTATTTCAGACTCAAAATTGGGTCAGTCCAACAAAACTGTGGAGAATACATATTGTGCTTTGTATAAATAAATTAAATTAGAGGCTAGATACATTCCCCTACAGGCAGACATAAATAAACTATCATTTCATCAAACCCTGAGATACATTTAAAGGAAACCTAAAAGATTTCCTGGCTTTCATAAACAAACTTTTAAAAGGCTGAGAAGGAAACAAGGGAGGTGGTTTGACAGCGGATAGGATGGTTGTCACTTTTGCTGGCGTCCTCTTGCATGATTCATGTTGACTGAAGCCCTGCGTTTGTCAGGGGAGGTGTCTGCAGTAAAAGTGCCACAGCCCTCCAGATTGACACTCATTAGTGAGGGGCTCCGAGGCAGAAGGGGGGGACCCGCATGGACAAGAGGGCAGCGTGGAGGGCGAGATGGGCCACATCCCACTAAAAATAAATGATATCTAATGATTGATACAGATAGCAGTGGACTGATAGGGCTGCATGAATCAGAGGACTTAGGTGGTGGTGAAGGCAGGCAAGACCTCTGGTTGGCAAGTTGTTGTCAGATGAAAGGACGCTTAAAGCCACAATGTCCTGGTCTGAATCCCAATACACACATACATGAAGTAGACCACCTCAGTACCAGTACACCTCCCCCCCTCCTCCTCCACCTCCTCCTCCTCATTTGCCCTCGCTTGTTGTGTTGGACCACCCCTAGCAGTGCCCCTCTGCCTCCTGCCACTCAAAACACACACAAACGCACGTTGCACACAAATGCCAGTGCCCGCCCAGGAGCAACAGAAACAAACAGGGGCCACCAAGCTTTTCGCTACACACACACACACACACACTAGTCCGAGCCCTTTGTGCCGTAACCCTGCTGCACTTTCTGCAGCCTTACATACCCCAGAACACTGTGTCCGTCACTGTGTTTGTGCATTAAATCCCCGGCTCAGGTCATTCACAGCACATGTCTCCAGCTGCCAATCATTCAATCAATCCTGGCTTCATTACAGTGATTGTAATACCAAGGCCCGCAGCGTCAAGCTCGCAGGATGTTAGGAAGCACAAGAGGGCAGGATTATTTTGATACAGCGTTCAGATCGGATTTCCTTCAAAAGTAATGTTCTGCTGCACCTTCTCAGGCGGAGTTCTTCAAACACTGGGTTAGAGAACATGGAGGGTTTAGAGGTTTAAAGCAGCTTTGACTGGGACAGAATAAAGGGGGGGAAAAAGTTATTTTTGCATGACCTCATGTCTTCTCGATGTTTTTGTACTTTTGTACCCTTGTGCTCAACAAGATGACATGAAAATGTATATTTCTGTCTGGTTTTTGTTTAGTATTTTCTGTTTTAAATCAGGTTGCAAAGATGATGGCTTCAATATTCCTACTGTGGCCACTATATTTTGCATAGTATGCTCCTTGGATGATAAAAATGTAGCTTACTATGTTTTCCCACAAAATCTACATCTACAGTTACAATTTAGGGTAATAAAAAAAAGAAACAGTAAGCCAAAGTGGTCAAGAATATAAGTGATGTTTTGTAGATTAATGAGCCCCTTTTTGCCTCTCTCAACTATCAAGAAGATGAGAAGAGAAATGGAAGTGGAAGATACACTGTTATGATCTTTTCTCTGCCCATCATTCCCTTCATTGTCCCCTGTAAAGCAACTTTTTTCCATCTGTGTTTCTTCATGGAAGCAACTTAAGCTACCAAGAACCTTGCAGACGTGGAAGAGATACAAGTAGGACAGTAGTGTTCGGTAATGAAGGCTGCCAAGTGGGTCAATGTGAGTGCAAGGACAAATTGTGTCTGCTTTGATAACCTGAAGCTAAAGTTTGGCAGCTCACTACAGGTTTAGAATAACAGAAATTACGCAAGTCAGCAAAAAAATCTGTCAAGCACTTTTACTTAAGTGATGTACTTAACTCAATTCTTCCCTACCAAAGTTCAGCTTCTCATATTTCTGTTGATTTCTTGTCAAAATTCCATCGCTGAGTTGATGCCACTTGAAAGACGATAAAGACATCACTCAAGTGTCAGTGTGAGATTAAGAGGGCAGCGCAGACACGGTGATACAGTAACCATGTAAGGTGCCTACATGTCCTAAACCTCAATGTGCAGTCCATCAATTATTAAATGAACAGACTGTGCCTTTGTCTGGATAGGTGACACGGACCCATGGAAATCCTTGGCTGAATTGACAACACCTGACACCTTGTCCAGCAGGATTTACCAGCTCATAATTAGGCTTTAGAACAAGTGTGGATCCACAGAGGCAGCTGATGTACAGCTGCCTCTGTGGATGAACAAAAACAACAAGAGCTTGTCACTGCAGGAAAAGAGTACAGTACGGCCTTTTCAAGGCCCTAAATATGTTTTTTTAAGTTAGGCAAGCATCACGAAATAAGCACAAATCTATGAAATATTAACAACTTTAATGTGCATTCTTTTTTTTCTGATTGAAGGACCAATACACAAATGTAATTTAACAAGTAAACTGCATTTGTAGTAAACCTGATTTAAGATGTTTTCTACATTTTAGAAACATACAAAACCTTGGGAAATACAACTAGCCATTTTTCCTTTTTTTTGTGAAAAGTTAAATAAAGGACTTAATAGATTAAATTAGAGGACAATATCAATACCAATCTTTTTTCATCAAGGCAGGTTGTTAGTTTGACTGGAAACAGGGGGAAATAGTTTATCTGGCTTCATTTAAAATAGCAGTAGCAGTACTTTTAAAGCCAATCTTATTTGCCATGTTGTGTGTTTTATTGTGAAAAAAAATTGTAAAATGTCACATGCACATTTATTGTTTTGTTATGCACTATTTAATTTTGAGCTGTTTTCAGTCTTTATGTTAAAGTTAAGCTTCAGATTCATCTGAAAAGTGATGACCTGTTGTAGTTTGTGTAACAGAACCATCCTAGCATCTTCTCCCATTTCCTTACTTTAGACTTAGCTCACCCTTTTCCTTTCTGTGGCTTCAAATTTAGCATAAAGATTGAATCAGTGTCAGTCTTCTTATATCAGAGAGCTGTAATCTTTATCATTTAACAATTAATTTATCTCTCTTGCCCATCAATTCTTTCATTAAATGTGTCACATATAAACAGAAAAAGCTTTTGATTGGTTCAGTTCTGCAGAAACGTATGATCAAATTCACACGCATGCCTCTTATTCTGTCTCTCTAACTCACATGCAGACACATACTATCAGAACCAGGCAACATGCCAAGAACATACTCTGGGCTACCGGCCAATAGAAACACAAGCGCACAGCCACAACTACTCATTCACAATTTCCGTCAAACACAGAAAATCTCCTTGTGATGAAATGAAAGAAGTGAATATTAGACAACTCCGCTTTGGTTCCCATTATTTTCTGTATGTTTACATGCTGTAGTTAAATCCCAGACAGTAGCATTTCACTGTGGACCAGCTGACCCAGACAGTAGCACTTATGATAACAGGGTCAGCTTGAACTTGACAAGGGCGATGATTTCTTAATGTAGTGAGAGGGCAAGTGGACGGCGGCTGAACTGAGGGGGGTCAGTCTGAGTACAAGGTGGTTGTAGCATAGGGGTGTTTGTTGGGAGGTAAGGTGCCTGTAAGGAAAGCCTGACGATGTTGAGAGTGGAGGGGGGGGGGGGGTTAAAGATGGGGGGGTGATCTGTGTTCATGGAGCAGGCTGCAGGAATGTGTGGAAGTGCACAGCTGCCCTGTTTTGTCATAGTACTGCACTGTACTGTCTGTCCGTCTGTCTCAGTAATATAAAGCTGCCAGTGTTGTGTGTTCATGTGCAGGACCTCCCAAGCATCCCGGATGCACAACCCAGCATGAATGAACCTACATGGGCGCCAGCTAATACAGTCATGGCTGTGCTTAAAGCAACCCCTGCAAACTTTTTTATTTATTTCAATTATGGCTCATTATTTGTCAAATTTACAACAAGATAACAGCAACAACGATGTCAACTGTAGTGTATCATATAGGCCTTTATACTTTCTCTTTTTACCTCTTTTTTTTCTGAGTATCATTAAGTTACATATTTCTCAGTATAAGGAGAAACGTCTCCTTTTCACACGACCTGAGGAAGGCTGAGTCCCCTCCTAAGCCCCGCCCACCACAAGAAATTAAGTATTAAAAATATTTATGGACTAAAAACTGAAACATATCAGCTACATAAGAAGACACTGATCAGATTGAATTTTGTACATTTAAAAAACTAAATATATTATTTATTTATGTTATTACGCTGCAGTGACGTCACTGATAATGATCGTTTGATTGGCAGGTCAGTTTCGTTGCAGGGCCCATGAGACAACTTTAATATAAGTGACTCCAGCAGTTTCTAGTTCAATTATAGCTACTGAAGTATAGAAATGGATTCAGAGAAATACAATAAGTCCGTGCTAACTGTCTGTTTATGGCCCGTGTTTCTTTTGTTACCGCGGAGAGACGCACTTCTAGTTGCTAAAATCACATAACGCTTATCCCTACGGTGAGGATGCTAATTGCTAACTTGTTCAGTAGCCTACATTGTTATGCCAAACATGAAGGATAATGAGGACGACGAGGAAGACGGTGAAGAAATGGACTGTCCAAACAAGCTGCATCGAAACTGTAAGTAGTCACTGTGAGTTAAACTACGCTACTACTGTTATTATTATTATTATTATACATCGGGTTAACGTTAGCTACAGCTAGCCGAGTATGTAGCTACTTGCCAGCTGGAACGCGTCGTCGTTACCATGGTAACAGTTGATGAATCTGTTTCTCGGTGCAGCAAGTCGTGTTTCCTCATATCTGAAATACTTTGTAAATCCACAGGTGCCTTCTGTGGTGGATATGATAATATGTTGCATTGTTTTTATATTAAGAAGCATTTGTAATGTTTAGCAAGGAATTCATTTGATTTGTTTGCGTTTTAACATCTTTGGTGTTTCCAATGATATCTCTTTTTACTGAGGTACTATTTTATTTTTTATTTTATTTTATTGTATTTTATTTTTTTATTTTTTATATTTATATTTATATTTTATTTTATTATATTTTATTTTATTTTATTTTATTTTACCTCTCAGCATCCCTCAGCTACAAAAATCTCGGAAGTTGAATTTTTTTTAACAGTTCGAGCGACTGTTTTGGAGTCTAATTTAAAGCACCTAAAATTGGAAAGACTTTGCGTTATGCTGCTTAATTTTGACAACTGTAAATTTCTAAATATTTAATTAAAGCTGTTGTGAAACCTCAAACAGATGACAGTGTTCATCATCGCACATATTTAAATGTTTTTTAGTTAGTTAATGGCTGAATGGAAGTCCCTTTGCCGGAATTTAAGATGCACAATGTTGTCAAAACTACATTAGGCTGGGATGCTGGTCCCATGTATGGAGGCCTTGGTTCTCCAAGCGGGCGGCTCAGGTTCGAATCCAACTTCTGGCTCCTTTCCCGCATGTCAATCCCCACTCTCTCTCTCCCTGATTTCCAACTCTATCCACTGTTCTTTCTCTCCAATAAAGGCAAAAAAGCCCCAAAATAAACCTTTAAATAAATTAGGCTACAATATAGAAGTGTTTTAAACCAGAAATTAAATCTAACAAGTTAAGATAAGTTCAAAGTGATGCAGACTAAATATTAACCAAATAAATCAGGCTAATTATAATAACATGACCTTGGTAGTTTTTTTGGAGGTTTGATATTTTCAAGCTGATCGATCGAATGTGTAACTGGATTGTCAGCGCCTCAGAGCTGCTGCCTACACGTTCCCTCTGCGTGTATTTATAGAGGTTAGCGAGGGTTCATAGGCCAACAGGAGAGTTCACACTGTCCCATTACTCTCCCACCATAACACTCAC
The DNA here is from genome assembly GCF_963930695.1 of Labrus bergylta. Classification (NCBI taxonomy): domain Eukaryota; kingdom Metazoa; phylum Chordata; class Actinopteri; order Labriformes; family Labridae; genus Labrus; species Labrus bergylta. The sequence goes on along the minus strand of NC_089215.1, from coordinate 2,846,698 downwards.
GCTCTTAAACAAGCTCTTTGAGAAGGTGGGAAATGTCTGGGGGGGAGTCACACCCCGCCATGTGCCAATGGAGATGTCCATGAACTCCACTGGGGACCAGGGAGGTGGTACTCGCCAAAGTTGATTTTTTTCTTTCTTTTCTGGCTGTTTGTGGCTTTTTGTAAGATCCTTGCATAAAAGAACCTCAACTATATAAGTACGTCCTGTTTCCATGTTTGTTCAGGCAGCCCTGATAATTAAATGACACTTTCCGAACATGGCTTAATGCTCTTTATGTTGGATCGTCATCTGAGACCTGAGTGTCAGCTGCAGGTCTAGCGTTGCCCCATGAAGGCCGGGGACGTCTGTCAGGACAGAAACCTTCCCCCAGCATTGATTACCAGCTAATTATAGGCTAAGGAAGTGGCAGCTTGTTTGTTTCTGCGTTGCTGAGGAAATACATTTGCACTTCAGCGAGAGTTCGTGAGCTATCGGGTGTGAATTCCACTGAGCAATAAGTGCCATCTTTTTTATCTCACTCTGTCTGGAGCTCACGAGATCTCTCCATTCTCTCCTTCCTCACTTAATTCTACCACCCTCTGTTTTCACAGCCTCTGTGGGTGGTGCCTCCTGAAGCCCTCTTTCACACCACGCTAGGAGATTTGAATAAACATATGTTGCGTTAATTATGAACCAGTGCCATGGTGCGCCTCCGCCAGGAAGCATGTCGTCGTCGATGCCTCTTTGGAGTGTCTGAGCTCCAGCAAAGCCGGTCTAATGAGAAATGTTTACATGGTGATTACGTGGGGAACATCCTCTCGTCTGCTCCTCACACACAGCTCAAACACCTGCTCCAGCCCAGGCTCACTAACACAGCCAAACTAAAGCCAGAATCATCAATTTTTTTTAACGTATGTCTTTAACAAGCTTGTCATCCTCTCAGCAAGATGAAGCAAAGCATCCACCCCCCACTGTGTAGCTTTTATTAAAAAGGTTGGGTGTAATTTGCTTGATTATACTTGCTCCTTCCAATTGGTGCTTACCTCTTTGTTCTTCTTTTTTTTTTAAGATTTATTTTTAGGCTTTTGCCTTCATTTAAATAGGACAGTAGATGGAGCAGGAAATCGGGAGAGAGAGTGGGGAATGACATGCAGGAAAGGGGCCACAGGTTGGACTTGAACCCCAGCTGCCTGCTTAAAGGACTATAGCCTCTGTACATGGGTCATGATCTAACCGCTAGGCCATCAGTGCCCCCCATTGGTCCTTACTTAGAGATAGGGTGAAAATAAATGGATCTACTTGGTAATAGGTGAGAGCAAAAGTTGTCGATCTTGATGTTGTCCTACCTGGTTCATAAAATATAATCCATAGACATGTGTGCAATGACAGAAATCTTATTATTTGCATGACAGTCAGCATGACTTCCTATGTTATTGTTTTTCTGCACATCCTTTGAACTTTTTTTCCTGATACCTAATTCATTATAAACCAGAGGGATGCTTTTCCCTAAATTTCATTTTGGGCCTCAGAGGTCTTTGAGACAAATTTTTGTAACTTTTTAGACATTCTCTTCATTTTATTTTTCTTTGTTTAGTACTGAATTATTCAACCTCCTTGGGCCACTGAAAACTATTCCTAATAAAACAGTCTGTAAAGAGAAAATCATCCAAAAAGGAACCTTAATGGATTCTGTGTTTCTTTTGGTCCTTGTGCTTTAGTCATAAAGGTCGGAGCTTTCTCTTTACTTTAGGAAATTCTACCAACCATATCAAGACTGTAGACTCGTTTTCCCTTGTAGGAAAGCGATAAATCTCTCATTCCCTGTGATGATAACGTCATATTTTTTTAATTAGTCCGCCTGCCACAAGCGCCAAGCTGGTGTCCAAGTGAAATGAATGCCCCGGCTCAGCCTGTACAGTGGGGTTTGATTTGTGAACTCTCCGTCAGGCATGTCATGCCCACCCACATCGGCGCGATGTCAAGACACAGATATTTATGGCCGAGGGGGTCGTGCATCCAAAAGGAACAGTTGAGTTAAAACACAAGCGGAGAGGATAACTGAAAATGTAACGACACAAAAACACTTACTGAAGTTTGTGGTGGTTTTTCTTTCAGACTCAGGAGGCTGAATAAAGTAGATACAATGTGCAATATTAATGACAAGCATATATTAGTTTGACATAGTGAACAGTGTGGTCATGAGTTAGAGCAACAAGTCTCCTCCTCAAGTTTCAAATGGGGGTTGGTGGGCCTTTCCAGTGCAGATTCAGCGGGAACAAGCTGTAAACTAAGTGCTGTCAACCTGAAAACCTTAGACTTGTCCAAAGTAGTCAGTATACCTCAGACCAACTCACATGAACATAGTGTCATCCTTAAGCCTGACATTCGCTGTACGATTGTTAATTGTTAATAAATTGCTCCCATTCTCACTCAGCATCACAAACAAACACAAACATGCTAGCAGCTACATCATATCAAATATTCCCCGTCAGCTGGAGGTCCGCAGATACTTCCTGCCAACATTTCTTTCATGATAGGAGGGGGGACGACAGATTCAAATCGGCATGCCTGCTGTTGCCATGGTGATTAAGGAAGTTTTCTTACAGTTGAATGCAGGCACAATCAAGGGGGGAAAAAAGACCTGAAGTCGGGGGAATTGGCTCGTGGCGCTGCTCTCGCTACGAGAGTGTGTGCAGTCGACTCGTACAACCAAAATTTCAAACATGCCAGAAAATCAGAGCCAGAATTGTTTCAGTGCAACTTTATTACAAATTGGATGTAGGAACCAAGCGTTACTACTCTATTGCAAGGTCCAAACCTTTGTCAGAAGTTGCCGTTTTGCGGGCTTTAGAAGTGTCATGTGTCAAGTGTCAATTTTGAATTCAGACGAGCAAGTGGCTAACTGTGTCTGTCCGCTTTTTGCTACTAAGCAGGAAGTGAATAGTAGCTTTTTAACTAAAGAGAAATAATAACATGAGGGGTTTTATGAACTGTAAGCGTCTGCAAGCTTATTAACCCGAGGTATTCTGAGGCCTTCAGTCAGGAATCCACAGTCTCATTTATGACAGATTTAAGTCATATTTCAAATCAGCTCATGGTTTCACTATGAAACTTTCACAGTCTGTTAATCACCACCTCTCCTTTTTTTATTATGAAGTATCATCTGTTTAACCGCGTTAATGAAGACATGTGAAGATATCCTCCAGTGTGGCTGTCTATCACGTCTAAATCTGTCAGACCACAGAAGCAGTACATGTTAACTCCACATGCTTTTACCACACTCTTTTATTAAGTGTCCAGTTGCAGCTCGACTCGGCCTCTCATGGCTGTTGGTGAACGCGGGCGCCAGCCCGAAGTCAAACGGAATATCACGTTTTATGTGGGAGGAAACTGCATGTGTTAATTTTAAAAACTGTCATATTAAAGTAAGACGTTCATAACAGGTTATGAAACAGACACAATTTAAAAGTGATGTCTCTATATGAGCTGCAGAAGAAGACTTGACCTTTTTTGTGTGTGTAATTTTTTTCATGCCTGTAACCGTCACCAGGTCAGATTTAGATGAACTACAGCACACAGACCAGAAGTGGCATCATTTATATTTTCACAGGTACATTACACACTTAAAAAGAAGAAGGAAGAGGTTTTGAACTCGACAATGAGTCACACGAACAGGACAGGACCAGTAGAGTTATAAGATATACCAATTTGTTCACAAGAGTCGCTCAAATGGACTCAAACTAAAAAGTTCCTCCCAGTTCCTTTAAGCAATAAATTCCTCCTTGTGTGCTAGAGTTGGTTGATCTTTGTCTTGTAGTTCTTCCGTGGTGAAGCTACCGGGAGTTATTGGATGTGAGCAGGCACTGCATCGACATCGTTCTGCTTTGACTTGAACATACACTTCCTCTTTTTTTAGATTTATCTTTGGGCTTTTGCCTTCATTTAGATGGGACATTGGATAGAGAAAGATAAACTGGGGAATGACATGCAGGAAAGGAGCTACAGATTGGACTTGAACCCATGGCCACCTGGGTACGTACTATAACCTCAGTACATGGGATGGGATGCGACCTTACAGTTAGTCCATTAGCGCCCCCTGTAGTGTCATAAATTTGTAGCTGGTTTGCAAGCAAATTGAAAGAAACACAAGCAATAATAGCCGGTAGTTCAACATGTGGTCGTTAATCCTTCCATATACCTTTCCTGGATGGAAAGAGATTTGCAGGGGAGCTTGGAACAAAATTTTACTCCAGCAATTTTTGTCCAGATGTGCAAACCTTGTATATTTTGTCATTCATTCATTCGTTTCTTCATTATCCAATAAATTTAAATCCATCCCTTTACAATATCGTTTTATCATTTCCTGCTTGATCTTTGAAAGTGTATTTGCAGATCCTCTTGGAGGAGGTGTCAGTACTGCACCTGACTTACAGTATGACTTTCAGATTAGTGTTCTGACATTACAGTTGAGGTTAAGTTTCAAATCCCTTCACTGACTGCTCAATCCCAGTTGAAGCTTTACGACAACTGCTAATGCTTCATCCTTTTCAGAAAACAAACTTTCACTGCTGGTTTTTTCTCCCCATGCCTGTAAACATGCGAGCCAGCTGACCTGCTAATAACAGAGCAGGAGAAAATGAAAGCTGATTGTGCTTCACAAGGTGATGGCCTGAAGGCTCTCGCCGGAAGCACAGTACAGGAAGTGGTGACTACTGCCGAAGGCAAGAGGGGAGGGGGGTTTGTGGACACGCCTGGCTGGCCGTGGCGTCCGCCGTGTCGCTCACACTGAGGCCCTCTCACCTCCCGTGTCAACACTGATGACTTCAGCACGTGCCCTTATGAGCTCACCTTGCTATAGGAGAGACGCAGGAAGTGGGATTAGAGTGGTGACAGTGTCAGGGGGGATCACTGTGTCGTACCTGCACTGGGGGGCTTTCATCTATTAATATGTGTGTGTGTTTGAGTTGGACACACACATGCAGCAGCTAATACCTCGGGGTTATCTCTTTCCCCTGTGTTTATGAAGATGATTCTCTGAACAGGCCGACCTGTGACGGCCAAAACAAGCCGCTAAAAGGCCATAAACTGCAGAGAACCCGTCCAGGGACAAAAATAAGGTGCTGCATGGTTACAGTATGACAAAGAACACACGTATTTGAAAACTATATTTTTGCATATCTGACTGGGAGTGAAACCTTTGAAGCTTTCTGAAGTGCATGTTCTTCTTTCATTAAAATAATCTTCATTGAACTCTTTTTGAAGTTAACCATGTAGTTTCAATCCAACATTAAAACCCATTTCAGCATGTTTGTATGGTTGTCCTAATAGAGGCCTGTGTGCTGTGAGGAAGACGCACACTTCAAGATTAGAAGGATAAATGATGGTATGTTTCAGCCTTTCGGGTCCAACCTGTGGATGCTTTCCCGGATGTCATTCCCTGCTCTCTCTCTCTCTCTCTCCCTGATTTCCGACTCTACCCACTCACCTGTCTCTCCAATGAAGGCACAAAAAGACATAAAAAAACCTTGGCGGGAAAAAAAAAGTTAATTTGGGATGTATTAAAAAAAAATTAAAAAAAATCATGAATGCCTTTAGTTTGGATTAATTTGAATTGCATTGTTGATTCAGTGACATCACCAATAACTATAATAACCCACACTCTAAGAAATTGCTTTAAATTTACAAGGATATTTCAACAGTATGATCCTGTTATGTTTAAATACAGGACATTACTGTATTATAACAGTTTATAACAATATTTTACTGTATTATCGCTTGAAGGAAACAAAACAGTAATTTACCGTAGTTTTTGCAATGCATTTTGGGAAAAAGAAGTTGAGACCACATGGTTGAAAGGACAGTGGAGTTGGCTTTGCCCGATTGTCATCCATCTCCATCCTGACAATTAAGAGGTGAGCGCCTTACTGCTTTGCTAGTTAGAATTGGCAAAAACCATCACTTACTTAGTTTGAAGTCATTTGTAAGAATAACGTTAGATAGATTTGGAAATTACTCAGAAACACTGCAGGCAGACACACACGCAGTGAGTGAATTCTATGCCAGCTAACATTAGCTTGAAATACAGATCTTAACAGTTGCTAAATGGGACAAAAAACAAAACATTTTCTTATAATGTGGTTAACTAAGTGGGCTATAATGAACTTGACTTGCTTGCCTGGTTGTACTAGAATGGTAAGGTTAGCTAACATCAACAAGCTAACATTTCTTTGTTTCAGCTTCAACTGAAACTGACTATTGATTAAATATTGAATTAGAAATGATGATTAGCTGGGCCTACTAGGCAATATGGCCATAGTATAAATAGTATAATATACAGTATTTGAAAATGTATAAAAGGAAACTTTAGTGAGACTGTCAGAATGGACCTGGAGCATGTTTTTTGTTTTTTACTGCTTTAACACATAAAGCTGCTGCCATACATCCTGAATTCATGTACTTAAAGTAATTCCAGGACTTATTTGTATTCATACTAGTTTTACTTCATTCTTTTACTTTACTGCTTTGTATATGGAGAATATTCAGAAAGGATTGTCCATATGATAATGTTCACTGTTCAGCTGGAGCTGCTTTTGTTCTAATGTTGTTTTTTCCCTTTACAGAATCCTTGTGGCAGTTTCAGTCTGGAAGGAGAAATCAGAGGGAGGTGCAGGTCCAGGGACCCAGTTTCCCTCAGAGGACAGGTTGTTTATTCAGTTATATGAAACTATAACAGATTTTTTTTTCACTTCTCTGTTTAAAATGTATCCACCAAAACTCTTTTATGTACTATACATTGGAAATGGCCTTTGCTAAATGTCTTAATGTAAATATTTGTGCTAGATTTTTTGCCTATTTAACCTTCATGTTCTTAAAGTGTATCTTCTTTGTTTTTGTTACCGTTTCAATAAAGACAGATGTGATTTGAGATGACAGTTTGAATTTTTATCATTTGTCTTAACATTTTAAGTTGCAATTTTAAAGGCACTGTTTATTTATTATTTTAAAACATGGTGTTTTATAACCTGACAAGGAATCATTTATCAAATCACTAGGTTTAGAAAATAAATATATTGTGTTCATTTTGGTAGAAGGAAATTAATCTATAGCTAGATGTAGTATTTACAATTCACAGTAAAAATCTGCAAAAAAACAGTATTGAACAGTTTATTCTTTCAACAGTATTTTCCTGTTAATGTTTAAAATCACAGCTTTTTGCTGTATTTACAAAAACGGTAGAAAACTGTAAATTTCAGCAACAGCAATATACCTTTATTTAACCAGTAAATCGACCCATTGGGGTCAAGATCTCTTTCACAGGGAGGACCTGTCCAAGAGGGCAGCAGCAGCACACGTCATGATAAACATGATATGATTAAGAAACAGTTCACAAACAATAAGTTAAGAGCAACAACAATTAAAATGTTCAAATTCATTCGCAGAATTTGTGATAATAGATTAAAATTCACAAACACATCAGGCGCTGTCCAATGGTGCCAATATATATATTTTTTGTCTTTTAAGATCGAGTCAAAGGCGTCATATCTGTGACAACTCATGTCACAACTCAAGTGTCACATGATTTAAAATGAAAATGAAATTGAAATGGTGTGGATGATGCACAACCTGTCAACTGAATCTGAACAAAACATTTTTAAAAAACAGTTGTGATTTCATGGAAACTCTCTGAAAACACCCTGACTCATTAAAGAGGTCGTGATGTGTTGTTTCATTTTTAGTACTTTAAACACAAATCGATTTTTTTTGATTGAGTAATCTTTAACTTAAAAAAAGAAGAGATTCAAATAATGTTTTTTTGGAAGGCAAAGAGGAGTCATTTAGTGAAAATAATCAGCCATCAATAATCTTAAAAAAATGTCTAATTGATTATTTGGGAAATATGTTAAATTAAAAATAAGACATGTAATCTGGAAATTTGAATTTTTGAATTGTTCTACATATTATAACTCATTGATTAAGTGTTTTCTGGCATTATTATCTAAATATCAAAATGTTTGATTATCAAATAAAAAAATAAAAATAAATGAACATTATTATTAATCCTGTGACGTCACAAAGTCCCCACGGGGAGATGAATTCATTTTAAAATCTTACTTTACATTAAATATTATTATTATTAGTAAATGTATAAAATACTTTACTCTCCCTGTTTTTCAAAGTGTGTGTGTGTGTGTATGTGTGTGTGTGTGTGTGTGTGTGTGTGTGTGCGTGTGTGTGCGTGTGTGTGTGTGTGTGTGTGTGTGTGTGTGTGTGTGTGTGTGTGTGTGTGTGTTGAGATGACGGACGTGTCGCTCTCTCTATGTGAACCTATCACATCACGCGCCCTCTCTCTGTATCAGACCCACCTCCAACAATATGAGCGCTTACTAAATGTATATATCATAGGTTAGAAAAGTGAGCGTGTGTTTGAGTCGCTGGCGGAGACTCCACATGTTCGATAAGACAGTCAGCTGCTCGGGTGATAAAAAAAAAAAAAAAAAAGTTTGAACATAAATACTCTCTTGATGGATTTATGTCTTAATATAATTCTTTTTCACGGCTGAGACTGAATCTTAAACTTTGTGGCCTGTCAGTGCGCTCCGGCTGATTTTAGGTGAGGATACAGATCCAGACTGAGCTGCTTTGCGATATTTTATCGTAATACTTTAATTCATCTGGACGCACGACAGGAGCCTTATGACATTACGCACAGACCGGGATCGGGGCTGCAAATGGGCGGTATAGGTGGCAACCTCTACCTCAGCATGTTGAATGGGACTGAAACGCAAACTTTCGCAAAGAGCACCGACATCAGCAGTCACCTGCACCGCAACGGGAAGGATCTAGCCGAGTTTAAAATGGGGATTCAGGACGCGAGGTTCTACTACCCGGACTCTGTTCAGAGCGGGCAGGACGCTCTGACTCTGCCGTACCACTCGGAGCAGGCGGTGGGAGGAGGGTACGGAGCGCAGCCGGGCAGGTTTTACGCACAGACCCTCAGCAGCTGCCCCTACGGCGGCGTGCGCTCTCCGTCGAGAAGCGGAGCCGGGCAGGGTTACATCTCGGCGGCAGGAGACGGGTTTCCTCCAGGCGGGAAAGACTTGTACTCTCCCTCTTCGGAGAATTACCCGACAGGCTTTCAGCACGGCTACCACCAGCGACCGCCTCTCTACCCTCTACCTGGGCTACAGGTGTGCGGAAAGACGCAGGCGCTGCTCAATAACTACCCGCTTTGGGCCAAGTTCCACAAGTTCCAAACCGAGATGATCATCACCAAACAGGGGAGGTAAGACTGACAGACACGTCTTGCACCTCAATTCTTAATTATGTTCCTGCAATAAAACCAGGAGGTTAAGTAAGCTGCCTTGGTTTTTGACGACCTGGGAGGAGAACTCGTTAGCCTGCCTGCACATTTCAACAGAGAGGAGGTGATACAAACTGTAAATTACGCACGTAATTACACGCTGTCACTTTTTCTTTTTCACTTTATCAGTTTACCCATGGAAGCAATTTTACATTAATAAAGAGTCCAAACTGACTTTCCGTATGAAAATAATCTAGGAGAGTTTTGTTTTTTTAACATTTAGACACTTTATTGGTAAACTTTTCTGCAACTCTCCTCAGGACCTTACAGAATTCAGTAGCACATCACTGTTCAGGTGGTAGCAGAGGTGTTGGCAGCTTTGGGTGTGAGTTGTAAAAATGATGAGAATGACCTCTGAACCACAAGAAATCCTGTTTGCACTTTGATGCTCCTGACTCAGAACAGAGTCATATGATGCATATTTATCAGAAAATCTATATCAAGGGTGCTGCTCAAAAATAACACTTTAATTTAATTTGCCAAATATTTACTTTGCAGAGTAATTGACTCAGCAGCCAGCCTTTTGTGTTATTTCTCTTTTCTAAAAAAATGGGATCGAAATCAAATTTTCCTCAGGGCAAAAAGTGAACAGATAAATGATGTGGTGGAGCAAAATATCAGTTGCAGGCTGAGTTGCTGGAAAACATTTTGACACTTCAGTCTGACCTCCACACTCACAGGGGTCCCCTCAATTTAACACGGCAGGGATTTAACCCCAGAAGGAGGGCGATGTATAACATTTTTACTCTTTGCAGCACAGTACTCGTCCTAAAGCTGTTTCTTTTAAATCCATCGAAATTCTCGAAATCTTACTCTCCTTTCCGCTGTTTTTTAAATATAATTCGGCTCGTGAAAATTAAACCGTGAGACAAATCAACCCGTTTTAGATATGTTTACTCACATCTGATAAACTTTGTGATAATTTAATCCCAACGCGATATCTCAAGTGCGCATCTGCAGCAGGAACGATGATGCTGAAATTGAGATTTAAAAAAAAACATAAAAGCGTGTTTGTGTCTCCTGAGAGGAGAGAGAGAGAGAGAGAGAGAGAGAGAGAGCGAGAAGGAAGAGGAGAGAGACGGCGCTGCCGGGTCTTCTGATGGGTCAGCGAGCATTGAGACGCAGTCATGTCGATGAGGATTAATCGTGTAAAACGGGACACTTGTGTTTGACAGAAGGTTTCAGGCCACGCAGTTCTCATGGCGCGGGTCTGTGCAGGACACAAGTCCGCTGTCACATAATAGCACACTGATCGGTCGTATTTACAATCAATTCACAATTCAGTTTATTGTCACTCTGTATTTATCAAAGTGACTTCAAATTGAAATTCAAGTGAACTCGGCATACTGGAAAATATGAACTTTTTGTGTGCATTTTTTGCATTTTTCAGTTTAAATAGCAGGTAGATTCAAAGTTACAGAGCATGAAAGATGCAGGTATTATTGCTCAATAGTTCCCTTTGGGGTGCATGATTCTCTATATTACTGTTTTCACACCTGCTGTCAGAGGGACTGTGAGTATAGATACAATTAAATTGTAAAAAAAAAAGTCAGACAAGCTGCTTCGTGCAACTTTTGAGATCGTTTCTTCTTCTTTTTTGTTAAATTTAATCAGAAAGTTGCTCAAATGCTTTGTTTGCATGCATTACGTCAACGTGTCAACAATATTTGCTTCATGGTTTTGGTGGAAGATTCACCAAGTTTGTGTGAAAAATGTGTTTGCAAAGTGTGTGTCTCTCCGTGTGTGTGTGTGTGTGTGTGTGTGTGTGTGTGTGTGTGTTTGCATGTGACATCTGTCATTCTTCATGCTTAGTCCGAGAATACATGTCTTTCTAGAAACAAACAATTATTATGATGTGAGTTAAAAGGAACTCAAGGGTTTTGTTTCAGCATAGATGTTCATATTTTCAACCAGAGCACTTAGACGCACTCTCTCTCTCACACACACACACATACACACACACACACACACACACACACACACACACACACACACACACTCACACACTCACACTCACACACTTCCAAAGATTTTCAACACGTAGTTTTCATATAACCCGCAACAACAACAGGTTCAGTGAAATAGGTGCTGAGGTGTTATCCTTCCACATGACACAAAAAAGCAGAATTTTGCTTGTTGTGCAAAAACCACAAACCTCATATTACAAACATTTCAAATGACGAAAACATCCTCTCTCCCTTTTATCATCTCATCCTCCCTCACACAAAGAGCTTCCATCATAAAACCAGTGAAGAGGACTTTTTCAAAACATAACAAAACTCCTACAAGATTTTGTGGAAAAGTTGAGCAGAGAAACTGTTCCACTACAGAGACGATTTCTCCTTAAAATTTGATATGGGGTTCAGACTTCTACATCCAATTTTTCTGTGATTTTTTTTTTTAGAGAAAGTCTGAGGGTCTGCATTGTTCATCAAAACCTCGGTATCTATAGGAGAAGAGGTGAAGGAAAGTGTAGAGAAAAGTAAGAGGAGGGTCAAACACCACTGAGCCTTTAGATGGCCACACTGAGGAGGCGAGGCCCCTTTGAAGTTCAGGAAGTAAAAGACTAGATTCTCTTTTTCTCCCCCTTCTGTAGACGCGTGCTCGGTGTACAGCCTGACAGATCTCTCAGAAGTTTTTTCTCGTGTACCACACCTGGGCTTTTGAAATCTCGCAGACATTTTCAGGGGCCTGCAGTGAAGGGAGGAGGTGAATTCATCTGCACTTCTCATGAGCTATATTCAGACTGCCACAGTGATAGGGTGCCATTTGGGGCCCTGTGGTCGCCGTTTGACTCTAGCATCGAGGCAAAAGTCATCAACGTTCTCCTGCACACAGCAGGAGCAGAGATATACACACATCAAAGTGTCATTTTCTGCTCAGGAAGTTAAGAAGAAATAAACACTGAACAACCAGAAAGAGGCTTTATAGGTGCAAAAATAATGGGGCTTTCTGAATCTGTAAAAAAAGAAATGAAGTGACTAAGACTGAAAATTGAAAGTGAAGTTTTTTCCCTCACTACTTTAGGTTGGCCTAAAGTTCTTATCCTACACCTGGCGTGTGCTTACTATTGATATGAGTCAGGAGGACAGACTTTTCCCTACAGTAGTTTCCAAGAAGGGGTTTTATTGAATTTGAATCAGATATTGCACGTTTAAAGAAACAGAAGAGATTGTAAAGGAGGCTTCTGCGTGATATGACAAAAACAGGCAGCGTGTTATCATCGCTCCATGTTGCAATAACAAAGTGCAATAAATGAACCAATATTAAAGAGAGCTTACAAGATATAAATCACAGTTTTTGTGTGTTTCTGCTTTTCTTCATGTGATGCACAACACCTGTGTGTCTCCTGAATCCAAAAAGAAGGATTTTTATTTAATCTGACGGGAGCTGACATCGAGCTTCGCTTTCATCTGACTGAATGAAAATGGAGTGAAAGTATGGCAGTAACACCCAGGCCTCCATCCTGTACGCATGCAGAGTGAGAAAGCATTGCTTTTTTTAACAACCGTAAACCTTCAAATAAAAGCCCTTCACAATTTAAGTCCCAGTCTCTTTTTACTAACCCGGTGTGGCTGCAGGTTTTGACAAATTAAGGCCTCTATGAGTTTAGAGATGAAATAGTTTGCAGATCAAAAATTTGGAGGAAAAGCATCAAGACACAAAAACATAAAGATGAACTTCAACATCTGCCCAAGAAAGACAGAAACATGGAAGTATGTGAACCAGAGAGAGAAGGCTAAAGATCAGCTGGAGAATCAGTGTGTGTGTGTGTGTGTGTGTGTGTGTGTGTGTGCGTGTGTGCGTGCATGTGTGTATCCCCAGACTGTGAGCATGGCCTCTCAGAGTCTCCTGCATGAAGACATTTTAGCCTCAGTGAGCGACAGGAGGGACAGGGAGGACTCGGCTGCTTTGTGCTGCTTTTAGAGAGTGAAATAAATACTTTTTTTTTTCCATCTCTCACTTGACATTTTAACACTATAACATGTACTTTAAACAACAACATACAATGTGATGTAACACAGCTTCATATACCAGCACAGAGTTTGTTAAGGCTTATGCTAACAGGCGTCTTGTGTCGACTTTTGTCTCTACGAACCAAAGTAAGAACAAATGTTAAGACAGATGCAGGAAGAGCTGCTTGGTGGATTTCTCCTTCGTGTACTGAACAAATAATAGTGGGATCAATTTTACCTGAAAAAAAAGGTAACACCATTTATGCATGACTAGTCACTTCATATTTTAAAGTTTCTTGTACTCAACTTAAATATATATTTTTAAGATTATAGAAAGGTTTTGCATAAATATCAGTTGTTCAACTTTTTAAATGCAACACGTTTCAAACCTTTTGGGCTCCCGACTCTTTCAAAAAATCTTAAGTTGGGGTCACCACCGTGTAGCGCATCGCATCGTTTCAGTTGTCTGTGAGATGTTCTTCAAAAGTGTCTTTTGTCCCAAACTAAGCAGTCATTTCATCGACAGAAGTCAAAAAGCTGAGGCTGTTAATTGAAGTTTAATTGTAATTTTTCTTATTTGTTGCTTTAAATTCAGACTTGTGCTGTGTGTTTATTGTGAATGCTCTTATCAGGATAATGATAAGACATCTGTCTGAAATCACTGTATTCAAATCAAAATGTAGTGAGTAAACAGTCATGCTGTTAAAGTTCTGCTTGACCTTACACAGACGTGCTGCTGTGTTCTAGGAAGGAGATGGGTCTGACTAAGTTTTACACATACTCATCACATCTTTCAGGGAATTAATGCCGAGCTCTACGCTTCAGACGGAGAGGATTCATGCTCATCTGCTCTCTCTGCTCCACTGAGTCCAAACTCTGACATGAATCAAGTCTGTCATCATTTGATTCATTTGGCTCACAAATATTTTCCAACTTTGTATTTTGTCTTGATTACAAGCTGGAGATGAAGTCCTCTCATCGTAGAAAAGCAGAATTATGATGCGACTATCGCTCAAATAATGGACGTCGAGGGGGAAGTTGAAGTTGCATCAGCTCTTCTTCTGCCTTTTATAGGTGCTTTTTATTCATGCGTCATGTTTATTAGTGCACAATTTAAAAAAGGTGACCTTGTTTTTATTCTATGAATGATCCAGTCTTTCCAAAGTAGGTACCACATGTCATATTTTAGACGCTTTCACTTCACATCAACAAGGAAATTAAAGTGGGCGTCCTCTCTTGTTGTGAGAGGATTATTCATATCAATAATTCAGTTATTTTAAAAACCATAATTCTAACGTCAGAGGTCAAATTTAAGGGAGAAAAAAACATTTAAAAAACCCACCTCAAGTGTTTTTTTAAAAGTCTTGTTCATGGATTCTGTCTTTGTGTGGGTCTGAAAGCAGAAGTGGCACTGTTTCAAGGTTTTGACAGAATGACTTGTCACTTCCTGTTCAGCTGTTTTTATGTGTGCGCATATGCAGCTATTCGCAGAAACTTCTAGTGCCAATATTTATCACACATTTCAACCAGAGCTTCCTCCTCACTGTGTCAGAAAACTGAGTCTCTGAGTGACTGATGTCCAGCACGTAGGCCTGTCCTCAGCGTTGGTATTTCTTAACCAGTGTCGCTCTGTATTTAGTTTCCACGAGGGTTAATAGAAACACTCGAGGTTGAGAGGGCTGAAAATAAACTTCTAATTTGGTGTGTGGTCAATTAGATAATCCGTGATCTTTCATTTTCTGCTTTGCAAGAGAGCTCGATAAATATCAGTAAAAATGTAAAATAAAATACCCAGATGAGACACACAATTAGACACACACTGTAGTTCATTTTGACCCCAACACACTCCGTCCTGCTGCCCCAGAAATACATGCTCAGTCACCAAATGTGTATTACTCCGCTGCTGAAATTAGTCCCCAGTAAATGCACCTTTTCCTCTGATTTGTGTTCTGCTTGATAAAAACTGTAGCGGCCAGCTGTTTAAGGAAACTACTGAGGGTTTTGCGAGTAAAGAAATATACTCCTGATGTTTTCTAAAGGGGGTGCAGCTTCATGTTTGGAATAACAGGTGATGAGATCTTGCAGAGAGCGTACAGAAGGTGACGAGACAGACCTTGGTGGTTTTGGTCTTTTCAAAGTATTTCTTGATTATGAGTAATACGAGGTTATGAGATGGCATGTCGCTCTACAAAATAGACATTTCAACACATGTAGTCGCTGAACTCCTCTGCAGTCGGTCGATAGAGAATGCAGGAGCGTCCGTGTTGGAGACTGCTTGTGTCCGGCAGCAGCTGTAGACTGGCACGTTTTCGTCACAGACGATCAGGCCGCTCGCACGGTGACAAAAACTGGACCTGAGCTCCTGTCCGGATGAATCAGCAGGTGCACTCATGCGGGAGAAGTCCTCTCTCTCCCCGGTGAATATCCAGTTCCTCTTCTCCTCTTCTCCCGTGCATCCCCAGGACAAACCCTCCACCCTCCCTCCTTCCCTCCTTCCCTCCACCCTCTGCTCTTTCCTTTTCCCTTCCTCTAACCTCTGTTTCCCCCCGCGGTTTCCCTGACGTCTAGCCCCTCCCTCCACTTCCTCTCTCTCTCTCTCTCTCTCTCTCTCTCTCTCTCTCTCTCTCTCTCTCCTCAGCTTCCAGAGTTTATTTTGTTTTTTTGTAAATGTCACCAGCACCTCTGTATTACTGGCTGGTTCACCACACTCGTCTGTTTGTACGGTATTTTGTGTGGAAGGAAAGAGGACAGTTATGAGTATTCATGTGCGTATGTATGTGCACCTGAATGAGGCTGAAGAGGCGGCAAGCAGCCGGCTGTCATTACCGTCAAGTTTGCGGTGAATCAGAGTGGCACAGTGGCAGGTCGGTTAGGGAGGCTGTCTGGGAGCTTTAGAGCTGCAGGATTGATTCCTGCTGGTGTCACAGCAGTGAACAGGCTACTTTTATGTCTCACTGTCTTATTACAATTTCAACTAAATCTGTCTGGTTAAAAGTTATATTTGACTGAAAGGACCCCTCGTTCTTTTTTTAATTTCCAACAATGTCTATATATCCTTCCCTAACGGTCAGAGTAGATTTCAGTGAACTGTCTGTGAAGTTATGCTAAGAGGGATTGCTGCTAGCTTAAGTTACAGAAAATGTTTAATTTGTTCTCCATTTTTATTCTGGTGCTTCCACATTGTGTACAAAAGCAAAACAGGCAATCAGCTGTTAGGTTAAAGTTTTTGTTTCTGTTGTTCAACAGTGTAAAGGATTCTGTCTGACTACAGTAAACACGTTTTACAGCATTTTACATCGAGAGACACTTGTTGAAAATCTTATTGCAAAGTTTCAGAGTTTGTTAGACATTTAGAGGAAAGCAGGATGAGATATTCTCACTACCTTCCACCTACCGGCCTGTTTGGTTCTCAACTGGTCTAGCCTAAGAACCCACCACCGACTCCTTCATGAAAATTATAACCCAAATATCTGATATGTTTTATCAACCAATCAGATTCAGTGAATGAAAAATAGTTCAGTTTGGACCAAAAACACTTGATGGAAAAAAGAGAAGGAACAAACCCAACACGTTTTTAAAAGCGCTTCTTTCCAATCACATGTTGGAAACAGCTCCTCGACCCACTTTTGGGTCCCGACCCCACCAGTTGAGAACCACTGCTTTAGAGAGTATGGATCACACGAGTCAGGAACAGGATCAGACAAGATTTACTCTTTTGGCCGCTGAAACTTACACAAAATAAAAACTCCTCAGAGTTACATATCATGTTAATATCATATATTCATATTTGTTTTAATAAATCTTTATTTATAGCGCCAATTCATTACAGATAATATCTAAAGAGAGTTTAGAAAAAGAGCAGGTTTACACCGTGATGTAAATGACAGAGGCCCGACATTAATCCACCACGAGTAACACACTTGAACTAGAGAGAGGAAAAACCTCCACCTTCAAGAAATCAGCATCGCCTACAACCACTAACAAACTCTATCAGTTAGCTCTGTGTGTGTGTGTGTAGCAGTCTCCTGTAAACACATTTTTTGAAATTCATCACATGGATCTGTTTCTCCTGTGGTGAAAACATTTAATCAGTAATATAATCCTGTTTAAATCAGGACGCAGTACAAGCTACTGCATGATTTAAAAACCCAGGATGTAACCACACTGACTCCACCTGTACGCCTACATGCTTGTTTTCATTTTCATTCACTTTTTGTTTTCAGCTTTTCTCTCTGAACTTCGTACATGGAGCCAACTTGGGTAATAGCCCACACATGCAAATACCCCTCTGTGATGTGTTTTCTACGGTTTCCCCCTTTGTAAGATTGTGATTTCCTATAAATGGTTCTAGTATCAGTAAATTGACAATATCAGACAGAGGTGGAAGTACAAATACTGTACTTAAGGTACGACTTTCAGGTACCTTTGTTTATGAGTTTTTGCTTTCAGGCATTTTTTTCCTCTAACAAAAATCAACTTAACACTTCTGAAGTTTTACAACACATCTGTTACTTTAGCTTTCATGCATTAAAGGGGAATTTAAATCTAGAAAATATGTTTCCATCAGTGCACATCTCATGCTACACAGCCAACACTCATGGAAATGTCTTTAATAAAGATGTGAAGACAAAACAGAGAGGAGGGAGAGTGTGAAAAAGAGTTGACTTGTGAATGTCATGTTAGACAGTTTTGTCCTTCAGAGGGTTCATTTTTGACTTTACAGTAAAAGTTCATATCAGAGACTTTTTCACTTTTACTGCAGCGAAAAAGTTGAAATAGTTCTTCGATTTCCTGCAGAGTTTTTTTTCTACAAAGCAATGTACATCAGAGAGTAAGAACACAAGTAGGGCTCTCGAGAGGAGGAAACTACAAGAGGAAACAAACAGTCTTAAATTTGATCAGACGTAGTTGTACCTCTACTGGAGAATAAAATGTGCTCTCTTTGCTAATCTTGATATCACAGAATCAAAAACGAAAATTCCTCCTTAAGATCACTCTCACACTGTAGGAGGGTCGATCCATTCATATGCTGCTGAACAGCCAAGTTTCTGTTTTCACTTGTATTAAACTCTGCGATGGAACGAGAGCCCTTTCACCTGTTCTCTGCCACGATTTAGTTTCACCGAGAACTATGATTGATTGTTAAAACCGGACTCGCCATGTAGCCAGAAAGACCCGACTGTGGGCAGGGGTTTTGTCTTACCGCTGAAGGGTAAGAGGAGTGTGTGTGTGTGTGTGTGTGTGTGTGTGTGTGTGCTCAGTATACAAGCATTAAGGTCTATCAGTCAGAGACACCATTAAGAAGACATTTGACCAAGCGGCCTTCTGGTCTTAAAAAAAAAAGAAGCCAACGAGGAAGTGCAAAGTCACAAACACACCACAGCCAAAGAAGCCGTTTCTACACCATAAATAAACACGTTTACAGCCTGGTACCAAAAACTGAATAGGTCTGATTAGTTATTGTCATCATGGACACACACTGAACGGAGGGCTGTTTTGGGCGCGATGTAACGGTTTATCAAGAGGCTTAAACCCCGCCTCAGCTCCAGCTCTCAGCCTGTCGTTAGGTTGACTGATTTCCAACGTGGCGGCAGCTGCAGATGAGCATAAACAGCATTTGACCCCTGATTTGTATCAAATTGTATCGGCTGACTTTATAAAAAACCAACATGTTAGGGATTGTAAAAAGGATCGAGGCAGCCCACCCACTCACCTCACACACAATGACGGGCCCTGCAGGTCTCCCATCAGCCTGCTAAAAGTCGCCTCGAACACGTCATCTCTTTACACACCTCACTTGTTTTTACACCTCTAAATGACCAAAGCGCTTCAGGGAGGATGCTCTGAATTTAAATGAGATTCCATGTTTTGTAGTTTACCTGAACACAACAGATTCTAGACACGTTTAGACACAAGAGAGAGATAGAGAGTGGGATTCGACCACTAGCCTAACCACTAGGCTACAGGCGCCTCAACTGGGTTTTTTTTGTTTTGTTTTTTTACAGCCCCCACACCAAAGAGTGTTTCAGAAAAGAGAGCAGAGGGCGTTTCTGAAAGGAAGTGTTTTTTTCTGTATTGTCTTTGCACTGTTACACTGACAAAATTTATCTGCAGTATTCACTGAATAGAAAAACAGGTATCACCTCCAAACAGCTCTGAACATCTGGGGCCTGTTGTTTAAAAAATGATCTGACAGGATTCAAGCTATGGGAGTGGATTCAATCTTTAAATCGGGATGTTCAAAAGACAAAAATGGGTTGTGAAATCAGATAGGTTCAGGGAATCAATCCTGGTTTAAATCTGGATAATACCTCCAGTTTTTGTGATTACTTCAAACCAAAACAATAAAGATCCCATGAGAGGTCTGGATTCACGCTGGATTACAGAGAACATTTAAAGTGCTAAAACAAATCAACATCTGAAGCAGCTGTGAGGATCTTTCTGTTTGTGTGGGTTTTGCTGCCCCTTGTGGACAAAGTATGTATTGTGTAGTCCTCTTTAAATGCTGGAAATCTGGATGTGGTAGTCCTCAAAAGCCTAAAAAAAACTGGATAGAATCAGGGTTTTGTTATCCAGTTTTTCTTTGAACCATCAGGAGAAAAGTGAGCTTTATTTGCTGATCCTGATCCATGGCTGAAAAAAAAAAGTGGATTACTAAATCCAGATCGTATCCGGATTAAACCTCAACTCAACTTGAATCTAAAATCACATATTGTGGGACATGCAGGGTGTGTTTTCTGTCATTGACAAAGGGGGGTGGACGGTGGTGCTGGTTGCCTCGGGAGCTGTTGGCAAGTGTAAAACATCTGGGCCAAATGTCAAACATGTTGCCCTGATTTTATTAACACCGACCACGCACTCATGACCTCCTATTGACCCAGAGTGCAGATTCACAAGCACAACGCTTGAGAGAGGAGAATCGATCAGCGCTCATGCATCGGTTCATATGGGACTTTTTATGGAGTTTATTTTATAGCAGAAATGGTCATTTAGGGGAGTTTGCATTTCTGCTTTCTGAAGCATAACGACTGGAGACAGGGGGAAACAGCTAACCTCGTATCCCCCTCCATAAAGCCTCTGAGTCACATTTAAACACTTAGTCATTGTCCCCAGTGGTTAAATCTTCCTGACTTTTATGACCTTACGACCTCTGGCACAACCAGCCTGCAGAGACTTTTAGGTTGTATGTTAACATCAAGTATTTAATGTATTGTTTTGAAACTTAATGTTTCCAAGAGGATTGGGGCTTCCTTGAATCTCTTAGGAGCAACTTTCAGTTTGAGTTGATTTTGGCGCCCCCTGTGGTAATAAGCCGTACAAGCTCATAGATAAACACAGTGTGTTTGCAAAGGTGAGCAGCTTCTAGCCATAGCTTCACATCTTACAGACGCAGTGTTGAAATGCTGCAAATGTTGACACAGTGGTTTCTAAAAGATTATGTATATATAAAAACAAGGTGAAAATGATGTAACAGAAGGACCAGAAAGATACATGTAACGTTCATGTTTGTATTTGTTTTTTTCTGTTGTGTTGTGTTTGTTGTTGCTCTGCTCTGTAAAATGTAAACTCCTCTGCAGGCTTTAAGTGCTTCTTCAATAAGTCTACAAGCACTCTGAGTCTCTACTGTGTGCATGATGAACATGCCTCCACACAGACTGTCACACGTATCTCTAAAACATGTGTGTTTGTGGTGTGTTTGTGGGTTTGTGTGTTTGGTGTCCATGTTCTATATTTGTGTGTCTTTTCCTCTTGGTTTAACCGACCCTCGGGGACGCCCTGACCTCCCCGTTACCCCGTCTCACTGAAGCCCTCTGACATCAAAAATAAGTTCAACATGTAAAGCTCCAGCAATCAGAGGCAGCTTCAGAGCCATCTTTTATTAACACACGGCATTAAAAATTCACTTACGCTCGCCCCCCCCCCCACCCCCCGACCTGTCTGACATCCCCCCCACTTCTCGTCCATTACTCTCCATTCTTCAGCGGGCGGAGCAAACGCAGCGTGAGCGTCTTTCAAGGTCCAAACCGGAGACACAGCCTCACCTTACCTCCACACGTTCATGTCCTTTACAAGCATGTGAAATATAATGAATGACATTTGCACATTTCTTTTCAGGTCTCTTTTATTATCACCATGAATCTCTCTCTGGATTTCTTTCACCCCCCCCCCCCCCCTCCCCCTCGGTCTTTCAAGGGAAACCCTGTGTTCCTTAATGATACTTTAATAATACAAACACTGCACACCCTCAGTGGGTCAGAGCCCCCTGATGGTTCTCCTACATGTTCTTAATATCAAGACATGAACACAGACTTTGAGCGTCTCTGCTGGCACAGGGTCGAATTTAAAAGAGAAATAACCTCCTGATGTTCTTCCTCTTGTTGTTTCAGATTATTAATCTCCTTTTTTTTAATGTCACCAGTTGTACTTATTCTAGAGTTACAATAATTAGAATGACCATCCCTTGTTTAAATTTAAATCAAAATACAACAATTGCTCGAGAGACAGTTTTACTTTTGGTAAATTGACTTGGGCTTTGACTACTCTTTTTACACCACATTTAACAGCACTTTTACACACTGATGGCAGCGGTTGCTATGGCGATTGTTCATCAGTATTTGTTAATCCATTCATACACATTCACACACCGCTGATGCAGCAGCCGAAGCAATTTAGGGTTCTTGCCAAAGACGACTTTAGCTGCAGTAGCTGGGGATCAAACCCCTGACCTTCCTGTTGAGAGACGACCAACGTACCACTGAGCCACAGCCACGTCCCACCTTTGATAATTAATGCCTTTGCACTTTTTAAAAATGTATTTATGTCAAATCTTTGTTCTCAGGTTGTGTGTGTTCAGTACAATAACTGTTTCAGGTTTTTCATCAGTGAATTTGTTTTAATGTCCTACTTAACCTTTAACCTTTAAGCTTTAAGCTTTGCTTAGTACGATTCTTAGAATATAAAACATTTGGCTATGTTCATGTTCAACGTTCAGTATGTGGTTGAAATGCTGACTAACAGTAACTAACCATGTTGTTCCCCTTTGTGTCTCTGCAGGAGGATGTTCCCCTTCCTGAGCTTTAACATCAGTCTTCTGGATCCGACCGCTCACTATAACGTCTACGTGGACGTGGTTCTGGCTGATCAGCACCACTGGAGGTACCAGGGTGGCAAGTGGGTCCAGTGTGGGAAAGCAGAGGGCAACATGCCAGGTACGTTCACAAAATAAAAGACGGTCCTTTTCTGCATTATATTTAATACTTTTAAACACTTCACATTTAATAATCAAGGATTCACATATTCTCAACCAGTTTAAATAAGTCTCAGATCTCCCCAAAACATGTGTGTGAAGTTTCTTGTTCTAAATCCACTTGGATCCTGTATTTGATCATGTCTATAAACCCCTCTATTTCAGCCCTGCTCAGAACAGGCTGTTTCTGTGTCTGTACCTTTAAATATGTAAATGAGCTGTGTCTGACCACGCCCCCTCTCTGGAAGGGCTAGGGTGTACTCGGGGCTTCCTCGCTCCATGTCCTATTGTTTACGGTGAGAAGGCAGACTCAGAGGGCAGAACAAACACCTAGCTGTGGGATTGTCACCCACCTGGGGGAGGGGCTACTGCCCTTTGTGATGTCACGAAGGGAAAATCTCCAAACAGTCTGTTTGAGCACACATTTTCTGAAAAGTGGAGCAGGCGAAAAACGGAGAGGATGGACTTTTCTCATCATTGGGGGGTTTGTAGACAGACCAGAGACACATGTTAGAGTTAGAGAAACATGAAGTGTATTCTTCAGAATATGCGACCTTTAAAAGATATTTGAGACAGGAGATATCTAAATCATTGACGGTACACCGAGGGTAATTTCTGAGGTCCTTGTACTTATTTTAGTGCATCCAGATTATGCAACTCCTTACTTATAAGCTACCAATATTCAGAGAAATCTTTTTGTTATTTTAAAGCTTTAGTTGATTTTCAAATCAAATATGAGTAAACACATACAGGATGTTTTTTCATAGCTGAAAATACACAGAACTATAAAGACACATGAAAAATATTAGAATCTGTTGCGCTTTTTCAAAATGCAATTTCAGAATGATGCATAATCAGTGCTTTCACTTTCTGCCTCTTAAACTGTATTTAACTATATTTACTTACCAACAGCAGGTATTTTCCCCTCCTTCTGTTCTTGAGAGTTTCTTTCATTGAAATGATGATGAGCTATGTAGATCACTACAGAAACATCGATCATTAAGAATATATTTTATTTATCTTTCACCCCACTGTTCCTTCCATATGAAGCAGCATGCATGCGGTGGAGCTGCGTGCCAAGCTTCTCATTCCTTCACAGATACACGATCTTATAAAATCAGACACTTACCCACAATGACAGACAAAAAAAACCGACATGTCAGCATTTATTTTGACGGGAATTCCAGTATCTGAGAAAATACCGTGTAAATGTGCTCTAATCGAGGAGCCGGAGACATGCAGGTACCTTCAGTTCAGCTCAGTGTAGCAAGCGAGACGGTGAGGAAGTGGTTTAATTCAGCAGCGATGTTTCAAACCTACACGCATACAGTGGGGTAACCAAGATGTGCATCATGATGCAGATGTAGTGTGAGAGGTTTCTGTGGACATCTCGATATTGCTTTTGTTTTTCTTGAAGTCTGCAGCCTCACAGTTCCTGATTAGAGAGTCTGAAGAACAATATAAGGAAGTGAATATTTCCTTCACAGCTACAGTAAGGATGAAGTTCTTCTGTAACTCTATCCCAAGCTCTATAATCTTTATCAAACTGCACTTAAAACGTTCTCCACTGATGTGTTTTATAAACGTTTTAAATGAACATTTGCATTTCAGTCTTTTTGCAGTAATACATTTTAGCATAATGTTTTAATTTGTTGCTTCCCTCAATGGTATGGATGGACAGTGTCCGAGGTGTGCTCCAAAAATCGATATGGAAATATAGCGTCATGTGCTCCTTGCATACATGTATCGATGCAGATGTTACAGAATCATCATCGACCTTTATTTAAGTTCTCAGAGAGATCACTGAGGGTGACCCTCATTTACAACGAGGGTATCGGCTGCAAAGCTGTGATGACAGTTTTGACAAACAAATTGACCTCTGGTGCAGCTCCCACCTTCAACACAGCTCATGGACTCAAATATTTTAATGCATTTCTAGGATCTCTGAGGAACCTGAATTGATGCCTCTGACTTACGCCTCTGCTGTTACTCTCAACAACAAACAACAGCTGTTTAAGTGAATTCTGTGTAGGACATCAATACTGTATATATCATGATATGTATCGTATCGCAGGGTTGTAGGAAATACACATCCCTAATCGGAGCACCGTGTGGGTTTATAAATGTGCCCCCCTAAAAGGTCCTTCAATCTAAACTTGAAAAGACGACATTTAATTTGTGGGAATAAAACAAAACAACCTTTTTTAGGGCATTCAACACATCTCTTCATCCATTAGAGACCCCTTCATTCTTCTTCCCGTAAATTAAGTTAAGTTGTGGTTCTTCACTTTTAAACATTTGGTTCCGTCAGCGTCACAAACTTCAAATATTCCTCCCTGCCTGTTCACGCTTTTTAAACAAAACCAAAACCGAAGCAACTGATGAATGTGAAGCCGCAGTAATAATGTGAAGAAGAGAAACTGCAAGGTGCTGTCACACGTGTGCCAGGAGTTGTGGAAAGGTGACAGCTGATGTGTGATGATGGTGGTGAACTGTGGTGAAACGCGTTTACTCCATTAGATTGAATAGTTTATTGTGTGGTGTGCTGATAGAAGGTTAGCAGGTCAGCGTGGTAAATCACTGTTTGAAAGCTGCATCGTCGCTGTGAGCAGAAACTATTTATGTTAAAATATGATGGAAGGTGTTCCTCTTAGAGCAGCGCCACTCTCTTTTCTTGGATCTTTTCAGGTTTTGACAAATATCTGTTGATGTCATGTTGCATATTGCAAAAATGTTTACAGAGATCTCAGCATGTTTGCGCCACCAGAACGTTGAACTATTGTCTCATTTAGTCTTGTACATGTTAGTCTTTGTTTATCTCGTGTTTATTTCATGTTGTACTTTTTGTTCATAGAGAGCAAAGGTCACCAAAGTCAAGTTCCTCATGTGTGTGTGAGCACACCTGGCCAATAAATCTGATTCTGATTCTGATATCAATAAAGACAGTTTTCTTTACTTCAGTTTGTATTCACTTCCTGTATGCAACATTCATAACACTTAAGTAAACCTGCAGGTTTGCAGATATGACTGATGTTATAAAGATGCTTCTTAAAGTGACTAACGTTTAAATAATTCTGCTTTTAGTTTGTGTTATCTATGTTTGATCAAAGATGTGAAATACCTCCTAAATGTTGTGAACGTTTCCTCCTGCAGGGAACAGGATGTACATGCACCCCGACTCTCCGAACACCGGGGCTCACTGGATGAGACAAGAAGTTTCCTTCAGCAAACTCAAACTCACCAACAACAAGGGCAGCACCAATAATGTGGCACAGGTACTGAACACCCTCCTCTGCCTGACGTGTTATCATCTGTCATCATTAAAATCAAACACAGACCTTCATGTGTCGGAGAAAGGAGCTCCCACTAGTGGTGGCTTGATTAGGAACGTGCGAGTAAAGGCTTTAAATTAAATTTTCTAATCCCCAAAATAAAAAGTCAACTCCTCAGAGTGTCTTCATTGTAAAACCAAACATGTATTAGCTTGGTAGTGACATGTCAGTGATGAGGTAGCCACACCGTAAAGCAACATCTCTTATTCTGTGTACTTCGAAAAAGGACCATCCTTAAAATTTAAAATTGTCCAGCTGTTTTGAAGACTTCAAACTAAAGATTTGGATCATAAACTTGTTAGAAACATTTTTACTGAGTTAGTAAATCGAATGAGAAAAAGCTATTTTTTTCACAAATTCCCTCTGCAACCAGTTAGGTTGCCCCCTGCCTTTTCTTCTTCTCTCATCACATTTTCTATCTGATACTTACGATTATTTCCATCAGACCTTAAATAAAACATACAACATAATCATACCCGTTTTTTTCCTCCGACATGTGCCTCTCCCCTCCAGATGATCGTGCTCCAGTCGCTCCATAAGTACCAGCCTCGTCTGCACATCGTGGAGGTTAAGGAGGACGGATCTGAGGACCCCTTCCTGTCATCCAAAGCTCAGACCTTCATCTTCCCTGAGACCCAATTCATCGCCGTCACCGCTTACCAGAACGCAGACGTAAGAACGACATCAACCTCAGCTCGGTG
Source organism: Labrus bergylta (assembly GCF_963930695.1). Taxonomy (NCBI): domain Eukaryota; kingdom Metazoa; phylum Chordata; class Actinopteri; order Labriformes; family Labridae; genus Labrus; species Labrus bergylta. The sequence continues at coordinate 2,820,122 of NC_089215.1, read as the reverse complement.
TTCTTATCAAAAGTTAACTTGATCGCAGAGAAGAATCGATTCATCTTCCAAACTCTGTAATATTTGTCACAAATACTTTATTTTATGTTTTTTACAAATGACTAGCCGGCTAAACGAAGCCTTCAAATCAAAACAACACCTCTTATAACGCCGTCTTAATGGGATCTGGACGTCAATGATTCATGTGGGAGCCGAGTTTCCGATAGAGGCCTTCATTTATGCATCATGTATGAAAAATTCACAGCGTCATTTACATTCCTTACAGCCTCCTGTAAGTGTAAGCACGGGGTTTGTGACAGTAACAAAGTTCAACCAAGAGTCACATCACCTCAGCTGACCCGAGGCCAGCAGCTCAGTCGTCCCCAGTATGAGCGCGGCGTGCTGTTTATCTCTGACAGCTGTTCATTGTGGAACATTTTTCTAATGTAATATACACTCACATCATGTTTATTCCATCACTGTGTTTATAAATATATCTGTGTGCGTGTGCGTGTGCGTGTGCGTGCGTGTGCGTGTGCGTGTGCGTGTGCGTGTGCGTGTGCGTGTGCGTGTGCGTGTGCGTGTGCGTGTGCGTGTGCGTGTGCGTGTGTGTGCCAACCTGATGAAGTCTTTTTATCAGCAGTAAGAAAATAAATTGCCAGTTATCCTCATGAATTATTAGTCAGCGACCTCCTCTCTGTCTGCTCTCTCTCTCTGGTTGCTCACTCCTTCTTCTCTTTTTTTTTCTTCCTCTCATTGCCCTCCTCTTATTCCCGGTTGCAGATCACTCAGCTGAAAATAGACCACAACCCCTTCGCTAAAGGTTTCCGCGACAGCTATGACACGTAAGTAATCGGTTAAAAAATTTTTTTAAAAGTGTTTGGAGCAAGAAAAAAAAAAAACAACAACCTGTGAATGGTGTCCTGTTAAGAGAGGGGAATGAACACACAATGTGGTATTTGCTCAACATGAATAGTGACAGAGGATCATTGCACAAGCTTAAATGTCTTATTTGAATATTGGAATGGATGACATTAGTGCACGGTGCGAGCATGCTGCAGCCGAGGGTGTGAGGGGCTGTGAGATGTTTGATAGATAGTTTTGAGGTTTGCTCAGGAAATAACACCTTTTTTTTCTTCTCTCTTCTCACACTCTACGCTCTCCCCCTCGTCTTTCCTCCACACCCCTTCTTCTTCTCCTTCTGCCTAGGCTCTACGCTCCTCCCGACTCTGACCGCCTCACCCCCTCCCCCACCGAGAGCCAGCAGCTGCTGACGGGGAGCTGCTACCCCCAGGGCTTCTTCTCCGAGCAGTACATGAGCCCCCTGCCTCAAGGCCGCTTCAGCATGGGCCAACAGCGCAAAGACCCCTCCCTGAGTCCGGGTCCTCACAGCCACTGGTACCTGCCTCCTCAGCAGGGCGTGACCCCCAACCGGCTCGACTTCGCCTCCTCGTACGACGGCGACTTCTCAGGAAACAGTTTCTACAAGCCGTTCCCCCTGCAGACGTCCGCTCACCACACCCTCGGCTACTACCCCGAGCATCCTTTTGCTTCCACGAGCGTGTCAGGAGCCACGTCGGCGGGCTGGACCACCAGCCGGCCCACCCCTCAGTACCTCAGCCACTCGAGCAAGCACGGCCCCCTGGGCTGGTTCAGACCCATATCGTCCTCGTCTTCCTCCTCCTCGTCTTCCACGTCGCCCGGCAACCCCAGGCTGCACCCCCCCTCGCTCCTGGAGCCGCTGCAGACGCCCCTGCTGCAGGACAAACCCAAAGACTCTGCGGAGAGGGCGGCCGAGGACCCCTGGCTCGAGCCCCCCTCTGTGAAATCAGTGGCCTCGGCCTCGGCCGACTCGGGCCTGTTCGAGGGCGTCGTCGGGGACAACAAGAAGAGGAGGGTGTCGCCGTACACGTCCAGCACCGAAAACTCCCCGCCCCCGCGCATTGGAGAAGTCTGCGAGAAAGACAGCAACAGCGACGCGGACTACTACGGCTACTACACCCACTGATGACCCTCACTCATAAACGACCTCGTGCATCACCAGTCTCTCCCAGAAACCCTCCCAACTTCCTACTGGAAAAAAAAATCCAAGAACAAGACCGCACAGTCTCCAAAAGTCTCCCTACTCGAAGTGTCAGGAGGAACTTTCAAGGTTACTGTCAAACTTCTCGTTGAACAGAAGTGGAAGTGACTGGGGACGCTGCCCTACAGTCACATAAACACCATGCGGACGAGCAGACCTGTGACTTTAGCCTCAGAAGCATCTGGAGATTTGGGGGTGGAAAAAATGATCTGCATATCTGCGTGCTGACAGACGCCTGAAGGGCTTGTCTGTTCTTCCTGCATCAAACACTCTCTGTGTGTCTCTTCTGCTCTGTCTTGTCTCCGTCTCTTACTTCTCACCTTCAGCCACTCACACACACTCCAACAAATATGCTCACGTTCATTCCCCCCCCCCCGACCCCTTTCGCAGACATTATATTTAACTCGCTCTCTTTCTCATCAATCAATCAGGCCCTATGTGTGTGCAGTGCAGCGCCCTCCAGTGGCCACTTAGGAGCATAGCATGCTGACAGTGCGAAGGCCGAGAGTTGTCTGAGTTAACTAATGTCAGGAGGTTAAGAAGGTTTTAGTCTGCACATGTTCTGAAGTGCTACTTGCTAATCTTTCTCAATCCAGCTAGGGCGAGCTTTTCTTTGTGTGTGTGTGTGTGTGTGTGTGTGTTCAGAAATAGCAACTCCTCACACTTTACCATCCAACAGGAAATCGATAGAATGAAGGATTTACTCTGCAGCAAAAAACACAGAGCTTGTCCCTTATGAAATTTGACATCATAGCCTACTGTCCACTTTATGCTCAAAAACGAAAATATTCTTTCAGACGACTGAATACATTTTTTTTTGAATCCGCTGACGATCTAAACGCGTTAAAAATAAAGCAAAGTTCACACACAAAGGAGTAAATGGGGACGTGTTGTAGAATAAAACTGTCCTGCAGCTTGATTTGGATTATAATCTTCAGGGTTACTCAACATTTGGCAAAAAAAAAAACAGAACAATTTTGACAGTAAAGAAGTCATGTTGTGTTTGCAGAAAAATCACAATATTTATCTAAAGATGTCTCTACAGTCTATTAAAAAATCCAACATCCACCAACCTGTTCAGATAAGAAGAAACCATTATTAATGTGGAATAAAAGAGAAGAGGTCACGTTATGATCGCTACAAAGGGTATCTGTCATGTTTAGAGATTTTCAGTGTGTAGTTGTTGTGAAAATCCAAACTGATAGACAGGTTGAAGAAAGAGGGAAGACTTTATTGTTTTTTGTAAAGATAAAAGGTGCTTTTATAGTGATTCATCTGCTGGTCACAACCGGGCGTGCATGTCAGATTGTTGTTGACTCAGAGCCTCCCAGATCTTAGGTGGAGTAGAGGAGTTTTCCAGCTTTTCAACCTTATGACACACAGTTCTGGTAAAGAACACCGGCAGCTTCAAATGCAATTTTGAGCGGCCTCTCACTGTTATTTTGCAAAACTAGCAATTCTTAGTATCTCACTTGTCTAATTCTGGGTCTGGAAACTGCTAGATATCATCCAAGAATACATTTAAAGGGACAGTTCAAGATCCAGCTGTAAAACTAGTCTCTCTGTCTCTTTGAGTAAAGGTCAAATCTGGACAAATGATGTGAACTCCTGGTGATAAAATACGGCACAGACATCCACCAATTTGACACTAAAGTTCCTAAAAAGCTCAAACTTGAGGGCACAGCTCGACTGGATAGAAGTTAACCAGACCAGCTGGACAGAGTAAAGAGGCCTCATTATAACAAAGCCTGCGCAGGCCTTTGCTTCAACCAGTCGATGTGAAAACGCTCCTGTCACCACACACAGACAAAGCCACCGGATCAATAGCCGCATCGATATCGACGTGACCGGAAAACAGTATTGGCAGAGGGAAGCGTGACCGATTTAAATATACAAACAAACACACACACACACAGAGACAGAGAGAGAGAGAGAGAGAGAGAGAGGTTCCTGTGCATGAGAGGAAAATCATATCAACAACAACTTATAATGGTTGAATTAGTGATAACATTGTGTGAGATTCTGCAGCTGCAGGTCCCCCCCCCCCTCCCCCCTCCCCCCATACAGTAGCTGCAGCAGACGTGTGAAAAGTGGGTCAATCAGAACGGCTCCACACACCTGCTGCAGGTAAACAGACGAGGCAGTAGTCACGGTAGGAACAGGAAGCACAAAGTGACCGGACAGGAGACACAGGATTTCCCCCCCTCTGGTCCTCGGGGCGGATCATGTTGTGACAGCAGGGTGACAGAGGACCCGCTCTCCGCCCCGGTGACAGAGATGAAGAGTGAGGCCGCAGTCGGCGCCAATCAAAGATCTGCTCCTCAGTCCTCGCCAGGTGTGCTAATGGCGTCAGACAACACTGGGGGCGACAGTCAAACACTTCCTCTGGTGTGGAGCAGGCGGGGTTACTTCAGTCCTCGATCAGGGGATTTAAACACTTTAAATAACCAGCAGTCAGGTTTTTTTTACATATATTGATTTACTGGTTAACATTGGTGAACACAAACTAGATACATTATTTCTGTACGTTAAAAATGAAGCTAAAGCGAGGAGTTTAGCTTAGCATAAAAACTTAAAGCAAGAGGAAACGGCTAACTAGCTTAGCATTACAGAGTTCGTCTTGCAGGAAACCTTCATTAGAGTGCAGCGTGTCATTTTTGGACTTGAGCTTTTATAAAATAAAAGAAGCAAACGGTTCTGTGTTCATGTTTGAGCGTGAAGGTGAACATAGGTTTAAAAAAAACAAAAAAACATTGACCTTTTTTCCTTGGAAACATTTCATTTAGGCCTACAGACGCAAAAATGTAAGCTGAGCTAATTTTATAAAACGTTGGGGGCTTTCACTGAAGCTTCTGAAAATAAGAGACAATCAAAAACACGATGCTGCATGTACAAAAATGTTCAAATGCTTAAAAAATTGAACTGAAGGGAAAGGTTAATGTGGTGATTTAATGCAGGAAACATGGTGTTTAACTTCTGCTAAAGATGTGCTATTTAGAAAAAGATGAAGATGCTTCATGACCCCTAAGGAGGATGTCAAATGGACGATTTGTTTTAAGTGCAATTAACAAAATTAAATGAGTTTAAAAAAGAGCAGCGGTCTTACAAAAACAATGTGGAGGAGTTTTATTCACTCACTGGTTAATGGACATGGTCAGATATTTATTTAATGTGTTGTAGTTTGAGTCACTCCGATTCTGCATCGTTCATGTGTGCAGAGTCTCCAGACACCTCAGGAACGCCCCCTGCTGGATCATCTCAGCACTCACAGTCAATTTAAACTCAAGTTTAACCCTTTCAATACCTCTGTTTCCCATGAGTCTGTGCTCCCTCCCTGTCCACCTCATGGCGAGAAAAGACTTTGTCAGTGAGACTCTGTAAAAAAGGAGCAAAGAGGGCGAGACGAGGTCGAGCAGGAAGTGTGTTTCTTTTTGTGTGTGTGTGTGGTCCATGTGCACTGTTTGTGTCGAGGGAGAAAATAACCTCAGATGAATCTTTCTTTTGAGAGCCGATGAAATGTGATGCGTACAAATAAGAGATTTTCTGAAGGGTAAAATTGTTATTTATTAAAAGGTGGCATAATTGTGTATTGTACTGTTATTTTTTTTTATTCATGAAATTAAAGCTTACACATAAACAGAAAAAAAACAAACGTGTCGCTTGTTTTTTTTTTAAGTGAAGGCCTAAAAACAGAACAAAGCAGAATTAAATGAGATTTTAATATCCAGGAAGTTTTTTATTTTTATTTTAAGAAAGTCAATCCAAACAAAGACTTTTCCATTTGTAAACTAGACACAGTGATGAGGACACATTAATGTCTTAATACAGTATGTACATGTTTCCAACCAGCTGGATATTCATTCACTACTAATCACATGAAAATACTTTATAATGTCTTCTCTCCTCGTTTAAATGTTGTTATTTTGTCATTAATTAATAATATATTCCAGAAAAACAAATAAAAAACAGTAAAATATTTTCATTATCATGATCCATGTGAGTGATTACCAAAGCATTTGGGTTTGATTTCGATTATCATCCTCAGATTCAATAAGATGAAAGTCACATTTACAAAGTTAAGAGTACTTCATATGATTAAAGGTCACATATTCTCCTTATTTTTTTAAAGTGTAAATAAGTCTCAGAGCTCCTAAAAACATGTATGTGAAGTTTCTTGTTCTAAATCCACTCTGATCCTGTATTTGATCATGTCTATAAACCCCTCTATTTCAGCCCTGCTCAGAACAGGCTGTTTCTATGTCTGGACCTTTAAATATGTAAATGAGCTGTGTCTGACCACGCCCCCTCTCTGGAAGAGCTCGGGTGTCTCACTCCATGTCCTATTGTTTACGGTGAGAAGGCAGACTCAGAGGGCAGAACAAACACCTAGCTGTGGGAGTGTCACCCACCTGGGGGAAGGGCTACTGCCCTTTGTGATGTCATGAAGGGAAAATCTCCAAACAGCCTGTTTGAGCACACATTTTCTGAAAAGTGGAGCAGGTTAAAGATGGAGATGATGGACTTTTTCTCATCATTGGGGGGTTTATAGACAGACTATGGACACATATTAGTGTTAGAACAACATTTTAAAGTGTATTTTGCAGAATATGTGACCTTTGATGAGTACTGGAGAAACTTTTGGGTATTTTTATGCTTTATAAATACTGCAGCTACGACTGTAAAGGTCTGGAAGGGGACACTTTGCACTTTGATCATTTAGGCATATTCAGCCTGCAGTGTAACACGCACACAGGACGTGCCAAAAGTAAAATACCAATGTCATTTACAACAACATTAAATGAAGAATATAATAATTACTGACAAGTATGAAAGGCAAACTTCTCGTCGTCATCGGGCTTTACTGACGCATGTTTCCAAACAAACCTTAAGTCAAATGACCACGATTTAACTGGTCCTCTTGTGTAATCCTGCCCTGACTGAAGCACTGACCTCAGCGCAGTAGACTAACTGAGTGGGAGTACATGATTTGATTACACGTCAACATTTTATACACTATCACAGTCGGTCTGTTTCTAACCCCCGAATGAGGAAGAGTTTCATTTCCAGTCACTCGTTTGCACCGCATGCATCACACCTGCGGTATTTTCATCCAAAACGCTCCAAAATATATCGACATATATTTGTCTATTTGAGTAATCTAAAAAGAAAATAAATAAATAAATAAACGCATTAGAAAAGGTCCTTCTGTCTCTGTGTTTCCGGGGTGATTTCACCTGTTCCTGTCTGCGTCCCATGAGCCAGTCACGGGTGAGCAGAAGGAACGAGGCGAGATCGGCAGCACTGTCTCCACTCAGAGCGGTTCATATATGCTGTCCAAATATCCACCCTAGGTAATTTATTCATCTCTCTCTCTCGCTCATCACCACAGAGTTAAATTAGCAGTTTTAGCAAAACCTGGATTCTCTCGGAGCTTCCAGTACGAGTCGTTTGTTATCCACACATCCCGTCCACACGAGTCTTTGGATTTCCTGAAAACAGAAAAACAGAAAAATCATATATTTGACAAAGATTCAGGAGGACGCAGTAAGCTGCTGTTTGGTGAAAACTCTGCTATCTTCAAAATATCAACAATCAGGAGCAAAGATTATATTATTTGCTAAATTAATTTATAACTTTATGTAATGATATTCTGTCTCTGTTTGTTAAAATAAAAGTACTATAACAATTATAGACCGCTTACTTCTTTGAAACAGGTCAAACTTACAAAATCAGCAGGGGATCAAATAATGATTTTCTCCACTGTAAGTACATGAATTTTTCCAGGTTTTTCTTGATTAATCCAACATATATCTGTACTAAAATACAAGCAAAGTGATCTATACTTGTGGGGTAATTTCACTAATGTCTGAGAAAATTGGCCCAAACTTTGATGCTTCCAGGTTCTCACTTGTCTGAATTTGCTGATTTTCTTGGTCTTGAATTATTGTAAATTCAAATTTGCTGACTTTTAAGCAGTTGGTTGTAAGAAACACGACTTTTCATTTCATATAATTGAGTCATCTCGCTGAAGGAATTTAAAACTGGAATGTTTTTGTGACTAATAATGAAAGTAATGCATGAATATCAGCCTGACAGTAATCTCTACTATGCACTATTGGATGCATGAAATAATTCTTCAATCTATGAAGGGGCTAATAAATAAACAGCTAAAGTAAAGAGATAAATATTGACCAAAGAATTTAAATATAAAAGACGTTTGTTAAAAGGTTGATGTCATGGTCTTGATTATTTAAATAAATTCTGCTCTTCTGCTGTAACAGAAAAGTGTTAAATGATGAACAACATTTTGTCTCGTCATCTTTCTGACACTAAAAGAAAATAACTCACTTGAAGAAGTTTGGGGTGTGTTCTTCCCCCTTTTTGGCGAGCTCTTTCCTCCGCTCCCTCTGAAACTCCTCCAGATAATCTTTCTTTTTGTCCGATTCCTCCACAAATCCGTCCTCCAGCATCCTATGAGAAGACCGGAGAATTTACAGGTAACACTTAATCTAGTCAGTATCTTTTTTTACTAAAACATAAAAAATAGATTTATGCAAATTTATGCACTTCAATGGCCCCAATACATGTGATCGATTCTGCACAGACTCTGTCCTCTGATTGGGTTTTCATGTTTTGGTTGACTCTGGATGTTTAAGGTAGCGGAGTGGATGTTTCCCTCAGCCAATGAGTGCGCACAGCTGAGATTAGAAGTGGGTAAAATGCAGCGACTAGACGCCATTCAGACGCAGGCACAGCATCAAAGAAGAGAAAATATAACCATAGTGAGGCGAAAAAGCCAAGAAGATTCAGCTTGTTCCAAAGTGAGAGTGAACCTTTGGGTTGGCTTTGACCCAATATTATTGGGAAGTGAAGGCAGAGCGACGCAGAGTTGGCCTGCTTCCTGTTGGACAGGAAGGTGCCAAACGCCAGCGGTTAGCTTGCGCAACCAGCTAAATTATCTGCTTTTCCATTTTTTTTCAGGTAGCTTGCAGAGTGTACAAGACGGGTCCTGCTATCAACAGATGCAAATGACTTCATGTTTCAGGTCGTGCGTAGAAGCGTGATGCTGCAGGTGGTTGCTAGGCGGTTGCTGGGCTGGGTGGGTGTGTTCCTCACAACTGCTGAGTCCAGGAGGAGGGGCCCGATTTGTATGTTGTGTTTACATGCTGCAACGAGTACCTCTACCGTTAAGAGTTTCACCTGCAGTTACTTCTCTAGTCCCTTTATTACACAAATCATTGCAGTGATCTTCATTTTAAACTAAATTATTTGTATTTGACAAAAACTACATTCTGTTCAGTATTTGTTTGCTGAGGTTGTGTTTGTGTGTTTAGAAGTGTTTCCAGGGTATGCATGGCCTCTCCAGCTGGGCTTACCTCTGGTCTGGGCGCAGGCGGCTGTCAGTAGGGGGCAGCAGAGGCTTCAGGTCCGGGGGGAGTTCATTGAGCTCCATGGCGAAGGTGGAGAAGCCGTAGTACAGCAGGTAATCCTTTGGCATGGCATCTGTGGGATGACGGAGACTCGGGTGAAACGTGACTCTGGGATTTATGCTGATTAGCAGTTCTGGCACCAGACAGTTCTGGATCATTTCACTTACATGTAAACCTCTAAAGAAGAAGTCTGACACTAAAGATATCAGTGGCACATGAAAACCTCGAGCAGCAGGAAAGATGGTGGACTCACTTGGTTTCCAGACGCACTTCGGAGTGGGCAGAGTGTCACAGAAGATGCCTTCATGCCACAGACCTCCAAACCGGTGAATGACGCTCCCGCTCTGGTCCAGCACCGTACCCTGCACCTCGTTCTTGTTCGTTTCCGAACCCCAATAACGAGACTACAAAAACAAATACAAACGCTTGTCAGTCGAGTCGTTGCAGCCAAAACAAACTATCAAAGCAGAAAAGGTTGCTGAGATAAGACAGATCGTTACTTTGACAAACGTAATCTTGCAGGTGCACACGTTGCTCTTCAGGTTTCGGATGGTGACCTCTCCGTAATGCTCCAGGTATCGCTGCTGGCTGAGGACGTTATGGATACAGGTCACTACTTTGTTCCACTCATAGTGGTCCCCAAACCTTGACAAAAACAAACACAAAGCAGCATTTTAGAAAGAAAAACTTGAGCTTTTTTTTTAGGTGTGCTGCATGGTTTGTTGTTGAACTTATGTGAGTATAGGACAGAAAAATCTTTAGGAAAAGTTTGCCAAGGTGTTAGATAATTATGCTCTACTTTTTTTATGCTCTTTTTATGATGTCTTGAACCCTTTTTGGAAACATCGATTTTTCTACACACTTTGAAGAAATGAACAGACACATTGTCTTTAAAGTCTTTATATGCAATTTTTTGATCCAGCAGATGTCGCCCTTGAGCACCAGCATGAAACCAAAACAACTCGCGCTGCATTGTTGTGTTAGCATGCTAATGCTAGTGATCTTTATTATGCTGGTATCTTCACACTGCATGTAAATTTACCTGAAATGAGTGTGATCTAGAAACACAGTTAAGCAGTGAGTACAGTATGTTATTCTTCTTTTCTCTAGTCCCTCAATTAAACAACTTTTATACACGAGGGGAGGAGTCAGCCGGCCGTCCTGGCGATGTAAACAAACTGAAGATAGGACTCTGAAAACTCTGAAAACATCACAGACAGTGGGACTCGGGTGTTACACCCATTGTAGACAGTCATGACTCACAGAGTTATTTTCAGAGGATATACTTGATTTCTACATTTAAGTGTGAAAAATCACATAGAATGACTTTAAATGTTAAGACCTGTTTGGCGCCTGGTAACCTAATGGTTAAGTCATATTGTTGCTTGTTTGATGACAGTATTTTGGGCATTAGTTTCATGTCATAATCCATCTTTTTCTTCTACACCAAACATTGGAAAACACGCCTCAAAAAATCTAATTAACCAATTAAATCTGGAGTTTACCTCTGTCCAGTGCAATAAACATCTGTAAACATATTTATGGTGAATGAGTCCATACGACACATGATTAAGTGTGCACAGTCTTATGAAGGGATTCTAGTAGAACATGGATGATTTGACGGCTAACAGCTTAAACATGTTCTCAGGTGCGCACGGTTGCAGGAACATACCATGAAGAATAAATCAGAACTCTGTGGCACACTGAAAATAACAATGTGTTTCGCCTGTAGCTTCCTCAGGTACATTTTTCATGGATGATTTGAGGTTGAATAGTTTACCTGCAGTCTGTGGTTCCTTAGATTTAAGTATCATTTCAAACAAACTCTGAATTTGCCACAAAAAAAAAGGCCTCTAATGAAAAGAGATCTGGCCGTGTGTTGGACCGTTTACCTTGACAGAGTGACATTCACCATCCCTGTTGGCAGGATCTCCAGAGACTTCCCCCAGAATTTGTTTTTCCATCTCTGGTCTGTACGGGAACACAGAGTAAAGTTAACATGATGCTCACACAGCCGCTCATCAAAGGTGAAACATGAAACCTTAAAGATTGGACTCACCTTGCCAAAAGCTAAAGTTGTCAGATTCTGCGTGGCATGCGGAGATGGGAGGATGGTGGCACACCTGAGAAGACACACAGAGCAAATCAATGTCCCACATCGATTACTTAACCTCCACCAAACATAGTGTGTACACAACTTATCTTATTGCAAACACAAGCTAAGACGTCTTTATTGAAGGTAACATGCTAGCAGCAGATGATGGAGTCATAATTCAAGTTAAAAGCATTCAAACTAAATCAATCCAACAAAACCTTCAGCTGGATGAAATACTGTGTGCGTGCTAACATAACTATCTGCATTTCTCATCATATTGTCAGCAGTGCTGGGAGTAACGCATTACAAATATAGGAGCCTTATTGCTCATCAATGGATGCATGTAATCATTTTTGTTCATTGGATCTGGGAGGGGGAGGGGCTTGTGGACTTAATTGGGCTTAGTTCAGACTAGTAGAGAGTGGAGCCACACAGTCTTTTGACCTCTCTCTCTTTGTATAGTTTTGGACTAACCTGCATCTGTTTCTTTTTTAAGTAAACATTTAGACTTTGATCATTTGGTCCTGTGGATTTTTTGGATGAAAATTATGCAAGAGAGGAGTTTTGGGAGTGTCAAGCTACGGCTTCATTCATTGGATACCTACAACAAAGGAACATGTTACTGTAACACCACTACTGCTGTGTTTGCAGTATCGTGCAAACACTAATAATCGTGTGTCTAGTTTCTTTTCAGATTCAATAATGGAATAACGATGACAGAAATTTAAGAGCAGCAGACGAGTTTAGGGTTTAATGTCGTCTATTCGGCGTAAACATTAATGTCAGCACGGTCCACACGATCCTGGGAGTCTACAGCCATCTGAGTCGATCTGAGCCGTCGGCGTCTATGGCCAGTGTGACCGCGCCCTCCGAAGTGTGCCAAAGCCAAGGAAGTGTACCGTGTCTGAGCACGATACGGAGCGGTCACACTGGCCAAACGAACTGGACTTTAGTGTTGAAGCGTGCTTAGGCACGGTACGGATGGCCAGTGTGACCTCGCCCTTAAGTCAGGACTAAACAGACTGACCCATATCAACTGTTCACAGGGGCGTGTCTACAGTTTTTGGATTGGGGTGGCCCAACTCAGGCGCTGACTTGTGCAGGGGTGGCCTGAAGTTTGTGTGCACACTCATGAATAAACAGCATTTATTAACCCCCTCCTGTCTGCACTGATCACATCGACTTTTAAAAAAAACACAAGACAATGGCAGCGTTAGATCTTATAAGCTTAATTCTTCAAGGACTCAAAACAATATGCACGTCCAGAGTCTTCTTTAAAAGTGGTAAACAAACATCTGCACACTAAAAAAGATGAGCTGCCTGAAAAGTGGATTTCAACATAAGTCCAACTTCTGTCCCAAGAGCCAATAATAGTCAATGATTTTGGGGTGGCCATTAAGATTTTCAAGTTAGCTCCATTATCCTGTAGCCAGAGCTCGGCTTTACTGTTGGTCTCATTCATCTTAGAAAACTACAGCAAGCCTTCAAATGTGTCTTAAAAAGATGTTTCAGTTCTTTTACTCGTCTTACTGATTTCTCATTTCTAGACGTCAGCTCGGAAAATGTGAGACAAGTCCAAGTTCTTTAAATTGTCTCATTCTTAGATCTGAGTTTAAAGATGAATTAGACGAGTGTGAGATCTCAAATTAGTCTGAATAAGATCTTGACTATGGAATAATGTGCTGCTCCTTAAAAAATACATTTCTGCGTTGACTGACGTTAATTACTTTTGGCTAATTGCCGTCCTCTGAAAATAAATTTTTGAATGACGTGATTACTTTGTGAGACTTTATTGAAGAGATAAATCACTGAGGCTGAGCTGCTCAGTTACACGATTGAGTGATTCATCATAATTTACCGAGAGGGGATCATCATGGCCACTCAAAAAGTAATTACACATCGTCTCTCCTCTGTTTTTTAAAAAGGTCACTTTAATCTAAGCTTGTTCTTTTCAGTGACTTTCAAGACTTTCATCGATGTGAAATAAACAGTTTCTTCCTGTGATACCTGCTCACTGATGAGTCTGAAGCCCCGGTCCTCTCTGACACACTCGTAGGTCTCCCCGAGCACCGGGTTAAAGGGCTTGTAACGGTTTCTGAACGTGGCCGTGGAGTAACCGGAGATGGCAAAGGCAGCGATGTAAACCTGCGAGGAATAAAACACAAAAGCTCGCTGAAGTTGGATTTGAATTTTTAGGGAAAGTTAAACATCAAAGCAAGATGCACACACCGTCCTGGTATTATCACTTGTGTGCCTTACACTAAAACAGTAACTTTAAAGGGGACATATTATGAAAAATCCTCTTACAGTGTTTTTGAACATATATTTGGGTAACCTGAGTTTCTACAGACCCACAAAATGTGAAATAAACCCATCAAGTTTTTTTTTTTTTTTGGTCTGCATAAGTCTTACAACACAGAGAAAAAAAGCTTTGTTTCAAAAGTGCTTTCTTTGTGATGTCACAGTGGGATTCTGGTAAAAAAAAAAAAAAAAGGGTGAACTCCAACCCCAGTCTAGAGCAAAACTTTTGCTCAGGTCGGCTATTTTTATTCTTGCTACAGAGGAATGATGTCTACCAGGTAAACTCAGGGGGGCGGGGCTCATTGCATTTAAAGAGACACACACACCAAAACAGAGCGTTCTGAGAGAGCTGGTTTATACAGGGTCACAAACCTCCTCTGGTGCTTGATTCATGTTATATTTTGACCAAAGCACAGCACAGATGTTTCATTTAGACCACAGGGGGACTGTTTGAAAAGCTGGAGAAGGAGGATAATATGTCCTCTTTAAGTTATTCTTACCATCCTCTGGTAGGGGTCCTGAGTGTTGTTTGCCGTATCCAGCAGCTCGCTGTACTCCAGCTCCTCACAGAGTCTCTGCAGCAGGTTAACAGGCTCATTGAGAGCAGCGGGCATGGACACCCGAGCCAAGTCTTTACCTGAGGAGAAAAAACACAGACATTAAATCTCTAAATGAAATGCAGTTTGTCACCATTTGACTCATTTTCAGCGTGTTGTGCTTCTTACCTATGTTATTGTAGAGGATCGCCATGAGGCCCACGTGGCTGTTGTCGGGACATTCAGCAGGAAGTGTGGTTCTCCGTCCGGTGCTCTTGGGAAGAACGCTGTTAGGAGACTTTGAGATGCTTGCACGGTACTTCCTGGTGGCTGAAGCTGTAAAGTCAGTGAAGATTATGATAAATGGACTTGAGCTTGTTTTAGTCTTCTGACTACTCAAAGCGCTTTTACACCGCAGGTCACACCTACACATTCACACACTGATTGCAACAATATGAACAATATTCAAGACCAATCAACGTGCTCAGAGTAACTGATAACTGTAACTCACCATGTCCCTCCTCTGGCTCAGAGTTGGTGGTGCTCCCATCGCTGAGTCCTGACTCATCAGACCCCTCAGAGGAACAAGCACAAAGGACGTCATCGCTGGCGTCAAAATATTCCGCCGCCGAATCTGTCACTGATGGAGTCCCGTGGGAGGAATGCCTCGCGTCTGCAGTCTAAGGACAACGGAGAAGAGGAAGAGAAGGGGGGGGGGAGGGGGGTGAGCCTTAAAAAAAACAAGGTGGAATATGTTCCAGAGGATCAGAGCAGCAGGAGCAGCAGGAGTGTTACCTCTGCTAATGTGTTGGGCCGATGGATGTTGTTGGTGTCCCAGACTTCCTGCAGCTTCTGCCTCTCCAGGGACAGAGTTTCATGAACTGCCTTCAGGGAGTTAAACACTGAGGAGGCAGAGAGAGGCAGACGTTTCAGGAAAATGTAATTAGAGATTTTTGCTTTCTTAGTATATTCATGTATCCGTTTTTTCTGACCTCGTAGTGATGTGGCGCAGATGTCCTGGTGGATTTTCTTGCCCTCGGGCGTCAGGGTGACAGTAGAGGGGGACAGCTGGGAGTAGACATAGTCGGGGATGGAGGGGACTGATGCGCCGAGGTGAGACGAGTTGCTCAGGTGACTGGAGGAGAGCTGTGAGGTGAACAGAGGAGGATGAAAGACGGCTAAATCATCTGTTATCTTCCAATCTGTATTCAGCATGTCACAGTTGTGCTGTGTTGTTTAGCAACTATAACATTCTGGATCATAGAGGGATGTTGAAGGTTATCTTCTTGCTGAGAGCCACTCGGACATGTACCACTTTCATGTCCGAGGATAAAGCCAGCAGCTTATTAGCTTAGCTTGCATTAAGACTGCATTAAGACTTTCAATCTTTAGCCATGCTATCAGCTCCATGAAGCTGTACCGAGGCTCGGTGGTCCTTTGAGCTAAATGCTAATGTCAGCAGGCTAAAAGGCCCAAAGTGCAAAATTCACACTACACTTTTTACACTGTTTTCACTAAGAACAGGTTCCTGGATCCACATTAGACATTGCATGTGTTGAGGAACGTGCAGGGATGGACTACAAAACTACAAAACTACCAGACGCTAATACTCCACATTAAAAAACAACAACAACACAAGGACAAAACAAAAGACAATCACAAAAAGTCTGACTTGGCCGTGATAAAAACAGCAGAGCTTCAGCCTCAACGTGGCATATAGAAAAGAACGTCACACCTAGATGTCACCAAGGAGGGACTACAGTTAAGAAGTGCAAGAGTTGGCCTCAGATATTTTCTCATTCTAACTAAACCAATGTGTGTGGCTGCACATCCTTTCAAGATTCATCCTGACACAAGTTCCCTAACTCGGCTAGAAAAACAGGGAGCGCTGGTAGCTTTCCGTTCCTTTAGAATTGTTTACTAACATCCTGAACATGATCTGCTGCACAGTATGTGGTAGTGTAAGAGAAGCTCTGGAGCAACCAAACTAGGCAGTCGATGCATCAGGTTCAATCTTTAAATCATGCATTTTACAGCACCAGTTAAAGCTATCCTGCCAAAATGGCAAAAAGGGAAAATCTGTGGACACGGCATCTCCTCGCTTTTCATTTTCATGTTGAACATTTTGGAAAATTATGGAAAACCCTGGACTCCAGCACCATGTCTCTGCAGGATTATTGTCCTGCCTGCTTAATGGTTAAAGGACTGTACTCATACAGACAGCGCTTTTCTCGTCTCCTGACCACTAAGAGTGCTTCTACATTACATGTCACATTCACCCATTCTCACCACATTCACACACTGATGGCAACGAATGCCCGAAGTGTCCATCAGTATTCATTAATCCCATTCTTACACATTCACACACCATTGTTAATGCCTTCAGGAGCTGTTTTGGGTTCGATTTCTTGCCCAAACTAAATGCTGAGAGCTGGGGATTGAACTGCCAGCCTTCCCACCAACGTGTTTTGTTGGGGTTTCATATTTGTGCATGGTGTTAGTTTGTTGAAAAGGAAACCTTTTAGACGCAGCCTGCTGACAAGAAAGACAACAACTACTTCTCTGGTTTCTGAAGAACATTACTAAAAAACTGTTGATACTAAATCAGAGTCCTGCACGGGTCCAATTCTACAAACCTGTGTAAATTGCTTTGTTTTATCTTTTCGTTCCTGCAAAATCAATCTGTCTCTACAAGAAGCAACACTTTCTCTCTATCTCTCACACACTTAATGAATGCATGCTACTGTTACAGATGTTAAAATACTGCATTTCAATTTCTGATTTTTTCTGATTTTTTTTCTTCTCACCTGCGACTCACCCGCATTTTGTTCCTTCATACCTGTGATTTTAAATCATCGTATTTTTAACCTGTTACAGATCAGGTAACCTGAACTCTCCTCCAGGTCTACACTCCCTCCCGCCCTCTACGCTCTGCCAATGAAAGGTGTCTGATCCAACCACCTTCACCGGTGGTGGAACGAACTTCCAAACTCCATTGGATCTACAGAGTCCCTCTGCACCTTTAAGAAAAAGCTAAAGACCCATCTCGAGCTTAATGATGATGATGACGATGGTTTTGTTTGATAACAACGACTTATAAGATGGTTTCTATACTGTTTAGAGCTCTCAACAACTGCTGTCAATGTTGTGCTTTGCCTCTGGTCACTTCCTGTCAGCACCTGTGTGTCCAATCAGACTCAAAGCTGATCGTTTGCTCTTACTGACATTGGTCCCTTTTTTCTAGATCCTTGTGTTGTACTTACTCTCTGATGTACGTCGCTTTAGATAAAAGCATCTGCTCAGTGAATTGTAGAATTGAAGGTCCCCAGCCCAGTGCAGGACTCTGTACTAAATGCAGCTTCCTCTGCATGCTATAGAAATAAACTCTAACTCTACCACCACATTTTTTTTCTATAGACTAAAAATCATTTTGTTGCTTTGCTCTATTCAGTGGGAAAAACTAAATTCTCGGGTATGTGAGAGAGTTTTGGATGTCGAATCGAGAGCTACAGAAACAGGACATCTAATGTGGATGCAATTCAACAAAAACACATCAATTAATTAACCTTAAAGAATATCTTTAACGTGCTTATTTATACTGAGACAATTTATTTACAGCAACGGCAGTCTGCCTCGGTGTTTAAATGGAGCACATCAGATTTAAGTTCTGCTTATTGGCCAACTCACCGATTTAGTAATCCCACGAATAGGCTTTGGATTAGAGAAAGGCCCAAAACGTTAATGAAGGGTTGGGATGGTGAATACTTTAAATATATCACTAAGAACAAGACTTCATTCATGATTTCTAATAAGAGACAAGTTTTAATTCAATAAAACTTCAACAGCATCTAATATTAGAGTCCAATAAATGAACGTGCAAAACAATATCGATCATGTGTTTGTCAAATTACAAACACATGATCATTCTTACCATCCCCAGCGCCTCCACTCGGGACAGCGTGCGAGAGTGACCCCAGATCTTCCCCGACCTGTGCTTCTTCGGCTTCTCAAGGGACAAATTCTGTGTTTACAGAATAAAACCATAAGTCGTTAAAACTTTGAGCAATGCTGAGAAAAAGAAAGACAAAAAAAAAGGGAGCAGCGATTTGGTTTATAATGCTCAAATTTAGCTCTTTAAACCAAAACAGTACGTGTGTGCTGATGATGCGTTTAAGGTCTCCGTTAGTGAAAGACTGGCCCGCCTCCAACGTCTGCAGCCTCTGGATTAGGCGGTTTAGCTCGGTAAGGTCAACATGGCATCGATTCAGCTCTGCGAGGAAGAAAACATAGGAAGTGAGAAAGAAGAAGAAATGTGTTGATGTTGATGTGAAGAAGAAAAGAGAGGAAAAAGGAAAAGGGTTTCCATGGAGATGATGATAAGAGATATTCCGAAGGTGCAGGAAAAATAGGTGCTGTTCAAAAAAAGTAGATAATTAAATGGTGAAAAAGAAACAGCTTTCGGGCATCTGATGGCCTAGCGGTCAGGTCGTGACTTATGTACTGAGGCTGTGGTCCTCCAAGCGGGAGGCCTCGGCTCAAGTCCGGCCTGTGGCTCTCTTCCTGCATGTCATTCTCCACTCACTAAGCTTTGCATGTAGCATAACTTAATTCTTACTCCAATGGCATCATTTCAGAAAATGTCTCAGATTTTTTCGCTGCTCTCTCTAAAGTCACAGGTCATAGGGTAAGCTTATCAAGATTTTATTAAGATTGTGCCTCTTTCATGAGACTTTTTCATTGGTCTCTGAGTGTTGTGTCTGTGTTATAATAAATGCATGACAGTTACCTTGCACACAGGTGTCTGGGTCGTGGCTTTGCTGCAGCCAGGCAGACACTTTGGTGTTCACAGCGGTGTGAGCAGAAGGAAGCTCTCCAGAAGCTGCAGTTGAATCTGCCCTGTCTGCAGAGCTCTGGAAAAAAGGTTTCAAATATTTTTGGTTAAAGGTGACATATTCTCCTTCTCTTCAACCAGTTTAAATAAGTCTCAGAGCTCCTCAAAACATGTGTGTGAAGTTTCTTGTTCTAAATCCACTCTGATCCTGTATTTGATCATGTCTATAAACCCCTCTATTTCAGCCCTGCTCAGAACAGGCTGTTTCTGTGTCTGTACCTTTAAATATGTAAATGAGCTGTGTCTGAACACGCCCCCTCTCTGGAAGGGCTCGGGTGTACTCGAGCTTTCTCTCTCCATGTCCTATTGTTTACGGTGAGAAGGCAGACTCAAAGGGCAGAACAAACACCTAGCTGTGGGAGTGTCACCCACCTGGGGGAGGGGCTACTGCCCTTTGTGATGTCATAAAAGGAAAAACTCCAAACGGCCTGTTTGAGCACACATTTTCTGAAAAGTGGAGCAGGGAAAATACGGAGAGGATGGTCTTTTAAAATAATTAGGGGTCTTGTAGACAGACTAGGGACACAAAGTTCCCAAAATCTCAAATATCTAATTTTTTCCAAAAACTTACAACAAAAGGTCTTGAAATTTCAAAATTTAAGACAAACAAATCTGAAGACTTCGGTTGAAAGTTTCAGTAAAATTCAAACAAACAAAAATAAATGTAAGACACTCGTTAAACCACCTCTAAAGATTGTTGTGCTAGATTTTGTCCTGTTTGTAAAGTGAGTAAGGAAATGCATATTCCCATGTTAAATTTGAAGCCTGTTTGATATTCACCAAGTCTCCGTTTCTCTGAGATTGTCCGACTGCAGCCCCGTGAGACAAAGTGTGGAGGAATCCGCTCTGAACGTGTGCCGCCTCGTTCTTCTTGTACTGGCGGTGGGCTTGAAGCTTTGTAACCCAGATGTAGAAGAGTTCATGGCTCTTTGCCTTTGAAAAAAAATCCAGAACATGTCATGTAGCATCGTATCATTTAATCTGCTGGCACACTTTTATATATTCATTCACCATTAATTAACTTATTCTTAGTTTGGGACACCTGCTGTGAGATGTGTAGCTCAAAAACCTCTTTATTTATCTGATACTGACACCATTAAAATCTCTAATTTCAGCCTCTGCCTGAAACGGTTCATTTCAGCTGCTGTCTCTTTAAGGCCCGCCGCTCACTTCCCTCTGATTGGCGAGCTCTGTTTGCAGTCACAGGAAAATTTGAGGGAGCTTCCGGGTGGGCGTGTCCTTAAAGGAGCAGGCGGGATGGGCGTGTCCTACAATTTGGCTCCATGCTTTGCTCTCATCCGACGGCAGAACGTTGCGCCAGGTTCTGGCCAAGTCTCGCCAAGTTCGATAACCTTGCCGAGGTTAAGTATGGACATCTAACCTTGTAACATTATGTGCATGTGTTTAAATATAGATCTCCTTTAATGACTTGGGTTACCTTCATGTGATAGAGGATGTGTCCAGCATCCAAGTCGATCTGATGGGATTTCTTGTTTATCGACATCACAGCCAGGCTGAGATCTAAGGAGCCCTGGACTCTCCCTCTGATGACCTTTGGAATTAAATTGTTTTAATTTAATTGTTTTATCATGTGTTTCTTAATCAAGCGATAAAACATCCTGTTTGAAAATGTTAAGGTGACTTACATCATGTTGATTTTTGCAGTAACGCAAAATCCCTGCTTCTAAGACAAAGAATCTCTGAAAAGAAAGAGAAAACATTGCACTTTTAAAAAACACAACTTCCTAATGTCAAAGTCTCTGCAAGAACATGACAACATGGTTTGGGAGATCGCTCACCTTGTGCCAACCTTTCAGTGGCCACTTCCTCCTCTTGTGCAGGTAACCCTCACAGATACCTGGCGTGGTGACATCTTGGGGGTTGTCACTTCCTGTGTGCATTTCTACATGAGGGTCGTCGATCACTTCCCAATCTTTGATGATCTGTGGGCGGCATGAGCGGTAAAAAAACCTGTGGTTTAAGATGACTTAAAGGTCACATATCCTCCTCCTCTTCAACCAGTTTAAATAAGTCTCAGAGCTCCTCAAAACATGTGTGTGAAGTTTCTTGTTCTAAATCCACTCTGATCCTGTATTTGATCATGTCTATAAACCCCTCTATTTCAGCCCTGCTCAGAACAGGCTGTTTCTGTGTCTGTACCTTTAAATATGTAAATGAGCTGTGTCTGACCACGCCCCCTCTCTGAAAGGGCTTGGGTGTACTCGGTGCTTTCTCGCTCCATGTCCTATTGTTTACGGTGAGAAGGCAGACTCAGAGGGCAGAACAAACACCTAGCTGTGGGAGTGTCACCCACCTGGGGGAGGGGTTACTGCCCTTTGTGATGTCATGATGTCAAAAAAAACAAAACAAGATTGCATGACAAGCTGTCCTCACCTGTCTGGAGTGACGAGACGACAGGGTGCTACTGCTCCGAGAGTGAGACGGTTTATTCCACGTCGGCGAAGTCTTCTCCAGACCGCTCGCCAGAGACTGACTGCGGTTTAGTGAAGAACACCCATGTGAATCCATGTCAGAGCTCGCAGGTCACACTTCTCCTCCCGTTGTGATCGACCGGTTCTTAAGAGAGATGCTCTGCAATCCGCCCAAAGCCCCCTGAGTTAGGACGAGACGATGAGAACAGAATCAGAACGGGGTTTATTCACAAGTGGGGTTACACAATAGAAGGTATTTTGGTGCAAAAACAATGAACACAGAGAACCGAAAAGTCCAAAGTTATTAAACAGTGTCAGTTCTGAAGAAACTTAAATAGGATAAGAACAAGACACATGAACAAAAGTTGCAATGGAGGAGGTGTTTGTAGGAATGTGCAAGACGAAGAGTTCAAATATTTTACAGGATAAAACTAGAATGTTTTTCTAAGATGTTTTAATGGTGCATTTCAAGAATTTTGAGAAATGTAAAGATGTATGAAGGAAGGTCAAAAGAAACCAAACCATTTGGACATAAAAACACAGATCAACATCTCCTGAGTCACAGAGCAGAAAGCCCTCAGTGAAAGCATTTTCAACCTGAAGCACCGTCCTCAAACACCTTCAATCTACTTTTAGAAAGAGTTAAAGAAAGCAGCTCCTCCCAGACACAGATCCTCTTTCAAGACGCACTCAGATAACAACAAAATGTTTATTTTTGGGCTTTTTGTGCCTTTAATGTAGAGATAGAACAGTGGATAGAGTTGGAAATCAGGAAGAGAGAGAGTGGGGAATGACATGCGGGAAATGAACCACAGGTTGGATTCAAGCCTGGGCCGCCCGCTTTGAGGACTACAGCCTCCATACATGGGGCGCGCTCTAACCACTGAGCCACCAGCGCCCCAAGCTTCCAGCACTTTTCACATGAAAACAATCACACATGTGTGACGGAAGCAGGTACAGAAGCCTTATAAATAAAGATATACCAATGATTTTTGTCTACTTAAACTTAAAGCAGTGATGCAAACCAGCACTCACTTCTCTGTCGGCATGTCGAAATATTTCTATAAATCTTTATCTGTATGATTTACATGATGATGCAATATTCAAAATGTATAAAGTGAACGTGTTGATGTGCTCGTCTCTGAAGAGAAGAGAGAGGAAATTAGATCTTCTGCATCCCTACTTTAACTTTTCCGCCCTCTAATTGGCAAATTAATTGATTACTTTCTCTTATAGCTGTGGCCTTATAGACAGAAATAAACGTTTAATGATTCAATTGTAATAATGTCCAACAAACGAGTCTTTCAGAGTCTTTCACACGTAAAGTTAGACGTTGTGTTTTGTTTTTTTTTACTAAAGAGGACTAATGAGCATGAGGACGCTGCATGAGTAAAGCGAGGTGTTAAATAGGCTCAGCGGCAGAGCAGGAGACGAGGTTGGTGCTCAGTGTAATCTCATTATCCAGCAGAGGTGAGCTGTCGCTTCATGTGACGCCAAAAACGCCTCCGTGGTTCACTGCGTACGTCCCCAATCCTCAACTAGATCACTCTGGATCTCAAAGTCAGCCACACTGAGAAGCTTCAGCGGACAGAAAAACACTCGGCGTTCATGCCAGATTCAGGATGTTGGGAACTTTATTAATACACGAGGCTACACGGTGCTTTGGTTACAGCTCCTCGTGCACAAGCATTTTTATTTGTAATGCACGGAGACACTTCTCCTTTATGACGAGCTCGAGGAAAAAACAGGAACAGTCTGTGTAGATATAAGAGATCAAGTCATTCTAATGTGTCCCGTGTCTCAGAATAATCTGTTTATATCAGATCTTTTGAACATTATTGCTCTCATGAAAAATCCTTTAATACAGACTGATGCAGCAAACTGTCTGAATTTCACTGTTTGAGAAGACGCCGTGTCCTCGAGGAGCTTATTGCACTCTAATCTCTACTGAGATCATGTTTCTGGTTTTTTTTAAGTTCCCATAAATTTAAGAAGACTGATAGAGTTTAGGAATATTTGAGACTTAAGGTCATTTTATTGATAAGTTAAAGCTCCAGTGAGGACATTTTAACTGGTTATGAAACAGACTGAATATCTGAATTCCTCTAAATGAGACCCAATGAGGCGGCTTGAATCTTTTCATTAGGCCTGGGACTCTTTGGGTGTCTCACGATTCGATTCGATTCTTGGGGTCATGATTCGATTCAGAATCTATTTTTTCATTCAAAACGATTCTGGATTCATGATTCAAAGTCTATTTTTGAATTAGTACTTCAGGATCTACTCCAGTCATCTGTGAGACCGGCTGAATATTTTTTCTGTTTGGTATACTAACGAGTTAAAGAGCTAGCATTAGCACATAGCAGGGAGTGACTGATCAATAGATTTATGGAAGTTATGGCTCTATTTCAAATCTCACAAGATAAGAATCTTGATATTTTTTGAATTTTCCAAGACAAATAAACTCAACGAGTTCAACATTTGTCCGTTTAAAGAATGCAGGATGAGATTTATTTGTAAATTAATGAATACATTTTGCATGTTAAGCTATATAGGATGCTGGTAGTCAACTGGTGGGGTGGGACCCAAAATTGGGTCGCAGAGCCATTTCGGTGGGTCGTGAATGTGTGCCCAGAAAAACTAGTTAATGGAGAGCTTTTGAAACATCTTTATTTGTTTCATTATATTTTTGTTTTTTTTGTTTAATGATGTTTTGCACCGTCGTGGTTCAAACCTCCATTTAGTTTTAAACTTAATAAATTGAATTGGTTGAAAAATAATATAAATTTGGATCACAATTTATCAATCAGGAGTTGGTGGCTAGACCAGTTGAGAACCGACGACTGAGCTAGGACGTAAGAGGTACTGCTTTGTCCACAGGGGGCGCCAAAATTTGAACAAACCAGAAGTTCTTCACATCGTAGCGGTTTAAATATTTTTGGGATTCCAGCCGGAGTTTCAACCGACAAAATGATTCAACGCTTTTGTTATTTTTTTAAAAACCACCACAAAGAATCCTCCTCTTGATTTGAACCCTGATTTTGAAATGGAAAAACCAGCACAGACCCCAAAGGTTATCAAAAAAAGGCGTCTCTGCAGCGTCTCTGTCAGTGTCCAGACCTTAAAAAAAAGATTTCTGTTCTTTTTCTTAACCAATGAACTGAATCACATTTTCATTTAGTGGGTAATGTGGTCTGCACACGCTGGTACGACAGTTACAGTGAGTGACACCAACACGGCCTGCAGGCTGAGGATTACCAACCTCGGCTTAATTGGTTTTTCAGGAGACGTTTTAAGCTACGTGTCACTTTGGACATGGAGACACTCGATCCAAAGACAGAGAGGGGTGAAACAACACAAAAGATGCTGACCACGACCACACAGGAAACACGTTGCATCATTATGCTTTTCTGACTGTAAAGAACTTCTTTAGAGAAATTGAAATGTGCCGTTTCAGATTCTTAGGGGGAATTAGGGGCAGCTTCAACTGACTGAAGAATATTTAACAACTTCTCACACTGATAATCAAACTGAGGAACTTCTAAATAAAATCTAAGTGAATATCAGTCTAGAGGGTCGTCGCTGATGAAAGCATCTCACCTTTTCCTGCCAAATAATGAATCTATTGGGCTAAACTAAAAATAATCACAGATTAATTGACATTGAGTTAACGGTAAATTGCCGCTATGTCAGCTATGTTTAGTCTCGGGAAGTAACGGCGCTCTTCTTAAATCATTTGTAAAATACACTGACAGCCTAAGTGTGATGTTGACTCCCTGAGATTATAAAGCAGAGAATCAATCAACCAATCAGTGGATAAACAGTGAATGGTTGCGTTACTTCCAAACATTCATCTCCTCTAAATCTGCGCGGGAGCAGTCGGGCTCAGTGTTACATAAGGGCGGGACAGGACAGGAGTAACTGACCTCAGTGATGACAGCATGCGGTGGAAACAGGATGAAAGGATTTGCAGGTTTCTGAGCTCGCTTACTCAGGGAGGGACACAAAGAAAACACTACGAGTAAAAAAAGAAAGAAAAAAAAAAGTCTGATCTCTTCTGGTGATGTTTAAAGTTATTCTTTTTTTAATTCCCAGAAGACTTTAACTCAAAATGTAAGCTTTACATTTTAGATTTTTAAACTCGTGCAAAGTTTAAAAAAAAAAATCCATGACACACACTTTGGTAAACATTAACTGAACTCTCTTCTGAGTGCAGAGATGGACTAAAAACAAACAGGATGAGCAAATACTTCTACCACAGTCAGCTTCATGCAGAAGGAAGTATATTTGATTTGCATACTTATTTGGAAATTAAAACGCATTAACAAGACAAACTGGTTTGGATTAATTTTGGGAAACCACTAAAAGAGAAGGGAATGGAAATGCAAAGACTATTACAGCTTTAAAATCTCATTTTTGGGAATAAAAACAGCAGCTACTAAAAGGTGGATCAACTCAGGATTGAATATTAATCAATGAGTGTGACGTTTAATCAGAATTCTGCAGAGTAATGCTTTAAAATGTCAAATAATAGGAGCGTTTTTCATCAGAGGTGAGAAAACTCCAGTTATCCATCTGACAGGTATTGTTTTTATACTCTGCTCTGCTTTGACAATTACCTGGCAAAGGCTCAAAAGAAAACTTATCTTAACGTGATATTATGAAGGGGAAGTGGGTTGAGAAGCTGGGTTTTCTTATCTGATGTCTATGAGACGTTCAGGGCCCATTTGAACTATTCGTGGCTGTACAAGCTCTTATCTAAAGCCCATTAAGAAGCCTCTGTTTGTCCCAGCTAGTTATGACGCTTTCATGTATTTCTTTGCAACAGCATATAGGACACAAGACAGAAACGCAGCTGACACCTAAATTATATTTAGTGTTTTGATGGTTTCTCGTCAGGGAGATGATTTCAAAAGGCCAAGCTGATATGACTTACCTGAAATCCACCTCCGACTCTCATCATCTGCTGCCGTCCCCCTGAGTTAAATCAATCCAACAAGTGTCTCATTCCGCGTTTTTTTTTTTTTTTACAAAGTCCTTGAACTCACCATTTCGACAAAGATATCACCTGTCCACTAAAAAAAAAAGGAACAAAAAAAAAATGTTAAACTACATGTTCCCTCCGCTGATAAGCACTCATACTGATCACATAATCTCACCCTGCCTGCCTCCCTCCCTGCGCAGAAGTGTCCTGGGCACATTATCCGCATTAGCTGGAATTACACTGAAGTGTGTCTAGCAGGGATGTAGTGGACTTCTCCTCTCATTGTACACACCTAGATTACCTTTTTGTTAAACGTGAAGTAAATAGACCAATTAAAACACAGTACGTGATAGAAGCTCTAACCAGTGATATTTAAAGTTTAGGTTATGGAATGAAGTGTTTTTATATTTCAAATGCATAAAAATGTAAAGGTATAGACTCTTCTTTCACTGCACCTCATAGTAATTCTCATCCTCATAATTCTATTTAATGTCTGTTTTTTGATCATTTTGCTGCTTTTTAAACATTGCTGTACATATATAAATAACACAACTTCAGAAGGTCAACACTTTTTTATTTTAGTTTTTATATTCAGGTCTAATTACAGATTTTTTCCTCAGCTGTTTTTAGGTTCTTGTTTAAATTTCACATATATTTTTGTCCCTGCACAGGTTATGTACATTTCTTGTATAAGTCTATTTTTAAGTGCACAATTGAAGTTTTATTCATCTCGGGGTATTCTTTAAATCTTTTTTTTCGGGTTAATATATATGTATGGGAGGGGGGGCGTCAGTTTTGTGGTTTAATTAGTAACAAATGTTTCATGTCATGTACGTCTTTGTAACCTGCTACTGGATGCTTTGAATTTCCCTCAGGATCTATAAAGTATCTATCTAGCTAAAGCCTGAATTTCCCCTTTCGTCGACTGTTTGCAGGTGCCTCGTGGATTTTTCTGATCAATGTTATATATGAACATATGAAATCATCTCATCTAAATGGATTAAGTGCAAGTAATTCCCATGATGATGTTTTTTGAAAGATACTTAGTAATGAGCCTCCTGAGTGATGTCTGTCTCCCTCAGAACTACAGGTCATTATCGACCTAACTGACCCAGATTAACATGCAGTAATCTGCAGATTAGCGAATCAGGATCTGTGACCACTTGTGTTTATATTGGCCAGAGTGGTTTGCATGATGCCGCTCACAGTACGTCTCACAAGAGGTCGCCCACTCTACGTCTGGCATATCTTTGACTGGGGGAAATTAAATGATTTTAAAACACAACACACAGAGTCCACATAAAAAAAAGACACAGACAACGATTATTTATATGTGACTTTATCCTTAGATAAAAATATTGTTGTGGAGATGATGACACTTCTGCAGAGTTCATTCACAGGAGCAACAACACTCCTGTTGATGGATGCAAACAAAAGGATTCAGCGTTGGGTATTTCTATGCAGAATTCTTCTCATCGTTAAACTTTGGGTTCAATTCTGCGGTTTGCATCCACTCTCGTCATTCCCAAAGCAGCTGGAATCAAAAGTCAGTCTCAGTGGCTTCCTCTGAAGCTCTACGTTGCCTCCTCTGCGGTGGCGGCGGCGGCGGCGGCGTCTGTGCCCTGCTGTTTGACGTACTGCTGCAGCAGGGCGGAGAGGTGGGCCGGGTGACGCTGCAGCAGGGAGGCCGTGCGTGATGTCATCATCGTCAGCCCGCTCACCAGCTCGCCCTGCACCACTGTCACCGACGGGAGTTTGGAGTAGCTCAGCACCCCCTCAGCACTCAGCAACGAGTTCTCTATACACGCTCCTGTTGAGACGAGAGAGGAGGAAGAAGAGCTGCGGTTAAATATCGCGCTCAGAATCTGTTTTTCACTGAAGGAGGGAAGAGTCGAGGTTTTGATTATTGCATCACAAATAGATCCAAACAACTGGAAGAACAATGACAGTTTGAAACAACATTTATAATTGAAGGAATACCGACTTAACTTACAAAACATTTCATGCTGTGGCTTCTCAATAAGTAGAAAAAGATTTCAGTGTGCACTGAATTCAGCATCTTCAGGACTTTATGAATATTGTTTGGCAAAATAAAATGGTTCCCTGAGGATTTAAGCGTCAATATACAGATGTTCCGCCATATTTTTTATACAGCTACAGTTAGAAGATAATCAATGCATTTAGCTGCAGTCAATCGTATTAGTCGCCTTACTAAATCAGGAGGGAAAACACCTATTAAGAGGGTCATATTTCTGTCATGATTGATGCAAAATCAGAATCAGAATCTGAAGGAAATACGGCGCTTCTTGACTCACAGAAAACATTTTTATAAATTTGTGTGCCTGAAGCATCAAATGCAATCTTTGTCTGCTGCAAACTTAAACAAATCATCATTCTGCAGCGCAAAGCTCCTTCTTGCATAAAAACACAAAGATTAAACATACCCAGGAGCGTCATCTGTGGACTGCCTCTCAGAGTTTTCAGCATCTCCTTCACCTTCGGCTCGTTACTGACGATCAGGACCGTCGGGCCGAAGATCAGAGGAGCCATGTTGCAGTAAATGCTGTTATTCAGGAACGACCGCATCACCTGAAAAAGGAACAAAGAGAGTCAAATGACAGAGGAATCAAAGCATGTTGTTTGTTTTGAAAGAAGAAACCAGAGGGGAGTTCTGCTCACATGTACTTTCTGTAGAAGTGTTTATTTATGGAGATAGAATTAATGTGCCATGCAATGTTTTTTATTCCAACAGCACATATTATGTCTATAAATAGCTCCTGGTTATGACTTAGAAAAGTTAAATGTTCTGGATTTTATAGTTGAAAAGTGGCAAGAGAAAATTGGAGGATGGTGTGCACAGGGCTCAAGGCAACAATCTGTGATCCCACCTGCCCTCATTATTACATGAAGACGTTTTCACATATCTACAAAATTTCAGGAGGACCACAACTGAAATCCTCCTGACCTGGTCGTTCACACGTGCACCTCACAGCGGGAGACTAACCCAGTCGGACGGGAGCGGGGGCAGGAGGGTCTCCTGATGCAACATGTGATGTAAAAGGAATGACGCGGAAGCGGCTGACAAAGAAACAGAGGCCGCTACACGACGCGATGATGGGAATATTTTCCTTTGAATCAAAGCTTTTTGTAGTTTGACTGAATCACAATAACAACAAAAGAGAGGAGAAGAAACTACTGGAGAGCAGAAAACATAATGCGGCCGTTTAATCCTGTGCAAGGAGATCGCAGTGATCGTGTGTAAATAGTCTTTGGTTGTGCAACAATCGGAGAGGGAGTAAACGTCACATCCCCTCCCACTCGCTGGAGGTGAATTCTCCTGATTAAATCCTGCTGTGTTCTCACATCAGCTCACTCTGACATTCAGTGGGAAATATCCTAAGGGGTCTGTCCTGGTCCCTATCAATGTCAGAAACGGGCTGTGTAGCATTATTTTCTAAAGACAGTGAATTGCTAGATAGAAAATAACAATAACAGCATTACCTCGTTGGGGAAGAATTTGACCTTAATGTCATGTTTGTGAAGTCTGTGCCTCAGACTCATCATGTCTTCAGCACTGCTGGAGCTGTCTTGGACCACGGCGATCATCTTACAGTCCTGGAACACCTTCTCCAAATTCCTCTTCAAGATCAACATCAAGGGAGTCTCCTGACAGAGGACGAAGAGGCGCGTTTATCACACAGTGATATGGAACAAAAGTCTCTGATCTCTCTATAGAGAGGCCAGATATCTTTATTCTTCTGAAAGCTTAAATAGTACAGCAGAAGAAGCTATGAGAATATATAAAATAGAATCTAAAATGTAAAAGAGAAAAAATAAAGAGAAAAAACGCAAAATGTACAAAAGGTGCAATGGACATGGACTATGGACTTCTGATGGTGACAGCTTGATTTTTGTTGGGGAAATTGGGATATTTATTTACAGATATTGTTCTCTTCATAAATCGACGTTTAGCCGTACAAACTGTTTTTACATTTTGTGAAACAATTTTTCTATTTTCATCTTTCTGCATAAATGATGCATAACCGGACTGTTGATGGATGGTCTGCCCCCCCCCCACCCCCACCCCCGTTGCTCCCTATCCCTCTTCCTGCATCTTATCCCATCTCTCCCCCTATCCCTTTCCAACCCCGGCGCAGTCTAGGCCTGTGAAGGCTGTTTCGTCATGAGCCGGGGATCCGGCCGAAGATTTCTGCCTTTTAATAAGACAGTTTTTTCTTACCACTGTAACTTTTGCTGCTTTGCTAAAGTGCTCATGATGGATAGGCCGGATCTTTGTAACATAGCAATGAGTAAGGTCTTTTACCTGCTCTTTGTAAAGTGTCTCGAGATAACACTTGTTATGAGTTGACGCTATACAAAAATAAATTGAATTGAATTGAATAATAACTCTACAAACACCTCAACATGGTTCTTTATGGTTTATTGTAATTTAGAGAGAGAATAAGTCAGAGATGGATCACTATCTTCTTTTAAAAACACATTTTTAATAATCCTTGTTTCATCCAGGATGTTTCTCTTCTCTCTGTTCATTGGATGATTGATCCTTCTCTCTGTTCATTGGATGATTGATCCTTCTCTCTGTTCATTGGATGATTGATCCTTCTCTCTGTTCATTGGATGATTGATCCTTCTCTCTGTTCATTGGATGATTGCTGCGCTGTTGTTTTATTTTTCATGCTTTTTTAATAGGATTTTATTTTTGTGTATTTGACTGTTGGGATGTTTTCTTTTTTCTGTAAAGCACTTTGTGACTTTGATAAGTGCTTTATAAATAAACTTTATGTATATGTGTGTGTGTTACCTCCTGGACGCTTTTGGTCTCGCGCGGATAGGCACCTGGAGGAGCAGCTGGAGCAGGAGGGATGTACTCTGTCACAGCCATCAGCTTCTGTTTGATGAAATGCATCGGCCTCTTGTGTCGAGTCACAGCTTTGGAGCCGTGACGAACACTCTGAGTCAGGGGAAGCCATCCTAAAAAACAGAAACAAGGCAGGTTACACACCTGGTGAACAGAAACAAGGCAGGTTACACACCTGGTGAACAGAAACAAGGCAGGTTACACACCTGGTGGAGCGACAGAAACTAAACCGACGGTTTACACTTCTAAATATATATATATATATTTTTTTTTTAAAACAACTGCGGACACAAAGGGAAACTAGAAATGCAGTATTTATTATACATTACCCTGTTTCGGTAGCAATTTTACACACAAGGTCGCAGCCATCTTCGACAGGAAACGGCGATTTCGGAAGTGACGCAGAAATGCTGCATTCACTGACATGCAGAGAGAAATGTAATCGCGTCGGATTTTTTCAATTCAATTAAATTCAAAAAACTTTATTTGTCCCCGGGGGGCAATTCAAAGGCACACAGAGCAGTAAATCAACAACAGTGCAAGTACGAAAACATTTTAACTTAAATATTAATAATAATATTATATTAATATATAATTGTGTGTGAGTCGTTGATCCTCAGTGTGTTTATTACATTTATATAAATCATAAGCAAATTTAGACTCACTGACTAAACCATACGAAACTTTACTGCAATCGTTAAATCGTAATTTCCGTGTTAATTTGAGATTTTTCTGTTTGTCTGCCAGCTTTTGTGTCATTTTAAGATCAATTTTTCGGCAATCAAAATTGTTAAAATATATATATAAAAAAATAAACTTCTTAATGTTCAAACACGGAAAGAGATTCATTTTGTAAATTAAACTCACAGAGATGGGTACAACTTGGTTTAGTGTATGGAATTTCTCACCGAAATGCAAGAACGTGAATGCAGCATGGCGAATCGACGTCATTACTTTTCAGTCTCTTTATTTTTTTTATTTTTAACTGACTGTACTGTATGACTGTACAACACATCATGTATTTGTTTTTCATAAAATTAATTTAAAAAAAAAATACAAACATCAACGTTTTAAAGTTTTTGGTGAAGTTACAAAACACTTTCATAATATTTTACGTAGCCTTTATTTACGAGGATGCGTCCTGACGTCAGCGTCAGTTCCACAAGCATGAGGCGCATACTCCGTGTGGATTTATTGAGGTGTATTGGTGTATTTAGTGGAAATCCTCCGTCACATGCCTCTTTGACAGCGGTTCATAAAAACGCGTTTTTGCAGAGTTTCAGTCGGAAATCAACGAGCGACAGTTCAACCATGGACCTGAGTGACATGAGGAAGACATATAAAGCAGATGAAGAGGTGAGTGCAGCTGGGAGACCTTGAGTTACATGTTTAAAGGTTGAAAATCCGACAGCTTCATCAGATGTAAAGTGTGTAAAACAGCAACATGCACAAAACATGTGCATTGTTTTTATTCTGAAAGCTGCATGCAAAAATATAAAATACGTGAAACAGCTGGAGAAAGATTCGCTTTTCACGTTTCCCAGATGTAACAGTCATTGACCTCCACCTTTGGCCTGTGCAAAGCAGACCCTGATAAATATAATGCACTCCTAAATACTCTTTGTTTTCACAGTGCTTTGAGGAGAGTCAGCTGGTTTCTCTGGACCCAATCAAACAGTTTGGAGACTGGTTCGACCAAGCCACGAAGTGTCCTGAAATCGGAGAGGCAAACGCCATGTGCATCGCCACAGCCTCCAAGTAGGTTAAGCAGGTATGTCTGATTTAAGTTTCTTAGAGTTATGTCAACCTTTATTATATATTTGTTCTTCTACAGAGATGGACGTCCGTCTGCTCGTATGGTCCTGCTGAAAGGTTACAGCGACGAAGGTTTCCGCTTCTTTACCAACTATGAGAGCAGAAAGGGATCTGAGCTGGTGAGTGACAGGTCTCTCTTTATTCCTGATACAGCAAAGACTCTATGTGACCTCATTTGACCTGTAGCATGTCCTGGACATGCAAAAAGAGGTGAATAACTTTACTATAGCTCACGGAAGCTCACCACACATTAGTTAACTAATTATTGAACTAAATGAGAGCTCACTCCCTACCAACCTGCTCGTCTCCTCTTTCCTAGTGGAAGGAGCTATGTAAAATGACTCCTCTAACACCCTTTGGAGGACAGATGAACAAGTTATAATCACAGCCCCAGGATTATCTGCCTAACATTCATTTCTAGAATAATTAGATTCAAGGATAACCCCTGGTATAGGACTCTAGATTACCCCCCAATAACTGTGAACTCCCCCCGCTAGGATGTTAGGTGTGTATGAAGTGTGTAACATAAATCAGTAAGACAAGTGTGCCTAGGTGTGACTGCTCAAGCTTACCTTCCGAGGTTCACGGGGTCTTTAAGGGGAACTTCCAGTCTTTGTGGTGTAAATGATTTCAAAAAGTTTCCGAAAATATATTAAAAAATGTCAAATGATATTCCAAATGCAAATACAAAACAGTAAAAGAAAAATATAAAAACATGGAAAAGAAAATGAAAACTCAAAGACCAAAGTCTAAATCTGTGAGTGTAGACACTTGAGGTTTTAAAAGATCTTGGTCTCAGAGACTCAGTCCCAAGATGGGATTTCAAAAGTCAGAGTGACGTGGATTCCTTTAGCAAAGCAAAAAAGAACCTCGATCAGATTTTCTGCAGCGTTTTTATAGACAAAAAGTCTCTCTTTTTTCAAGATCCTGTAACACCTCAACAATGCACGTTCGCAGAAACATGATGCATCCACAGGTCATGCCAAGTTCATGACATAGGTAATACCAAGTTCATATGTGGTTTCAGCTCGAAGACCGTGAACCGAGCAGATACTCAGAAACGCTATGTTTCTGAGCCTTTTTTTCTGAGCCTTGTTTCTGAACCACATAGGAGCCTACGAGCTCTATGTGGTCTTGCCTCAATGTATGTCACACTTACCTTGACCTCACAGGAGCGTCGGCACTACGAGTGTGTGTAAGTTTAACAGGAAATGTTGAAAGCAGAAAAAGGTTATGACTTTATGACCTATGTATTAAATGATGAAAGAATTAAATGATAATAAAAGGAAAAAACAAAAACAAATTCAACAATTGCATAACTCTTTCTGATCTTTCAACAGACCTTAAAGTCTACTTCACTGTGTTTTCATTGTTTAATTCTTGTCTTGATTTTGATTTGTCTACAGGAGAGCAATCCACATGCATGTCTGGTCTTTTACTGGGAGCCTCTCAACAGACAGGTGCTCGTCAAATTCTATTTTACTGACGATCATTTTATTAATTTATATCTTAACGAGTCTAATTTGAATTTGCAGATTCGCATTGAGGGCAACGTGGAGCGGATTCCCTTCCAGAGCTCGTGTGACTACTTCCACTCCCGACCGAAGAGCAGCCAGATCGGAGCCGTCGTGAGCCGACAAAGCACTCCAGTGCCTGACAGAGATGTAAAGAACCAGAACTCCAACTTTGTAAAGTAGTTCATGCAGAAACGCTCAAAGGGTTTAGCTGCACTGTGTGTTCTTCTTTTAGTATCTGAGGCAGAGAAATGCAGAGCTGTTGGAGAAGTACAAGGACACAGAGGTGCCGATGCCCGACTACTGGTGAGATCTTTTTAACATTTTATGAACTTTAAATATCCTAAAATGTCAGGAAACTTCAGAAAACTTTTTTTTTTGCAAGTCATATTATGCCCTTTGTACGTTCACAATAGCTAAAGTGTAAAAGAAAGTGTCTGTTTTCATGTACTGCCGCTCCATGCACCGGCTCGCTTAATAATAATAACTTACACTTTATTGCTCCCTCGAGGGGAAATTAGTTTTTTACACTCTGTCTAGTTAACATGCTACACAAACAGGATCCTATGGACATGCACTAATGGAGAGGTCTCAGAGTGAGGGGGCTGCCTACAGTGGGCGCTCGCTACCGCAGGCTACGGCATATCATGGGCGTGCTATAGAAGTTAATGGGCGTGCAACATGAGCTGCTGGGCCACAACGAGCCAATGGGCTTAGATCAGTGATCTCACACTGACAAGACGTCACACTGGTAAATTTTAATCGAGGGGGGCTAGAACCGAGCGTTACGTGCAGCTAATGCTACAGCTAACAGGAGGACGTAGGAGAAGCCGCGTTTCCGCAGACTTTGAATTTTTGCACATAGATGTGCCTAAACATGCACAGGACACTTGGAAAACACACTAAAGAGCATATAAAACCAGAAGAAGAAGAATATGGGACCTTTAAAGCAGTGAGGATAGATTGAAGGATATGTGCTAGTTCACTTTCAGATGGAAGCCCTCAGCAGACATGCATTTTATTTACTCCATTGTTCAAAGATAAAGAGCAATGTCCGCTTGTTTTTCTGAGATCTTGACTTATTTCGGGCGGCTGTGGCTAAGTGGTAGAGTCGGTCGTCTCTCAACAGGAAAGTCGGGGTTCGATCCCCAGCTCCTGCAGCCACATGTCCGATGTGTCCTCGGGAAAGACACTTTAACCCTTGTTGCTCTTGCTGGCTCTGCAGCGGCGTGTGAATGTGTATGAATGAAAGAGTTACTTCTGATGGACTCTTCACACAGCAGCCTCTACCATCAGTGTGTGAATGTGTAGGTGAGACCTGCAGTTTAAAAGTGCTCTGAGGAGTCAAAAGACTAGAAAAGCGCTTTACAAGCTCAAGACTGGTAACAGAGGAAATCTGCTGCTTTAGCTCTGTGGGTGAGTTATAAACTCCATTTACCAACTCGTCCAAAAGCCACTAAATATAACAAGTTTAGTCTTATCTGTAAATGCTATGCTGGTATCTTCACACTGCATGTAAATTTACCTGAAATGAGCGTGATCTAGAAACACAGTTAAGCAGTGAGTACAGTATGTTATTCTTCTTTTCTCTAGTCCCTCAATTAAACAACTTTTATACACGAGGGGAGGAGTCAGCCGGCCGTCCCGGCGATGTAAACAAACTGAAGATAGGACTCTGAAAACTCTGAAAACATCACAGACAGTGGGACTCGGGTGTTACACCCATTGTAGACAGTCATGACTCACAGAGTTATTTTCAGAGGAGATACTTGATTTATATTATATTTAAGTGTAAAAAATCACATAGAAAGACTTTAAGTAGAAGAAAAATCTATGTGCCATCAGTTTCTATTCCACTCAGAGCAGATTTTTCTTTGCTGAAACTAAATTTGATGCAGATCTTCTCCATCGAGTTAAAGTAGTCGTTACTCGTTGCTGCAGGACTTTTCTCCTCATTCTCTCTGTCTCTGTCAACAGGGGGGGCTACATCGTGAAGCCGTACCTCATCGAGTTCTGGCAGGGTCAGACCAACAGACTGCACGACCGAATCGTCTTCACAAAGCCGAAGGACGGCGAGTCGGAGTCGGGGGAGTTTGAGCACGCTGCAGAGGGAGGCTGGGTTTACCAGAGACTGTCTCCATGAGAGGAACCCCCCTCCCCCCGACAGACTCGTACCCTGACTAATCATCATTGATAAAAAAAAACTGTGTGTGTGTGTATGTGTGTGTGTGTGTGTGTGTGTGTGTGTGTGTGTGATTCATCACCAAGCCGATCGTCTGTGAGCATTAAGAAATGAAAAGACGCACAGGAAGTATACCGACGTAACGAGGAGGACAAACTCCAACTGTGACTGTCGAGTAATGATTGACAGAAACACCATCGCTAACCTTAAGGTCGAGGAAACTGTGTCTTATTTCTTGAGAAGCACAACGTGTACCACTGTCCTCAAGTCGTCCATTTTCAATGTTAGAATGATAGAGTCATTAGAGGCGCCGGATAGCCTAGCGGTTATGTAGCGGTACTCCATGTACAGAGGCTTTAGTCCATGTCGCAGCAGTCGTGGATTTGAACCCGACCCCGGCCCTTTG
Organism: Labrus bergylta; assembly: GCF_963930695.1. Lineage (NCBI taxonomy): Eukaryota > Metazoa > Chordata > Actinopteri > Labriformes > Labridae > Labrus > Labrus bergylta. The sequence goes on along the minus strand of NC_089215.1, from coordinate 2,782,595 downwards.
CTGCATGTCATCCCCCCTGCTCTCTCCTCCAAACACTTCCTGTCTCTCTTCAGCTGTCCTGTCTAATAAAGGCAAAAATGACCGTGAAAACATGGATCTTAAAACATTCCCCTGGTTGTTTGTATCAGTCTTTAACCTGTGACAGTCGATCTGACTGAATTTAAACCGTGCCAACGATGATGTTTGTGTCGTGTTCGTCTTGTGCTGCCTGAGAATGAGATTATTGTTTACTGATGAAATCAGTGAAAAGATGACATTTTAACATGAAGTAAAAGTGGATTTAGAGCCATTAATAAAGCTTAATTTGTAACGGGTGACGTTGTGTATTTTGTCCAGCAGGTGGCAGCAGTACGACTCTTTGCACACATTCTTTTATTTTACTCTCTTCACAAAGTCAACTTGGGCACTGAGGAGGATTTAACTGAACATGTTTACTTATGTAATGTCCTTCAGAACAAGTTAAAGCTTCTATTTGCTTTTGTTTCTTTACATGCCTCCTGGTACTTCTTCTGCACAACACCTGAGAAGTTTAACTTCACTTCATTTATCATGTAGTTAAAGTTTCTGTTTGGCTCAAGCTATTTTTCGGCTGTGTTTCTGGATACACTTTGGAATTAGTGTTTTTTAAGGTTTTATATCTGGGGTTATATTTTAGGGATAGGACAATGGATAGAGCTGGAAAATCAGCGACAGAGAGAGAGTGAGCCACAGGTCGGATTTGAACCTGGACCACCTGCACTGAGGGACTTAAACCTCTGTATATGGGGGACTAGCACTAACCACTAGTACTAACCACTAGGCCACTGTCGCACCTCTTTCCAGGAAAGGCAAGTTTATTTATATCACACATTTCAACAACAAGGCGATTCAAAGTGCTTCACACAAGACATCAAAAAGCATCATGACAGAGGAAAGAAAAGAAACATTAAAATAGAACAAAATCACTGAAATTATTAAATCTGAAAATATGTTCAAATAAAAATAATTCAAATGAAACTAATTGAAATAAATAAAGTTACAATTTAAAAAGAGTTAAACGTTACAGTGCAGAATTAAAATGTAAAATCTTATTAAAATTGTTTTAATGAAAGTAAATGAATAAATTAAAAGTGTAGTTCGGGGTGTGGATATGTTGGCTTTAGTCCTCAGTGGCTGTGGGTTCAAATCAGACCCCGGCCCTCTGCTGCAGGTCATATCTATCTCTCACCTCCCAACATTTCCTGTCTCTCTTCAACTGTCAAATTAAGGCAAAAAGGCTAAAAACTTTTTAAAAAAATGAAATATCTTCTTTCTTTTTTTTAAAGTTTAGCTCAATGTCCCGCCATGCTGAATGTAGCTCCACAAAATTATTAAATAAAGTCATATTAATGTTTAACCTGTAAAGTAATACTGACATGACGTTTTCATTTCTTATTTTATACAAGCTGGTCTTGTGTCATTGTTTGTTGTTTCCGTTAATGTCACGTGGATGTCCAGTTTTCTTTAAAAGAGAAAATCAATTAAGAAAAAAATCTGTTTGAAAACCTGCTTCTAATAACACATAACAGACAACACTCTGTGACAGTCTGACCCGTCTCACATCCTCCAGTCTGAGTCTGAGCTTCTACCTTCTTGGCAGACGATACAGAGTCCCCCCGCTGTCAACTGAACCGCTTTAAAAACTCTCCTGTTCCCACGTCAATCAAAAGTCTGAACGATGTTTGTAAAGGCTCTGTGGATTGTGCAGCAGCGTCATGGTGTCCCTATATGTTTTTACATTCTCTTACCTTTGTTGTCTTATCTCTCCTGATGTGCAGATCCTGTGCATTATGTGTAATGCGCATTATATGCTGGGTTGCATTGGTACAGAGGCACTGCTTGGGGCCCCAGACCCAGTAGGGGGCCCCCTGAGGGCTCACAAACTTTAAACCACAGCAGCCAAAATGTGCAAATTTTGCTGTTACTTTCATACCTTTACAGTACGACTTACGTACTTTTACTCGAGTAAAGTAACTGAATGTGGCCCCATCACTCACTGCTTCGTCACCACCAGCTGGTCTGATGTAATTCATTATTACAAAATGTAGAAGCACAAAGCTGGATCGGGTGTCCGTGTCTGCTTTCTGTCGTCATGCCAACAGAAAGCTGCACACACGGGCTCAGGTGAAAACACAACCTGCTCTGGGTTACCTGAAACGAACACTAACAGGCTGAGTCATCAACGTACATGTGCAAATAAAGGTGACATACCTTAAAGTCTGACAGAGCGCCTGTCTGCATACATCATACAACATGTGAGTGTACGCACAGCTCTAACTGAAGAACATAAAAATCAAATTTTTATTTATTTTGATCGTAAAAATGCAAACAAATAAAAACAAGGGTTTGGTTGCACAGCATATTTTCTTTATTTTCGAATGGGTTGTTCAAACATAACAAAGTAAAACTCCCAGAAAACATCCACGATGATAAAAATAATTTACACAAATCTCACTCTTTATTCATCATGATATTTGCATGATTGTTTCGACGTTTCCTTCATTTTTAAAGATCATTTCTGAATTTAAATGAACCAGAAGTTTGCGCACAGAAAGTCAGAAAAGGTGACATAAAACATGAAACCAAAACATCCTTCTTCTTCTTCTTTGAATTTTGGAAGCACATAATTTCACACAGACATTTTATTTACTCTGGTCGTAAAAACGCATAAAAATGAACTGGGGTTTGGTTTGAAGACATTTCTTCTCGTCCTGATTGATTGTTTTGACATAAAAAATTAGCTTTAATTCCACTTTATCATTCATTATAAAAAAAATTAAAGGTCACATGTTCTCCTCCTCTTCAATCAGTGTAAATGAGTCTCAGAGCTCCTCAAAACATGTGTGTGAAGTTTCTTGTTCTAAATCCACTCTGATCCTGTATTTGATCATGCCTATAAACCCCTCTATTTCAGCCCTGCTCAGAACAGGCTGTTTCTGTACCTTTAAATATGTAAATGAGCTGTGTCTGACCACGCCCCCCTCTCTGGAAGGGCTTGGGTGTACTCGGTCTTTCTCGCTCCATGTCCTATTGTTTACGTTGAGAAGGCAGACTCAGAGGGCAGAACAAACACCTAGCTGTGGGAGTGTCACCCACCTGGGGGAGGGGCTACTGCCCTTTGTGATGTCATGAAGGGAGCATCTCCAAACAGCCTGTTTGAGCACACATTTTCTGAAAAGTGGAGCAGGGAAAAGACGGAGAGGATGGACTTTTTTCATATTCAGGGGGTTTGTAGACAGACTAGAGACATATTAGAGTTAGAGGAACATGGAGAAGAGGATTTTATATAATATGACCTTTGAATTAATGTTCATTAAAAAGGATATTTGCAAGAGTGTTGCACAGATTGGTGCATTTGCATAGATAATTATTTTATATATTCACAATATTTCACAAACAGACATTTAAATCAAGTCTCTCTTTTGCATCATAAAAATGCTTAACAATTCAATGTGGTTTAAATGCACCATATAGAGACACTATTTTACTTTTTTATTGATTGTTTAGACATAAAAAATTAGGACTAAACCAAAAATCTGCATCTATAATAATACAAAATATTTACAGTTGTGTTACTATTTATTTTTTTAAAGATGTTTGCATGAGTTTCAATGAGCTGTTTTCATGATAAAGAGACTCTTTGGTGGTAAATTACATCCATTTGAGGATGGAAAGTCAGAAAAAGACAGGACTATAAATGTCAGAAAAAAAAGTCCTGGTGTTTTTTTTCAGTGGTTTTTTCTACTGATACCAGTTTGTTTGTATGGGTGAGTCCACTGGTAACAGTATCTACCTGGGTGTGGTGACAGGTGACAGGTGTTTATCCAACGCGCAGGCTGCACATGTTTTTTGCTTGCATGTGTTTTTAAGATTTTAAAAATGGATATATGAAACATTTCATGGTCAAGTATGTGCATTTTTTGGGGGGCCCTGTGTGTTATTTCTCAGTCTTGTTTTTATGGTTCTCATCACTGAGGTTGTTCTCTGCGAACAGGTTCGGGTTCTCGGACAGCGTGGCTCGGACCTTCTTCTTCTCCTTGAAGCGTCCGGAGTGAGAGACCTTGACGTGCCGGCCCTTTGTGGCGGATTTGTCCACAATCTTCTCCAGTCGGGCGTTAAACTGGCTGTCTATGTGGTCGGCGGGGGGGTTGTTGTTGCTCGGGTGCTCTTTGCTCTTTCCCGTGTTGCTGCCGTACTCGGTCGGGATCTCATACAGGACCTTTGATTCGGACTTCTTCTTACGGGAGAAAGTCAGCTTCCACCAGCTGGGATCGGCCATGGCTCCAAAAGAGAAAAGGGCTGACCTGAGGGAGACAGAAAACACCCTTAAAGACTAGAGAGAACAACTTTATTTACACCTATAGCATGCTGTAAAAGATGCTTTCAATGCAAGTAGAGCTGTAGTTTGAGAAGGTTCCTCCTCTGCCTGCAACACATTTGATTTGACTGTTTATTTAAAACATATTGGGGCGATAAATCATATGGAAGTTTGTATCCAGGGATACAATGTCTTTATGTCTGTCATAAGGTTTTGTGTTTTTAGCAACCAGAGGAGTAATCTATATTCTACCAACACACATAAGTTACTTAGGCTTGGTTTCAAAGACTGATAATGAGTAATACTTTTGTTTTTCAGGGTAAATGTTATTTACTCATGCACATTCAGTCGCCGCTAACGCAGCAGCAGGAGCAATTTTGGGTTCAGTGTCTTGCTCAGGGACACTTTGACGTGTCTGCAGGAGCTAGGGATCACACTCTCGACCTTCTGGTGGAATGAGAGCCACTGAATTAAAATATTAAAAAGAAAACACAAACGATTAACAGAAACCTGAAGCACACTTCATGATTACGTAATGCTATGCATTTGTTGTCTTACAATGAGGTAACCATGCTCAGGCCCGGTTAGTCCTGGAGCAGTGTGAGTGCAGGCCAAGGGGAGAATGGAGAGCGGCAAAAACAACACTAGGCAAAGTTCTTTACTTTCCCAAGCACCGGACATATTAAATAGACATTGATATATAAAGAAAAATACAAGCAGCCCTCTACTTCAAGAGTTTTGAGGTTTTCAACCACAATTGTGAATCTACAGACAAAGTAGGTCCAATTCTGAGGTCGAGAGAGACGGTTCTTTACGGGGTAGAAATGTAGAACGTGATGAATAATGTTGGTTAGTGTTTAGTGGGAAAAAGTCAGAAATGCAAAAAGTCAAAAAACATATTGTTGGTTTTACACAAGTCCTGCTTCTGACAGGGCAAATAGCCAATCACTGTTTAGGTTTTTGGGGTGGCCAATCAGGTTTCTAGGGGGCCCATGCCACCCCTGTCCACCCATCTGGACACGCCCCTGACTATACCATTATTTTTTACTGTATGAACATAAAGTAGCTTTAAATTGTATTTGTTAAATTAAATACTTTAAACAGGTGCTTTAGGAGATTAATTGAATAAATAATATTTTTTAACCTCACAAACTTTTTAACAGTCACTCCAAATTTAGCGTTAGTTTAGCTTGAGCAGAAGCTGGATGTGATGTTATCAATTCGACATCACAGGCGTATTATGGATCAGCAAGTTGTCTTAATTAAAACACAGGTGAGACAGTGATCTGCTGCATGTATTTGACTCGTCTGTGTTCAGCGAGCCGTGCAGATATGGATGCTTCTGTTTCGTCTCCATGATCAGGATGTGTAACCTGATGGAGGAGGACACCTGACACTCAGCTCTCCGCTGATTAATTCATGAACGCCTGAGCAGTATCACCTGTCCCTGTCATGAGATCTGACATGAAGCCAAAGCGCTTTAGACTGATGAAAAAAAACAAAAACAAGGCTGCATTAGTACAGCAGTAAAGTGAACTCAGGTTTATGGTCGTTGTTATTATCCTCAGCTAGTTATTGTTTGACTCAGTCTCCAAGCAACAGAGCATAATGCAGGAATAACTTCCTCAATAACTGAATACAAAGGCTCTTTGATGATGGCAACCTTTGTGTTCTGTCAACTGAGTCATTATGAGGAGCTATACAAAATATCACACACAAAGACGCCTGACCATACTCAAATACTTCCTCTTCATCTCTAATAAAATAGGATATCAATTCTAAAGTTTCAAAGTTTTCAACCACAGTTGTGAAGCTACAGACAAAGTCTATTTCTGAGGTTGAGACGGTTCTATATGGGGTAGAAATATTTAGGGGGGAAAATGTCGGAAATATAATAAGTTGCAGCTTTTCGTTATTTTAAAGGAGCAGTATGTAGCTCTGACAACTAGTGTTTAAAATGGGTACTGCAGTCCAAATTCAAAACATTGTAGAGCTGTCTCCCCCCCCCCCCCCTCCTCTCTAGAGTGGATGCTCACTCAGGTCACCATGTGGTGGACTCTGAAGCTTCAGTGTTTATCCAGCTCTGCATGGGTCTGTAAACCTTTCTGTGTTCTAACCTCTCTCCATTTTTCAAAAGCATCTCCAATATTGATCCTAGTTTGAGCACGTTTCTGCTCGTGGAGCTTATTAGAAACATGCAGAGGCTTTTTAGGTCGGGTACAATCACTTCTATCTGAACCACTTCTCTTGACCCGCTTCCATCGCTGCAACACCTGTTGACCTGATAACTGCTCTCATATCTGACAAACCGAGGGGCGTCCAAAACGGCCGACTCAACGTTACATTGGGCTAAAATGGAAAAAAGTGATGAGAGATTTTTTGATCGTTTTCTAATCTTTCACAACTATTAGATTTCGAAACACCTTGTTTTACGATGACCAGATATATCCATGAAATTAGTAATAATGCACAAACCATCAGCATACACAAAATGGTTGCAACATCACTATGTTTCCTGACTTTGTCTTAACTGTCACTTGTCCCATGAAGGCCAAAAAATCCCCCCAAAAAATGCACAGTTTGACAGGGAGAAGTAACAAAACGTCCCCTTTCAGTCACCAATATGAATATATAACAGATAAAAAAAAAGGTTATTGTTTTTGGTTGTTTCAGAACCTATAAGGGATACTCTCACATCTGTAAATCCAAATTCTTCTCAAAATCTTTCAGAACTGGAACAAACTTAAAGCTCTGATACGCAAAAATGAAATCTGGACGGTATTTGAATTGAAATGTAAGCCTTTAAACCGAACACTGAAGGAGAAAACAAGCTTTGCAATCTCTGTTTTTTATGAAGGGCTGACTGGAGAGTAAACATCTCCTCCTTTGGTGTGGTCACTTTTATCGTGTTGCACCTATGCAAATACACTCCCTGCCCTCTGCAGGAACATTCACTCTTATCTGAATGAGGCGTGTGATGTTTGCACGCTGCTGGCATGAAACAAGAGGTGCAATGGTTCAGGAAAGAAGGGAACAGATTTTTTATTTTGGGCTTCCAAACGTAAACTTATAGGAAGAAAATGAAGCAATTTAAAGCTTCTTTAGCCTCCGCCTAGCGTTACTTTGGGGCCTGCTAGCCTAACCTTTATCTGGTTGTACAGACACCTCAACAGGTTGTGTTTCAAACCAAACAGCAGACATGACTTACTCTTCCCTCTCTTGTCTGTCTGAATTCAGCAGAATTTGCATGTTTAAGCCTTTAACAAAAGGCAGGTTCCTCTGTCACACGTGTTTACAGAGGATTTCCATAACATTGTTGACTCACAGTTTCTGCAGAAAGCCTGAGCAGCACTTTCACACCTTGTTAAGAAACAGCGGCTCGATATAGGGCGCACATATTTCTCTCAGTTCTCCGTGTTTGACTTGGACGTGACCTTTGAGTCAAAACCTTCTGTTGACATAAAGGAGGCCCTCCATAGCTCTCTTTAATAAGTTACCATATTTGTGTTCGGTGAGGGTGACCCCCTCAGAGATCACAGCAGGAAGGGAAGACCAGGGACCATTTTGGGGGGGGAATCACTAACCAGCTGCAGAGGCTGTGAACGGGGGACGAGGCTCAGAGGGCATCGAGCTCCGGGCTGCCCTCAGAGAGAAGCTGAAGGTTCTTTAGAGTCTCAGGTTTCCTCCGTCCTGCCAGCTTCACTGATGACCCGTAACAGTGACGTTCAATGAGCTTAGGAGGAGTTTTAAGCCTACAGTTAATGATGAAGTCAGTTTCCACCTGTGTGAGTCTCTTTCTGAGGTTGTTTCATGGACAAATATGTGAAAAAATAACAGAAATCTTGAAGTGCTTTTTGAGTATTCTACACACAAAAACCTGGAATCTGTCACAGAATGACTAAAAACCGAAGGAGCTGAAATGTTTTATGAATTTGACTCATATAGATCTCTTTTAATGCAAATGTTTGTTTTAGTGAACTGCACTTTGTCTCTCTTTGTGTCTCTGTGTGAAACTTTGTGTTTTCTTTTCTGTTGACTGTCTCGACCAGGTCGCCCTTGACAAAGAGGATCTTAATTTTAATCTTAAAGGGACAAAACCTGGCTAAATAAAGGTTACATTGTTTTTAAATCTGACTTTTCTTTGAAGCTTTATTTTGACTTTTAACTGGAAATGACAACAAATACATTTAAAACTCTAAAATGTTATCATTTTATATCATCTGTGACTTTTCTTAAATGTGTTTAATTTTTCTCTCTAAGGCTCACAGCCAAGAAAAAGCAATAAAATAACTTAAATCAGTATTTAACATCATAAATATTGTTTGTTCAGAAGATTCATGAGACGAGTAAATTAGATTTTTGATTGATCAATAACTAATATAACTTATTGAAAAAGTTGATATAAATAAGTATAAAGATAATCCATTAAATGTTTCTGTAGCCTGAGATTAGATTAAACAAGGATCGTTTTTTTTGTGACACAACTTTAAAAAATTAAATTCTCTGTCTTACAAGATGAGTGATAAGAGCAAATTCTCCTATTTCAGGACATGTAACCCTCCCATATTTAATATATTTCACTTAAAAATTATCTTTAATGTTACTTTTTAAACATTTTGAGGTAATGGTCTAAGTGTTGCAGCTTATAGTGACAAAAGAAAAAGAAGAGAAACAATAGAAATAACTCTCTGACTTTCTCCTCCTGTTCTGTTCTGAGGTTACTAACAGAGAATATATGACATAAGTTGTCAATAAACCCAACCTGTTGCCATCCCTGGATGTTTGTTTAGACAAATGTGCATTGTGTTGTCAAGCATAAAAAAACAAACAAGAGAAACCAAAGTGTCTGAAGACATAAAGTGGCTCAAAGTTGACTTTTCTTACCACGATGAAGAAGAGGAGGATGAAGGAGATTCTGTCAGATGTGAAACTGTCCCGCCATGCTTCAAATGTCTTTCTCTCCTCTCTGTTTTTTGTTTTCTTCTTCTCTTTCACAGGTGATCGTGAACAGGTGCAGCATCTCTCTCTCTCTCTCTCTCTCTCTCTCTCTCTCTCTGCCTCACCTTGTCCCTGAGTTCTAAAGAACACACACCCTCCTCAAACACACACACACCTTCAGCCCGCCCCGCTCAGTGAGTGAGGGAGTGAGTTAATGTTGCAACCGAGTGATTTAGTGAGGCCCCCGTCCCTACATCCAGATTACTGACCTCTGAGTTAATGTGAGCCTGAAACTGCAGATAAATCCTCTTTTATCAGTCTCTCTCTTTAAACCTCCCAGACCTGTTCTAATGTGGAGTTTGGACTCAGAATAAAGTCATCTTTGTGTTTGTCGTTCACTGACTTAAAGCTGCAGACGAGAAACAAGAGAGACACAGACAGGAAGAGTTTATCTCTAAGAGGAGAGCGACGCTCCTGATGTTTTGCATGACTCACGTCAAATCCCAGAAGCTAAATGGAAGCTTACTTTGCAAGTTTGGTTGGCATTCAAATGAGCTGACATTAGGGCCTCTTGAGGATCTGCTGAGGCCTCTTCAATGCGGGGATTTCATGTCCATATTTGTGTATGGCTTCCAGCTCACAAGACACCAAAGTGTGACCGATTCTGCAGGTACTGGTCCAAATAGTTAAGAAATATAAACACTGGAATCTCATAGAAAGGTGAATTTTTACCCTTTCTCACATCCCCACTTTATTGTCCCCCCATTTTCTGTTACTCAATGAGTTTAAGAAGATGTCCTTTATTAATTCCATGAATGGTAAATGGACTTGAGCTTAGTGCTTCTGACTCCTCAAAGTGCTTTTACACTGCAGGTCACACCTACACATTCACACACTGATGGTAGAGGCTGCTGAGTAAAGTGTCCATCAGAAGTAACTGATCCCATTCATACACATTCATACGCTTCAGATGAAGCAGCGGGAGCAATTCGGGGTTAAGGGTCTTGCTCAAGGGCACATCTCTATTTGTGAGACATGCTACACACACATAGGCTGAAATACAAACACGTGCACAAACAGGATCCTGTGGACATGCACTAATGGAGAGACGTCAGAGTGAGGGGGGCTGCACATGAAAGAGTCCCCGAGCAGTTGGGGGTTCTGTGCTTTGCTCAATGGCACCTAGGCAGGAAGGGAACTGGCACCTCTCCAGCTACCAGACCACCATACAGGGACTTGAACCGACGTCCCAGCAGCCTGAGCTATACTGCTGCCTCAATTTACATCGGTTTGTATCTAAATGTGGTTTTAAATCGTTGAATATGAGACAATTATTTAGAATTCTCTGTGAAAAAGACGTGGACTGAAACTGATTTAAACTTGAGATGATTCAGTATGGTGTTTTTATTTCATCCCCAGCTTCTCCCCTTGACTACAAACAAACAACACATGAACTGTATTGTACAAAGCTAATTAAATTTAAATTAAAACTTAAATAAAAATTTAAAAAAGACACCAAAATAAAGTGTTATAGTGTGAGTCACAGAAAAAAAGTGGATCTGTGCATCTCAAATAATACTCCGGTACTTCAGTCATCTCTTTCAAGTCTCTTCTTAAGACACACACAGCGAGCCTTTGCTGAATTTAGTTGAATTTTTTGTCTTAGTTTTTAAATTCCTTTAAAAGAACTGTATGTCCTTTATAGTTCTTTTAAATGGATTTTATTTCTTTAAATGTTTGTTATTTCTTAATCTTTGCCTTGTTTATTGTTCTATGACCTCCCTGTTTTTTACATTTGCTTTTTTGCTCTCCTTGAAATTGCTCTATAAATAAAGGTTATTATTATTACTATGATTACCATTATTGTTATTTTCTCTTAAACTAAATTCTAATTATATGTATTTTCAAATACAGGACTTTTGTTGGTTGTGTTGATATGTTTAGTAAAAGTAATGAAAGCTCTGTCAGCTTCTAGCTGTTAAAATAAAGGTATAATTATTTAATAACACATGCATTTAATTAATTAAATAATTATATATTTATTTATATATTTGTTGATTTATTTCCAATATTAAATAATTAATGACACGTTTAATGATTTAATTAATTATATATTTATATATTTCATTTTGGCACTTTTAGTCCTCCATACTGAATCACTTACAGCTCTGTTATCTGTTACAGAGCGACGTCGCCCTCTACCGGCAGACTTTAAACCTGCATCATATCAGGATTTTAGTCATCCACCAATCAGCTTCCTTCCGCAGTAAAGTGAGCTCTCATTGGTCAGTTCGTCCGGGAACCGTAACACCGCCTCGTTCTATTGGCTCACCGTCTCGAAACGTGTCATAAACAGTGAAATACGGATGGGGACAGTAAATCCTGGATATTAACTGTTTTCATTTAATTTAAAATGAAGGCATAAATCGTTTTTAAGTGTTTTCGTTTCGGAAAGGTGAAGAAACAATGGAGGTAAGCGGAGAAAAGTCTCTGACGCGGCTTTAAAAGTCTGCATGCTAACGTTAGCCAGCTAGCTGTCACACAGTCAAAGTCCAGTTTACTCAAAATAACAAATAAAAAAAAAGATAAATTAATATTAAAGTGTTTCCTCTTATTTAAATCCTCTTCTGTTGTAGAGAAGTTTTATTCCTCAAACAATGCTTTATTGTCTTTTTTAAGAAACTGGCACAACAACGGTAAATAAAGTGATATTTATAATGTTTTGTTTATTTTCTCATTAAAGCAGAACATTCAAAACCTCCCCATCGACATTCAGACGAGCAAGCTGCTGGGTAAGTTTAAAAACACAACTTAATGTGGATCAGTTATTTCCATATGTTACTGTTCTCTTCTCATCTGTTGCTGGTGTTACGGTTAAAACGGTGACCGTGTTAATTGGTGATAATAATAATAATAGACTTTATTTGGACATCACAGACACATTGGACGAACCAGATGCATTGTTTAAGTGTTTTAGTGAAGCATGCTGTAGTTCTCAACACCTGTCCACAGGAGACTTTAGAAAAGGAAACAACAAGGAGAGAATAAATAAATAGACATAAAGTGTAGAGCAAAGGCAGCATGATCAAACAATACACCAGTCAGAAGCTGTTCATGTGAGATGAGATGAGATGAGATTCAACTTTATTGTCATTACACATATACAAGTATAGAGTAACGAAATGAGGTTTGGCATCTCACCAGAAGTGCAAATAAGCAGAAAGTGCAAGAGTCTGTGCTATGTACAGTAATTCTGTGCTATGTGCAGTAATTGCAAAATTTACAGATGTAGAAAGTGAATTATGAGGTATATCTGGATGGCTGGATTAATGGGATGCAATAAATATAAATAAATGCTATAAATAAGTAATGCTACAAAATAAGTGTGTTCTTAGGATTATAATATACAGATTAAGATGCAGTGAGCATGTTATACAAGTTTACAGATAATTTAAAGAATATGAACATACTATAATACAATAATACAGATGGATGAGAGATGTGAGCACTGTTGTTTTGATTTCAGCCATTGTTTGAGTCCTCTGTTAAAAGGGTTAATGTTGCTCTCTAGTTTTAATTCAGTGGGCAGAGAGCGCCAAAGTTTTGACCCCTTTGCAGAGAAAGCAGACCGGACAAAAGATGTCTCGTACATTGGGACAAAACAATCACTGCTGATGGAGGCTCGTGTGACTGCCCTACGAGAGCTCTGACGCCTGATGGCTAATTCAGATAACAGTGGAGACACGTGATTATTTACACATTTAAAGAACGGTTTAAGATTACTAAAATTCATAAAATTGTCAAAGGTGAAAAGGTTGTGTTTTTTATAAAATGCCGCAGTGATGCCATCTCATAGGTTTCTGGTCCGTGACTTTTATTGTCTGCTTATATAAAGAAACAACAGGTTTGGGACCATGATGTGATGCAATATGACAGATGTGAAAAAATCATTGCATGCATGTATAATTTGGCAGTTTGACATGAAATATCCCTTCTAATAAAACGAAAACAATTTAGTGTCTTTCATGTTAAGAGGACAGTTGGGACACTGTGGTCAGCTGCAAAGCTTGTAATACCTGTTTTTAAATACCGTATGATAAAGTTAGTTGTGTTTATGTAGATCAAATAGGATGCATTTTTGAGTAATAATATTCTTTATTCACAGATGTAAGGCAAGTTTATTTATATAGCACTGTTCTGTTATTTCAACAACAAAAGAAACATTAAAATAGAACATTTACAGCTGCACAGCGTTTCAAAGTACTGCGGCGCAGGTTTGTGCTCTTGTCAGGCCACAGTCGTGTAGCGATGCAGGGGTCAAAAAATGCTAAAAAATATGACCTCCTGTGTCTGTCAAAAAATAAAGTCCTGAGGATTTGGAAATGTCCAGGACCGGCTGTCGATTAAATTAGGTTTAGAAAAAAGAAGATATCAGCAAAAGAATGTAAGCAAAGCAGAGAGCAAGAAGAAAAGTGTCTGCACTGTAAGAAAGCAGGAAGCAAGAAAAAAGTAGTTTTTTTTTTTTTTTTTTTTTTTTTTTTAATGTTTTTAAAGTTACTCCAAATTTATAACTTTTAAAACTGACTTGAAAATATTTTTTCAGTCTTTCAAAAAGTTGGAAAAAGTAAGTGACTTGAGTTTCCCATTGGTTAGAGCCTCCCAGTTTAATGTTATCAGCATCTGTTGTTACTATGACAACCACAGACATTTGGCTGAAAAGCACCAGTTTACATGGTCACTCTTTAATCCGTAACACCTGCAGCAGCATCAATGGATATAATGATGTAGTGTTTCCACAGACTGGCTGGTGGATCGACGTCACTGTAATCTGAAATGGCAAAGTGAAGTAACAGTTATCAGAGAGAAGATCAATGCTGCCATCCAGGACATGCCTGAAAACGAGGAGATCAAGAAGCTGCTCTCCGGCTCCTGTAGGTCCATCAGTTCCAGACTATCGCTTATATTGTATCTTTATGTTTAAATCAGAGAGGTTTGGCACCCTTTTTCTGAAAGATTGACACAACACCATACACTGTTTGAAAGGTATTTACAGAAGAAAAATCTGTACTGTATTTTTTTCCGATGAAGCTCCAGCAACCACAGCTGCCAGTCTTTTACCTGGGGAAAAAAAAGAACGTTTTTGTGACCTGTGCTATGACTGTATTTTTGACCATGTTGCATTTTTTAACTACATGTATTGTAGTGTCATGCAAAGTATGCAGGTGTTTCTTTTTAAGTATAAACTGTATATATGAATACTTACAATCTCTGTTTGTTTGTTATAGACATTCACTACTTTCACTGCCTGAGGATAGTCGAGATACTGAGGGGAACTGAAGCGTCGTCCAAGAACATCTTTGGCAGATATTCATCTCAGAGGATGAAGGTGAGAGGATTCAAACTTACTGCTCTTCTATTGAGTATTAGGGGTGATCTATGGAGCATGTTACTCTGCTTTAAAGTGACTAAAACTTGTAGAGTGCCTCATAAACGAAGGCTATAGTCCTCGTTGCAGCGGCCGTGGGTTTTGAATCCAACCTCAGCCTTTTGCTGCGTGTCGTCCCCCCACTCTCTCCTCCCATGCACTCTCTTCAGCTGTCATTTCTAATAAAGGAAACATGCCTGTATAAAAAAGACTACACTATCCAGGAATTAAGAATCAAATCATGTTTCTTCATTTTGTTTTCCCAGGACTGGCAAGAGATTGTGTCTCTTTATGAGGTTGATAACATCTATCTGGGTAAGTGTGATTAAAAAAAAACAAGGGGAAAAAGTGATCTCTGTATTTTACAAAGCTTGAGAACATCTACAGTATATCCATGTAAAGGTGTTCCAACACTTGTCTCTGTGTTTGTAGCCATAAAGTCAAAGCCTATCATTTTAAAAATAAAGGTGAAATCTGTGCTTTTTCTTGCTGCTGTTCAAGTAAATTCTTCACAGTTATAATAGAATATGGAGGGAAAGCATCCAGCTAAAACGTTATTATTGCATGTATAGGAAAAGGCTTCTTTTTTGTTTCTCATCACAGCGGAGACGGCGAGCCTGCTGAGCCGCAATGTGAGCTATGAAGGCCCGGCTCTGAGGAAGCAGCTGGCTAAAGCCCAGCAGCTACAGCAGGAGCTGAGCAGGCGGGAGGGGGAGTGTCAGAGCTCGGCCGCGGACCTGAGGGGACGCTACTACGCTGCCTGCAAACAGTACGGCATCACAGTAAGTACAAGGACAACAGTAAGAGCACACAGAAACTTAAAACGTCCACTGTGCAAAGTTTAGAAGAAAGTTGTTTTTTTTTATGGTGTCCAAACTCTTTCTCTCAAAAAATACATTTTTTATGTGTCTTTCTTTATTTCCCTGACAGGGAGAGAATGTTCCCAGAGAGCTTCAGGCTCTGGTCAAAGATTTACCCGCGTTTCTTGACGAAGTCGGGATGGATGCAGCAAAGTTAGAAGAGCAAATCAAACTTTATACGGCTTTCACAAACTTTGTATGTGAGTGGTGAGTACACGATTAAAACGAAGCTTTAGTTTTCTTAGTCTTTTGAAGGTTTGGTACACGACTCTGTCATTATTGTCTCCAGCATGCAGATACAAATGACTCATCTTTATATGTTATAAAGAAGTCAGACCACAGTACATAAACCTCATACAGTAAGGATACACATTAAACCATAGCATGTGGTTTTCTCACATGAGTGCACGTGTTGTTTTCTGTAGGTCTGAACCGGTCCTGCCCATGCTGACGTTTGCCCAGAAGAGAGGAAACGCAACGTTTTATGAGTGGAGAACGGGGAAGGTACCCACCGTTGTTGAGAGGCCATTTGTGGAAGAAGCAGCTGCTGAGACAGCCACAGACGATATGGTGTGTTTACTGTCTCTTTAAGATAAATTAATCTGAGTTGTAGAATATCCGGTTTCTATCTTACAATACATCTGAGGGAAAAATCCTTTAAATGCAGTGTGTAGATTCCGCCACCAGGGGGCTCTCAATCAAAGCAATAACCAAAGATGGTGTTGAAGCTGGTGGGGAATCATGGGAGTGATCCTCTCTGCTGCTCCCCACCCCCCAATGAAACTAACTCTGAGTTGACTGTAGTCAAGACGAATGAACAAACAGCAACAGCACGGCAGCTTTCTGTAGCAGCTCACGCTTCCTTATGCAGCGGTCTTTGACGTAACATCTGGTGTTTCCATGGCAACGATAAACACGTCGTGTCTGACATCGGCCACCACACGAGACACGTCCCGTTACAACTATAGCATTATGGATTTCCCTAGCTTTGATAACTGTTGGAGATATTTGAGGTAATGTGAGTGCTTAACAAAACAAAAAGTTGCTCTTGGACTGTTCCTGTTTCAAAATAAAGGTCGTAATTCAGGTTTCACCGTTACATTTAATTGGGTTTAAGTTTGTGAAATGTACTTCAACCTCAGGACTCATGCAGCATCTCTGTTTTATCTGAGATATTCTTGAAACGTGAGACTAACTTGAGAACGATGGGTCAATATGAAAGTTCCTGATTTGTTCTCACCACTGAGTTTGTGTTTCTGTGTTGTCTGTAAAATCCTCTTCAGATTGACTGGGGCGACTTTGGCAAAGGAGCAGACCCTCAGGTTGTGAACTCCGGGATCACAGTTGAGGATGGAATCGACTGGGGCATCAGTCTGGAGCCGAGCTCTGAGGTAACACACATTTTAGAAAACAGCAGGTGGAATTAATTTAAGAGTACTTGTGCATACGTGAGAGGGTTTGGGGTACTTTAACTGAATAAAACCACAGCTGTTGTTTACCAGTCTCTGTCTGCTCCAACAGGACACTGGTGCTGGAGGCATCGACTGGGGCGACAGTGAACCTGCTCCCATAGAAATTGAAATTGTGGATGCAGGGACAGACTGTGAGTACTTTTCTTTTCTTTTTTTTAACTATCGCCAATCATCAAACTGACTCTTACTCAGCTGTTGAACTGTGTGTGTGTGTGTGTGTGTGTCATCCTGCAGGTCCTGAGGGTGTGGCGAGGGGGGAGGACGCTTTAAGTATACTGGAGAACTCGGAGTCTCGCGGCCAGTTCATTGACGAGCTAACGGAGGTAAAGACTACAGTCACTAAGTGTCATATAACTCTTTTTAAACTCTGTCTTCTACCATTTATCTTTGCGTATAGAGTTATGTAATCAACAGCGTTAGTACAGCCCGTAAACATGTATGAACATTTAAACATGGTACAACTAGTGAGCATTTTCATTATGGTTAAATGCACTTTATAAAATAAAATGTAGATGGATGAATGATTACGTTATTAATGTATTACCACAAAGTCATATCAGCAGTAACATTGACATTTTAATATAAAAGGACAACAAGAACAAACGGGACACAAATACACATTTAAGAAGAAAATGGTGCCAAGGTATGCCCAAAATTAAAGTTCTGCTAATGCCAACCATTATTTCCATATGTTCCCCTCTGACACAAACTTCTGAACATCAGGCGTGACTTCTGTCGGGCTTATGTGCATGCATGTTGTAAAGTCCGGCCCCCCAAGGTGTCTGTCAAGAAAAAAAAAAACTAGCCCTTGTACTAATGTAGTTGATGACCCCTGTTCTACATGGTGCTTAATTATTGTTTTCACAGCTTGTTTTCACTGCCCCCTAGTGGTCAAACATAGTTAATGCTTGATTCACATTTTTTTAACAGGAGTAAAGAAGCATGATTTTTTTTTTCAATTGCAAATTCAAAACTTGTTCCTTAAGAATTTATTTATTAATTAAAAATGTATTAAACCAGGAAAACCTTATTGAGATTGAGAGTCCTGGCCGAGACAGGCAGCAGCACAAAACAAACAAAGACTATGGTTGTGCAAATATCACAAATATTAATGAAAAGAACCCACAGTGAATGTTTAGATTTGCAGGAAACATCAGGATAGTTACAGAAGAATAAAGGTAATCGAATACTTTGGATACTCATTTGGTTGAACGAGGCCTCTCTGGTAATCGATTTATTGCTTTTAATGGTCGATGTTGATGATCATCCGCCAGATTTCCTTAAAATAAGTGACACTTTCATTTTATCTGTTCAGCTGGAAGTGTTCCTGACTCAGCGGGTCACTGAGATGGGCGAGGAGGGAGACGTGGTCGCCATGAGCCAGTTCCAGCTGGCCCCATCTGTCATACAAGGCCAAAGCCGTGATCACGTCAGGGAGATGCTGTCTGAGGTGCAGAACCTCCTGGGCCGGCTCACCTCTCTCAGGATGCAGCACCTGTTCATGATCCAGGCATCGCCACGGTACGCTGCCATAATATTTAACTGCATAAAAATATCAGTCTTCATAAATTCTGTTATTTAAAAATGATGTTAATGTGCTGAATTTGATGTTAATTTAAAACAACAATCTAGAAACTGAGCATCAATACAGGGGACTCAGAGTCTGTAATTCCTCTCCTTTAAGCAAGAATTGTAATCATTTTCTTTTTCTTTTTTTAAGGTATGTTGAGCGTGTGTCTGAGGTGCTGAGACAGAAGCTGAAGCAGGCAGACATTTTGGTACTGAAAGCAGCCACAATGGTTGAGAAAAGGAAGGAGGCCCTGGAGGAGCAGTCCAGACTAGAGCCTCGTGTTGACCTGATGGCAGTATGCACCCGGGAACTCCAGAAACAGGTATTGGATTACTTTTTCTATTTAATTAAGTTAACAGAGCGGGTAGTTTCCCAGCTCACTAAAAAAGTCTGTGTCAAGTAAACACTTGAGGCAGATAAGCTTCAAAAAGTCTAACTTTGTCATGTGATAATAATTAGAGTACACTGAAGGAATATGTAAATTACTGAATATATGCTACACCTTGTAGACTCTTGAGACTCTTGAGTTTAAAAGAGTGTTTTAGTAATTATTCTAATTGGTTGTGATTTATTTTTGCAGATTGAAGCCGACATTTCAAAGAAATACCACAAAAGACCGGTCAACCTAATGGGAGTAAACATATAGTGACCCTAACAGAGTTAAAAGTATTGAATCATGACCAACTACAGGAAATAAAAACTGGTATTTAATTAAAGGTCTGATGTGTTCTTCGATGTATCTGGATTAAGACTCGTTAGGAAATGTTGTACATTTCAGGAAAGTGTGTTGCAGGTGTGTGTATACTTTAATTAAATGAATTAAAGTGATCAAATCAAACTTTAATTAAATTAATTAAAGTGATCAAATCTATTAGTTAAAGTCGAAAAAAGTTCTGTAAAAGTGTTGTAATTATCCATGTATGATTGTGTCCATTGTGTGCTTGTTTTGACTGCACAAGTAACCTACATTTTCATACAATTAAATGTTTGTGTATACATAATTCATGCTGTATATAACTACTTTGACAGAAGACATGCAGATTACTGTTATTGCATGTAAAACTAAATACGTATTACATATGAAACAAACAAAAATATAAAATACCTAAAACGAAATTAAATAATTTGGTAAAGTAAAAAAATGAAATAAATACCTTTTAATATGTACATTGAGATTATTGGCTTTTGACTTTGTAATTACTACATTTTAAAAATAAGGAAACTATTAATAAATATTCAAGCATAAACGCTGTGATGCACTTTTTTTTTAATTATTTGTTTGGAAATAATAAACAAGCCGTTTTTAATTAACTTCAGAAATGTGACTTTCTGTAAACGACACGAGCACATTTATTACCTTAAAGGGGGATTTTTTTTTTTTTTATTTGGCTGATGAAAGCCTGCCACTAGAATGTTCTGCGCATGCGCATTGTGAAAGCGTGTTTTGGTGTCAAGCGGCGCTGCTAGGCTAGCCGGGCCAGCTAGCAATTCTGCAAGTCATGGTGGGCCATTCAGCGAGGAAAGGCTGAAGGATGCTTTATCGAGCTGCACTGTGGAACTGTTAAAGAAACGGGACTTAATGCATTTCTTACGTGCTAGTGGTCTTCAGGGCTCGACGGTACAGTTGCAAAATCGCAGCGCGTAAGTATTAAATCAAGACATTTCAATTAACTCCTCCGCAAACCGGATACATTTACAGATTTATGGCGTTAGCGTACAATGGCAGATTAATATATGAATCAGTAGTACGTGTGGGTGATACCGTGTAAGTTACTTTTTAAAGTAAGTTGAATGATTAAAGATAGTTAGCCTGCAAAAGCTAGCACAGCGCAGGCTCTGAGTTCCAATAGTAGTTACCCATTTCCTAAACACCCCACCCATTGCCCCGTTCTCATTGGCCGGGCGTTGCTGGAGTCATGTGACGTCACCTCGCTTGACGCGTGTGATTGGCGCCGCAATCTGTCAACCGTCTTTTCACCACTTGTTGCTAGGGAGATTGTTTGATGCTAGCAACGGCGGAAGTGGGTAGTTTCCGAAATGCCACAGTGGGGGCACCTGTCACTCGTTTTAAGGGGGAAACGGAGACGACAGCTGAGTAGATGAGGCGGCGACGTGTCGTATTGTTGCTGCTTTACGTGTCGTGAAATACGTTTTTGTAGTCACATGTGTGGTGGCAGTGGCCGGGTGGTCAAAAACACACGGGAGCTAACGGGCTAACGTCATAAGGACGAGGATAGGAGGGAGGGACCCTGCCTGCCGTGCTAACCAGCCAGTCCAGCGAGCTTCCTCGACTCCCTCATTCACCTTCAGCAGCACCCAACAAGAAGTAGTTGTCCTGTGCAAAGGGTGGGGTGACACCTAAAAGCTTCCTCCAACTCTGCTGTGGTGTGAAATTAACAAGAGAGAAAAGGCGAGCAGACATCACTTCTCTAAGTCTTGGGAGGATGGAGTGGTAGCAGGAAAGCTTGCAAGTCATTTATTTCTTTATTTTTTCCATTTACATGTGCTACATAATGTAGGTGAGGTGGGTAAAGGCGTGCGTGTCTTACAGGGCTTAAAGGAGTGTGATTATAATGCTGAACACGTGGAGAAATAAAATGTTTTTCTCACTTTTTTTGTTTTTGTTGCCAGGAATGAGAAGATGAGAACCTTATGAAGAACAAAGATCTGAGCACAGACTGGACTCTCTCGGACTGGAAACGCCATCCCGGATGTCATATGCCTTCTAAACAAACAGAATCCTGCTGAAGACCCTTTTCCCCCCCCCTTCACTTATCTTACACCACTTTTTTTTTATGTTTATGTGTCTGTATCCGTCTCCTTGCGCAACTGAAAGAAGTTCTGTTCCACGGTAGTGAGCCCCGTTTTTGTTTTTATTTTTTACTTTTTGTTCCTTTGTAAAGAAATGCTTTACCTGAAAAAGTACTTCACAGAGGGCCTGATTCAGTTCACCATCCTTCTGAGTCTCATTGGGGTGCGGGTGGACGTTGACACCTATCTAAACAATCAGCTGCCCCCACTGAGAGAGATCATCCTGGGGCCTAGCTCAGCCTACACCCAGACACAGTTTCACAACCTGCGCAACACGCTGGACGGCTATGGCATCCATCCAAAGAGTGTGGACCTGGACCATTTCTTCACCACTCGGCGGCTGCTGAACCAGGTCCGCCAGCTGGATCGCCTCTCCGTGCCCAGTACCGAGCTCAACACCTGGCTAGTGCATCGTGACTCTGAGACTGTGGTGTCCCCCAGCAGCCAGTCCGGCCCCAGCATCACCCTGGAAAATGGGGCCGGCCTAGAGGACGTTAACAACCCTGACGCTACCCCGGCCATGAGGGGAGGAAGTGGAGCTCCTGAATCCACGTACAACCTGAACGCGGCGGACAGCAGCCTGGGAGCTGTGGCACCAGAGGGCAACCAGGAGCAGGGCGGCAGGGATGGCAACGACGACCTCACAAAAGAGGTACTGCAGCTTGTCCTGTCTTCTCTTTGCTAATTTCTGGGGGTCATGTGCGAACAGAATGGGGGCTTAACATCGACTTTTGACGTTTGCTTCTTGTCAACACATTCACAACAAAGGGAAGAAATTGATTTTATAATATGTTTATATTAGAGTAACCCAACAGTTCATGTTTTTTTGCATGGCTTAATTGACTGTGATACTCAAATGTCAAAGCACAATTCAGCACAAGCCACAGATGTTACCAAAAAAGGATTTAAAGTTTGACTTAAACACACTTCAATTACCTGAGATAACAAAACCAATCATGGCTGCTTTATACGTTTCATAAAAAGGGGACTAACGGCATAAAGCATACGAGTACGAGGTAGTGCTAAAGTTAAGGCGTATACACTAAGTTAAGATGGATCGTTCATGTTCCCCAGCCCCGGTCTTTTATTAGTGTCGGATATTTATAGTCAAACCAGTTGTCACATTTGTTACAGCTGTGATTGTGGTCACATTTAAAGTTGTTCATGTGGGCGAATCCCACTGAAAACAGTCATGTTCTTTTCTTTTATTTATCAAAAAGAATAAATATCAGTAATGTTTTTCTGTTTATCTGAACAAACTCTCTTTGTATAATAGCTAATTGCTGTTACTGATGTTTCATGTAATGTGTCGTTCCAGTTATGTGAGAAACTGGCACATAATGGCCATATTGATGCCGAGGAGTTAAGGGTTACACAAAGTCGTTGTTGGGCTGTAATGCACCAAGCCCTCCTTCTGATCACATGTTAACCACCATGTCAAAGTGTTTATATCATGGTTGCATCATCCTGAATACATTTCTGTTACATGATCTGCCTAAAACCCCTGCCAAAATCAAACCTTATGTTAGAGGGCAAGCAGTCAAAGCACTAGTTTATTATCATATATGTGTTAAAGAAATTCAATAACACATTACTCAGGGTTTCATTTATACATTCATTTATTGTCTACCTGGTTATTAAAGTAATTTTTCTCTGCACAGGGCCATTTTTCAATGGTTGCTATATCATTTTTTCCAGGACATTGACTTGATTGACATCCTATGGCGACAGGACATCGACCTCGGTGCAGGAAGAGAAGTGTTCAACTACAGCAACCGGCAGAAGGAGAACGAGGAGGAGCAAAAGCCCAACCCACATGAGAGCAAAGACGGGAATGAGGAACAGGAGAGCTGGAGGAACGGAGTTAACCTGCAGGGTGTTCAGCCAGTGGACGGGGAGACGGGGGAGAGTATTCCAGAGCAGGTTTGTAGACTAAATAGATCACTTTTATTTTTCCGATTCATCTGGTGCGAAAAGCTGCGTTTAACCGTTTCACAGCACATGAAAAGAGAGTAGACATTTGGGAGCTGCACACGGGTGATAATAGATATTGTCGGACTAATATGAATTGATATTCTTTTGAAGACATTTCCAGCTTAACATTATGGATGAAAACTAATTATTCATCTTTAAAAATCCTCTGTGTGAATGAATATAAGACTTTCATCTCATTGTTTGGTCTTAGCAGTTTATGAGGGACACACAGTGTTTGATTTAGCATCGCTGTCAGAGTGATGGATACCTTCACAACTTACCTGTTTGTTAAATACACACTCGACACATTCATTTCCTGTTACATAACACTGTGTTGCACAATGAAATTCAAGATTATGATGATCAAGAAAAATACTTTTTATGGAGGATTGGCGAAAAACTGAATTTAAGGAGTCTGATAAAAGAAGCTGGGTAGTTGTGCAAATTACCAGAATAATCATGTTAAATAATCAAACTTAACAACATGACATACTAGGAGTGGCTGTGGCTCAGTTGGTAGAGTCGGGCATTTCTCAATCAGAAGGTCAGGGGGTTTGATCCCCAGCTCCTGTAGCCGCATGTCTAATGTGTCCTTGGGCAAGACTCTTAACCCCAAGTTGCTCCAGCTGCTTCGTCTGTGTATGAATGGGATTAGTTACTTCTGATGGTGGTCACTTTACACAGCAGCCTCTACCATCAGTGTGTGACCTGCGGGGTAAAAGCACTTTGAGTTGTCAGAAGACTACAAAAGCTCTATATGAGCTCAAGTCCATTTACCATGACTAGCTGCAGCATACATGGCTTGTTCAACACAAGATGGTGACAGTAGATACTGTTTTATTAGTTGTTATAGCAACCTTCTGATTAGGGTTTAAAGCAACGTCTATCTAAAGCTTTTATTCACTGCAAAATCTTACAGAAAGGTTGTAAGAAAACACAAGCGCAGTGATGTTATTGGTTAATTAGGAACTGATGATGAGCACAAAATACAGGTGTGCTGAGCCTGAGTCCTCCTTTTGTCAAATTAAAAAACGTATAGAAAAGTGAGCAAAAGAAAGCCACCACTCTGTTCCCTTTGATGTCAGGCTGCAAGAAGGTCTTTCTTTGTCTTTTCCTCACCTGTATAAGGTGTGGCAGCACAAGGCAGTTTGCAGAATAGGTCAGACAAACAATAACCCGTCATTCAGTAGGATTTTATGTTTGCAACTCTTCATTTGAAAAGTAAATTTTACTTAATCCAGAGCAGAAACAAGAAGGCATTACTGTTTTTTATTTGACTGGACCAAATTAACTGAACTTGAAATATAAATTTTTAACTGTATTTGTATCTTTTTGTTGTTGTTACGCAGCTCCCAGGCATCGGCTCACAGACTTCTCTGTCTCTACAAGAATGTTTGAGGCTGTTGGAGGCGACTTTTCCATTTGGAGAAGAATCAGAGGTAAAAACATTCAAACTCTTTGTCTCACACATATATTGCACGTACTGCAGAGCAGTTGGAAGAAACTAAAGGGAAGTTGTGAACATATATTTTTTTTATCTTTGTGTATGACATTTCAACTAGTTTCCAGCCCCAGTTGTCAACAGAGAAATAGTTTCCAATGAAGCTCCTTCTACATCTCAGGGCCTTCCTCTGGCACCACTGCTGCCCTCAGCAGAGCCACAGTTAGACCTGGAGCAGCAGTGGCAAGACATCATGGCCATCATGGAGCTACAAGTATGTTACTCTTAAGATTTATTTGTAAGTCCTGACATCATTTATTTATTTGTTGTCTGGGAACTGATAAAAGTAGGTTCAATGCAAAAGCTTCTGTTTTTAAAAATCAAAAAAAGATGTAAAAAATCGGGGGAGATCTTGTCTGATAAGAATGTCTAATTTTACAGCAAAAGCATATTTGGAAATATGAAGAAATTCCGCCTTGCTGCCTCAGTCGGGAAATGACTTACCCTTAAAAAGCTGAAAAAATGAAAGTGTCTTAAGCTTACGGCCTTGTGTCCACTTAGTTTCTTTTTTGCGCTGGGAGTGCCCACGACCTCTGTTTGAGAGCGCTTCTCCCCAGCGCTAATTGCTGTTAGGTTATGAAAGTTAACCTCTACTTCCTTCTGTACTGTAATGACAGTTGGGTCTGTTTTAAATAGCTTCATGTGCTTAGTATTTGCTTACCTATATTCAAGGAATTATCAACAGTAAGGAAAACATGGAAGTAATGTAAAAGTGGCATAAGCAGCAGCTCAGAGTCAGACAAGTTCCTCCTGTGGAGAGGCTTGTTATCAAGGTGCAGCAAAACCAAGAGAGCGAAAATAATCAGTAATAATCTTTGTTTCAGTATGTTTCTGCATGCTGTCCTGCACTCCCACTCATCTTGATTGGTCAGTGAGGGGGAAGTGACATTGATGAGCGTGGCGCTGTTCTAAAATTTGAACTTTTTTCAGATGAGCGTGCTGTGAGCAAAGCCACAACAAAACAGCTGAGGGTGTTTTTGCGATCAGGTTGCTAAGAGATGAAAATACTGAACTGCATTGTTTTTGTATTGGATGCTGTCTGCACAAAAAAATGGCCTCAGTGGACACCATCCTTTATTTATCACTAAATGTGCTTTATCGTTTGATAAATATGTATATTTCTCTTATCAAAATCTCTCTTGTTTTAAAGGCGATGGAAGTAAACAACACTTCAGTTCCCACAAACTCCAGCAGTGTGAACGGCACGACGGGGACAGTTGAGTCAAACACTGTCGGGAACTTTGAACTTTCGACTGGCTCTACACCAGTAAACCAGGATGTCAGCCTTCACCAGGCCTCCCTCCCCAGCTGCAGCCAAGACTTCCCCCAGATCTTCAATCCCCAGTTGGACTCTATCAGCATCACCCCAAGAACCACCTTACCCAGACTTTCTTCCAGCAACTCCAGCAACATAAACTCCACTTTTGGAACCACTAACCTGACTGGGATCTTTCTCCCTCCTCACATTAACAGTTCCAGTAACAACATTACATCCACACCCATCCTGCCAGATCCCTTCAGCACCCTGCTGGAGGAATCTATGCTCGATGAGATCAGCTTGCTGGACCTCGCCATGGAGGAGGGCTTCAGCCAGGCCCAAGCTTCCCAGCTGGAGGACGAGCTCGACTCAGATTCCGGTCTTTCTCTGGACTCGAGCCACAGCCCGGCGTCCCCGAGCAGCTCTGAGACATCCTGCTCCTCTGCAGCATCTTCTTCGTCAACGTCTGCCACTTTCTCAGAGGAGGGAGCCGTGGGGTACAGCACCGACTCAGAGGTCACCACTGTGGAGCCCGAGGAAGGGGCTGTCGGGGGTTATCAGCCGGGTTACAGTAAACTCTGCCGTATGAGTTATCAGGACCCCTCTCAGTTCCACAGCCTCCCTCACCTTGACAGCATCAGCCACAATCACACCTACAACCTGCCACTTTCCTCTGCGTTCACCGAACATCCAGAGCTCCCCATTCCAACCGGGAAGAAGAACGTCCGCGACAAACACAACTCGAAACTCCAGACTCATCAGGACCTGCTCGACAAGCACGCGAGTCGTGACGAACGCAGAGCCCGCGCCATGAAAATCCCCTTCTCCAACGAGAAGATCATCAACCTGCCCGTGGAAGAGTTCAACGAGCTGCTCGCCAAGCACCACCTGAGCGAACCCCAGCTCGCCCTCATCCGCGACATCCGCAGGCGCGGGAAGAACAAGATGGCGGCCCAGAACTGCCGCAAGCGCAAACTCGACACCATCATAAACCTGGAGCAGGGCGTCCACGACCTGCGGCGCGACAAGGCCCGCCTGCTGAAGGAGAAGATGGAGTTCATCCGTTCCATCCGGCAGATGAAGCAGAAGGTGCAGAGTCTGTATCAGGAGGTTTTCAGTCAGCTGAGGGACGAGGAGGGCCGGCCCTATCCTCCCAGCGAGTATTCGCTCCAGTACAGCGCAGACGGCAGCGTGCTGATCATGCCTCGCTGCGTGACGACGGCGGAGCAGAACCGAAAGCCAGAGAAAAAACAAAAAGACAAAAAGAAGTGAGGGAGGGAAACTGCTGTGTATTCTATAACTTTTGCTAAGTCAATAAGAACGATTTCTGCAGATGCAAGAGAGATGTCCTTTTTTTCCTTTAAGAAGATTCTGGTGAGTAGAAGAAATGGCATTGTTGACTACTCTTCCTGCATAAGTTTCTCCCTTTTCATTCTGTTCCTACGTTTATTTCCTGGAAACAACTCTGAAGCTGAAGTAGCTCTTCGTTTGAGTACTGATATTTCATTATTTAGTCGGGGGGAAACAATAAGCGAGAAGAAGAGGGATATAAAAAGGACATAAAATGAGCTATTAGAAAAATTTAGCTGCTCTCGATCCTTTTGCACCAAACCACTGAGGATGGAGGAGATATGTAGGGTGAAACGAGGGACTGGTGAGGAGAAACACGAACACTGTCAACACGGACGGTTGGAATACCTATGCACAGAAGGTTTTGAGGGACTATCAGATCACATCCCATCCTGAAGACTTTTGAGTGATTTTCATGGTCACTGAGCGTTTTAAGTTGCACATCTTCAGGATAGGAATATCATTCATGGGTGTGAGAGATTAGATACCAAAGGCTAAAGGAAGTCCATCATTTTAGGAGGCTATTAACACCTATACTAACCAAAGGTTGTATGGTGCACATCATTTGATCTGAATACATCCTAAATGCTCAATTACTGCACTCTTGTTCTGTAGATTTGTATCGCAGATTCCTGTTTTTGAGTCAGTTGCATCTGAGTTTGGAAGACCCCGAAAGAGATTGGGGTTTGTTTGTGTGGGGATGTTGACACAAGAAAGAGTCAGAGGTTGAGTGTTCCCGGGCTGGCCGCTGCTTAAAGAGGCCTGGAGGTGAAGTCCTGCTAGAGGGGCGGATGGATGTTTTTATGAAGGAGGCACACTGCATTGCTAAACGTATCAACTTCCTTATAAATTATACATAGCACTGTAATTTGTCTTTAAAAGGCTTGGCTATATGCATTTTGCTGTGTCTGTCGCTATTCCTTCGCTGCAGGTTTAAATATCTGAAGCTGCGTTTAGGAAGGCTCTTATTATTAACTGTTCATAATCTGTAGTATAAGCAAGGTTAGAGATCAATCCACATCAGCTTTATGTCACAGTCCACACCTTCTTTGTTTATTTAAATCAGCAGCAGAGCCTGTAATCAGAAGTGTTGGGGGGTGATGTGCAGGAGCTCTGTATGAGCCGCAGCTCGAGGCTGTCACATATCAACGTTGTTAAGATTATTTAAGAGTTGTTCTGACACCATTACCTTCAGGGTGAATTCTTCAGATACAGCTTACATTGCACAGAAGTTATTAGTGACTAAGCCCGTCAATACAACAATACGATACACTGATTAATAAGCCCCCAACAATAGACTTTCCTCCTCTGCTACAGAAAAAGTAGTCTGCATGGCATGACATAAATTATTGTTGCTTCTGTTTTAGAGCAGCAGAAAAACTATTTGAATGAAACATGAAATTAAAACTGGCCATATAAGGCAGTTTAATGGTAAAAATATGGGTTTTTTCAGGATGCAGGATGGTTTAGCGGTGAAGCCGTACTGCCCCATGTGCAGAGCCTAGTAGTCCTGTTTGCAGCAGACGTGGGTTGTAGTCCGACCTCGGCCTTTTGCTGCATGTCATCCCCGTTTCCTATCTTCAGCTCTCCTATCAAATGAAGGCAAAAATGGCACCAAAGAAATGACTCAGAAGAGGTCAAAAAGCTTCTGCAGGGATGACCCTGATGAACGCCACAAGCCGAAACGTGTCGGTCTAATTTGTTAATAAAGTTGATCTTCTTACTACAAAGTGTTGCTGGAGCTTTTTGACCTCTTCTAAGCCTTTCACTCGTCATGCACCTGTGTAGTTATAATAATAATAATAATAATAATAATAATATATTTTATTTGTAATGCACTTTACATTTTGGGAAAAAATTTCAAATTGCTGAAGTTGTGCCAGAAAATCCTCTGCTTCACTTAAAAAAATTCTTAAAAATATACAAATATATTGGGTTTCCAACACTCTTAAATTGACATAGGATACCAGGAGAGGCTCAGAACCGAGCTGCCACCAACGTTTTTTTAGGTCACCGTTCCTTTGTTGTACTGTAATAATCGCCCACTGCGGTTTAAATCGATAAATACGCACATGTACTTTTTTCTGCTACATTTGTGTTTAATCAGAAGCTTTATTGCCAGGTATATATGCAAGGAATTTGACTTGTGTGAATAAAAAACATGACACAAAAAGACAAAACGTTGCACGCCACCGCCAAGGCAGCCATCTGCGGTGTCATCTTGGCAGATTGGAGGAGGTACTTGGTTGTTTCAGAAGTTTAGGGTATTTGAAAAGCATCGGGAAGGATAATGGTACCAGAACAGCTCTTATTAATTGGTTTTCATTTTCTTTTGATGCCTCGTTTTTTGGTGTAACGTTTAAACAGATTGTCTCGGTTGTCGCTGCAAGTGAAGCGACATTTATTTAATCGTTCCCAACAGAAAGCCACTGGAGGTAACTTTTTAACTGCTGTAAAAAAGCCAAGCTGTTGGCTTTAACATTATGAGTTTCTTTTCTTGTGTCGATAACAAAGTGAGCCGAGTTCTTTAACGACATAAAGAGGTCTTTGAATGTGTGAAATGTCGGGGTGTGTCGCGGCCACTTTGATTTGAATGCCTTTATTTCACAAACTCATCATCTTCACTTTAAATGTTTTGAGAACTGACGGGGAAATGTTCTCAAAGTAGAAGTGCTATTACTCGTCTTTTTGAATGAAGTCTGTCGGTACATGTTGCATCGCCCTCTGTAATAAAAAAAAAGTTTAAAAAAATAGACCACTTGTTGCAGCTGAGATAGCGGTTAGGCTATAATATCTACAAAAGGCTGAACTGAAGTCGCAACATTAAGATGATGTCCAAAAACTTGTTCTGAAAGGAGAAACGTGTCCTCATTAAACGTGTTATTCAGGCATGAAACTGGTTAACATTCACGTCAGTGTAACCCAGTGCGACACCAACTATTTAGTACTGCTACTACTTAGTGCACTTTTCTTTGTTGTCTGTCTTGTTCTGTAAATATTTTCATGTTTGTGTTCGTCATAATTTATGTAGTTTGTCAAATGTCTCCATAACGGTCTCACCCTCTGCTTTCAGTTTGGATGTAGTTCCCTCTGTTTTGAGATATTTGCTGGCAATCAAGAATTGTTTTTATTGATTAATAAAGTGTTTTTATTTTCACCTGTGACTCTTGTGTTCTAGTTGTCGTGAATGACGGTATCCACTCTGATCCTGTTTTTGATCATGCCTGTAAACCCCTCTATTTCAGCCCTGCTCAGAACAGGCTGTTTCTGTGTCTGTACCTTTAAATATGTAAATGAGCTGTGTCTGACCACTCCCCCTCTCTGGAAGGGCTTGGCTGTACTTGGTGCTTTCTCTCTCCATGTCCTATTGTTTACGGTGAGAAGGCAGACTCAGAGGGCAGAACAAACACCTAGCTGTGGGAGTGTCACCCACCTGGGGGAGGGGCTACTGCCCTTTGTGATGTCATGAAGGGAAAATCTCCAAACGGCCTGTTTGAGCACACATTTTCTGAAAAGTGGAGCAGGGAAAAGATGGAGAGGATGGACTTTTCTCATCATTGGGGGGTTTGTAGACGGACTAGAGACACATTAGTGTTAGAGGAACACGGGGAAGTGGGCGTTTATCTGATGTTTTACTGAATATTTAAAGTGACATCATCATGAAACAGCACGGTAACAAAAAGTGGTTTATTCTCCAAAAAAACCAACAAGCAAGACAGTATAATGAAAAACACTACAAAGATTACCAATGACCGAATAAATCACTGAGAAGGGTTCAAAAACCCCTACACCAAACAAGTCCCAAGAAAAACAGCTAAAAGATGGACGCCCTTAAAAGCACCAAGTTAAAAAAAAATGGCACACTAAGGAATTAAAAAAAGAAAACTTCACCTCACTGAAATAAGATGGCAGAGCACTGTATCGGATGTTTCTGAAAGTGATGTATCATGTATGTATCATTGATCATTAAAACTTGACTGATGTCCATTAACACTGCGCCTTTACACTGAAGTCGGGCTGGGATTTGTCTCGCAAACCTGAAGCATATTTACAAGTATTACATCCAGATAAAAGTGGAATCAAAATGAGTGATAATACGCCAAAGAGTCAGATGGTGTCTTGCTTGTCTCGGCCCCTCTTCTGACTCCGCCCCCCCCTCCCTCCCCCCTCTCTCAAAAGTACAATGAAGTCTCAAAACTACAGATTCTTTCCTCCCGCCTTCTGCCCTCTGTTAGTTTTTGTCGTCTTTCTTCTCGTCTTCAGTCGGGTATGAGTGCCAAGTGAGTCTCTCCTCGTAGAATGAGATGACCACCTGTGGACACTTCACGTTGGCCTCCTTCGCCGGCACCAGGTCTGCCTCGTCTGAGTTTTTCCTACAAACAACACACACACACACACACACACACACACAAATAATTGCTTTCAAAACAAACAAGGCAGTTTTTTGTTTTTTTTAAAGTCATTGATGTTCTAGTTTGAGCAGCTGCCATCAGGCTCGCTGCATACAAACCATTTCATGAGGAACATAAGTTCTCCCGTGGAATCTGTGGCGCCGATAATCCGTTCTGGTTCCAGACCTCGAGCAAAGCCCCTTAGCTTCTCTGTCTGAGGATTAGAAAAAACATTTAAACAACTTAACATGAACAGAACAACATTTTCTAGCAGTATTTCAAATTCCATTTCAGATTGAAAACAAGCGTTGCCAGGGAAACCTTAAGGCAACTTGTCCACCTCAAACAGGAGTTTCAATAGTGCAATTAGGTTCAACAGGGAGGATGACGCCCTGCCTTCTACTCTGTAACTTTGGCAGCGCGTCCAGGTTATTTCGCGAGCAGTGTTTACAACTTCACGGCACGAGTTCACACAGCAGCCTTCAGCTAAAAAGAAGCCAGTTAGCACGTCTCTGTACCGTTTAAAACAATGACTTCAGAGGCAGAAGAGGACGATGACGGGTGGAGCTAGGAGGAGAAAAACTGAGAGTTGCCGAGCAAGAAGACGGACTAGTTTCATCCGTAACATACTTTTTAGGGCTACGTTAATTTTTCCTTATCCGGTAACCCGGGGCAACACAGTAATTTGAAATATAGTGACTGTAGCAATGTGGCACAATGCGATATCTAACTCGCAGAAGCTGCACTGTTGATGCTTTTTTTAAATCATCATAATAATTGACTGTCGTAATACAGACAATGATTTTAAGGCCCTGACACACCAAGGAGACCGTTGGCCGCTCTTCTTTTCTTGTTCCACTAATAAAAGACCAAGGGCTGACAACGCCAGCGCCATTTTCAACTTTTTATCAGACGTTATTCTCCATTAGAAGAACTTGAGGGGTGAGAAAATTTCCTTCTCTTATCACAACAACCTTTTATTTGTCCGTGTTCTTCCTCGTCCTCTTCCGGTTTCCTTGGAATGACGATTACAGACTACCGCCGCCTGCTGGCATGGAGAGTTACTGCCACATGCATGTGCAAAACGTACGTGGTGGTCGGCCGTCGGCTGCAGTCTTTGCGGTGTGTTCTAGTGCAACTTTTTGGACAAGACAAAAGCCTTTACACCAGCCACAGTAAAATGTTCTTCTGTCTTGTTTTGTTCCACAAAACATCTAAAAACACGAAGATAATCAGCAAGCTTTCATGCATGACAAAGACGAGCATCAGAGCTTCACATGTGGGTAACAAACTTAAAATCGTTGCATATTCCTGAAAGTTACCTCTCCACTTGATGTGTAAATGCATGAAGGGCACCCTGACTGTGTTGATGGGAAAGAGAGCCTGTTATTAACGGATCAAATCAAGGTTAAGACACCTTTGAAGCCGTCCCCTGAATCAACACCTGCCTCATCACGAGCAGCTGCACCCAGAGCCTGTGATGTGGTTTCTCATGACTTAAAAAGACTTCCTCATCATGATCAGGTTTCATGTTTGCTTTAAATAAAAAGGAACATCTGCTGCCTGCAACTCTTCCTTTTACCAACGCTTCCTCTGGCGGTAAGTTTGGGGTTTTTCCATTATTCCCCGTTGATATTTTTAACCGATTTGTCAACAGGTTTTTTTTTTTTGTCTAAGCTACTACTATTAAATGAATCAGGACCCTTCACACTATAAATGCTTTGTTAAAAGGGAAGGTAGGTAGGGTGACTTTTTCTGGACAAAAAAACCCCAAAGAATTGGGGCTTACATCGTCTTTTTTCTTTTTCGATTTGCTTTCATCTCCTTCTGCGTCTCCCGCCGCCTTCCTCTTTCCGTCGTGTGCCAATTTCTGAGACTGCAAATAT
The DNA here is from genome assembly GCF_963930695.1 of Labrus bergylta. NCBI lineage: Eukaryota > Metazoa > Chordata > Actinopteri > Labriformes > Labridae > Labrus > Labrus bergylta. The sequence goes on along the minus strand of NC_089215.1, from coordinate 2,748,823 downwards.
TCTGCGATCAGATCCGGACAGTCCAGGTTGTCCTCCGGCTCCCACGTGTTATCTTCACTGCGGGGCACACAAGTACAAACAACACTGCATGTTTTTTGCTGGTATTTTGGAAATCATTTTAATGCAATCACTGCTTTTGAAGGAATGTAGCGATCTGATAATGTCAAGAAAAGATGGAGCCGGGACACTCACTTGGAGAAGCCTTTCCACTTGAGAAGATACTCCACTCTCCCCTTCACCACCCGCCGATTCAGGACCTTCTCCACCACATATTCTTCCTCCTCCTCCTCTTCCTCTGCCACGTCATCTGGCTTCTTCTCCTTCTTCTCAGGTGTGGTCAGTTTAACCTCTGATGGATTTTAAAAAAAAATAAAAAAAAGGTGTAGTGAGCAGTCAATTCCTGGAGACAACAACCAACTTAAGCTATGATTGCATGGAGAGTTCTGATGTTTACATTTCTTAGGGTCATCATGTGTCACTTTCTCACAACTGAGTGCAGTTTTTAATGAGTTACAAACATTTATAGTGCCATATAAATCAACTGTATTCATTCTTGGACTTGGCACAAAGGACAAGTGAAATAGAGATATTGATGTAAGAAAATAAACCTTCTGTGACAGCGGGGGCATCGTTAGGGGTTGGTTCTGGAGTCAGGCTCATACTCATCAGGTAGACCTGGGGACCAGCAGGTTCCTGGTCAACACAAGAGAGGAGAAAACATTGGAGAATGAGGTTGATTGAGAAAATCAAAAGATGTAGATGAAAAGTGATGTTTAGATACCCGTCTGTTACATTATTATTACACATATGTTGTAACATAGTAATGCATTTGGAGTGCATTCATTAGATCTCTTTGGGGTTATGTGTTATGATTTTGAAGCTGATCACCCTTTAAACAAGACACTAATCTGTATAATTATCACATCACTTATTAATAATGATGCAGCGACGTATACACGGACATCATGCCTGTTACAGCCAGCATCAACAACAGTGCACACAGGAGGTTTGCAACACCTGGCGGCGGCAGAGCAGAGACTAACATTGCTGTGGGAAATTAAAGGATGATCATGAATAAGACAGGCTTCAGAAAATGTGCATTTTGCGTTGTGTTAAACACATCTTGCATGCTACATGGAGGGTTTGGGTTGATATCATTTGCAGGCAGAGGGAAGAAATCAGTGCACGACAAAGCCTCGCAGGGACCATCAGTTTGCAGATAGCTGGTTTTCCTCCATATTGCTTTTGCAACTAATGTAAAAAATACTCTTGGATGTCTGTGTATTATAAGCTCACGCATAATGTATACGATGTTTTATCATCACACACTTGTCGCAGCGCTGGTTTTCATTGAGCAATATGCATATTAACACCTAGGTAATGATAGGGTCGTGCACAATCAAACGATCACGAAACAACACGTTTGGAGGGAGGAGGGAAAGACATGGAAATTAAAACTCACCGATGACTTACAATTAAAAAAAAAAAATCTAAAGTTGCACCCCGGACTGAAGCGGAACAACGCAATAGCCTCTGCTCTGCAATTGTCCAGTTATTAAAAATTGCGGTTTGTCCTGATTTGTTGTCAAAAGATCTGCTAGCACTGTGAAGTGTATCGTTTCCGCCCCTTCGTCTGGTAGAAGAAGAAAATGAGAGCAGCTTCACTGACTGTCAACTCATGTGGATTTACTCCGCTACGTCACAGGCGCCGGGCGTGCCGTGTCCATGTGGTTTGTAGATCTGTGAAAGGAGAGTCAAAGCAAACTGCGGACTGGATTGTTGGAACGACCCCTCAGTTCATTGCATATACCGTATTTAATAAAAACAGCAGTTAATTAATACTTTTGGGTATTTTTATTCCTTTATCCAACTACAAAAATAAAATAAACCTTAATCTAATTCAAGGAGACACCCCTTAATTTACCCTTTCATTTTAATAGGCAAATACCAAATCCATAAAAATAAAAGCATATCAAATGATTGATTGATTGACTGATTGATTGAAGTGTTTATTTCAAAGAGCTGCTATTTACACATACTTTTACTATTTGAAGAATCCCTTTATCATCAATTTATTGCTTTATTCAGGTTGGGCTTCTGGTTTTAAACGTTGCTTATACAGTACAATAATTTTGATATGATATCTTACACTTTATTTATAAACAATATTCTAATATATTAAGTGATTTTGATTGGTTGCTATAGTACACACAAAAACAAGTTCATAAACTTCACATTCACTCTGGTATGCACAAGTACAAGTTGGTTTGTCAGGAGTATTTTTGTACAGCACTGCACACAAAGTATTCAGGAGGTATGCTCCAATATTTGAAGATAAAACATCTTAATCTGAGGTGTTGCTGAGATATCTGGGCACCATGAAAATATTTTTAGATTGATTATATATTTGAATGTTAAGGTATTGTAATTTCTTTTTAAGCATCTAAAAGGGTTTTTAATTTTTTCTTTATTTTCAGAGTTGTAGAATCATGTTCGGGGTGCTGGTCACGCAGTGGTTAGAGTGTGCGCCCCATGTATGGAGGCTTTGCTCCTCCAAGCGGGCGGCCGAGGTTCGAATCCCACCTGTGGCTCCTTTCCTGCACGTCATTCCTCCACTCTCTCTCTCTCCCTGATTTCTGAATCTATCCACAGTCCTATCTCTCCATTAAAGGCACAAAAAGCCCAAAAATAAATATTGAATCATGTTAATTTACTGTAAATTAACCTTTACCATCACAATGTTTAATTAAACAGTCACTGCAAAATAATAACTGTATATATTCTTTCAGTCACCACAACTGTCTATTTATTTATTATTATTATCATTCATTCACTGAACAGCAACTGCTCTGGCCACTTTTTGCATCTTTCTCTCTCAAATCACCACAAATATATTTTTGTTGTTTTTGTAAACGCTGCTGTTGAAGATTGCTGCTAACAAAGTTTTGTTGTGTCCTTGTATACAATGATAATAAAGATTCTATCTATCTATGTTATTTATTTTTTATTTAATCGTTTTTTAATCAGGAGAAAACATGTTGTGGTCTATTTTTAAAAAGATACTTGTTTTTATTTTTTCTTCTTCTTCTTTGCATATATATATATATATTTATATATATATATATATATATTTATATATATTTATATATTTATATATATTATTTTTTTTATTTTTTTATTTTTTTAAATAGCTTAAAAATTAAAAATTAAAATGTATAACAAATGTTAGTGATTTGTTATTTTCCGCTCCGTAGTTTACTCAATGCCGGCGCGCGCACTCCCGGAAGCAATGACGTCATGTCGTGCGGCAGTTGTGACTTGCGAAATGGGAGAAAGGAGGTGTCCGCGAAAACAAACCTCCGTGTTTGAGGATTTTGTACTTTCATAGAAGAGAAACCTCGACAAGCAGAACAACACAGACACCAGAAGCTCTTCTACTTCACCAGGAGATAAAAGACACTCCGTGAAAGTAAGAAGTTACCGAGTAGCTTGTTGTTAGCTAGCTGAGCTTTAGCCTGATTGTTTGTTATGATTCAGACTTTAAACAGCTGTTCGTTATTAATATAAAGACTGACACCTGTGAATTGGTTGGGTATTTTAATGGTGCTCAGATTGTCCTCTTTTTGTCAGATATTCATGTAGTTTAATTGGACTACATACTGAAAAGATAAGCAAATTAACTTAATTAATTAAAAGCTGTTTTAAACAATTAAATAATCTGATTCTGAGTTATTTATTAAGGTTAAATACTCAACAACTTCCGGTTCTAGGTTCGAAAGGTCAAATCGTCCTTTGTCTTTATGTCATTGTTTCTTAAAGTAAACTAACAAAAACAGTTTGAACATTTAGTTTATAATCTGTGACAATTTATATTCAATTAATTCACAATCAGCTTTATTAGCCCGGTGTGCTACACACACACACACACACACACACACACACACACACACACACACACACACACACACACACACACACACACACACACACACACACACACACACACACACACACACACACTCTCACACTTACTCTCTCACACACACACACACACACACACTCACACACACACTTAGTCTCTCACACACACACACACACACTCTCACACTTACTCTCTCACACACTCTCACACACACACACACACTCACACACACACACACACTCACACACACACACACACACACACACACACTCATTCTCTCACACTCACTCTCACACACACACACACACACACACACACACACACACACACACACACTCACACTTACTCTCTGACACACACACTCACACTTACTCTCTGACACACACACACACACACACACACACACAATGATTTGACTTTAATGTAATTAAATTAAATAAATTGGGATATCACAGATATGTCACGTGTCAATTAAATATCAATTTGGTCAAGTTTTGATGCAATTGTCAATGCAACACATTAAATATCAAGTGATCATTAGAAACTGCAGGGAAACTTCTGCACACGCTCTATACTGCACGAGAACAAACACCGGCAATGTTTCGGTACCACAACGTTTCTGTGCAACTCAGACGGAGTGCAGCCCGACCTGTCCCGTGAAAAAGATGTAGACTTTTAAAAGTTTGGTACTTTTCAGTAATTTAAAATAAAACTTTTTACTCGTTTTAAAAAGCATAGTATCGGGAAAATGTTGAAAAAGAAGTCTCTTACCAGGTGTATGATGTTTGGGTTACACTAAATTGGTTTCTCAATTATTGTTTGTATCATTATTTTAATTGTCAAAAGGCCAAAAATATGTATTGTTTATGATAAAACAAAGAGTATTTTATCGCTTCAATCGTCTGTATCCTGATATGAGGAACCTCTACTAGGGCTGGGTATTTCCCACAACATGATTTTTTTAGCACAGCCCTGTATCTGACCCCGCCCCACTGGAGTGGTGACTCCACTTGTTGCTCCCTGAAGAAGCTCTTAGAAGTCTAAATACTATTCTCCAGCTCTGAACGATAAAAAGAGAAATGACGGCGGGAGTGACTCAGTTTATTTCCGCTGACCAGCTTCTTCTCTCTGGGTTGATGAGTCATCAGTTAAGATGAGCACAGTCAGGGCCTTTGATCCTGTTTTCACTGAATAACCTCCTCACTCATGTCTCCTCTTCCTGGCAGTGCATTACTCGATAGGATGATCAGGAATCAAGAAGAAGATGTAAGTGACCGTCGTTAAACTCAATGATTAATATGAAATATGTACTTTGTCTCTTTTGTTGCTCAAACGTCCTCTTTTTAAACTTCCACTCAATAACCAAAGAACAATACCTTTTAGATATGTGTATAAAAACATTAGCAGAACTTACTCTTTATAAAGAGAGGGCTTGATGAGTCATACCTAAACAGTTAAACAGTGATTCTGGAAAACGCAGAAAAAGACACTCACAGTCATCACAGAAGGGTTTTAAATGTATTCTTCTCTGGAGAAACTCTGACTTAGTTTCTGTCTTTCAGGAGTTTGTGGCAGTGCGGGTCCAAGATCCCCGCATTCAAAATGAAGGCTCGTGGAATTCATACGTGGATTATAAAATATTCCTACATGTGAGTATTGATGCTTATCTCTAGGGCTGGGAATCTTTGGGTGTCTCACAATTCGATTTCGATTTCAGTTCTTGGGGTCATGATTCGATTCAGAATTGATTTTCAATTCAAAACTATTCTGGATTCATGATTCAAAGTGTATTTATGAATGAGTACATACTTCAGGATCTACTCCAGTTATCTGTGAGACTGGCTGAAAGAGCTAGCCTTGGCATTTAGCGGCAACCGATTTTTTGGTTATTATGAATTGATTTTAAATCTTACGAGAGAAGAATCTAGATTTTTTTACATAAATTTCACACCTCTACTTATATTACAATATTTTAGGCGCGGCTGTGGCTCAGTGGTAGAGTCGGGTAGGGCTGGGCGATATGGACCAAAAGTCACATCTTAATATTGTTGAGCTGAATGGCGATACCCGAGATGTATCCTTATGTATTTTATTGACAGTCAGATGCAGAATGTCAACATGTACTGAACATGTATATGTGTCACACTCCAGAAATACATTTTGGTAATAGTTTGATTTACTTTATTTATTCAAGAAGTTTCAAAATGCAACAAAACCAAACGTCAACCAAAGGGACAGACAAGAGGAGCCAAGAATTAAAAACACAACTCCAAATGAAAATAAATAAACACACATTAGGCTCAAACTTCTACCACACCAAATTATTTTAAAGTCTTGACAATTTCAGATCCACCAAAATGAACTTTAGAAGCTGCTGAGTCCGCAGCAGACAGATTCCTTACGTTGTGTGTTTGACAGGACGCGAGGTTGTCTAGGCAGCGGCATGTGGCGAGGAATGCTGCATCAGCGACAACGCTCCCTGCCTCAGAGACAGATGTGTTGTGCCAATGTTGACTCATGAAATTGACTTACATCATGTGACCTCACATGATCGCACATCATCCTTTTGTTTGTCGTCGATACGCTCACACACGAGGTTGGAAGTTAGAAATCAAGAGAGTTCAAATAATCTCGTCTCACCTCGTGAAACACGAAGTACAGAAACCACAAATATGCAGAATGTTTAGTTATTTCAACGCTCGTCTTCATCATTCAACCTTTTCTTAAACTCTGGATGGGTAGACTTTAGTGGTTTTCTTAAAGCTCCTGAAAAGACTCATGAACACATCTCTTTGTCTACTCTGTGAGGCTGCAACCGAGAGTCACATTCTCTGTTTATTCTGTAGATAAAACAGGTAAATCTGACTTACATGATAATCTCCTAAAGTTTGAGACGATGTCTTTTTGGACCAGCCTGCAGTTAATTATCATAAAAGACAAAAAAAGGAGCAAATACTCAAATTTAAATATCTGTTCTGCAGCTCGTTGGTCATTGGTCGATTGAAACAGGGAAGTTATGTTGTGAATTTAATCCTCTGATGGAATTTGTTTTTCTGCTTCAATGCTACGGGAACAAACGCTGCCTGTAATTGATTATGGGCTGTAGGAGGGAAGCTTATTCTACAGACATCTGCGTACTGTGTGACACATCGCTGTAACAAATCAGACATGTGATAACGTGTTTGGTTCTACCATGAACCATCGTTAGCAGTTCCACAGCTGGAGCCAGCGTCTTACCTGTAACCTGTTAGGTATTTCTTAAGCTCTATCATCAGCGGCTATCGGTGTGAGGGATCTTTTGTAAGTTTTAGTTTCTTATAGGGCGGGGTCATATGACTTTAAAAATGTTATCCTGATAAAAAAATGTTCATATCAGTGGATATCGATAAATGTCAAATCATTCTTTCTTCCATATTTAGATGCTGATTTTTGCTCCTGAGTGAAAAAGTTGAAGAAACCAGATAGTTAATAGTGGTTTAATTATTCTTTCTTGTCAGAACATGTCAAGCTAGACTTGAACAGAGAAACAATTCACAATCATAAACACAGTTCACGGTGCTGGAAAAGGCAGAGAGAAAAGTTACACTGTGATAATTATCGTTGTCGTTTTATCGTCCAGTCCTAATTTCTTAATGTTCAAAAGTGTATTCATTCTCTGAGCTTGGCCCTTAATCCGTTAGTTCCTTCTTAAAATGTTTATCTTTAAAAACAGATCTCAAATATTTAGTTTCATGTTTAACAAAGGCCGGTACTTCCAAGTTTATTTTTAAGTATTAAACAAGACGAAATAACACTTTTTGGGGAACTATTTTCAGCTGCAGAGTCATCTCAATATCCACAAGTTGAAGGAAGAATGTGCGACATGTTACACATAAAAACAGCAGAAATCAAGTCTCTCCTGTGTAAATGTGTCTCTGAGTCATGACTGTCTACAATGAGTGAGAAGCTCGAGTCCCGCTGGCTGTGTTGTTGGACGGGACAGCATATCTGTTGACATAAAGGTCAAACAAATATTGCCTGAGTTTCTACACTGCCTCACATGTTGACTCTAACACGTTTGTTTTAATCTGCAGACCAACAGTAAAGCCTTCACAGCTAAGACGTCCTGTGTGCGTCGGCGGTACAGCGAGTTCGCGTGGCTCAGGAAGAAGCTCCAGAAGAACACTGGTTTGGTGTAAGTGTGTAAAGCTAGTCCTGTTTTATATTTGGTGGTGTAGTGACGGAAAAAGCAAACATTTGGATCCAAAATGTTCCAGCATGAATTCATTTGTTGCTTTAAAGCTACACTGCGGCTCGGATGACTGCATACCATGTGGAGGAGGTCGCTCACAGACACATTGTTGTTGAGCATTATCTCTCTGAATCTGTAAGTTTCCTGAAGCGCTACGGGGTATTTTTTGCATCTTTAACATCATCGTTTGAGTTCTGATTAGATCCAGATGTTCCCACTGTCCTTCAGGCTGCTGCTTTCAGTAACAAAACAAAAAAAACACACAAAGGAACAACTGTGCACTTTTAAACATCGTGGAGCGTTTAGCAGCTAAGGAGAGTTCAAACGAGTTCAACAGGTGGTCGACAACACAACTCATACAGGAATGATCATGTGGCTCTGAAACTGCTGGATGAATGAATAGAAAACTGTTTGCTCTTAGCTTTTCCATTTCAAAATTGTTTGTCATTTATTCCCTTTGGTAGACAAAAAAATAATTAATAATACTTTTTGTGAAAACAACCCCGACAAATCCCACATATTCTAAAAACTGTCTTTGAGGAGAACTTCTTCTACATCTCCTTTGGGACATTAGGTATTTTTGGCCGCAGGAACTTTTTCATAGTTCTAGGAACTGGGAACCGTCCTCCTTTTCTTTTTGATTCCGCACCGCAGGAACTATGAACTATTTTAGTTCCTTGAACCGCGTTGAGAGGAACCTTTTTAGCTCCTGCCTCAAAGTAGGTACCATGGTGGTGTGGATGCAGACAGAAAACAGTCCCCATGGTGTGAAGTTCTCAGGGACAGTCCCTCTTCAAAAAGTCCCCCGAACCGTTTGGTCCAAAAACACCTCTTGTGGTTTTAAGTGAAGTTATTATAAACACAAATTGTCCTGTTTATTTCATGCACACAGCACTTCTGTTTAGTTTAAGTTTAATATATTTTCTGTTTGACTTCATCCTTCCAGGCCGGTCCCAGACCTTCCAGGGAAGTCTTTCTTCGCCTTCAGTAACGAGGACTTCTTAGAGGGGAGGCGGAAAGGACTTCAGGTCTTCTTGGACAAGTCAGTTCTTTGTCTTTAAAAAAAACATGCAACATGCAAGATATCTGCAAACTGTAATTTCCTGAAAACACACACTGACACCATGTTTTTGTTTTGTATAGAGTGGTGAACATGACGGTGTGTCTGTCAGACAGCCAGCTCCACCTCTTCCTGCAGACCCAGCTGCCGGTCGGTCACATCCAGGACTGCGTGCAGGGACACACTCCCTACTCCGTGACCGACGCCATCCTCACATACGCCTCGTCCAATCGGGGTTTAGCTCAGGCTCAGGAGGAGGATTCCATCAAGGAGCCGAGTCTGACTGTTTCATACGAGTCCATGGAGAGGTAAGTAGGAAGTGAACTATCGACGAGACGCAGTGATGTGGAAGTGACCTTTCACCTTCAGTATCTCTGATTGTATTCAGGCTGACTGTAGATAGAGAAGACCAAACCCTTTAGCATGACTTATTTATTCTATTGAAAACAGATTACTTAAGTTTGGTTAGGTTCAGGGGGCGGCCCGGGTTCAAATCCGACCAGTGGCTTCTTTCCTGCATGTCTTACCCCTCTCTCGCTCTCTCTCTCTCTCTCTCCTTGATTTCCAACTCTACACTGTCCTGTCTCCCTACTGAAGGCACATAAAGCCCCCCAAAAAATTAAATATAAATACATGGAGGAGGCGGAGCTTATGACTGATACTGCATCCCAGCGCTTAATCTTTTGGCTTCACTTCAGGCCAGGTGTTGCGCTGTCCATTCTTTATATAGTCTATGATGAAGAATGGCCCTGTCAAGAAATTGCCTAACTCGGACCCTGTGAACCCACAACAAAAACAACAACAACAGCATGCTGATTTTAATCTTTTAAACTTCCTTGTTTAAAGAGACTAAACAAACACGATATAAAGGGTTAATTCTTAAGCTCTGTGTGTGCTGGTATGTGGGTTTTCTTAAGGCTGAACAAAGTCAGGAAAGCTGTTCTTTATTGTATGGTAAGGCTAAGCTAACTATTAACTGTCTTTAGCTTTACATGTTATATTTCTCATCCAACTCTCAGTGAGAAAGTGGAAGTTGAACTTTTCTTTCCTGAAGCTCTCCAGAAAGTTATGAAGTCAAAGTAAACGTTTTCTCTTTCCTTCTTTTCAGCCCCGCTCCTCATCAACCTCTCCCTCAAACTACAGACAGCTTCAGCCCTCAGCTCCTCTCATGTAGCGAGTCCGACCCTCTTAAAGGTTTACTGGAGCCCTGCGGTAAGGACACAGCCGAGCCGCTGCTCAAGGACAAATCTTCTCTAAGGGTCATTCAGAAGAACAACCATTTAGAGGCTGTCGTTGACGACTGCAACCCAGAAGAGGCGAGCTTTTTTGTGGGTGACAGCCCGCACGAGGGCCTCAGCGTTTCGGATCAGGACCAGCCGAGGAGCTTTCCGATTCAGACACCAGTGGAGGTGCACTCGCCCATGGAAGATGAGGGCGTTGTGACGTTACATACGGATGAAGAGGCGGATCATAGTCCAGTCACAGACGAGAAGGCAGAACAGTCAGAAAGTCCAGTTGAGGAAAATGTAGTGTCCTCCGAGCCAGAAAAATGTGTGAATTCAGAAGCAGTTTTAGATTTTAAGGTCTGTGATGTTGGATCTCAGGAGGGCATTCAGGAGGATCAGGTTTTAGAAAATCATGTAATCTCTGAGGATCATGGTGTTGAGTCTGTTGGTGGCATTGAGCTTCAAGTTGCTGATGAGATCTGTCAGGAGGAGTTAAAGAGCTCTGAAGGACAGAAAGACCAAGACGACGACAAAAGTGATGAACAAGAGCAGCAAGAGGAGACACCACTCGAGCCAGAAGTCCTCCAAGATACTCCCAATGAGCACAGTGTACAAAATGTGGACGACAATGCTGAACCAACGGACCAAGAGAAAGCCGGACAAGAGGTGGATTTGGTCGGGACCAAAGAGGAGAGCGACGAGGAAAGCTGCTCTCTGCCGTCTTCCAACGGGAGCATCATCAAGGTCAGCGACGAGGAAAGCGTCTGTGATGAAACCGAGGACTCGGCGCAGGAAGCGAACGGCTTCATGAAAGCATTACACGAGGACAACACAAACTGGTCAGAAGACGAGCCCTCTAGTGGACACATTTTGGACCTGCACCTGAGCGGAAGCTGTGTGGAAAAAGGGGACATTTCCACCCGAGAACTTCAATACACAACTGACATTAGTGACTTAAGTAAATCTCTAGATCTTAACTCAGCTGTGACCGGAGGAGATTTGACTGAACACAGTGACTTCAGCGTCATAGAGACGAGCTGCTCGCCTGTCTTAGCGGATAGTAAATGTGCAGAGCAGGAAGACCTGGATGCGTCAGAGGAGGCTCATGAGGTGGAGGTGCATCAGATAAACAGCTGAGTGGCATTTACACTCCACACACGATCACTAGCACACAAACAAACTGCATTCTAATATCTGTGAACATGCATCATTGTAAACCGTCTTCACAATGTGAATCCTGTCTGTCAGACATACTACACTTTAAGAGAGCGTCACATAATACCTACACTGTGCTGTCATGCATGAACTGTTTTTCAGAGTTTATATTTAATTTGAAAACCCATATCCTCATTTAACCTCAGGTACACTAAATACTGACACTGTTTCTTCCTCTTCCGGGCTTCTCTTCTGGAGGGTGGGATTGTTTTTTTTGTTGAACAGCAGAGGGCGCTCGAGTTCACAAAAGGAAACAAGCATTTGTTTTCTAACCTGAGTATAAAGAGCTAAAGTTTTTAACTTTTTTTTTTTTTTTTATTGCAAACGTCATGTGACTGCTCTGGGATTTATGGGTTGTTTTTCTTCAGTACTTAAAGAGCAAAACACCTGAGAGATGTTTTAAGACAGAAGGACACCTGAATAGGTAGTCAAAAAAAAAAAAAGCTTCTCTGTTTACACTCACATGTTCGTAGTTACTTTGTGAAAGAGAGTTTGGACTGCTGACAGGATGTTAATCAAATAAAGCTGAATCTGATATGAAATAAAACAGTTTTAACGTACACAATTTTGAAAAAACACTCTTAATAGGCGCTAAAACATTTAAGACAAGATGAACAATTGAATCCAAAGTCGCAGTCAACAGATAAAAAGTCGTGGAGTAAAACTACGACCTGAGTCCAGAGGCGGCAGAACATTTTGTCCGAGTTTCTCCGGGTTAGCTGCTGGAGTTTAATTTATAAACCTTAAGACAAATCAGTTTGATATCTTCTAAATTAAGAGTTCAAGGACACAGAGAAAAGAGGGAATTTCATATTTTAAATAAGCTACATTTTTAAATAGAAAGTCAAAAACTGATTCACTGAAACTCTAAAGTCTGCAGATTAATCTGAGTAATGTCTTCACAGCCAGCAGGACAGGAGAGACTTTACAGCAGCCGAAACGCTTTTCTCTTTAAGAAAGGAAAGTTACATGTGGCTTTTCACACACTGGGTTACTTATTGTGAAACCTGCATTAATCATGGTTTGACTCAAGTCGACCGATGAGTCCAGCTGAGTCCGGATGGTGACATTTGAACACTGATAAAAGTCACAACTTCAAAACGATGTTCCTTATCAGAAATAACGTGTTTATGTTGAAACTAATATACGGCAGAGGTCATTGTTTGAAGGTGTGAGACGGGGATCAGAGAGCAGAAAGAATAAAGCCCAACAAAGATGAATAAAAACAAATCGAAATATAATTTATAATGTGGCAGCAAAAGAATTGAGCATCAATTTAAATACTAACTCGGTCACTTTATGTCCTCTGTGAAGTCGATAAAGACACTTCTTTAATCTTCTGATCTGCCACTCAAAAATCTCATCCACATGGTTTACACTCGGCCTGATCACTGCGGTGATGAAGCGTCTTTTACAGGTTATTTATTTCATGTCTGGTGTTTCTGTTGCATCTCATTTTGTCTGTAGTTTTACTGCTTACATCGACAGCCTTCACTCAGTTCAGTGTGACACTATTTTGAAGCTTCCTGACGTTGAACCACAGCGTTGTTTTCACACCTCAAACTGACCGCTTCTCGATCATTCTGTTGTGGTTTTAAAGGGACCCAGAGTTTGACGAGCGTCGCCCTGTGTGACTTCGGGTATGTGGGGATCTAGCAGGTGCATTGCAGAGCGCTGGGTTTGCTTTCTTTCTATACTGTACATGAGTCGTTTATTGTTTTAATTGTATTCAGATGTGAGCCCTACCTTCTGTGGAGACTTTTATTTTTTAACATGGATCTACAAGGGCAGAGATAACAACCTGAGTGTCCATGTAAACACAAACTATGATGCTGTTTTATGTCAAATAAAGAGTTTTCTCTTTTAACAAGCATCAGTTGACCTTTTATTCTGACGTGTTAGATACTAGAGCAATGCTGCCACCTAGTGGCTGAAAAAGGAATCACGACTTTAATGCCCAAACACTAAATGAAGAAGATTTACTTTACTTAAATAATCCTGTGAGGGGAAATTCTATTTTACACTCTGTTGTTGAACAGGCTACACACACATACACACACATGCACAAATGCATGATGGACATGCACTAATGGAGAGATGTCAGAGTGAGGGGGGGGCTGCCCACAGTGAGCTCTCCTGAGTTGGTGCAGGTTTGGTGCTTTGCTCAATGGCACCTCAGCAGTGCTCAGGCTGTAGTCTTGCACCTCTCCAGCTACTAGTCCAATTTCCAGACTTGGTCCGCACCGGGACTTAAACCGGCAACCCTCCAGTACCCAAGCCGAGTCCCTTCAGACTGGACTACTGCCGCCCCTAATTACAGAAGCAATGAAGGCCACTTCAGTGTAGAGGATTGTTATGCTCTCATTCAATTACAGTTTATCAAAAATATACATATTGTACAGAAAATGTTTTATTTTATTTTAGGATGTTTGTCAGTTATAAAAAAAACATCTTTACATTTTGCTCATTTGAAAAAAAAAAAAGTGTCAAAGTTTATGTTCAAAATGATCATTTAGTCAAAATGCTGCAGCCAGTGATTATCCCGTTGGGTTCATTTCCCAGGAAATATTTGTCTTTAAATATTTATAGATGTTTTGGTGCCATTATTTGATATGACAGCTGAAGAGAGACAGGAAGTGTCGGGTGGAGAGAGAGAGGGGGGAGATGACGAGCAGCAAAGGGCCGAGGTCAGATTGGAACCAACGGGCGCTGTGATGAGGACCGAAGCCTCTGAACACGAGGCATGCAGCATAACCGCGAGGCTATCCGGTGCCCCATTTTAAAAATATTTAAAACATGAGAAACTCATCGACTGAACAGTTTGTTAAAGATGCTATCTTCAAATCAAACACTCAATGTTGTCCTATTTGAAGTAAAAAAAAATATCAATACATATTTACAGTGTTTTTTTTTCTTATTTCAGAAACGACATTAGAAGAATTAAAAAAAACAAAAAAACGGTTGCAGCTTAATTTTCTGTCAGAAGAAAATCAATTAATTTGATTCTCCTTTAATTATTACTAATGAAGAAGAATAATTCCTCCTGTGGTAAACCTACATGGCATCCTTTAAAGAGTAATTCCACTTTGTAAAAAAAAAAAAAAAAAAAAGGATCTGACGGGCCTTTGTGTGAAAGTCATCGCTGGTTGTGTCGGCAGCAGCCCTGTAAAAAAAATAAATAACACACGTCAGAGAGAGAGGAGCATTAATTATTCAGAACTCAGCTTCGCCTATCTAACTGTATCAGTGAATCATTTTCTTAAATAGGACAACTGACGCCGTAATCATGCTTTTGTTGCACACATTCATCCTCACCCATTGCCCATTGTGGCGTTCAGATTGCTTAACGCAGTACTTCTTCCAGCCAGCAGATGCCATAAACGGCAGGTCAACGACTGAATCCTACCTCAATGGCGCTCTGGATGAGCACCAGGGGGACCGTTTCTGTGTATTAGGGCCACAGTAATGGTCCATAATGCTGATGATAAGAGAGTGCCTCTGTACCTGTTGGAGCTCACAGGATGTAGGCCGGGTGCAGGAAGTCTTTGGGGACGATGCCCATGGTGCCGTTGAGCTCGCCGACCCACCAGCCGTGAATGTTGTACTCCTGGAAAAACCCAAAATGAAGGAATAAAACAACCGTGGACGTTCACAGGACGAGCACAACAAAAGCAGAATTCAGCACCAATCTGACATTTTTATTTGATGTGAGTGTCTGTTAAAACAACCATTCTGATGATTTGAGCTGCAATTACACGCGGCCCCGACTCCCCCTTTCAACGCCTGCTGTAATAATGTGGTGAAAGAATAAACATGTACCGTTAGGCGAGGGAAATCTAAAAGAGTCTCCATCCCACCCACAGAAGCAGCCATGAAGATTATGAGTGTGGGGGTTGGGGAGCTGCAGCCTCCAGGATTTAAAAAAAACGGTAAACAAGACTATTGAGACACCACAATAATAACCACAAAACAACAGCTGTTTGTCCTCACACTCGTTATGGAGAGAAGGAAACAGGAAGAGAAGCATTAGAATAAAGAAAATCATAATAATCATAACTTCACGTGGTCATCTGGAGAGAGAAAATAAACTCATACAGATTATATGATGTGTTTTTTTAAAAGAAGCTGGTGAAACTAAATCAGCAAATTTGGTCAATGAGGTTTTTTTTATTCCTGGAGGATATCTGCTGTCATTTTGGACATTTTTAAAACTAAACGATCCATTTAAAATGATTTGAATAATGTCTGAGGAGGAAGAGGAGCATGTTGGCTCAAAGCGTCACTTGTCAATAAATCTTTCAAACGGGAGATCCTTGGTGTTTGGATCTTGTTCTCTTGTCTTCACCTCTTTGTGTTTCTGCATCCAGAACCCGCTGAGGGGTGTGCTTGTCTTTTTTCATTACTCAATAATGTTAATAAAGAAAAATAAATCAAGATGCTTCTTTGATAAATTCACATGTGAGTGTAGTAGCTCAGTCTGTAGGGACTTGGGTTGGGAACCAGAGGGTTGCCGGTTTAAGTCCCGGTGCAGACCAAATATGGAAGTTGGTGTGGTAGCTGGAGAGGTGCCAGATCACCTCCTGAGCACTGCCGAGGTGCCCTTGAGCAAAGCTCCATTGCATGTCCATAGGATTCTGTTTCTGCATGTGTGTGTTCATGACTTGCAGAGTGTAAAAACTATAACCTCCCCTTGCAGGGATCAATAGAAGTAAATCTTTAATCTTCAGAGAAATTCATAAAATCACTTAATTCAAATTAAAGTGTATTCTTATTATGTTTTAAATTATTATTTTTTTAAAGCTGCAATATGAAATAAAAATGAACATTTTGAACTTGTTGTTTACGGACAAGAAGAAAAAAAGGATTTGTGGGCTTCAATAGAGGAAAATATTTTACATAAAAATAATTTAGCTGCGGCTTATTTTAGCCTCAAATTTGACTTTAAAGATAAAAATCTTTTAAACAAAAGCTCCACCTGAGGTTCAAATGTGTTGGCCAATCAGTGACCGTTACTTTAAGTTGTTTTGTTAAATTTAAATGTGTGTTTACCTTCTGAAAGATTTGACTTGATAAATGATTTATGAAAGCTGGAAGGCCGATGTTTCTGTAAAAAGTCAAATTATGTGGTAGAGTCTCCTTTATTGATTTAATTTGTCTTATTGTCTCTGATGTCGGTTGTATTTATTTATTTATTTTTTATTTATTTGTGTTTTTGACTTCATAAATGTAGATATTTGGGGTGAGTGACTCTGCACATGCTGATGACTGAGCGTCTTCTAATGAGACTAAACGTCCCTCACCTGAGCACACACAGCAGGTGGAGCCAGGGGCGCCGTGATGGGGGAGAACAGTAAGGACGATTCTAAACTGAGAGGGGTCCATTTGTTATTATTTATTCACATTAATAATAAACTGACTGCACTAAGAGAAGACGTTCTTCACAGTGTGCTCATAACAATAACTCTCTTTGTATTTCTTTAAGTAACGTTCAGACTCGGCGTCGCTGCTGCTGGGGCCCAAAGATCTCATCATGGGGCTCAGAGTTTCAAGGGCGGAGCGTTGTCTTCTTAAGATCGAGGTGGGGGAATAGTTTGAGAGGACACTTGACAAAAGAGGACCAGAAACGTTGTGATTTAAAAATAAATAAATTGGTGTGCAGGATTATTTCTTCACAGGTGACGCTTTGTTGTCCTACTTCATGAGATAGTTGGATGTGCAGCAAACTCCTTAAAAAGCTTTAAAGTGTGAAATTTAACGGATATGAAAGATTATTTTATTAAATTGAAATAGTCCTGATCATATTTTGATCAAATGTATAAAAAACTGAATCCATTCTTGATTCAATGTGCCAATATTTGACTTTCAACACATAAAAAATGTAGATGATTAATATTTACTATGTGGATCTAAAACGTCAGTCCTTTTCAAATACTCAAATATTTAGTTTGTTTAAAAGCATTTGAGCTGCTTGTTGCACATGAGCGACCAGATGACGATGTGATCACAGCAGTTGGTGCTTTAACTCGATCTTTAGTTGATCAATATTCGGCCGGAGAGACCAGCAGAGGAGACGCCAGCCGGCCGTCATTTTTCTGCCTCTCCTGCTGAACTCTGGCTGATTGAGAACGACTGTGTGAACTGTTTCTCTCTGCACAGACGAGAGGAAACATTCACCGTCACACAAGCACACACTACATACAAACAACATGTATTTAAATCTTATATGTGCATGAAAGTTTGGAGATTTTTCCTTTCATTTCTTCAGATTTTCTCACATTGGATCACTTTCTCTTCCAGGTTCTTAGTTGTTAAAACACACAAACACTGTTCTGACAAGATGAATCACATTTTGTCAAAAGGTTCCCCTTATCATCCGGACCTGACACCTCTCTCAATCTGCCGGGATGAGGTCTGCGGCTAATGAGCGGGCGTTTGGACAGCGAGGATGAATGGATTGCTTAGAAAGTGATAAAGCACGAGACTCAAGTGTTCTTACGGCCCAAACAGGTACCCACAAGAGGCTGATTGTCCATCCAGGCCTCATCGCTTTCCCTCAACGAACCCCTCTGACAGCTCGGACGGGGGAGTCTCAGTACGCTTTAGGCTCTCTGACAAAACTCTGAGCGGCAGTTACAGTGTGTGTTTGAGCTCATAACGAAGGGTCCGAAATGGCCTTTTTATGCTCCCCATAAGACTGCGGCAGGAAAAGCCCGGTTGCGGCGAGCTGGCTCTGGTTCCCCCATGAACTGAGGAGGAGGAGAGGGGAGACAGACGGACGGGGGGGGGAGGCATCGTAGAGAGAGAGGGAGCAGGACAGTTTTTTTCCTCCCTTGGGGGGGGGGGGGGGGGGGGGGGGGCGTCGCAGCACTATTCCAACCAACCGTAGTGACAGAGAGTTTTATTTATCTCCGCGGCCCATCTGTGCAGTCGGTCTCAAATTCTCTCCCCGAGAAAAGGTCTTTTGGATTATCAGCGCCGCCATTTTAATACGACTGCTACATCACAGAGCGGTGCGCCCAATGGCGGTTGGGAAGTCTGTCAGGCGTGCAGAGTCCATCTTCCTCATACTTGAGAACGGGTTCACCCAGAGTACACCTGCTGTAATAGGGACATTCCAAAGAGGGCGGGGAAGAGTAAATTATCCAAATGACAAAAATCTACTCTGAACTCCTCGACGTCCTCGTCCTTCTGTTTGTGACTGTTTTTTTTTTTTTGTCTTAGAGGTTTGATTTGTTGTCCTGTGATTCTGAAATGTTAAGTTTGGTGCAAAGCGGAGGCTCATTGTGGCGCCGTGAATGAGAGGACAAGTTGTTTTATTATTCATCTGAAGAAGAAGAAGACGCTCTGGGGGGGGGGGGGGGGGCAGACTTCTGCAGAATGTCTCGTTTTTTGTCTCATTAACACGATGCACCAGGTGACGAGATGTTAAGAGCGTTTTGTTTGCTGCAACCCGATCAAATCGACTCTGTGTGGGAGCAGAGGGGGGGGGAGTGGGGTGGGGGGGGGTGGGTGTAAACAGCGCCGTGTCGTGGCGGCTGCGGCACGGTGACTCGCTGACCTCCTGGTGACTCCTCCGCTGAGAGAGCTGGGGGGGGGGGGGGGAACAGAGAGAGAGCGTGGGGCGGGGGGGCTGGCACTGTAGAGTGGGTTGCCATGACAACACCTGCAGTGTTACCGGGCGTGATCGTTTATTTACCACTCAGGGGGCTGGCTAATGGTGGCATTCTGATAGGCCCCCATCGCTCATGTCCCCCCCCGCCCCCTCCCCGCTCCCCCCCCCCCCCCCCCCCCCCCAACCGGAGGACGGATTGACAGCTAACCGAGCCTGAAGCGAGGAGAAGGTGAGTCGAGGTTGTGTGTTTTGGTTGCTGGAGAAAGACAACGAGGTTTGAGAAATCGAGAAATCGGGGGGGGGGGGAAACGCCATCCGCCATCGTGCGCCCCTCGACAAAACACAGCTCTAATATCCCTCTCTCACTTAAAAAAAACAATGCAACCTTCTCGGGTTAGGAAAATTCTGCAGAGATTCTGACCCATTCTCGTTTTCCTCTCTCATCTTCCAAACACACAAACACACCTCCAGATGTAACACACACACACACACACACACACACACACACACACACACACACACACACACACACACACACACACACACACACACACACACACACACACATACACACACACACACACACACACACACACACAATCCCAAATGCATACAAACTAGGGGGAGTGCTAATAAGCCTGACACATGAGGCATCTTTCCTCGGCCACCAGCTGACTGAGGCAGGCCTTGGGCGTGATGGAGCGCAGGAAGTCTCTCATTGCCCTGCCGCTGAACCCGCCGCCTGGGTGTTACAATCTCTCCCTCCCTCCCCATCTCCAACCCCCTCCCTCTCTTTTTCCTCCTGTTCCTCTCTTTCCACTTGCATCCTCTCTTGTTTCTTCCTCCTTCCTCCACATTCACTCCTCAGACTCTCTGCAGATCTCAAGTGGTCCCTCTAACAAAGAAACATGGACACACCACCAGTGTGATCTGTAACCTGCTATCAGGTTAGCAAAGCTCTTCTCACTGCTAACAAATTCCTGTTAATACCTGAAACTGTAGGGGAAGGGGGGGTGCTTATTTTTGGGGGGATTTTGTGCCAAAAGGAATCTCGTCCAATCCATTCACAGATATGGATGATAACCCCGCACAACCCGGGATGGAAACGGCTACTTAGTGTCCGTTTCTTTCCAAAGTGGGCTTTTAATTAAATCAGTGAATTGGCTTCAAATTGGAAACATGACAGAGCATGAGAACGTTTGAGAATATCTCAGGGACGATGAGATTTAATAAAAAAGAAAGACCCAACTCGCTCCCTTTCTAATGCACCGCCGGGGATTACAGATAGCTCCTTAACTTAATAGCAATTTAAAGTGGATTTGTGTATGCCACTGAGTGTCTGTAATGATGGCTGTTTACGCCGCCCCTCATTTGTAATAATTAAGCAGAATGGATTGAGGGGGGGGGGGGGGGGGGGGTAGGGTTGCTCGGACGCGGTTCTGGGCTATTGGCTCGGGCTGAATAATGACCTACTGTAGTTGACCGGGGGATGACCGCTGCCTCCTGCATGACCCCGAACCCCAGACTCACCCCCTGCTACTCTGTGTGGTAAATAGGATGTCTTGCCTGTCTATAGCGTCTTGGTGTCTATGGCCACAAAAGCAGCCAGGGGTCTTTAAAGGGGTGTGTGACAGAGAAAAGGAGAAAGTAGAGAGGGGGGGGGGGGGGGCGAGTTCACACAAAAGGATAAAGGGATCCACGCTCTTTGTCTCCCCTTGCTTGACTTTTCCCATCTGATTGTTTGTCCACTTTTCCTTTTCATTCAGTCGCTGACCTGTGGGCGGCGGGCCGAACCATCTCGTTAAAACAGAAGAGAAGAAAAAAAAAGAAGACCATCACAGGTAGCCCGCATAGAAAACAAGCGGACGTCAAACACAACTTTTAAACGTTTAAAAATTCCTTCTTCTTATTTTTATGTCATTACCTGATATCTTTACGAGGCCGTAAATCCATAACGCTGTAAATCAGCTTTTAGTGTTTGTTAAAATAAATCTGCCCTCCACCACAAGGTGTCAGTGGTGTCCACGTTCTTATTGTCAAGTCTCATAACACGCTGAACGCTTCCACCAAATGTGATGTGACGCTCTGCTTTTTTGGAGAAGCGTGGGATTGGTTGGCTCGTCTCCCTCTCTCTGTGTTTTGGTTGGATGGGCGGATGGAGAAGGAGAAGTGAGCGGGGCGGTGGAGAGAAAGAGGAAGAGGTGGCAGCAGCAGCGGCGGCGGCTGCAGCGCTTGCCAGAGTTTTAAGGACCCTGGACGGGGTTTGTGCCATAAATCTCTTCCCACTCCATCCCGCCGTTCTCCATGAGTGCCCGTGGGAATACAGGAATGTGACAGCTGACCTGTAGAGCCCGGGTCTTTTGATTGGGGATTCATAAATTAGAGGGGCAAGAATGCAGGACAACCTTCTGGCGTTGTGTGGGGATTATGGCCCGGCATTACACGTGTCAGGAGGAAGTGAAACAATCGCTTTAAGCCCTGTGATGAATTAACCCCAGTAATGCAACAACACTGTAAAAACCCTGTGACACATATGTGGATGCATGACTCAGGATATGATGAACATCTCAACAATTCATATCCAGTTTAAAACAAATCTCAGAGTGATTCTGCACAAAAAAAAAAAACAGAGCTCTCCTGTATTTGTCAGCACACACACACGCTGAGATGTCAGGGCACGGGCCATAATGCGCATTACAAAAAATGCAAGCTCTCAGAAATGAAATGCCAGCGCCAAAAAAAAAAAACTCCAGAGATGGATTTCACGGCGTGTTTGTACCTCGTGTATCAGCGGCGTCGATCTCTGCGGAAAGCAAGTTAGGCACCGCTGAAACGGGGCGACAGAGGCGCACTAGCAGATTAATTCCCTCGAACTAATGGGATTCATATGAGTTGTGAGGCCTTTAATTTATTTACTTTGTCACAGATATTCACACACACGCACACACACACACACACACACACACACACACTCGGGGGTGGAATAAAAAAAAACACAAATACAGTAAAACTGCCCCCACTTTACTGTAAGTGAGAGATCAATAATGATGGATGAGAGCCTTTTATACAATCGGCATGTTCTCCTCAGTTCACAGCCATATGACACCGCGCCTGTGGCTATCCCATTCTGCACTTCAGCAGTCAATCACATCGCAGCTTTAAAAATAACAGTTTGTTAGCACCATTGATTTAGCACTTAGAGCGTGTCCTTATTACCTTGTAATTATGGTCAGTGTTGACATAACAGCAGAGACAACCAGGCCTCCCACCCTCTGAGAGAATTTATGGGCCCTGGTTTTATTACGGCCATTTCATGTGTCTGGGTCCCCCCAGTTTAAGCGACAGACTTGAGTTCTAGCCAAGGGCCCGTATTTCACTCATCGAGGTCAGGGTTTCTCAGGAATCCCCCCGCTGTAAACGTTTACACGCAGAAAGACGCAGGGGAAGCCCTCCCACAGGGCTCATTCAAATAAAGAGCAGATTATAGGCAATAATCCAAATAATGTCATTCAGGAGGAGGAGTGTGACGCAAAACCAAAACCGCTCGGAAGCTGTCCGGAGATCACCTCTAAATAATTTACAACCAAGACCCCTGGCTTTGAATCCATTAGAGGACAGTTAGGATACTCTCAGGCTGGTCTGTCACCATGTTATGACTTTAGCCCACAGCTTGACAAAACAAGAGTAATCTGTGTTATTAAGATCGCAAAATACTTCAACCAAGTCCCGGCTTCCAAACTGAGCTTAGTTTGCTTTTTTTAAAGATGTTCGGGTGAGGCAGTAATCCGATCCATACAGTGAGAAGTGATACAGCAGGCAGGGCCGAGGCGGATCTGTAGCTCAGAGCCAGGTCGCCCTTTTGTTTCCTCAAGTACGCTGCCTTTTGTCATCCTCGCGTGAAAAATGAACATGGCTGTTTTGACATTTCCCCCCTATCAACCAGCACACACAGACAAGAGGAGGCTGGCATCTCATTAATCTGCCCCTGCCAACACAAGCTCAATTAAAAGTCCATCTTGTGTGAAGAGCATATTTCACCTGTGCTATATCTGCTCTCTCTTTTTTATTTTAATCGTCTTTGTCGAAAGCTAAAAAACTTCCTTTTCTTTATGAACTGCAGCGAGGACATTAACTGTTCCTGCACTACAACCTCATATTACAAATAATTAAAATTCAGAGGCTCCAGCTGCTGATTAAAGATGCAAGAAATCATGATGTTGAACACATCATTTCTCAATCCTTAGCACATAATTACTTAGAAAACAGCTGAATATACGTCTCTCTCTCTCTCTCTCTCTCTCTCTCTCTCTCTCTCTCTCTCTCTCTCTCTCTCTCTCTCTCTCTCTCTCTCTGCTCTTCAGATAATTTAGCCTAAACACAGAACATGATGATTCAATTTCAAAACCGTCCAATAGCAACAGTCGGGGGTGGGGGGGGGGGGGGGGGGACAATTCCCCGAACGCTGCAGAGTGAAAGTGCCCCAAAATTACAAGCCATTGATTTCCAGTAGGGTGGCGGTTCACTGGTGGATACTCTGCATGTAGCTCCACGACGACCATAAAACACGAGGAAATAGATTGAGGGGGGGGGGAAAAAAAGAGCTGAGATGCAGGATGTGCTTCACCTGCAGTTTGTGTCAAACAGGAAGGAAGAGCCTCGCATGGCTGCCTGCTCAATTAACCCCTGTGATCGAGGCTCCGTAATGAACAACAGCACCATTAACGCAGCGCCCCCGAATGGCACTTCACCCTAGTGGCCCCCCGGTAAAAAAAAGAAAAGAAAAAGACAATGCCCCACGTTGGCGCTCCACCGCTGCTGCATCGACGTGCAAAGCGCTCGCTAACAGACGGCTTTGGATGTCGGGGATATCAGCGTGATCGGGAACTAAACGAGGATGGAGCGATTAGTGCAGCTGATGTTGTTTAACCCTTCAATAATTGCACATTGTACACATTTACGTCGCATTGAACTCGTTTTGAAGTGCTAAAACTGCGTCTGTAATTATGTCGCCACCAGTAATGGTTCCCATTAGAGATGAATGACGGAACAGTCAGCTCACATTTCAAGCGGCTGAAGGAAGTGTGTCCAGAAACTAAAGAACTCGGACAGAAGTTTTTTTTGGTGTGTTTTTTTTGTTTTGTTGTTTTTTAGCTGAGGTTGGCGCTGACCTTGCTGACGATGTAGATGAGGTCTCCTCTCTGGAAGGCCAGCTCGTCCGGCTCGTCCGCCGGGCAGTCCCATAAGCCCTGGTAGTAGTTAGAGTAATCTGATGAACAAGCTGAGGAGAGAGATGCCGGGCACAAATTAAAAAACAGAAAGGAAACCAGAGCTTTTCTCTGAAGTTTTGAAGCGAAGACAATCACTGCAGACGATTGAAATGTTCTGGTTATTAGCGGCAGCTTGTGATGAGGTTTCTGACCTGATTTGTTGTTCTTATCACCGCTCTCATCTGCTGGATCTGGGAAATCCTCGTCTAAACAAACACAACAAAACACAACACAACGATACATGTTAATCAACTTTCCTCATGTCTGCTTTAATGTTCAGCAGCAGGCACAACCCAAACACTGGATTTACAACATTCAACAAGATGAAACAGAAAAATGATTGTAGAAAAAATTCCCTTGGTGTAGGATTCTCATGATAGCCCTACGGTGGCTGGGAAGTGCAAAACTAAATTACAAAAGCCAAAACACTTTTACAAGCTGACAGAATCTTGATAGAAAGGGAATGTACCAAATGCAGGAAGTGCATATTTGGTCTCATCTGTGTTCTTAAAAAGTTCAAGAGACCGTCCACAAGAAAAGCAAAACTGACTCAATCTGGCTCAAATGAGTTACCTCTCTGTCACCACAAACTCTGTATCACTCCATATCACTGTTTGTCAAGTCAAAACATACAAAATGACCCCTCACTCAGTCACTTCCGGGTCACTTCCTGCATTTGGTACATTTACGTTCTTCATCTGCCGTTTTTTAAATTTAGTAAATTTGTTTCGTTGTTTTTTGTTTTGCACTTCTCGGCCACCGTATAGCCC